>NC_083718.1:74967888-75582588 GCF_028564815.1 Eubalaena glacialis | reverse complement strand
CCACTTTATCCTATAAACTTTTGCTCTGTTAATTATCCTGAAATATAATTATGATATCCTTCTACTCAAAGACACTAAAAGTTTATATGCCTACTATATTAGATCCAAAAATTCTTAGCCTGATATTCAGGGCTCTCTGGTTTTGAACAGTTCCCTTTAATCACCCTATGCTTCAACCCAACTGGGGTACCTACCATTCCCTCAACCCCCCCCTGTGATTCCCCATCCATCTCTTAGGCTCAGTCCTCTGTCACTCAGTGAAGTGGATGTTACCAGTCCCTCCTCTATGTGGAAGGGACTGACCAGACCCTGCTATGGATTATAGCTGCTTGCCCTTGTCTGATTTTCATACCCCCACTGTCATCATTAGGGTCCCTGTCACTCTGCCCCCTTGTGTCTTCTGCAGTGCTTTGCATATAGAAAATGTATTTTGAATCAATGAATATAATTTCTAAGATGTTCCCTACAAGGACTGCCAGGACCCTCCTGTATCACCCAAGAGTAGGAGATGCCTCAGCTGGCTCTAGTCTCCCCCCGGCTTTTTCTCTTGCTTTAGGCCTGTACCTCTCAGTCCCTAGTGAGACTAGTCCCTGATCCCAGGAGGTATCCGCATCACCCCCACCTCACAGAGTGCCACTGCCTTCCAAAGGAAGTGCCAGGTAAGCATTTTTCCTGAATTAAATGGAATTCCAGTGACGGATATGCAATGGAATTAGAATCTTTGATTATAGAACACATGGCCAATTTTAGGAGTAGATAATTGTCATTTATTAGTAAAAAAAAATATTTTCAACCTGTTGTGTTCTTATTAATGAATTAATACCCTTTACCCCCAATTCTTTATTTCCTTTAATTTTCTATTTTATAGTTTTTATGACATGAATTTGGTTGACAGCATAGCACAAATGGGTTCAGGAGCCGAATTGTGTTTGGGTTCAAATCTTGGCTGTATCCCTCACTTGCTGTGTGAACTTGTGCGAGTTACTTAACATCTCTCCTTTAGTATTCTCATCTGTAAAAAGAGGATACAGGTATCACATACCTCATAGGGTTAGTGAGAGGAGCAAATGAGTTATGCACGCAAACTCCTAGCATAGTGCCTGCCACCCAGTGGGTCGTTATTTTTATTATTGTTGTTGTTTAGTCCTGCAGATTGCAATTTAAATTTCATCTGTGCATGGTTTTAATCTAGGAATTGTCCTACACTCTTTTTAAAAAAATTTTATGTATTTATTTTTTGGCTGCATTGGGTCTTCGTTGCCGTGCGTGGGCTTTCTCTAGTTGCGGTGAGCGGGGGCTACTCTTCGTTGCGGTGTGCGGGCTTCTCATTGCGGTGGCTTCTCTTGTGGAGCATGGGCTCTAGGTGTGCTTCAGTAGTTGCAGCATGCGGGCTCAGTAGTTGTGGCACGCGGACACTAGAGTGTGCAGACTTCAGTAGTTGTGGCACGTGGGCTCAGTAGTTGTGGCTTGTGGGCTCTGGAGTGCAGGCTCAGTAGTTGTGGCGCACGGGCTTAGTTGCTCTGCGGCATGTGGGATCTTCCTGGACCAGGGATCGAACCCGTGTCCCCTGTATTGACAGGTGGATTCTTAACCGCCAGGGAAGTCCCCACTCTGTTTTTTTAATAAGTCAGAGGCCTAGTAGTGTATTATCTTCATTTTACGTGCCTGCTTAAAGCATCTAGCTGCCATATTATTCTTGATTCCCAAAGTTGCAAATCAGACAGTGTGACTTCTTTGTGGACTTAAAATAGCTGTCAGCCTCCTTGGGAAGGGATAAGGAGGGGTTAACTAGCTTCTGGTGCATGCCCCCATCACATTTGTTCCAGTCTTTTAATCCTTGTTTGGATTAAAAATCACAGAATCTTGTTAAGTACTGTATGTTGTCTGTATTCACTACCTTTCTCTGAATTTCTTGGATAAATATGTCTTTAAGCAGAGGTAATCTAAGCAGAAGGAATCTTGCATCATGGGATTAATTAATACCTTGTGATGCTTACAATTCCCTTTTCAATTTTTATATTCAGCATCATATTTCCTTTCAAACACTGGAGCAGCTAGCTTTAAAAGTTACTTAAAATGGCACTTCCAGCAAGTTCCCGTGCCCAGAGTGTTGGAACACTTTAGAACCCCTGGTCTCCTACCCACCGCGTGTAACCCAGTTGGTTTCCTGCAACACTTCAACGAGACTTGTGTGTCTTAACACTTTTATGGCTCCATCCATGAGAACTGAGGACAGTGGTTACTACCCCCATTTATTCTTGAAGCTGCAGTGCTTTCCAGGAGAACTGTTGAAATGATCAGCCTTGAGAGGTGAATGAGACCTGCGACTCCCTACCAAGGGGTAGCCAAGAAGAGGGCACTTGCCCAATGTACCCTGTATTCAGAACGCTCTGAACTCCGTTAGCCTGTGCGTGAGCATGTTAGAAACACTGTTTGCATGCTTGCAGAATCATCACGTGCCCCCTATTCTGTGCTGCTCCTCCCTGCTGGTTCTGTTTGTGCATTTCTTATCTCTTGATCTAGGCTATAAGCTCCTCAAGGATGAAGGGGACTCCCCACATACCTGCCTCGTGCTGTTCACATCATAGAAAGCTAACATAATAATCACTATCATTTACAAAGCACTTACTATGTTCTAGGCACTGTGCCAAGCTCTTTCTAGGAAATGATTAATCTTCCCCAACAGCCCTATGCGTTAAGGTGCTCTCATCATTTGAGTTTTACTGATGGGGAAGCCGAGGCATAGAGAGGCAGAGTAACTTGCTCACAGTCTACATTTAGTAATGGATAGATCCCTGAGTCAAACCCCGGCAGTCTGGCACTATTAACTTCTGTGCTGAATATGCTTCAAAATACCAAGAACTAATGTTTCTCCGGTACTCACCACTTTCAACGCATGGTTCTCAGAATTTTACATATGCAAACTAATTTAATCTTTACAGTGGCCCCCTGAGGGTAGGTGTTTTTGCTTCCAGTGAGGAAACTGAGACCATCTTTCTAGGTTGGATTGAATGGGCAAATGGACTATTAAAGGTGGTGGTCTCAGCTCCTCCCATTGAGGTTAAGCCTGTGACCAAGGGACTGGCCAGCTGCTGTGTGCCAGTGGGCAACAGGCCACCTTTGGTGGGCCTCTCTGGTGGGTCATGTTGATGGTCTCCAGATATGAAAATGAGGCATCAACGAGTAAGTGGAAAAGCCGAGACGGGCAGGAGAGGGGCTTTGGAAGGCCCTTCCTTCCTGGGGAGAGTTATTCTTTGCTGGGCTCCTGCCCGTGCACTTCCTATCTAACGGTGGCGATCCACCCACCCTTACCACAACTCTTCCTCGTGTCAACTTCCATGCTCTCTTCCTTGCACTTCTCAGCTCCGTTTCTGAGGACCGGTTCTCTCCACTCCACTTGGAGCCTCCAGGGTCCCTCTAGGAAAGTATAAATGCCAAAAAACTTCCAGCCCAGGAGATGTTGCCTTTTGGTTGGAAATCTTAGCCCACAGGGCACAATGGAAAAGCTCCTTGGTTGTGTCCTTTTTTTCTATCTTGATTATAAACTCTTCCCTTTTTGTTTTGGTCTCTTTGGATGGGAAGAGGCACTCGTGTGGAAGCGTTTTATTTTTCTGCCAAGAAGAAGATTAATGTCTCCCATGGGCCAAGTGACAGCTAACGTATTATTTCGCTCCCATGCTATTTCCCATAAATGGATTTAACCTGTACTGTAGCTACATTTTCAAACTGGTCCTCAAGATGTGTGGATTTTTTTCTCTTAAATTTGGCAGCCCAGGTTAAACACACTATATCCTGGCCACCCATATCCAAAGTATGATTGAAACTTTTTTTTAAGTATGATTGAAACTTTACCTCTTGCTTCAAGGTCACTTAAATGCTGCTCTTTCCTCCTTCAGGTCAAGAATTTTGCAGCATCCTCAAGTGAGAGGAATCACCTGCAAATTCCTTTGATTAGTTAAGGCATCTGTTCTCAAACTTTGGTGTCTATTAGAATCATGTGGAAACTGATGAAAATATAGAGGCCCGGGCTTGAAGTAGCATAGGGCTTGGATCTCTGTGCCTTGATCATGTTTTCCAGGTGATTCTGATAGATACCTTTGTTTGAGAACCATGAGTTGGAGCACTGGTTCTCAAACTTGGCTGCTTTTTGGAATCTCGGGGGAGTAAAAAAAAAATTGCTGCTGGCTGCGAACGCTCAGCAATTTTAATTCAATTAATATAGGTGTAGCCTGGGTGTTGCAATTATATCTTTTATTTCTTTGCTGAGACTTTGTTTTTTCATTTGTTTCAAGCATATTCATAATTGTTTGTTGAAGCATTTTTATGAAGGCCACTTTAAAGTCCTTGTCAGATAATTCTAACGCTCTGTCATCTTGGTACTGGCATCTTTTTTTTTTAACATCTTTACTGGAGTATAATTGCTTTACAATGTTGTGTTAGTTTCTGCTGTATAACAAAGTGAATCAGCTATATGTATACATATACCCCATATCCCCTCCGGCTTGCATCTCCCTCCCACCCTCCTTATCCCACCCCTCTAGGTGGTCACAAAGCACTGAGCTGATCTCCCTGTGCTATGCAGCTGCTTCCCACTAGCTATCTGTTTTACATATGGTAGTGTATATATGTCAATGCCTCTCTCTCACTTTGTCCCAGCTTACCCTTCCCCCTCCCCGTGTCCTCAGGTCCATTCTCTACGTCTGTGTCTTTATTCCTGTCCTGCCCCTAGGTTCATCAGAACCATTTTTTTTTTTTTTTTAGATTCAATATATATGTGTTAGCATATGGTATTTGTTTTTCTCTTTCTGACTTACTTCACTCTGTATGACAGACTCTAGGTCCATCCACCTCACCACAAATAACTCAATTTCGTTTCTTTTTATGGCTGAGTAATATTCCATTGTATATATGTGCCACATCTTCTTTATCCATTCATCTGTCGATGGATACTTAGGTTGCTTCCATGTCCTGGCTATTGTAAATAGAGCTGCAGTGAACATTGTGGTACATGACTCTTTGACTTATGGTTTTCTCAGAGTATGTGCCCAGTAGTGGGATTGCTGGGTCGTATGGTAGTTCTATTTTTAGTTTTTTAAGGAACCTCCATACTGTTCTCCATAGTGGCTGTATCAATTTACATTCCCACCAACAGTGCAAGAGGGTTCCCTTTTCTCCACACCCTCTCCAGCATTTATTGTTTGTAGAATTTTTGATGATGGCCATTCTGACTGGTGTGAGGTGATACCTCATTATAGTTTTGATTTGCATTTCTCTAATGATTAGTGATGTTGAGCATCCTTTCATGTGTTTGTTGGCAATCTGTGTATCTTCTTTGGAGAAATGTCTGTTTAGGTCTTCTGCCCATTTTTGGATTGGGCTGTTTGTTTTTTTGACATTGAGCTACATGAGCTGCTTGTATATTTTGGAAATTAATCCTTTGTCAGTTGCTTTGTTTGCAAATATTTTCTCCCATTCTGAGGGTTGCCTTTTGGTCTTGTTTATGGTTTCCTTTGCTGTGCAAACGTTTTTAAGTTTCATTAGGTCCCATTTGTTTATTTTTGTTTTTATTTCCATTTCTCTAGGAGGTGGGTCAAAAAGAATCTTGCTGTGATTTATGTCATAGAGTGTTCTGCCTATGTTTTCCTCTAAGAGTTTTACAGTGTCTGGCCTTACATTTAGGTCTTTAATCCATTTTGAGTTCATTTTTGTGTATGGTGTTAGGGAGTGTTCTAATTTCATTCTTTTACATGTAGCTGTCCAGTTTTCCCAGCACCACTTATTGAAGAGGCTGTCTTTTCTCCATTGTATATTCTTTCCTCCTTTATCAAAGATAAGCTGACCATATGTGCGTGGGTTTGTCTCTAGGCTTTCTATCCTGTTCCATTGATCTATATTTCTGTTTTTGTGCCGGTACTGGCATCTTTTGATTGTCTTTTCTCATTCATGTTGAGATTTTCTTGGTTCCTGGAATGATAAATGATTTTTGATTGAAACCTGGATGGTTTGGGTATTATGTTAGGACATTCTGGATCTTAATTAGATCTGTTTTGGCAAGATTTCTCTTCTCTGCTGATGCGCTGGTGGGGGGAGGGGAGTGCTGCCTCCTTACCATTAGGTGGGGGTGGAAGGCTAGATCATTTATTGGCTTCAGCTGATACCACTCTGGGGCGGGGCAGGAGTGCCTCATTACTGTTGCTCACGTGATCTCCCCTGATGCTCTGCCTCCTCACCCTGGGTGGTGGTAAAAGTTCTGACTCAGCACTGGGACTCTTCTGAAACCCCAGCAAGGAGAGCAGGAGGCCTTGTTATCACCCGTAGGTGGCTTTCGTGGCATCCCAGCTTCCCGTTCAGGCTTCTCTGATACTGACAGGAAGAAGGTAAGGGTGGAGCATCTCCTTACAGCATGGTGAGGGCAGAAGTCTAGTTTCTGACACTGTTGGTGGGATGAGCATGAGGGTAATAGGTTTTTTCTGTGGTGTTTGGCTGGAGTAGAGCTGTTATTGTCTGAAAGTTTTCTGTCATGTGAAGCTGCCCGTTTCCTGGTCCTTCGGCTAGAGAAAGCGGGCTTCTCTTGGGACTTTTTTTTTTTTTTGGTCTGTGTTCATCGGCATTTCTGGGTCCCTGGCTTCTCCAGCAACAGGTCTGGGAGATGTGAGGCAAAAAGAACCCAGGGAACTCAACTGTTGCGTTCCTTGGGTGCTGAGATCCCTGCCTGGTCTGCCTTCTGTCCATCTTTTGAAGTTGTCTTGTACTAGTTTTATATATAATGCCTGGAGTTTTGGTGGTTGTTAGCAGGAGGAATAGGGATAAGTATGTCTACTCCATCTTTCTGGAAATGGGAGTTCTGCACGTTGGGAGGTTAAAAAGCTCCCCCAGGTGATTCTAATCAAATCAGATCAAGGAGCACAATTGGAGAATCTCAGCGTCAGAGTGCTGGAGCAGCCCAAGGTAGTTTTGGTGGAAAGACCAAAAGGACCTGCGGTCTTTCCCAAGTGGAGGTCCTTATGAATCATTGTGTACTCCCTTGTAAATTCTTATCACTTATCTTCACTTTCCTTCCATAGATCTATTGAGATTTTTTCGCCATATAGCTTTTTCTGAATCTGACTCGTGTTCCCTGAACATACATTTCCAAATGCAGGCGTAGGAATAAAACCAATCATATAGGAAGTATTTATTGTGCTTGTACTGTGTTTAGGGCACAGTACTTGGTGTTGAAGGTCAGAGATACATGAGACAAGGTGGTGACTTGAAGGAAATCAGCCCAGCTGGGGAGATATGGAAAGACAGACACAGTGATAGTATTATGTATTGAGCACATACTATATGCTGGGCATTCTCCCAGGTTGTTTCATAAACGTTTTCATTTAATCCTTCCAACTATGCAGCATGATGTCATTCTCTCCCTTTTATTGTTGTAGTTTCAAAGGCTCAGTATTAAGTGACTTTTTCAAGGTCTTTCCATATCCAATTCTGGGACAAAATTGGACCAAGGCTTTGCTGGAATGAGGCCTTCCTTTTTCCACAGAGAGATGTTCTACTGCGGTTTCTTCATGAGCATGTTCACGGGGGTACTGCTGTGACGGGGTAGAGCTCATCCATTTATATTCTTCCCCGAAACCTAGGACAGTTTTTGGAGGCAGCTGTTGTTAGTGGCTTAGTCTGTGACTTTGGAAGGGGTCTTGCAGGGGCATGAGATGATGAGTCTTGAGGTTTAAAAATATCACTGAAGCAGTTTTGTGGAGAGTGGGTTGGAGGGGGCAATAATAGGCCCAGAGAGACTGTTCAGGAAGCTCATCTGGTATTTCAGGTTAGAGATGGCAGTGGCTGGAACGAGGGACCATGTTCTACTCTGGAGGTTGCCAAGAGGTATAAGGCATCTTTTGGTTTGGAATGACCACATGTATAAGTAAAGAAGTGAATGGGCAGCTTTTAGGTAAGTGAAAAGGAGAGGAAGGGTGGCTCTGTGGTATGAATGGGGGAGAGGATGGTTTATATGTGGAGGTTTATTACCTTCTTTTTGAGGGGGGAGGAGATAATAAGAAAACCGTAGATAATGAAGAAATGATAGAGGTAGGAAGACCCATACATACCCCAGGAGGCTTTAAATACCAGGCTTGAGAGTTGTGACTTCATCTTGTAAATGGTGGGGAACAAAAATGTGTGCCTCTAGGGGATGATATATATATGTGTGTGTATATATAAAATATATATGTACACACATATATATACACATATATGCACATATATACATATGTATATGTATGTAGGTGTGTGCACACACACACAGAGTCATGTATTAGGAAGAGGAAATGGATAAGAGTTGTAAAGACAGAAAAGAGCACTTCTCCACGTGTGAGGACCTGAACCAGGACGACAGTGGCAGGCATGGAAATGAAGGGGTAGGTGTAAGAGAAATTGCAAAGAAAGGTTTGGTACAGCAACACGTATTGTGTTCTTAGGGCCAGGCTGTATTTGGGAAGGAGAGTCAGAAGCAGAAAAGATACAGAATTAAACAGTCTTCACTTCAAAGGAACTTACTCTTTTTTTTTTTTTTAATTTATTTATTTATTTATTTATGGCTGTGCTGGGTCTTCGTTTCTCTGCGAGGGCTTTCTCTAGTTGCGGCAAGCGGGGGCCACTCTTCATCGCGGTGTGCAGGCCTCCCACTGTCGCAGCCTCTCTTGCTGCGGAGCACAGGCTCCAGACGCGCAGGCTCAGCATTTGTGGCTCACGGGCCCAGTTGCTACGCGGTATGTGGGATCTTCCCAGACCAGGGCTCGAACCCATGTCCCCTGCATTGGCAGGCAGATTCTCAACCACTGCGCCACCAGGGAAGCCCCCAAAGGGACTTACTCTTAATGAGTCATTACAATTCACATGACAAACCTTTAAACGCTGTCCACTGGGAGGACACTCTAATTCTGAACTGCAAGAGCTTGAAAGGTGATTGAACTTGTCTCATTTCTGTATTTGGTCTTCAGCTGTTCTTCGTGGGTTGGGCCCTTAGCTACACTATGTCCTAATATCCTGTATGGAATTCTCTTTTTAGAGTAGTCCTGATATCTTATACTATCTCAGAGTTTAGGAAACATATTAGGCTGCTGAGATGTGGCAGTTTAAGGTCTATTTAGCCAAAATGATGAGAATGAGACTGTGTCTGTATGAGCTCCTCTGAGAAATGAGAAAAGGGTTGAGTGGGATGCTAATAAAGGCTGTAAAAACACAGTCCCTGGTTAGTTGACAATCTCAGCAAGTTAGGATTAGGAAGCTTCTTTCTCCCTCCCACCTTCTTCTTGGAAGTAGAAGTTGCTGAAATATAAAAATTTCAGGCAGGGATTCTGTAAGTCACTGGTGACAAATCCATGATGGGTTTCTGAGGCTAATTAAATTGTTTGGGATATTAGATAGCAAATCCCTTTGTGTCCCTAGGCTTTCTGTTAATCCTTACTGCCTATATTGCAATTATTTGTCTTCTACAATCTCCCTCCACTCCCAACTCCCCTCCAGGTGGTACTCCCTGGCCTGTGGATGCTGAAACAAGCACCATGTCTGATTCATTTTTGAATTTCCGGGGTTTAGCACAGCGCCTGACACATTATAGGTGCACCATTGATCTTGAATGAACAAATGAATGAATGAAGTTGGTGTCATTGAGTGTACACCAGTGAGTTTGCTCCTCACCACATTTACCTGGGTGCCTTTGCCAGGAGTGGGATCCCAAACATGGCTCTTACCCAGTATAGTAATTCTGCTTTTCCTGCCCAGCCCAATTGTTATCCCAGTCATGTTGGTTGTATTTTTCAAAATATTTTTTTGTGGCAAGAATGCAGTGTTTGGTGACTGTGCCCTCCCAGCCATTCCCTTGGCAAAATGGTGAAGATTTTTATGGTATGGGTCTCACTTTTATTCTCCACAAGGTGATCTAGCCTGTGGCCTGAAGCTGGCTTTGTTGTTGTAGATCTGGGATGAATACATCAACTCCATTCTCATCTTATGAAGCTTAGCTCATCAGATACTAGTTTCTCCCCACCTCCCAACTCTATGTGCATTCTTCTTCCTTAAATTACTATAGCACCATTTGGTTTATAATCTGTCACTTTGTACTTGTCTTAGCATAGGCTCCATAAAAGGTGGTTAAACTTTTGTATTTTCTGCAGTACTGTCAGAGGGCCTGGCACATAGTAGCTGTTCAGTGAGCCTATGTGGGGTGCGTGGAATTCGGCAAGGGTTTGGTTTGTCAGAGAGTGAGGCCGACATCCTTTGGGTCTTGTGGATATCAAGTGCCTGATGACAGTGCTGCCTTTTAGTGGTTCTTTATTTCCTCTTTCCAGCAGTAGCTTGAAGTTGTTTTTCATTAAAATGTATGTCTAAAGCACACATTTGAGGCTGCTGACTCCCCTCTTCTAAGGGAGAAGCCTTGACGCCTTGGCTATGTCATGTGGGAGGGATGCAGTCCCTCCTCTCACCTCCCCATTCCAACGTACTCTTTTCTCATAATAGTCTATTTATTCAGCAGGCAGGCCAGGATCTATGAGACCAGAATGAGGCATGGAAGAGTTCTGCTCTGGTTGCAATGCCAGTCCTACCCTTTGTTGGATCAAACAAGCTTTGAACAAGTCACTTTCATCTCTGTACTCCAGTCCCCTGGTTTGTAAAATAAGAGCTACTTAGAACCTAAATCTTAGATGATCTCTGAGATCCCTTCTAAACTGAACACTCCGTGATTTTCTGTTTTATTCTTCCCATATCTTCTGCAATCCCACCCCAATGACTTAATGCCCACATACTGGTTGACAGGTCAGTTAGAGCAAACAGCCGGAACCCAGCAAGACTGCACGTGGGGCTCAACATGCTCCCGGCTGTGGAAGTGCCCTCTCTCTCTTTGAGGCGTGGGAGGCGGGAACTTGTGCTCTTTCTTCCCCCTAGCTGTTCATCAATACGTTGCTCAAGTGTAACTACACGTAAGCAGAATTTATTCATTACTCGTCTTCTGTCCTCAAATATTTATACCTATTGCTGCTCTGCGAAAAAAAATCTTTCAAGTCTTAGTCACCAATTTTTCCCTATTGCAGCCAGAAGAGAAGGATTTTGAAAAACTGCAGAACCCTATGGGGTCACATTCTGCAGAAAGGCAAAGGAGAAAAAAGACTGAGCTGCAATCTTGGATTTTGTAGAAATTCAAGCAGGAAGAGGCCTCTGTGTGCTTCACATGGGCCAGTCTTAGCCTTGAAGAGCAGCCCGCTTTTCAAGGGTGAACCCTCAGCCTTGCTGCCTCAGAAACCTAATTTTGTATTTCAGCAGCGCTTTGCAACCCAGCTGCACCTCGGGATCACCTGGAGAACTTAGATACAGATGCTCACTACCCTTAGGGATTCTTATTTCATCTGTCTGGGCTGGGGTCCCACCATCACTGTAACTTTCAAAGCTCCCAGGTGATTGCAGCACGCAGCCAGGAGAACTGCTGATGTATTCACAGAACGGGGGCATTTATGAGCAGACCTGGGTTATGCCGATTGACAAGCCTGATTTATTAGGCCAGGATGCCTTTTGATGGATTTACGATGAGATGCGTAATTGAATGAGTGACTGGATATTCTTGTGGTTGCAGAACCAGCACTTATCTCCCTGCAGGTAAGAGGATGGGGGTTGGAGGGGCATAGGTCTCCATCAGAGGGTTCGTTGGGGATGTTTAATGTCAGCAGGCCAAGAGGGTTTGAGGTGTCCTCCCACATGATGATGATGGTTTCCCCGGTGAAGCTGGAACATTCAAAGTCTGTAGGTCAAAGCCCTCCCCCACCTACAAAATATTTGGCTGGACACTGCCAGCAGTTGCCTTTCCGTGTTGTGCTGTTGTGTGTGACTGTGTCCAGGGCCGATCAATGCCTCCCTCCCCTCCCTGTGATACCTTCTTTCTTTACCTTTGTGAATACAGAGTCTGGTAACTGACACCTCTTTTGGGCTTGGGAGATTCATCCTCTCTGTGTCCCCCTGCTCTCTCTTGCCCTCCTTCTCCTCCACTCCTCATGTATTTTCTGCCTCAGTCTCGAATTAGCATTTCTCCAGGAAGACCTGGTATCTTTTCATGCAAAATCTTTTCTCAAGACCACCATATGGGCACTCGGGATGCTGATTTCTTTGTTTTTTATGGAGTTGGCCATTGTTTCTAGATCTTTTTCAGTGGACACAGTTGGGGAACTATAAAGAGAGAGCATGAGAATGAATGTAATAGATATGAACATAATATCAATACTTGAAAAATTCATACTGATATTTCCAATTAGAATTCAAGACTACAAGGTTTTTACCTTGTCTCTCCTGTATTTCATCTGTCTTTCTTTCACACTGTGAATTCTGATTTTCAAGTACATAGGGAATGACAGAATTGAATACCCCATAATTACTCATTTGCTTTATCCCACAGTATACAATCAGCAGTCTTGGAATAACAATACTAATGCCAGCATCAATTATGTTACTGAAAATATCCAAAAACTTTTTTTGCATATGCCATCCTTATCCTCCATCATTTAAAAAAAAATGTTTGTACTAGATCATTGTGGTGGACTGAGTAATGGCCCTTCAAAAAGTGTCCAGCTGCTAATCTCTAATACCTGTGAGGTTACTTTATATTGCAGAGGCATTGCATATGGGATTAAGGGTCTTAAAATGGGGAGATTACTGGATTATCTGGGTGGGCCCTAAATGCCATCACAAAGAAGGAAGCAGAGAGAGATTATACACAGAAGAGGAAATGGCAGTGTGATCCTGGAGGCAGAGATTGGAGTAATGCAGCCACAAGCCAAGGAAGGCTGGCAACCACCAGAAGCTGGAAGAGCAAGCAACAGATTCTCACCTAGAACCTCTGGAGGGAAGGCAGCCTGCTGGTACCTTGATTTTGGTCAAGTGAAACTGATTTTGGACTTCTGGCCTCCAGAACTGTGAGAGAGTAAACTTCTGTTATTTTAAGCCAAATTTGTGATAATTTGTAATAGCAGCCATAGGAAACTAATATAATCATATAGCCATTACACATTGTGTATCTTTTTTTAAGCCTCTCTTAGTATTAGTTCCTTAATAACTACGTATTTAATACTTACTACCAGTACTTACTTCCACGTGTCTAGTCATTTTGGTCCTCTGACGTTCATTCTCTAGTATCCTTAGGAAAGACTCATGGGAACAATATTTCCTGATTTTTTTTTTTAATGTTGCTAAAATTTTGTCAAAACTGCTGGATACAGAATTCTTGATTCACATATTCTTTATCTTAAATATTACTCCATTTTCTTCTTCCATAAATCTTGTAAGTCTGATAATCTTAATTTTCTCTCCCTTATAATTCATGTACTTTTTCTCCGTAGATGCCCAAATGATCTTTAAAGTCCTGTAATTTTACTAGAGTATAGCTTGATATCAGTTGTTCTGAGTCAGTATTCTCAGGTACATAATCTCTTTAAATATAAGGTTTCAAATATTTTTTGGGAACATTTTCGTGAATAACTTTTTAAAGAATCTGTTCCCTTGCTTTGGTTTTGTTTTTCAAGAGCCCCTCTTAACCATATGTTGGCTCTTCTTTGCCCATCTTCAGTATCTGTCACTTTCAGATCCCTTTTATCTCTTTGTATGTTTCTTTTTTTAAAAAACTAAAAACAGTTTTATTGAGCTATAAATCACATACCATAAAATCCACCTGTGTGATGTATACAATTCAGTGGTCTTTAATGTATTCAGGGTTGTACAACTATCACTGTAATCAAATCAATTTTAGAACTTTATTACTTCAAAAATCTCCCATTCATTAGCTGTCACATGGTTACTCCTCATTTCCTCCAAACCAGCCCCCTCCTCCATCCCCATCTCAGCACCATGCAATCACTAATCTACTTCCTATCTCTATAAACTTGCCTACTCTGGACCTTTTGTATAAATAGAATCTTACAATATGTGGTCTTTTGTGACTGACTTCTTTCACTTAATGTAATGTTTTCAAGATTCATCCAGTTGTAGTATGTATCAGTACTTAATTCATTTTCATTGCTGAATAATATTCCTTTGTATAGATACACTACATTTTATTTATCTTTTCATCATTTAGTGGATATTTGGGGTGTTTTCCTTTTGTGGTTATTATGAATAATGCTGCTCTGAAACTTTTGTGTACAAATTTTTGTGTAGATAGATGTGTTTTATTTCTCTTAGGTATATTCCTAGAAGTGGAATTGCTAGATCTAATGGAAACTTAATGTTTAACCTTATGAGGACATGCCAGACTATTCCAATAGCTGCACTATTTTACATTCCCATTAACAATGCATCAGAGTTCCAGTTTCTCCATATTCTTAACATTTCTTGTTATGACTTTTTGATTATAGCCACCCTAAAGTGTGTGAAGTGGTCTCTCATTGTGATTTTGATATGCATTTCCTTAATGACATTCAGTGTCTTTTCATGTGCTTATTATCCATTTGTATATCTTCTTTTGAGAAATGTCTATTAAGATCCTTTGTCCATTTTTAAAATTGAGTTGTCTTTTTGTTATTGAGCTATACATGTTCTTTATTTATGCTGGATAAAGTCCCTTATTGGATATGATTTGTAAATATTTCCTCTTGTTCTTTGGGTTGCTTTTTAACTTTCTTGAGGGTGTCTTTGACGTATAAACCTGCTTTTGATGAAGTACAACTTTTTATTGCTGGGTTTTTTTTTTTTTTTTTGGCAATAAAGTTTTGAGAGACAGAAATATGGAGAAACATACTGGGCCTTAAGTATGTTAAAAGTTTTCTAAAGTGTTTTCGGATATAAGTGTCCAGATTACACTAAATATCTGGGACTAAAGTGGGAGTCAAACAAGTCAACTCCTATATTTCTTCATTTTAAAACTTTCCCAACTTTTCAGGTATTTTAAGGTTATTCTTTCTTATATTCCTTCTAGTTTAGTTTTCATTTCTAAAATGATTTTCTTTTTTAAATTTCTGATTCTTTCTTGAATTCAGTCACTTCATTTTCTGAATTTTCATAATTCAAATTTATGATGTTCTTTCATGTCTTGCATAATTTAAAATATTTTAAAGCTTATTTTGAAATGTTATATTTTTATCTTTATTTGAATATGTCATTTTGGCATGCTTTTATTGTTACACATCTCCAGGGATAACATTTTGCTGCTTAATCCCTTTTTCTTATAGAAATGTCTATGGAATTGACCTTGGTACTTCTCTGTTAATTATTCTTTGAACTTGTTCTTCTCAATTTCTAGAAGGATGATAAGTTCAGTAGCGTTTCTAACTTCACAATTCCTCTTCCGTTGTTTTCATGTAGATTAGGAAACTCTGGTGGCCCTGTTTCCTCTCCCACTTTTATCCAAACCTTCCCTTTTGTCTCTGTTGCCTATCCTCCTCAATTTTGACTCTACTCCCAGTGGTTTCTCCTCAGTGTGGGATCTTGCCTGGAGAGTCAGTTTTGAGAGCGCATAGGGGCTGGGGTGCTCCAGCCCTTCAGACCTCACTGTGGGCCCCCTGAGCCCCTTGTTTCAGCTACAATTCTCCAGTTTTCCCACTGTGCTCTTCAAGAACACCTGTTGGCCCTTTTGGGGTTCTCCTCGTTCAGGTTCTTCATGTGCCCCATTGCTCCCCTTTGTTTTCTCCCACATGGACACCAGTATCATGGTAGCTCTTAGTGATTTGTGCCCAACTGCATGTATTTTGGGGCTTGTGGGATACCTTGTCACCAAATTTTGTTGGATGTTGTCCATGAGTTTTAAATTTTGCTATTTAATTGCTCTATTTTTGTAAGGAATGCAGAAGATCCAATAATTATACCGCCACCGTTGCTGCCATTTAACTGGAATTGGGATATCAACTTTTTATTTTCACTGCAATTGGGCAAATTGCTGACGGAGATTTTAAAAGTTTTTTCCCCCCGTGGAGCAGCAAAAGGTGTAAATATTTGAGGACAGAAGACGAGTAATGAATAAATTCTGCTTATGTGTAGTTACACTTGAGCAACGTATTGATGAACAGCTAGGGGGAAGAAAGAGCACAAGTTCCCGCCTCCCACGCCTCAAAGAGAGAGAGGGCACTTCCACAGCCGGGAGCATGTTGAGCCCCACGTGCAGTCTTGCTGGGTTCCGGCTGTTTGCTCTAACTGATCTGTCAACCAGTATGTGGGCATTAAGTCATTGGGGTGGGATTGCAGAAGATATGGGAAGAATAAAACAGAAAATCACAGAGTGTTCAAGTTGGAAGGGATCTCAGAGATCATCTAAGATTTAGGTTCTAAGTAGCTCTGTTATTTTGCAAACCAGGGACCTGGAGTACCGAGAGATGCAGGTGACTTGTTCAAAGCTTGTTTGATCCAACAAAGGGTAGGACTGGCATTGCAACCAGAGCAGAACTCTTCCATGCCTCATTCTAGTCTCGAGACCCTGGCCTCCCTGTTGAGTAATGAGTAAACAGATTATTATGAAGTGAAGAGGCCTTTTGTAAATTGAAGGGTATTCACTCTTTTGTTTTAAGAAGTTCAGTGTTTCAGTTAGTGGGTTTTCTTAAAATAGAGGCACACATAATTGGTTGTTTGTATGGAATAAATGAGGGGCGGAGCAGAGGATTTCAACAGTATCACAGCTCTCCCATGGTAGAATCAAGACAGAACCTGAAGGCCTGACTGCGTCAGTCCCACTGAACTTTTCACTCCACCAGGTGATAAATCTGGCCTTGACACTTCCAAGAAAAGGCAGTGTCTGTCTGAAAACTGTATGCTATTCATTGAATGGTAGTTTATGACTGATGATTTAATGAGTTGATATTTATTCATCTCAACATGTATTTTCTTAATGGTCTTCTTGTTTCTTTGGCCAAGGAGATAGTAATTCATAGTTGTGTACCCATTGTCTGGCACATGATTTGTGTTCCATATATATTATGTGCATTGAATGAATCTGTTTGGAGAAGTGAGGCTAACACATGACAAGATGAACAAACTCAAATTCCCTTGCATGGTTGAGTACTAAACAATACGCCACAAATCCTGAGAAGAAGGTGTGCCGGATTGGAAGCCTTCCTGGATGAAATGGTAAGGAGGATTTGAGTACTTACTGTTACTACTGCAGTGCTATGATAATGACATCAAATGAGGGAAAAGTATATTTGCCATCACAGAAAAATGCTTCTTTGAAGAGAGAGGCAGGTGTTCAGCTGCTACTTTCTCACCCTTACCCCAGCCTGTTATCTTTTGCAGCTTTTCAAGCATTTTAATTACTGTGTTTGGTCTTTAGATCCTTCATTTGAGATACTTATTATAGTTGTCCCCTGATATCCACTGGGGATTGGTTCCAGGACCCTTGCAGATACCAGAATTTGAGGATGCTCAGGTCTCTTATATGAAATGGCATAGTATTTGCGTCTAACCTACTCACATCCTACGGTGTATTTTTCATCATCTCTAGATTACTTATAATACCTAATACAATGTAAATGCTTTGTAAATAGTTGTAAATACAATGTAAATACTGTGAAAACAGTTGATGGCACGTGGCAAATTCAAGTTTTGCTTTTTGGAACTTTCTGGATTTTTTTTCCTGAATATTTTCGTTCCACTATTAGTTCAGTTCGCACATGAGGAGGGCTGACTGTATTTTCACTTACAGTTTAGGTCCTAGCCTCTGAGTGTCATAACATCTCTTGGCTAGTGAAAGGCAGTTCCCAGTGGAACTGGGACTCCAGCGCCCTTGCTGTATTGTATGCCACCTCTCAGAGCTCCGCTGAGCAGAGGGTCAGTGGGAATGTGCTAAGATAAGAGGATCATGGAAGACAATTTCATGATTAAAGTCAGCAAACATTTCCTGAGTACCATGGCAAGCCAAGTACAGTGCTAGGTTATAGGGTTATGCCCTTGAACAAGAAGACACTGTTGGCTGCAAGGGTCATGTGATGTAGATCATGCAAGGTTGGCATATCCCGTGGACTCTTCAGAATTATCCAGACCACAGAACAGAGTGCTTTATCATGCACTTTTTTTTTTTTTTTTTTGGTGGTGAGGGCATTAGGTGTGTGGTAGGCATTTTGTCTCTCCCCCAGGTTGCACATAGATTAGTGGAGGAGGTACTCGGGACATCCTTGAAAAAATGCAGCTGTACAAAGCAGTTAGGCCATATGAACTGGGACCACAGTATAATTTTTTGTCCTCTAGGACTTGTGCTTGTGCTGATTGTGACCAGGAAGGTGGGCTCTAAGATTCCTCTGGCAGCCCAGTTACCTGTGACTGATTAAGAACTTAGCAGATGTAAAGTGCTCCTCTATAACCTTCCTAGCCTTCCTCAAAGCCAGTTGTGTCTGTGTGCATAGGTAAGAGAGACCTGTGCTAATGGCAGAGTACATAGCTCAGCTCTCAGCTGATGGGTGGGACTGAGTTGTTACCCTCTCAGGAGGGGGAGAAGGCCTTGGCCTACTCTTGCCTCACCTGGAAAGTGGACTTAGCCTTCTGATGGAGTGGCCCCGATAGCATCTTAAACATAGGTTGGTTCCCCGATCCCTCTTCTCTATGCTCGTGACTTCATTGACTCTAATCTTCCATTGGGACAGCAGGTGGGTTGGTGGGGAGGGTAATCTTAGCTTCTTTTGCGGATTTTGGTATCTCATTGAAATGTTGGTGGCGTGTTCCAAGTCAGACTTGGAACGCCTGCTTGATTTATTCGTCCCCTGGAGCCCACGAAACCTGTAAAACAGAATTAGAGAACCAGTTCCTAATCATGCCGGTTAGGGCTAACCATAAACACAGTCTTGTTGATGGATGGACGGTTTAGTAAACATCTGCTGAGTGTCTGACCTGAGTCTGCAGGCCTGCCCTGGGCCTGTCCTGGACCTGGCCGGGAGGTGGATGTGGACATGTGTCATTGGACATTTCGAGGTCATCTCTTCCTGTCTTTTGACTTGATACTAGTTGAAGCTCAGGCTTGTATAAATTTGGTGATTTATCCAAGATCACACAGCTAGTTTAGGATTGAGCCTTGACTTCTGTCCTGTTATGGTCCCTTCCAAAGTGGTCCAGCTGTCAAGGTGTGGGTGGGCCAGGTGTCACTGGTGGTTCCAGCTCTAAGTTCAGCACTGGTCAGCCACGTGTCATCTTCCACTCCTTATAATGCTTCTAGGAACGTGGCCTATTTGCCGTAAAGTAGGACCTGTGGTGGTGGTGGTGATGATGGTGGTTGTGTGCAGCAGCTCTCCTCGAGTCCATTTGAGGCTCCACTCTGGGATTCTGCAGGGATTTTTATGTCATGAATGTGAGAAACCTAAATTTCTTTTTTTCATAGCTCAGTGTGGACAATTGGTAACAATTCTAGGAACTCTGGAATCATAACTCACTCAGGTTTCTTAGTGGGGATTGATTATTGATTGGCATAGAGACAGGATATGTGGGTACTATATGGCATTAGAAGATAAAGTTGGGAGTCAGGGAGAGAATGTTAAATTGTCTTTTATACTGTCTGTACGTCAAGTTCTGTAGGGACCATTTTAGACCATGAATCCGTCTGTAAATGGAGTTCTCTTATCCTGTGAGCATGGTTACTTGTGCCACTGAAAGGTGGAGGAGCTTGGTGTCTGGAGACTTGTGTTGTAGGACCAGTCTTGACACTAACTGGTCATAAGATTTTGGGCTAGTCCCTTAACCTTTCTCATCTTCAATTTCTTAATTGATAGAATTGAGTTAAACTATCCTCACAGGATTATTGTGAGTATTAAATAACACAAGTAAGCTGTAAAACACTCTTCAAAGGCTAATTATGTAGAATTTATTAGAATCGTTTTCGAATCCACTATAGAGGGTCTCTCTAATTACTATACCTAACATTGCTTTCTCTCTTCTCCAGTCTCCTATCTTATTCATTCTGTTTAATCCTCAGTGGTGAATGTAAGTTAATATTCTTAATTGCTACTAGTTTTTAGACTTGTCTTTTGTTCTTTTCCATTTTCATCCCTAACATTTAAGGAAACTTTCAGGAAATGCTTTTAAAATTTCTTTATTCAACAAATGTTAATCAAGTGTCTTCCAAGCATAGGCTCTGCAGTGGAGATAGAATGGTAAATGAGATATTCATGGTCCTTTCCTCTGCGCCATCTTCCACAGGAGGGTATCTGCTTCTGTTTCAATAGCTCTGGTGATGGGAAATTCACTTTCCAGGTTAGCATATTTTATATAGAGATGGCTCAGATTTTTAGAAGACTTCCCCTTGTATTGGTATTGAACCAGTGTCTTTCAGTGTAACTTTTCAATTGAACCATAATCAGGCCTCTTCATGTAATTTTTTAAAAATTATAAAGTACCTTAGGCATACAAAAATATAGATAATATAAAGATCATGTAGGTATCCACCACCCAGATTTATTTTCCTCCCTTGCCTTTTAAAAAAGTTTGGGTATAATTGACACCTAACAGTATTAGTTTCAGGTATACAACATAATGATTCAATATTTGTGTATATTGCAAAGCGATCACCACAATAAGTCTGATTAACTTTTGTCACGATACATACATACAAGATTTTTTTCTTGTGATGAGATCTTTTAAGATATATTCTCTTAGCCACTTTCAAATATGCAATACAGTATTATTAACTAGTCACCATGCTGTATATTATACCCCCATGACTTATTTATAATTGGAAGTTTGTACATTTTGACCCTCTTAACCCATCCCCTCCCCCCCATCCCTGGCAACCACCAGTCTGTTCTCTGTACTTGTGAGTTTTTTGTTTGTTTTGTGTTTTCATTTTTTAAATTACACATATAAGTGAGATCATAAGGTATTTGTCTTTCTCTGCTTACTTCACTTAGTGTAATGCCCTCAAGTTTCATCCATATTGTCAAAAATGGCAAGATTTCATTCTTTTTTACAGCTGAGTAACGTTCTTGTGTGTGTGTGTGTTTGTGTATACACCCCCCCATATTTTCTTTATCCATTCATTTATTGATGGACACTTAGGTTGTAAATAATGATGCAGTGAACATGGCGGTGCATATATCTTTTCAAATTAGTGTTTTCATTTCCTTAGGATAAATAACCAGAAGTGAAATTGCTGGATCATATGGTAGTTTTAGTTTTAATTTTTTGAAGAACCTCCATACTGTTTTCTGTAGTGGCTGTACCAATTTACATTCCTGCCAACAGCACAAGGGTTCCCTTTTCCCCGCATCCTGGCGAACACTTATTTCTTGTCTTTTTGATAATAGCCATTTTAACAAGTGTGAAGTGATCTCACTGTGGTTTTGATTTGCATTTCCCTGATGATTAGAGATGTTGAGTATCTGTTGGCCATCTGTATATCTTCTTTGGAAAAATGTCTATTCAGATCTTCTGCCCATTTTTCAATTGGATTATTAATTTTTTTGCTGTTGAATTGTATGAGTTCTTGTATATATTTTAGATACTAACCCCTTATCAGATATATGATTTGCAAATGTTTTCTCCCATTCAATAGGTTGCCTTTTTAGTTTGTTGGTTTCTTTGCTGTGCAGAAGCTTTTTAGTTTGATGTAGTTGCACTTGTTTTTTGCTTTTGTTGCCTTTGCTTTTGATGTCAGATCCAAAAAATCATAGCCAAGACTGATGTCAAGGGGCTTACTGTCTGTGTTTTCTTCTAGAAGTTTTAGGGTTTTAGGTTTTATGCTCAAGTCTTTAATCCATTTTGAGTTAATTTTTGTGTATGTTATAAGATAGTGGTCCAGGTTCATTCTTTTGCATGTGGCAGTCCAGTTTTTCCAACACCATTTATTGAATAGACTGTCCTTTCCCCATTGTATATTCTTGGCTTTTTTATTGTGAACTAATTGAACATATATCTATGGTTATATTCCTGGCCTCTCTATTCTATTCTATTGATCTGTGTCTGTTTTATGCCAGTACCATACTGTTGTGATTACTGTAGCTTTCTAATATAGTTTGAAATCAGGAAGTGTGATGCCTCCAGCTTTGTTCTTTCTCAATATTGCTTTGGCTATTCGGGATCTTTTGTGGTTCCATACAAATTTTAGGATTGTTTGTTCTATTACTGTGAAAAATGCCATTGGAATTTTGATAGGGATTGCATTGAATCTATGGATTGCTTTGAGTAGTAAGGACATTCTAACAATATTCTTCTGATCTAAGAGCATGGAATATCTTTCCACTTACTTGTGTCATCTTTAATTTCTTTCATCAACATCTTACAGTTTTCAATGTATAGGGCTTTTACCTCTTTGGTTAAATTTATTCCTAGGGTTTTCTTTCTTTTTTTTTTTTTTTTGATGCAGTTGTAAATGGGATTGTTTTCTTAATTTCACTTTCTGATAGTTCATTGTTAGTGTATAGAAATGAAGTACATTTTTGTATATTGGTTTTATATCCTGCAACTTTACTGAATTCATTTATTAGTTCCAACAGTTTTTTGGTGGTGTCTTTACGGTTTTCTATATACGATATCTTGTCATCTGCAAATAGTGACAGTTTACATCTTCCTTTTCAATGTGGATGCCTTTATTTCTTTTACCTGATTGCTCTGGCTAGGACTTCCAATGCTATGCTGAATAAAAGTAGCGAGAGAGGGCATCCTTACTTATTCTTCTACACTTTGTTTTTTTTTCCCCCTCCACTTAACATTATGCTTCTGAGATATAGCCATGTAGCTTTAGTTTATTAAATTTTCACTAAGTAGTAGTATTCCATTTTATGGATATAGCACAATCTATCCATTCTTCTGTTAATTGGTATTTAGGTTAATTCCAGGTTTTTGAAATTATAGACAATGTTATAGTGAACATTCTTGTACAAATCTCCAAGTCTCCTTGAGCACAGTTGTAAATTTGTTAAGGGTAGACTTGAAGGGCTGAGCACATCCTCCACTTTTTTAGATACTGTAAGGTTGCTGGAGGGATGTAAATCGATAAGCAGTGCTTACATGTTGCTTTGCTCCATACCCATGCTAATACTTAGTTTCGTTAGCTTTAACATTTTTTTTGCCAATATGATGGATGTGAAATATCTTTTTTTTTAGAATTTGCATTTCCCTCATTACTACTGAGTTAGAGCGTCAGTTCTGTATTTCTTATTAGTTTTTTTTCCTCATATGGGAATTGTTTGTATTTCTTCTCCATTTTTCAATTGAGTCTTTTGTCTTTTCCTTGTTGATTTATAGAAGTTCTATCTGAATGCTGAGTTTGATTATGTGTATTACAACTGTCTTTTTCCACTCTGGGGCCTGTTTTTTCACTATCTTTATGGTTTATCTTCTGATATATGAAAGTTTTAGATTTTAACATAAGATGTATCACTCTTTTCCTTTTCCTTGGTGTTTTTGTCTCAAAATTTTTCTGTAATCTGAGATCACAAAGGGGCTTTTTTTAAAATCTTCTAAAAGTTTTTAAGATTTGCTCTTCACATTTAGCTCTGTAATTTATATTTATGTATGGTCTGAAATAGAAGTCTAGTTTTATTTTTTCCTCTGTGTAGATAACCAGTTGTCCTGGCACCATTTTCGTCTGTCCATTCACTACTTTTGCTATGCCAGTTTTGTCATATATCAAGTTGTCTGTATATGTGGAGGTTTGTTTCAAGGCTTTCTGTTCCATTGGTCTGTTGTCTCTCGTTCCTTCAGAGCATCTATCTTAATTATTATAGTTTTATTGTAAGTCTTGTGATTTAGTAGGACGATTCCCAACCTTATGGTCTTGATTATTCTTGGGCCTTTGATTTTTCATAAACATTTTAGAAGCAGTTTAGTAAGTTCTTTAAAATAGAGACCTTTGTGTTCATCAGGTTCTTTACTGATTTGTCTTTTTGGGTTGAAATTTTTAATCAGAATTGCATTGAATTTATAGAATAATTTTGTAGATAATTGACACCTTTATGATATTTAATCTTCCAATCGATGAATGTGGTTTATGTCTTTTATTTAGACATTACTAATGTCTTTCAATAAAATTTTATAATTTCTTAAATTTTTATCCACCTTTTATTGGTTTGCAGGTGTCTTATAGTTTTGGTTGCTGCAATAAGTGGTATCTGTTGCAGAGAGACATTTTCTAACGGTTGGGGGCTTGTATTCTTTGCTTGCATTTCATGGCTCTTTTCCCACTAGGCCACCTCAAGTGTTTCTCATCTTCTCTGTTCCACATGTCTATGATTTCTCTTGCTTAGGCTGTTCAACAATAGACCTTTGAACTTATCAGAAATATGAAGAATTATTAATCCAAATGGCTCATAATCATATGAGAGAATGCTCAACTTGACTCACAAGAGTAATGCAGACTATACTGAGATAGCATTTCTCACTGAAAAGATTGGCAAAATTTCAAAAGTTTGACTACATACTCTGTTGATAAGGCCATGGAGGAAATATATATTCCCACCTGCTGGCGGGGGAATGCAAAATAATATAATACCCATGTTTGTAAGGGGAATTGGCAGTAGCTAGTACAATTACATATGCATTTACTCTTTGATCTAGCAATCCCACTTTTATAATTCTATTCCAAAGCCTTACTGGCAAAAATATTTTTTGAAAGTATGCATTTTGCTATTCATTGAAGCATGATCTGGAGTAACAAAAGGCTGAACGTGACCCACATGTTCTTCACTTGAGCACTGATTGGATAAACTCTGGTGCCTTCACATAATGGAGAACTATGAGACTGAAAAAAGGAATGGAGAATATATCTGTAATGGAGTGATAGCTTGGATATACTAAGTGAAAGGGCAATATGATATTTATTTAAGAAAGGAAAGAATATGTTTTTACATTAAAAAAAGAATAAGCCATAAAATAATAATTTAGAAAATGGTTATCTTCAGGAGAAGAGAGGTAATAGGCTGGAGGGAAAAGGAATAAAACTTTATCTTCTCTGAAGATACCTTATTTTGTTAGTTTGGCTTTGAAACATACATTTTAAACATAATTTTAAAACTAAATAAACAAGCAATCCCTGGGGAAACCAGATAAATCTGTGTATTGAGCTGGTTGGTATAACCCACAGGGAGGAATTCTGCCAACTGGCTTTAAAACAGAGTGATTTGATTGTATATTCCTGGTGACATATACCATAAAGATACCAAAAATGCAGAAAAATTGTAGACTGTTTTTTAATATTGTTGTTGGTGGTGTTGGTATTGTTATTCTGAAATCCTTATGTGTATTGTGGGAAAGGGTAAACAACTAATTACATTGGTAGGAGAAAGGAAACACCAACATAAGAACAGTGAGATTAAAATCCCCACAGTCATGAATTTGAATTGGACATATGTATGAACTCATGAAGCATTTCATTATTTAAAAAAAAATGTTCTAGCTCTGTTCACTGGCAAGGCCCAGAAACAATGACAATGAGTATTCCTAGTGTCCATAGAGTGATTGCCAAATACCATTTCCATATAAAAGGAACCAGCGCTCTTTGGAGAAATGTCTGCTTTCAGATATGGGGCAGGAGATACACAGAATGTGCCTGGAGCATTATATCACACGAGAAAGCAGGGAAGGACTTCCAAGGTCATGTCCCAAAAGGACCAACTTGAAGAGGCTTCTGTTGGCTAAAGAGTTGACAATTTGAGCATCATTAAGGATATTACTGCAATGGATTGAAACATTACACAGGTTTAAATACTTGAGCTTACAATGATATTCAAAAAAAGAAAATCAGTCACTTTTGTAGGATGAAATTAACTCATTATTTTGAAAACTGGTAAGTAAAGGAAAAGAAACATTTTACAAATGGTACTTTAGGATGATCAAAGAGCTGATAAAGGGAAAAGGGAAGCTTCTCTTTAGAAGTAGTGCAGCCAAGAAATAAAGAGGGAATGATAAAATCATTACCATTTTGTAATACTTAATAAACTCATGGATCTAGGCAATGAACAAGGACTGCTGACAGCATAAAAGACAACCAGACATTATGTGCCTCCTGATATAGCCTTGCCCAAAAAATTGAACCCTAATATGATCAAGCCTCTAGATTTAACAAAGGTTTTTTAACGATAGACAAGGGGCAGAGGAATATATTAAACAGTACCATGGGAATGCAATCAGCAAAATCCAAACTATTGGAAATGCCATAGGAAAATAACCTGGGTTTTAAAATAATTACCAATATTAAGTTATGAAAAAAAATGGTAGGTAAACCTGTAGATTAGAATAGACATATTAACCAGTTGCAGTGTTTAGACCTTGTTTGGATTTTAATTAGAACAAACTTTTCAAAAAATTTTTGAGGTAGCCAGGGAAAACTTGAATACTGGCTATTTGATGAAAGAAATGGTTAATTCTTTTCAGGTGAGATAATGTTGCAGTTATGTTTGAAGAAACGTCTTTACCTTTTAAAAATTCATACTGAGTCCATAGTATTGTCTTATGATCCATCCTTTTGTATTTCTGTGGTGTCAGTTGTAACTTCTTTTTTATTTCTGATTTTATTGATTTGGGCTCTCTCCCTTTTTTTCTTGATGAGTCTGGCTAAAGGTTTATCAATTTTGCTTATCTTTTCCAAGCTTTAGTTTCCAGCTTTTAGTTTCATTGATCTTTTCTATTGTTTTTTTAGTCTCTATTTCATTTATTTCTGCTCTGATCTTTAGAATTTCT
Source organism: Eubalaena glacialis (assembly GCF_028564815.1). NCBI lineage: Eukaryota > Metazoa > Chordata > Mammalia > Artiodactyla > Balaenidae > Eubalaena > Eubalaena glacialis. The sequence goes on along the minus strand of NC_083718.1, from coordinate 75,555,990 downwards.
TTCCTTCTACTAACTTTGGATTTTGTTTCTTCTTCTTTCTCTGGTTCCTTTAGGTGTAAGGTTAGGTTGTTTATTTGAGATCTTTCTTGTTTCCTGAGGTAAGCTTGTATCACTATAAACTTCCCCTTTAGAACAGGTTTTGCTGCGTCATTTGCTTTCGAAATAATATGATGGCTGGGATTTGCTTTAAAATAAAAGGTTGACAAGGAAGTGGGTGGGTATGGATGAAACCAGGATGGCCCTGAGTTGGTGGTGATTGAAACTGGGATTCATAGGGGTTCATTATTGTACTATTCTCTCTACTTTTGTGTATGTTTAAGGTTTTCAGTGGTAAAGCCTTAAATGAAAATAGAATTCTTAACATAAATATGGCTCAGAAGAGGTGAATTTCTGAAAAGTTATGTAAAATGGGACTCTATGTTAAACCTCATTTTCATTTTGTCTTTGTACATTAGAAATTCCTAGAGGGAAACAGAACACACACTGGGTATCTGGAATTAGTTCTGGTTTTAATTCAGTGATTCGGCTGCTCACCAAGCCCTCTAAGCCCATGATTGCTAAGGGAGACAGCCCACGTTTGCTCCCTTGGAAGACCATTCATAAGAAGACTTCTTAGTGTGGATTATGATTCTCCTTTAATCTGGCTCTGTCTTCTCTCATCATCACCTCCAGCCAACTGTAGACTGTACTATCTCTGTGAATGGAAAAGAATGTTTCCCTAGTCCCAAGTGTTCAAGGGCCCTTTGAAAACCCAGCCACCTAGAGATGGTCTGTGACCTCCCAATGTCACTTGGCCAATTAGTAGGATAGCTGGGATTCGAACCTGTCTCCAGACTCCCACTGCCCTGTACTCTATACTTTGCTCTTATTTGGTAGGTTAAATTCTGCATGTTTCCTCATGTGATGAAGGGTGCCTGTATTCTTCTTTGCTGAACCTCCAATGTGCTGTTTGAGAGCAGTTTTGCCCTGAGTAATTTATAGACCACTGTGCCTTTCTGGGTACCATTCAGTAGCCGAATAACTTTTAACATGCCCAAGGAAATGCACACAGTCTCCAGGGTCTGAGGAATATTAAACTGGGGACAAGAACATTTTTAATATTGATAATACTCATAAATATAGTGCTTTAGAGTTTGGAAAGTGTTTCTCATAAATACACCATCTCATTTGTTCCTCTTCACCACACCTGCTCTTATCAGTGATGGAAAGGCTTGTCAAGTCAGAGACTGCAGTCAGGGTCTGCTGACTCCAGACTCCATGCTGTCTCTTCTTTGTCACATTGCCCTTTTCATTTGGCAAAAGTTGAAAATAGTAATGTGTGATATCGTCAGATGATGCCATTGGCCTGTCATTATTATGGCATAGGCTGTTCCTGTCACTGTCACCACCACCACCGTCATTATTAAATGAGTAATAATTACTGCTACAGTCAATTTGGGACTTACTGTGTGTCAGGCATGGTTGGCAACTGGAGTCCTAATGTTTAAAAACAAAATGTTAATTCTAATACAAACCCTGTGGCATGCATAATAAAATCTTACTAGCTTTGGGATCTTGGATAAGATTAAATACTTTCCGAAGGTCACAGCACTGATAAAGAGCCGAGCCAGGATTTGAACCCAGGTGTGTCTGATGCCAGGGCCTGCTCTAACTATTGACTCATTCACTGATTTTCATTAACTCATTCAATTAACAGATATTTATTGAGCACCTACTCCATGCCAGGTACTTTTCAGACATCAGGGATACAGTTGTGAACAAGATAGACACACTCTTTTGTCCTTAAACAACTTAAAACTAGTGGGGTGAGACAGACCATAAACAAGATATTTCTAGGCAATGATGAGGAAATAAAACTGGGCAATGTGACACAGAACGTCTTAAGAGTGTGACTTGGGTGCTGTTTTAGGCTGGTCAGGGGGCTTCTCTGAGGTTAGTTAGGACTTGAGTCGACAGAGGGAACAAGTGAAAATTAAGTCCTGTAGTGGGAGCTGGCTTGGTATGTTTGGGGAACAGAAAGAGAACACAGGAGAGGATGTGGAAGCCAATGGAGAGGGCAGGGCTGCCTAGCCAGTGGTGGGCACAGTTTTGCAGTGAGCTCCTCTGTGGTGACCCAGGCATAGCTAGGGTAAGGAGTTAACGCCTTTGACTGTGGAGTAGAGCTCATTGACCTGTAAGTGGTCTCATTTCTGAGAAACTCCATTCCAGAGAAATGACATATTTCTTCAAGACTGTTGGCTCTTTCATCTCAAAACTAGTAGGACAAGTAAAAGGGGAGACCTGGCTTGCTGGCAAGTGTGAAAACAGTTTTAGGGTCTTTAGTGGCATCAAGTGGAAACAATGTCATAGTATGATGTGATTGCCAAAAAAGTTGCTGCAGTCAGAGGCTTTCCGGATGGATGAAGTATGGAGAGGTGGTGCCTGCCAAATACAAGGAGGGTGTTCCTGCCTGAAAATGGAATTGGCTTCTTTGGATACTGATACCTTCCCTCACCGTTGATGAGAAACTGCACTGCCCCTCGTCAGGAGTGTTGCAGGATAATTTAAGCCTGGACTGCAAGTGGCGGAGGCGTTGGACTGGGTGATCTCTGGCCCTTCTAGCCTGCAGTCCTGAGAGCCTCATTGCTAGGGTGGCAGTCAGTGGTAATGGTGGTTAGTAGCAGTTTATGGGAGACGAAGGATCCCAAACCTGAATTTTGTTCCTGTCTGCCTCACAGTTGGGGCTAGTGGTCCCTCATGCCCTGACTTCTTGTTGCACTGCTGCATATGGTCACTGATTTACTCTGGGATCCTGATTATTTTCAGTGGTGTCTTATTTGATGCAGTTCTAGATTTTCCAGCTTACTGGTACCATCTGTCTGTAATCACACTTTGCAGAGCTGCCTCCTTGTCATCAGTCTGCCTGCCTATCTGATAGCTTGGGAGCTAGATGTGTTCTCAGTGGACTTGCTGTACTTAAAAGTTTTTACTTGGCATGGTCAACACCATATACCATCTGTGGAAGCTAGCATAAGCCTCGGGACATAAGCTTGAGGTGTCATCTCACGGTAAGAGCATCGTGGCCGCCAGTGTAAGGTGCACGAGACTTGCCTCTGGGTTCTGATTCCTTTGTCACTGGGCTTTGTTTTCGTAGCCTTGGTCACCTCTTTCAACATCTTTGGGCCCCAATTCTTTTATGTCTAAACCAGTTGATGGGATTAGACTAGTGGCTGTCTGGAGGGCCCATCGAGCTCTGGGACCATTCAGAAGTGTTCTTTGCCTGTGCTCTGCACCGTCAGGAACATAATTGGCCTTTTAGACAGGCTCCGACTTCTCAAAGTTTGCAATCAAAGACTTCCTGACATAGATGCATGTTTAAAAGACAGACACCCAATAGATTATTGAACAGTTCTATCAGTAGTGTGATGGAGCTGTCACGTTTGAAAAAGGGATGTTTCTTCCTTCCACTTTCACTACTTAGGTTAAGTCATTTGCCCTAAGAACTCCCTCAAATATAGGCATGCATATACCACAGACTGAGTATATTAGCAATTTAAGCATGTCAAGGACATAATACAGTAGTCCTCGGTATCCGTAGGTGATTGGCTCCAGGGTCTCCCCTCCCCGCTCCCCCATATCAAATCCAAGAATGCTCCAGTCCGCTGTATAAAATGGCATAGCCCTGTGGTTGGCGGAACCCTCAGCTGGCATAGGGCTGACTGTAACTGCGGTACTTTTTACATATATTATTTATATTCTCTGTAACAACTCTATAGGGTGAGTTGCTGTAATTTCCAGTGAAGAGATGTGCGTATTCAGAGAGGTGAAATAGCCTCCCGAAGGTTCTGTGGCTCCTCCATTTTGTCTGACATCAGTGTCTCTGCCTTTTCTGATATCTGGGCTACTTCTCAGAATAAGCCCGTCAGTCAGTGGGTGTATCGGGTAGTGGGGTGTGGGGATGGGGTCACTGAGTTAGGCAAGTTGACAGGATCTGAACTGAGGAATCTTGGTGTCTGGAGATGGGGTGAGGGGAAGCCGACTCTCCTCCCCATGGCCTTGCCGGGAGGTGGAACTTGAGGCTGGCAGTAAATAGGTGTGGGTGGCCTTGGTTCACATAGTAAGCACAGTTGTTGGAGCAGGACCGGAGGCGGTCCAGGCATGACTTTGTTGGCAGGACATTTACTCATCAAGCCTACAGAAATGTCTGCTGGCCCAGAGGAGTGTGGTGTGGGGCTGAGGTTGCTGAAGAGAGAGCCTCCCCTCTCCGGTCCATCCTTCACCTCTTAGGAGGGAGGGCAGCCGCAGTAAAGCAACTGCCTCTGGTTGCTTCTGAACACCCTTCTGAGGTGGGAGAATGAATATACATAATTTTTAAAAATTATTCACAAGATAATGTCATGATAGAGAGTTTGAAAACTCAGAGCTTACAGAAAGAATATTTCAAGTAGTGAGGGGGTATATAGGTTACCTTTACTCATAGTCTTAGTTTAAGGTGGCACCGTGTTTGGCACATAAACCGTTACTTAATTTGAATGGAAAGAACTGTGGTGTCATTCATTATAAACCCCACTGTTGGAAGAGGCCATATCGCTCTCTAGCAGGACAAGATCACCCTGCTTAGCTGGAGTGTCAGCCAGGGTTCAACCAGAGAAACAGACCAGTTGGAAAGAGAGATGTATGAAGAGATTGATTGCAAGGAACTGGCTTAGGTGATTGGGGATGCTGTTAGGCAAGTCCAGCATTTTTAGGGCAAGCTCTCAGACTGGAACTCTTGGGCGTGGACTGAAGCTGCTGTCCACAGGCAGAATTTCTTCTTCAGGGAATTCCCAGCTGTGCTCTTAAGGCCTTTCAACTGATTGAATCAGCCCCATCCAGATTATCTAGGATAATCTCCTTTACAAGTCAACTGATTTATGGATCTTAATCATATCTACAAAATACGTTTACAGCAACACCTAGATTAGCATTTGATTGGATGACTGGGTACTGTAGCCTAGCTAGATTGACACATTAAAAAAGCCTATCACATTTGGTAAACTATCCTGTTTGAAAATTAATCTGAAGAACTGGGTACATCATCCGCCTCAGTAGTCCAACCCCTTCTTCTACAGCCCTCCCTGCTCTAGGATATAATTATCAGGTCTAAAGTAAATCCCACTGGTCTTACCAGGACCTGTCCACCCAGAACATCATGTTCTTGACCTTTGTTATATTCATTTGTACTTCTGCTTCCTAAGCAGAAGTACAAATGCTTAAGTGCTTAAGTACAAAAGCTTAAGTCTTCTTTTGCGTACCCATGACCTTTCCCCATGACTAAGTTGAAAGTTCTTGCAGGGGTGGGGTGGTACCTTCTGTTGCATTATCTGTTTCTGGTCTGAATCCCTGCTTCAGTGCTCTAAGTGGCTTCTCAGTGAGCATGACTGCAACCAGTGACTGACCTCTAGGTTCCAGAATGGCCAAGATTCTTGGCATATCTCCTCATGGAAGAAAAAGCAATTTGTTTGGTTTGTACAACAGATATTTTCAAGTGCCCACTATGAGCTGGGGATTTTCCCACATATGGAAGATGTAGTCGTGAACAAGACAAAAACACTATCCCTGCTCCTTTGGAGCTTTACTGACTAACATGGGTGTTGGGGACGTGGAAAGAGGGAAGGAGAATAACAATGAAAACTCTACAAACGAAATGAACAAGCTTATTTCAGATAGTGCTAAGTGTGTTGCGGAAAATAAAGCAGGATCCTGTGACTCTAAATTTGTTGGTTACTTTCTGAGTTCAAGTAATGACTTCTGAGTTGTGTGATGTTGGGCAGATTCACCTCTTTGAGCCTCAGTTGTTTCACCTAGGATAAGACTCTGAGATGTTTGGAGTTTGAGCCACCTGTGGTGAGAGCCATTGTAAGTTTTTGGGAAGAGGTTCTAGGAAGGTGAGTTGTCTAGAAATGTCTTTTGGGATAGTTAAAGCTTTGCTCCCCAGGGTGTGGTTGTAGTCAGCAGCATCAGTATCATTGGAGATCTTGTTAGAAATGCAGACTCTCAAGCCGCCCTGTCTTAGACCCACTGAATCAAATCTGCATTTTACCACGATCCCTAGGTGACTTGTCTGTATACTAAAGTTTGAGAAACACTGGAGTGAAAGAGGCTAAGGGCAATTCAGAGGGCTACTGGAGCAATTTACGTATAAAGCTTTGGATTCAGAAAAGAAATGGAAGGGAAAGAAGGGAGAGAATGAATTCAGAAGGTCATTTTGACCGGTTTTATCCTGGGTGAAGTCTGTGAAGAACTGACCTTCAAGAAATGGACTCATTACCAAAATTTCCAATTTATTAGATTATGATGGGAGGTATGCAGTTTTAAAATACTGAACACTTGAACTGGTCTCTGCATAGGACACTTCTTCCTGGGTCCCAAGTCCCCTCCAGATGTCAGATACACAAGGTAGTGGGTTGTTTGGGGAGTCGAGGATCAAGAAGTTGGAATTGGTCTTTATCATAAAGGATATTCAGTGTTGCTGGATGTATCAATCTGTTGCTTCAGGAACGTTGCCTTTAAAGATCTAGGCTCAGCCTTTGGGCAGTTGAGCCCTGGCCTCTGAAGTGTGTGTTGTGCTGTCACAGCCACTTATCACCTTCTCCAGAAGCTGGGTGATGGCTCACCTTTGGGTGCAGGTCACTGTCTTTCTTTTTAGTGGTGACTCCTAGGACTGTTGTGTGCTAATTCCATTGTAGGAATGGAATTAGCTTCTTGATGCCCTGTGGGAGACTCTGATCCTATCTCTCCGGTGTTCCCAGAACAGGTTGCTTCCTAGTAAAATTCCATGGACAGCTATCCCATCCATGAGATTGACATTCTTGTGTGCTTCATCCCCCAGAGGACTAACCTTTCCTCCTCAGGTTTCTTTTTTTGTCTTTCCCGGAATCCATCATACTGAGGGTGTTTACTTCATTCAACTCTTACTTTGTGTTGGGTGTTGTGTATGTCCTGTATTCACTCCAGCTACAGCTCAGAAAGATCTTGGCTGATCTGGTAGCTTAATGTGATAGATTTGTAACATGTCACCTGGGAATCAGTCCTAGTTAGGGACAGTTGTGAATGCCATAAGTTTTCTTTCAAAAATATTGTGAGTCACATGGGGAAAAGACAACTGGGCAGACAGAAGACAGGTATGGTTTCTGATTGAACTTCTTAGCATTCTGATTTATTGACTTTGGTGCTGATTCAGGATGAGCGGGTGTCTTAGAAGGGACCATGGGTGATGTAAAGACAGCTCCACTTGCCCCTTTCCCCCGACATCCTCTTTAACAAGAACAATTTCCTCAGAGACATTTCCCCCTATATATTTTGATGCTCCTACGTAGATCTGTGGGCTCTTTTTGGGAGTAAGAATGTATTTCATCAGCTTTGGAACAAGAGGCAGCCTTTGTTCCGCCTGAATCCAAGTTAAGCCCATTTCATTTTTTAAGTTACTTGAGCTCTCATGAAGCTCCTTGCAGACACGTATACCACAACATCAGGGAGTAAGAACAGAGTTAAAAGTGCCTCTGTGGACAGCATTCATCCATTTTCTAGGGCATAATTTAATTATCAGAAAATGCTGGCTTCAGTGTCCTGGGGACAGGAGCTTATTTTATGCATTTTGTTCTGTTTGCATTGGCTGTCTCTCCAGATACTGCAGGTTTCCATACATCAGTCCTGCCTTTATCCGACTGATGTTGGGCAGCAGTGACTAGATGCATGTGGATTCGTTTGCTGCTGCTGAATGGATTGCAGCCTGTGTCTGACACTTGACTGCTGACTTCTTGGTAGCTATTTTTTTTTTTTTTTAATAAACTTATTTATTTATTTATGGCTGTGTTGGGTCTTCGTTTCTGTGCGAGGGCTTTCTCCAGTTGCGGCGAGCGGGGGCCACTCTTCATCGCGGTGCGCGGGCCTCTCACTATCGCGGCCTCTCTTGTTGCACAGCACAAGCTCCAGACGCGCAGGCTCAGTAATTGTGGCTCACGGGCCTAGTTGCTCCGCGGCATGTGGGATCTTCCCAGACCAGGGCTCGAACCCGTGTCCCCTGCATTGGCAGGCGGATTCTTAACCACTGCGCCGCCAGGGAAGCCCCAGTAGATATATTTTTTTTTTTTAACTGAATTCTTACCAGGTAATTTACCATGAATTACCAGAATTTTCTTTCTGTAGACAGATTCGGTAGACAGATTTTCAATCTGTAGACAGATTGTCTGGTAGACAATTTTCTACCAGAATTTTCTTTCTGTAGACAGGGAGGCATGAACTCATGTACCCTCGTGTTTGTCCTTTTTGTTTGAGAGGAAGGGAGGGAGACATAGGGAAGCCCAGGGACATATCAAGGCCCTGGCTGCTCAGAACCGTGAACCTTGTGGAACCCCAGCTGCCTCTCGGCTAAGACTGCCGACCTCCCTCCTCCTGGCCTTTTGGGCACGTTGTTGAGCCCATTGGTGAGCAAATGTGCCGTTGTGCTCCTGGAATAAAGAGGGTCTGGTGCCCTGAATGCACCTTGCCTGGCTGCAGCTTGGAGACCTTTTAGTTTTCTTTCTACTTAGGGTCCCACTGCGAGCATTTGTTAGGGCTGTATACTTTGAGCCCCTCCAAGAAGGTCTGTGCAGGAAAAGCTGCCTGGCACATGTGCATGTGTGTGCGTGCAAACACAGAGGGCCTTCCACTCTCTCCTGGGGACCTTAGAGACCCATCACAGCTTCTGGCCATCTGATGATAGACAAGCCCACATATTCTTTTTTTTTTTTGTCTTTACTTTGTAACACATCAGTCAGTGAATATTTGTTTTATCTTCTGGGCACCAGGTACGTCTCATTGTTCTTCTTCACAAAGTTGTTGGAGAGATTTAGATAAAAAGATTGTGAGATGTTTCGTCAATACCAGTTGCTTAGCAGGTGCTGTGTGTTCTGTGTGTTGTGATATTACAACTGACTTCATTTTTTTTTTTAAAGAAAAACCACTGTAGCCTCTACAGTTTTTCTTGCATGATTAATTAGTATTTGGAGAGCCCTTATGTATAACCATCGTTTTTTGAATAGATATGTTAGTTTATAGTTTTCAATTTGCTCCATATGTACTGAGCACCCACTGTGTGTCCAGGGCTGTGCAAGAGATTGGGGTCAAAGTGGGGGTGAGTGTGTGTTCACTGGGGATGAGTCAAAACTTTGCTCTGGGAAGACCCTTGTTTCTTTTGAGTCATGGATCCTGTGAAAATCTAATGAGAGCTTTGGCCTCTCTCAGAAAACTGCTCATAAACAGAAAATTTAGCATAGCCCTTCAGGGAGCCTACGGAGTCCATGAGCAAGTTCATGAGATTCCTAGGGCCCCAACATAAGAGTCACTTGTCTTTTTTTTTTTTTTTTTTTTTTTTTTTACAAATTTATTTAATTTATTTATTTTTGGCTGCGTTGGGTCTTCGTTGCTGTGCACGGGCTTTCTCTAGTTGCATTGAGCTGGGCTACTCTTAATTGCGGCGCGCAGGCTTCTCATTGCGATGGCTCCTCTTGTTGTGGAGCATGGGCTCTAGGCACACGGGCTTCAGTAGTTGCAGCACGTGGGCTCAGTAGTTGTGGCTCGCAGGCTCTAGAGCGCAGGCTCAGTAGCTGTGGCACGCGGGCTTAGGTGCTCCGCGGCATGTGGGATCTTCCCGGACCAGGGCACGAACCTGTGTCCCCTGCCTTGGCAGGTGGATTCTTTTTTTTTTTTTTTAAGGTGGTTCCATTTAAATTTTTTTAAAAAAATTAATTAATTAATTTATTTATGGCTGTGTTGGGTCTTCATTTCTGTGTGAGGGCTTTCTCTAGTTGCGGCAGGCGGGGGCCACTCTTCATCGCGGTGCGCGGGCCTCTCACTATCGCGGCCTCTCTTGTTGCGGAGCACAGGCTCCAGATGCGCAGTCTCAGTAATTGTGGCTCACGGGCCTAGTTGCTCCGCGGCATGTGGGATCTTCCCAGACCAGGGCTCGAACCTGTGTCCCCTGCATTGGCAGGCAGATTCTCAACCACTGCGCCACCAGGGAAGCCCCTGGCAGGCGGATTCTTAACCACTGCGCCACCAGGGAAGCCCCGAGTCACTTGTCTTGATGATATGACAGATCACTTAAGAGATTTGTCATCATCTGCATTTTGGGAGGTAGGAATACTAATTTCTGGACCTTCCTAGTATGTTTTCCTTTTTAAAGACACTAGACCATTTCACTGTCATAATAAGCAGAAGAGAGTCTGCTTGGGGACCGTGGATGGAAACTATTCCAGTATCCTGTGAGGAAGAGCAGTGAGAGGCTGAGAGCAGGTCATCCAGGCATTCCAGAGAGGTCTTTACCTTCCTGCAGTCTGGAAATGGGGTCTGGGAGCTCAGTGTCTGGCACAGGCAATAACAAACCTGGTTAGTAGGGAAGGATTTACTATGCAGACATAACTATGCAGGCAGTGAGCCTGTGTGTCTGCGTGTCCCTGAGAACTGTATAGGGATGCCCCCGCTTTCGCCTGTTTCACTAAAGCTGAGATCTCTACTGGGTTTACTTCACATTATGCAAAAGCCAAAAAACCAAGATGAAACAAAAAACAGCAAATGGCAGAAAGTCAGCAAAGGTGTACTACTGCTGTTCATTTTTTATTTAAAAAGTGCCAACGTGGGACTTCCTGGTGGCGCAGTGGTTAAGAATCCACCTGCTAATGCGAGGTCCACGGGTTTGAGCCCTGGTCCAGGAAGATCCCACATGCAGCGGAGCAACTAAGCCCGTGCGCCACAACTACTGAGCCGGCGTGCTACAACTACTGAAGCCTGTGCGCCTAGAGCCCGTGCTCCGCAACAAGAGAAGCCAGCGCAATGAGAAGCCCGTGCACCTCAACAAAGAGTAGCCCCCGCTCATTGCAACTAGAAAAAGCCTGCGCGCAGCAACAAAGACCCAATGCAGCCAGCCATAAACAAACAAACAAACAAACAAATAAATAAAATGCCAACATGACGAGGATTCAGTCAGTTTAAGAGAAGTAGTAGGAACCTACTTGCGTGACCTTTTTTTCCTGCCTTTATTAAAAATTATATGAGAGTCTTCCTATTTCTTTGTGCAGCTGTAGCTTTGTCTTGGATCCTGGAGCACTTAACAGTCAAAGCTAAGGAATCTCTGTTCTGTCATTGTGAAATACTGAAGGGTAGCAAAAGGTATTCATGTCAGATGAGGGGATTTATGGAGGCCCTTGGAATTGCCTAGAGTTGCCCTCTGAAGACTTGAAGAGTGAAACATATTAGGGGTCCTTGGCTTGTTGGAAGGGAAACGGATGGCGTGGGGGAGGCATAGGGATGGTAATAATGGGTATATGGCCAGAGTGACGAATGTGAACCTATCTCATGGTTAATAGGATGTCTCCTGTGCTGCCCGTGGGAGTGTGAACCTCTTAAGAAAACAATTTGATTATATATATGTATATGATACGTACACTTATATGTGTTTGTGTATATTATGATACTTCAACATTTCATACCCTTTAACCACATAATTCCTGCTTCTGGAGATCTGTCCTAAAGAAATAGCCTGGGCTTCCCTGGTGGCACAGTGGTTGAGAATCTGCCTGCCAGTGCAGGGGACACGGGTTCGAGCCCTGGTCTGGGAAGATCCCACATGCCGCGGAGCAACTGGGCCCGTGAGCCACAACTACTGAGCCTGCGCGTCTGGAGCTTGTGCTCCGTAACAAGAGAGGCTGCGACAGTGAGAGGCCCGTGCACCGCGATGAAGAGTGGCCCCCGCTCGCCGCAACTAGAGAAAGCCCTCGCACAGAAACGAAGACCCAACACAGCCAAAAATAATAAATAAATAAATAAATTTAAAAAAAGAAAAAAAAGAAATAGCCTAAGTATGGTAAAATATTTTGTGTGGTGCATCTTTATATTCAGCACAGTTTTATTTGTAACAGTGACAAGTGGAAAGACAGCTTAAGTGCTCACAATTGAGGAATTGTTAGGCAAGTGACAGTTCACTCAAATGATGGAAATTTGTGCAGCCATTAAGCTTGTTTATGAATAAGGAAGCACAGAAAGAATTGGGAATCTGATGCAGGAGACAGGGAGAGAACCCTTTCAATTTTTTCCTATACCTCTTAACATGTACTTCTTCACATTCTCCATGTATAATTCTCCCCAGATTCGTTTCTTTATTTTCCCCACTGCCAACTGCATTCCTCAGCAATCTGTTGCGACTCACACACTTGCAGAAGGGTTGATGCTTCTGCCCTGTAATCCTGGTGTTCATCTCTCTTGGATACTGGTTCTGAAAAGGCCCCCTGCACTGTGATTTCCCATTTACCCACATCTCTGTAGAGCAGGATTCCTCATGAGGAGTTCGGCCAGTTGGTCACTGCTAAGCCATGTGCAGGTGTAAGGAGATACATTTCTGCTAAAGAACTTGGAACATTAGTTTTTCATTTGGAAAATTGCTTCTGAGAGGGGTAGACTGATCAGTTCCGAGTTTGAGAGAATATGTGGTCCCATCTCCTTATTTTTGCAGGTGGGAAAACACAGGCCAAGTAAGGTGCCCCAAATCTCGTAGCTGGTAGTGAGTGATAGGTGTGGCATCCCCTTTTACAGAGGAGGACTGTGGAGAACACTGGCTTTGCCCTTTAGTAGCTGTGTGAATTTGGGTGAAAAATCTGAGTCTCAGTGGGTGAGACTGAGATAAAATAAATAAATAATAAAAAAATAATAAAAATACAGTAAAAATACAAATAACAGTGAAAGTTAGTAATCATTACTTTTTATTGTTATTACTTAAGAGAAAGGACTCTTGCTTCCATTATTTGGACCTTCTTAGGAAACAGAACCCTCACCTCCTTGGAGATGTGAGATAATTGTTCAGATAATGTCCCCACATGGGGGACATACAGCAATAATTGAATATTTGCAGTGAGGGTGGAATAACCCATTTCTAAGTCTATTTGAAATGAACACATTACAGCGCAGGTGAACCTCTATTTTAGGACAACCTAGTATTTAAAAGCTGGAATATATCAACAGGTAAATTAGGGTGATTACAGTAATTACAAATGACTCCTTCACTTTACAGAAGAATTAATTTCAAAGTATAAGTAGAGAAGCTCATATTGATTATTATAAGATTATTCATTGACAGTTTTCCCTCGTCCAATGATAAGCAAAATGAAAACTGTGTAAAGCAAGACATCTGCAATCTATTGTTGAGGTAAAATTGTCTTCTAATGGTGTAAGAAATGTTCAGAAACAGTGCTTTCAGATGTCATCAGTGTTCAAAAATACTAGTGCTAAAAAGTGCAGTAAACTGTCTGGTGGGCATATAACAAAATGAAAATTATTTTAATTTTTATTCCACACAGAATGTCAATAAATCTTAAATTGAATTAATGGTAATTGTAGAGAACCCTCCAGAAACCAAGGTCACATTGTATTCTGCATGGAGTAGGTCTTTGGGAAATATATTTTAAGAACTTTTTATTATGAAAAAGGTCCAAAATATGTGAAAGTAGGATAATATAATGAATCCCCAAATACTTATTGCCCAGATTCAGTCATTTTTAGCATTTTGCCATATTTGCTTTATCTGTAACCTGCTTCCCTATTTTGAAGTAGTTTAATGGAAATCATGGGATCATGTTGTTTCACCACTACATACTTGAATGTGAATCTCCATAAAAATGTAGACTTTTCTTACAAACTCAAGTCAATTAGCAAAAAATCCTTATACCTAGCCCTTTGTTTGCTTTCTCCAGTTGTCTTCAAATACGTCTTTTTACTCTGGGTTTGCTGGAATCAGGATCAAGTGCAGTCCACGTGTTGCAGTGTGTTGTTATGACTCAGGGCTCTTGTCTAGGGTGGTGCCCCTCCTTTTTTTCCCCCTGTGACTTTGAAGAAACTGGCTCGGTTGTCCTGTAGGATGCCCCAAACACTGGAATTTTTTTGAGAATCATTATGAGATATTGATAACATTCAATGTGTTAAAAATTTACCGTCTGCATTTTGATGCTCATATTGTATCATATTTTAATAGGGATGAGCTCTGCAAATTGGCTCCTGTGTCCTTTTGACGTGATCCCATTTTTTTTCCTCTTCCCCCCGCCCCTTTAGTTTTTATGGCCTCCTTGCTTAGTGGTACGTCAAGATATCCTAGGCCGATCTATATATTTCCTAACCCAGACCCGGAATCAGCCCCGCCTTCAAGGGGCCCTGTTCCTTTTAATAGAGGAGGAATTTAGAGATGGTGGTTTGGGTGTTGGGGGTACTTGTTGCTGGCTTTGAGGCCTTTTCTTTTATTTTTTATCTATTTATTTATTTTTGGTCTTTTTTTTTTAACATCTTTATTGGAGTATAATTGCTTTACGATAGTGTGTTAGTTTCTGCTTTATAACAAAGTGAATCAGCTATACATATACATATATCCCCATATCTCTTCCCTCTTGCGTCTCCCTCCCTCCCACCCTCCCTACCCCACCCCTCCCCTCTAGGTGGTCACAAAGCACCGAGCTGATCTCCCTGTGCTATGCGGCTGCTTCCCACTAGCTATCGGTTTTACATTAGGAAGCATTTATTTTTGAAGAAAGTTCATGCCGCTATTTCCAATGATAATGAACATTACAAGATTTTAACTTCTTTAATTTTATACTTGTATGTTTTTCTTTTCATTGAAAATCTTGGTTCCTATTTGTCTTTTCTTAGAGTATATATAGAATAGTTTAAAAAATATCAACACTGCTACTGATAATAATACTGAATAATGTTTGATTTCATCACAGTTCTGTTTTCCTTAGAATATATTCCATCAAGTATTTGTCAAAGTACTGTGTTCTAAAGGCCATTGAAATATTGATTTTCTTTGTATGTTTATATTACCATCTTGAGATTTTAGGTTCATTTGTTTCAGTTTGTTCAATTAAAAAATTATCTTTTTTGAGTAGGTAAAACATATGATTACAAATTCAAAGCTATTAACGTGGTATATTCAGAGATATCTACCCTCTACCCTCTCTCCTCCTTCATCCTGTATGTAAACATTTTTATTAGTTTTTGGGTAATGTTTTCGGTGTTTCTCTTTTACAAGTTAGAAGTATTTCCATCCTTTCCCTGAACCTACACATGAAAGGGGACATACTGTATTCACTGTTTTGCATATTGGTTTTTATTTTGAATTAATGTCAAACAGACCAATTGCAAAAATAAGACAAAGAACTCCAATTTACCCTTCACTTAGCTTCTGCCTTCTTCCCTCTTACCCTCCCATCCATCCATCCATCCATCCATCCATCCATCCATCCACCCACCCACCCACCCACCCACATCCTCACATTATCCTATCTACAGATTTTATTCACATTTTACCACTAATATCCTTTATAGAAAAATGAAAAAATTTTTTTTCTGGTCTAGGATCTAATCTAGGATGGTACAGTGTATTTAGTTGTTTTCTCTTTAGTCTTCTTTAATCTGGAATAGTTCCTCAGTTTTTCTGTCTTTCATGACCTTGACATTTTTTAAGAATACAGACTAATTTGCAGATGTCCTTTATTTGAGGTTTGCCTGATTGTTTCCTCAAGATTAGATTTAGGCTTAGCATTTGGGACAGGAACACCACAGAAGTGCATCATATCAGGAGACACAGGTGTTGGTTTGTTTCATTACTGGTGATGTTAACCTTTATCACTTGGTTAGGTTCTGCCTTTTTTCTCCATGTTTTTTGTTCACTTAGCAATATATCTTTGAAATCATCCATGCAAGTACGTGGAACACTTTCTTATTCCTTTTTATAGCTGTATAGTTTTCTGTCCTGATGAACATTGTTTATTCAACTTGTTCCCTATTGACATTTGGATAATTTTAGTCTTTTGCTATTACAAGTAGTGTCACGATGTGTAACCTTAGGCATAAGTCATTTGATAATTTTGCCAGGTTTTTTTTGGCAGGAGGGCGTGGTGGGGGATGAATTCCTTGAAGTGGGATTTCTGAGTCAAAGGGTAAATGCATATGCATTTTTGATGGGTATTGCCAGACTTCTCTCCATAGAGATTGTACCATTTTACATTCCATCAGCAATGATTGTTTCTATAGCCTGGTCAACAGAATATGTAGTCAAGCTTGGATCTCTGCTAATCTGATAGGTGAGAAGTAGTATCATTGTATAGTTTTAATTTTTATTTTTATTTTATTATGAGTGAGGTTGAGCATCTTTTCATTTGTTCAAGGACCACTGGCATTTGTTTTTCAATAAACTGGTCATATTTTTTACCATTTTTCTGTCAGGGTTTTGGTCTTCTCAAAATTTAGGAGCTCATTGTATATTAGGGATATGATCCCTTTGTGATCTGCTGCAAATATTTTTTTTCTACTTTGTCATTTGACTTTATGGTGCTCTCCCCCTGCCCCACCTAACCACATACAACTTTTTATGTTTTGAAAAGTTTTTAAAAAGTTGAAAGAATAGTACAATGAACCTCTATACTCTCCACCTAAGTTCATCAATTTTTAATAATTTTGCCATATTTGTTATCTCTTTACACACACAATTTTGCTGTTTCATTTGAAAGTAAGCTGTAGAAATGGACACTTTGTCACTAAATACATAAGATACATGTCCTAAGAATAAGGACAGACATCTACCTAACTGCAACAACATTATCATGCTGAAAAAAATCAGCAATAATTTGTTTACGGTAGTTTTTGTTTTTGCTGTGCTTTCGTATAGTTTATTATATAGTTTGTATGCCTTTACATAGTTAAACTTATCAATCTTCTATTTTAATGCTTCTGGATTTTGAAGCATAGTAAGAGTTTTCTCACTTGAGGGATGTGAAGAAATTTACCCATGTTTTCTTTTAGTACTTACTTGGGTGGTTTTAATTTTCTTAAATTTTAATTCAGATCTCTCATTCATTTGGTATTTATCCTAGTATACAGAATGAAGTACAGATCTAATTTTATATTTTTATAAACATAAAGTGGTTGTCCTAACACTATTTATTAATAAGTAAATCTCCCACCTCCCATAGAAATACTGCCTTTATTATGCACTTCATTTCTCTATGCACTTGGGGATTTTTGTACCCTGTATTGTTTTGCATTGTCGGTCTTTTGGGATATTTTGATTTAGTTGAATTGATATTTCAATTCACTCAATGATCTATTCTCCTGTGTTTCATTCTAATCACGAAGTATTCATTCCTTGTGCATATTTGCAAAAAGTTCATCATACCAGAATGAAATATTCAGTGTTGTTTTAAATATTGATAATTTTGTTCATCATTATCCAATATCACTGAATGAAAATCCTCAAAAAATATTTGTATTCCAAACCAAAGTTTACTTGTAATCTTCTTTCTTTAAAAGCGGTAGGTTTTCCTATTTTTTCATTTCTTTAATGCTTTCTCTTTTCTCCTTATTTACCATATAGATACTTGAGTGTCTGCTATTTACAAGGTAATTTAACAGTATAGCATATAAATTATACAAACAGGGAAAAATTTATTCCACATTCAACCCCTGCTTTCCTTTATTATTTGAAGGAATCAGTTTAAACTGAGTAATTGCTGAACTACCAGGAATCAGCTGCCGGTCTCTGAAGCCAGCCTGGGATTTCCCTGTCACCTGATTAATTTGGTGGGTGGCTGTTTAGTCACCTAAGGGTGGGTCCTGATAAAGTCATTGATTCTCTTTCCCAGTCTTAGGAGATTCTTATTTGGCTCTGATAACCCCTGGCTTGATTTTACCCTTTATTCTGCACATAGGGTTTCACGAGGATTTGAAGGTGCTAAACGTACTGATTTTTATGAATGTTCTTGCCATCTCATGCCAAGGTAAAGTTTTGGGTCCCCATCTAAGCTTTTCTCTGTGTTGTCTTTTTCCAAGTGTGCGTACTTCTTTCAAGCTCAGTTTTAGCTGTAATTTGACCATTCTAGGACTCTGTGCTCTACCTTTCCTCAGAATTCTGTCCTCTCATTTGGCCCATGGTCACACGTGTCGTGTGTTATTGTATAATAGTTTTCTCTAGGTCTGCTCCCCCTAACTGAATAAGCTGTGCTGTTTGTCATCTGACCTCATTTTTTTTTTTTCTGTCAGCCATTATTTCTCACTAGTTCACAGTGTATACTCCCTACTTTGCTCAAGCAGTCCTGTCACTGCCACAAATATGCTATATGCTTTCCTACCTTTGTGTCCTGTCTCATGTTTTCCCTACCTGGAATGTCTTCTCTTTCCACTCTATGTATCTATTTATCCTAATAGGCTCAGCTCAGATACTACATCCTCGTAAGCTATCCCTGATGAGTATTCACCTGCCTGCTCTATTTCTCAGGCAATATCCATGTGACTTCTGGCACTTGCTGAAAGCCTTGTTCTTGCCAAGACTAGGAGGAACAGACCAGTGCATGAGGCCATCTCTGCTGTGGTTTATATCAGAGTATGGCATTGTCCAAGGCAGGGAAGAGGTCTTTCCAGAGGCTCCCTTTTTGTTGAGCATGAGAGATCATCTAGTCCAGAATCTTCAAACCGGTCTCTGTGGTCAGCTTAACGAGGGAGGTACCACATTGGTTTTATTAGAGTAAACCCAGAACCTTGTCCAGTGCCCAGTAAGTGCCATAACATTTGTTGGATGAATGGTTGGTTTACTGACCATCAGAGTCACCTAAGGAATTAAAAAAAATAATGTTGATTCTCAGGACCCACTCTAAGCCTAACAGATAAAAATCTTCTTGATTGGGTCAAGTAGGTCTGATAGTACATGTTTGGCATCTAGAAATTTAGCCTGTCTCCATCTTTTAATAAAAGAAAATTGAGACTTAGGGGAATGGATTTGGAAAAGACTTAGTCGTGAGTGAAGCAGAAATGCTTTCCTATTTTCTTACCGTTTTCTGCAACCAGAGGAGTTTCGCCTTCAAATTTCTGTGATGGGGGGTCAGTGAATATACTGGGAAGCATGTCCCGTCAGGACTTGTGTGTATTTTGTATTTGGTTGAATGTTGGATGCTTGTAATATGCTAGGTGCCAGGTGTGGGGATTCAAGAGGTCTTTGGTCTTGGGGGCTCTCAGTGCAGTGGGGAAACAAATATATAAGCAAATAACTTTATTAAAATGTTGCTGATTCCCTGACAAGTGACTGACAGGGCACAGTTGGACATAAAAGGGAGCACAGTTAGGAGATATTAGGGTCTTCATTATATCAGCCGTTGAGGTAGATGGTCTAGAAACAGTTAAGTCTGTGATTTCCCATGGAAAGAGGCTTCTAATTTAGATTGTACTTTGGGTCAGCCTGTTTACCAATGTCCTTGCAGGGACATTTCCCTGGGAGATTGGAAAGGATTCAGAGGTGATTTCTTTTAGTTGCTGAAACAGAAACAGCCCTTTTTATGGGCTTCTTGGACTTTTCTGTGGGCTCTAGTATTAGCCAGTGGCATCTTTTCTTGATTGTGATTAAGATAAAGGCAGAAAAAGCACCAGGAAGGGAGTCAGAATCTCTGACTTGTAATTCTTGTATTGCTGTGAAACTTTGAGCAGGTATCCACATTTCTCCAATCCTCAGGCTTCTCACCTGTGAAATAGAGGTAACAATGTTGTCTGCTTGTATTGTAGGATTATTACCGGGATCAAATGACATAATGTGTGAAAATGCTTTGAAAACGGCAAGCTGCACAATGTAGTCATTTGTGACTATTGAGAAATCTAATTTGGTGGCAGTGGCACGTGTGTCTGTCCCAGACACGTCGACCCCAGGATGTGCATGGAAAGGTGGGCTGAAACCTTCTGATCATGGTGGAAGATTGTGAGAAGTTTAAAGGTACCCTGGGAGGAAGAATGTTATGGGACACCTGACTCAGCCAAGTACTGGGTATACTATATCAAACACAATGTTCCCTCCAGAAGAAAGTGATGGCATCCACAAACTTTTTGGGAAAGTGAAGCATATTGGAGAAAGTGCAAGTCACATATACCTGCCCAAACAAGGGAATCCATGGGAAGCTCGTGATGGGAGATTAGGGTAGATGGATGTTGATTCTGTCAGCCCTGTGGGTCGTGAGTGGCCTCTCCTAGGTTCCAGACCCCTTCAGTTTACCCTAGTTACAGTGCCCTGGGTGCCATGACTGGGGAAAAATTTGCTTTCTGAAACCACAGCTTTCTTCTTGTTAAGATTCCCAGCTTTACCTGAATGTGCCCTGGTTTCCTTGTTTGCTCTGGCTGTTCTCTCTCAGCTGTAGGCTTTTTTTTTTTTGTCTTTTCCTTTGTAGTCTCTTTTGACTTGGCACCTAATTTAAAGTTTGATGTCAACAAGACCCAGTGATAGAGGTTGATGAAATATCACGATGTCACAAGTCGGCTGAGATTTCGGGGTCCGTTGCTTCAGTTCCATCTGAGTTCATTCTCTGGCAGCAATTTACCTAAAATATTCTCCAGATGTGAGCTTATTATGTTAGTCCACTTAATTTGTCTATGTCTTTAATGTTTACGCTTAGACACTTTGAATTAAACTCTGACTGCAAAAGCAAGTCATTGTTTTATTAGATGCCCTATATTTGGTTTTCACTTGACACAGTAGACCTTTCAGCATCAAACGTTTTGTCATATTTTGGCCTGCAGTTATCCCTTATCTGTCCTATTTTCGATAGAACCAATTCTAATAGGTTTCATATCCCTCGGTTACCATTGTGCCTGAACCCAGAGACCGTTTATAGTTTTCTCTAAATGGGGTCTATAAATGGGGTCATACTATCTTGCTGTTTTATTGTTCTAAAAGTATGGTATTTTATATGAACTGGTTTTTAGAACAGTCCCTCCTTTTTATAATCTGGCAGCAGTATAAATTATTGACGTTTATTCTGTCTCTTACGTGATAGATTAATCTGTTCAGTTTTAGCTATTGGGTGACTGATGTTGTTAGCATTCTGCTGTGGCACTGGGTGGTCTTTAGCATTTTATTGGACTATTATATGAAACACTACCAAAGAAATATGTTGGAAGTAGTATTTATTGCCTTAATCTTGTTGTCTGCTTTGAGAAGTTGCTAACTAAATGTTTTCTCCAGCTTTTCCTTAATTGCAGTGTGGTTAATTCCTTTCAACTGCAGGAAGCCAAGGTATTTGTAGATTGTTATTATTTTTGTGGTCAAAGTAATGAGCATTCACCAAGTGCCAAGAACGTGCTTGGCGTGAAGTAGAACATAGAATCAGACCTGGTTCCTGCCCCATGAACGTCATGTGAAATGAACTTGAGCAGGGAGGACGGAAGGAAGGGAAGACATTTTCACAAAATTGTATCTATTCTAAAGGGGAGGGAAAATGAATTCAGTTCAAAAGGACACCTTTGAAATTCAGTTGAGTGGGAAGAAACACAGGTGACAGCCATCAAGTCAGAATTTATGCTAAATTATACAAATCTGAGGAATGAGTCATAGCAAGCGCAGGTATAATGGATAACATATTTCAAAGCAAAACTGTAGTGGTGTAAGTGGGGGAGGAGAGGTGGGAGAGTGGGTATAAAGTAGAGATACAGTCGGTAAAAGGTTAAAGGAAGGTTAAAGGAACCCTGAAAATCATCCTGGATTCATTTCCCTCCCTCATGGCCACATCTGATTAGTTTCCAAGGTCTGTCCCTAATACTTCTCAGATATCCCCTCATCCTGTCCCCAGTTCTATTGCTCTGGTTCTGGTCCTCCTTATCTCTCACTGGTCTGTCCTCTCGCCCCCCCTCCAATCCACCATCCAGGAAGCTGCCATACAAATCTGACCAAAGTTTGCTGTGCAAAATCCCTAGGTCTTGGGGCTAGAGGACGTGTAGCATCGAACAGGCCCATGGGCCAGGCTGATTCCACTCTGTCTCTGTGCATACTGGTGTTCCTCTCTGGAACAGACCCTCTCCCCAGTTTCATTCTGACAGCATCTACTCATGCCCTCTGTCTCTTCTGTGAAGACCTCTGACCTGCATCTGGTCCACTTAGGTGTTTGTCCTTCTGTGCTTCTACTGTGTTTTGTAGATAGAACCTTATTACAGCAGTGACCTTAGCACATTGTCTTATTAAAGCACATGTCTGTCTTTTGTGTGTACTGTTAGTTTTTAGAAGACAGGCGTCGTGTCTTAGTTGTTACGTCCTCAGTGGCAGTGGCTGCTGGCTGATGGAGGAACTGGCTGGGTCATGTAGGGCTGTAAGCTCCTCAAGGACAGCGTGCATACTGAGTATCTGCAAAGGCTTTTGACTTTCACATATTGCAAGGGGAAAAGACAGGCTCTTGGGAACGTGGGAAGATGAATTTCTTTCTTATTCTGGAAGATTTCCAGTACTAGAGGACAGGAACAGTTGGTACAAATGTCCTAAATTTGTTGATATGATCGTGATGGGGAACACCTGTTCTGTCTGCAGAGCTGGCATTTGCTTTGGACTCTGAGAAATGGAAGCCTTCTACATCTCCCAAGGGGGCTGCCAGGTCTGTGTGGGGAGGTGGCAGACCCAGCTTTACTTTGTAACTTGGCAATTACTCTCACCATCTGGGGATCTGCCTTAAAGCATGAAGGTGGCTGGGACACTTCTGACCTCTGTGGAAACTCGGGGAGGGTAGCTGAATTTCAAGACCAACAGTGGCAAACAGGCAGACTTACTTTCTAGACCACCAAACGCCTTATCCTAAATGAACTTTTTGCATTTAGTGGACTGCGTGTCATTTGATATGTCCGTGTTTCTTAAATTTTTCTAGGAAATGGAATATTATAAATTGACTCTCTTTGGAAGTGGGGACTCTAAACATTTATTCAAAAACTGTTTTGTGTTCACCTCTGTGTGTATATATGACTGTTAAGTGTTTTAGGAGATGTGATTTAGGTACATAATACAATCTGGGACCCTAAGATTCTGGGAGTCTAGTGAAAGGTCTGTTTTATGAGCAAGTGAAAAACATTAAAACAACCCAAGTAGTACTATAAAAGTGGTTTCAACAAATGCTACAGATCTTCAGAGGAGGGAGATACTATTATGAGCTGGAGTGGTCAGGGAATACTGCATAGGGAAGAAAATGAGGTTTGAGCTATATCTTGAAGGTGAGTGGAATTTGAAGAGATGTAATGGAGAAGAGAGGTGATTCCTGGGTGGGAAAACAGCGTGCGCAAAGCCAACCAGATGGACATCCTTCATTTAATATCTTTAAGATTTGTGGTGTTGATTTGACCAAGTATTAATTATAGAAATCTGGGCTCATGATCTCCCTACCCCAACCCCCTTACTCTTATTTTTATCTAACCTCTTTTTAATTCTTTGAGTACCTACCATGTACCCAGACTGGGCTGGATATAAATGCAAGACAGCACCCTTTTCCTTATGGAGCTTCAGTCTTGTAAATTACCCTAACCTACTGAAAAACATAGAACCAACAGCAATTTTTGAAATGAAAATGTCAAATTAGAGCCACAGATTCTATCTTCCTGGTGTGATGCTCTGGGCTTGCTCTCTCATTCTCCCACTGCTTTCCAGACCCGTTTCTTTTCTTCCATGCTGCAGAGGTCGGTAAATGGCTCTTCCTTACCCTTTAGATGGGAAATTTGATATCAGTTGATTTGCCAAAGTTCAAGGAGACAAGTTGGTTGGAAGAAACACAGTAAGTGGATTGTTTTTGTGTTTTTTTCCCTTCATTTGCTTCTCAGCTGACGTATCATGAAGGAAGCTGCCTTTGAGCAGATAGAAGAAGTGCTTCTTGGCCTTTCTGGAATGAGTACTGCCCTTCTAAACGTGCCCTGGAACTCTAGGAAGAGGCAGATTGTGTCAGGCCAACCAGGGTGCAGGTCACAGTACAGCAGCTCTGAGTTGCTGTGGAGGAATTGGTGACTCATGTGAAAGTGCCCTGGGCTTGTCCATAAGGATTCTGAGATTCTGGGCAACTTGGGACTTGATCTCTGAATCTCTGTCTTAACCTTCAGTCCTCACTGGCCTTGGTTTTGGCGATAGAGGTGAAGCTGAAAGCTGGAGTCCATCTTCCTTTGCTTCTTTGACTTTGTCATTGATGGATGCTCTGCCCCAGATTAGGAGGGAGGGCACGATTTACACTTTACTCAGTCTCCTGCAGCATTGCCACTGCCCAGCATTTTCTATCCCTTGGTCAGTGTCGGCCCTTCAGACACATAGATAAGTACATTCAAATTCTGGGCCACTCCTGCTACCCCCAGAGCCATTTGTCTGTCCCTCTGCACTTCTGCAGTGCTATGGATTTGCCATTTGCATACAGTTTAACTGAATTTGGGTTGGCGTGTGCTTCTGGATGCTTTTCTATCTATTGACCTGATTTAATGGTACCCATCGCCACGGTTTCTAGGAGTGCTGTCTGGGAGCAACACATTGTGTTCCTAACTGATTTTTGCTTTACAGCCAAAACGGTCCAGTGACTCAGAGGCACTAGAGGTAAAGCAAATAGCTCTGTTTTCTTTTTAAAAGTCTGTGTATGAGGACCTTTTCCTGCCCTTTCTCTGCTTTATTTCTAAATCCATTTTTTCCCTTATTCAGTTGCCTGCCCCTCATTCTGCTGTCCCATTAGTCAAAAACCTATGCCTTCTCCCCACTGTGGTTGCCTAGCATCTCTCCTGTGCCTTAACATATGCACATGCATACACGTGCACACCTAATTGTCTTACTGTGGTGTTACATACACAGACTGCATATTCTCTTAGGGTCCCTCAGGTTCCTCCCCATCTATGAATCCCAGATAGAACACCCTACTTAACGGAAAGAAAGTTACAACAGCTGTGGATTGGCCCGGAGCGTTTATCTAAGCATATATAGGTCTGTGAGAGAGAGAATATGTAAGAGTGTAAGAGGGGAGTGCTGGTGTGGTCAGTGGAGCCATTATCTGTTCCTCGCATTAAATGTTACAGGTAACCCAAGGGAACAGAATGCGTTGGACAACTCCTTTGGGATTTCTTTGGGCATGTAATGTAATGACTTGGTAAATAACTCTAGGTAATAGAACAATATACTTTGTGTATTCATAGCCAGTTACCTCAAAATTTAGCAGCTTAAAACAACCATAATCATTAATTATATCATAGTTTCTGTGGGTCAAGTTTTTAGGAGCAGCTTAGCTGGTGGTTCTTGCTCGAAGTCTCTTGGGAGATGCAGTCAAGATGCTGGCTGGGGCTGTGGTCATTTGAAGATTTGACTAGGCTGGAGAGTCCAATTTCAAGGTGGCTAACTTGCATGACTGGCAAATTGGAGCTGGTTATTGGCAGGAGACATTAGTTCCTTGCCTCACGGACCTGCCTGTGGAGCTGTTTGGGTGCCTTCACAACATGGCAGTTGGCTTCTCCCAGAGCAGGTGCACTGAGAGAGAGGTGGAAGCTGTAATGTCTTTAAAACCTAGCTACAGAATTCACACCCAGTCATTTCCATAACATCTTATTGGTTACTTGGGTCAGCCTATTTACACTTGGGGGGAACTATACAGGGGTGTGAATACCAGGAGGCGAGAGTCATGCTGGCTACCACACACCAAAATCTCAATGGGTTATATCAGTATTTCTTTTCTTTTTTTTTTTTTTTTTGGACATCTTTATTGGAGTATAATAGCTTTACAATGGTGTGTTAGTTTCTGCTTTATAACAAAGTGAATCAGCTATACATATACATATATCCCCATATCTCCTCCCTCTTGCGTCTCCCTCCCACCCTCCCTATCCCACCCCTCTAGGTGGTCACAAAGCACTGAGCTGATCTCCCTGTGCTATGCAGCTGCTTCCCACTAGCTATCTGTTTTACGTTTGGTAGTATATATAAGTCCATGCCACTCTCTCACTTCAACCCAGCTTACCCTTCCCCCTCGCCGTGTCCTCAAGTCCATTCTCTACATCTGCGTCTTTATTCCTGTCCTGCCCCATACGACCCAGCAATCACACCACTGGGCATATACCCTGAGAAAACCATAATTCAAAAAGAGTCATGTACCACAATGTTCACTGCAGCTCTATTTACAATAACCAGGACATGGAAGCAACCTAAGTGTCCATCGACAGATGAATGGATAAAGAAGATGTGGCACATATATACACTGGAATATTACTCAGCCATAAAAAGAAATGAAATTGAGTTATTTGTAGTGAGGTGGATGGACCTAGAGTCTGTTATACAGAGTGAAGTAAGTCAGAAAGAGAAAAACAAATACCGTATGCCAACACATATATATGGAATCTAAAAAAAAAAAAAAAGGTTATATCAGTATTTCTTACTTCACAGTCCTGTGTGGGAAGGGGGCTAAATTACGTGCAGTCATCTGGGGACCCAGATTCTTTCCATCTTGTTGTTCTACCTTCCTCTAGGGCCTCAGTGTCCTCTATTCATCTGAGAATGAGAAAGACAGCAAGGATTTCCTTTGGGAGTTGATTTTGATCATCAGTCTTGGTGGTGGTGAGCGTCAATTCTGTTCACCTTTCATTGGCCAGAACTCACAGGAGGTTGGAAAATTTTGCCAAGCTGTGTGTGTTCAGTAAGGTGAGGAGAGCGTGGATGGTTGGCTTTGTGATTTCTGCAGTATTTCACCAAATTATAAAACCTATGGTAAAGGCTCTGTCATTAAAGAAGGACCAATGTCAACCGAGTAGACTGGTGGTGCCCACGGCAGCCACAGTCTGCAAATCCTCATGCATTCTCTGAGGGCATTCTTCATACCCAGCGCCACTGGGCTGACTATGGTGGGGCAGCTGGGCAGTAAGTCCGAGGAGGGATCGGGAGCCATGGTGTCTTGAGCATTTCCAGGCTCTTCATGGAAGATCTTCCACTTAGTGAGGCGCATTCTGTGTGATTTACGTATGTTATTTAATTTTTGCCTCAAACCCTCCACTTAGGTATCATCTCCACTTTACAGATGAGGATACTGAGGTTCAGTGAGGGTAAGTAGCTCTCCTGAGACCCCCTCACAGTCAAAATGTGGGAATGTTGAAATTTAGACCCTTTCTGCTTCACCATGCTGCCTCTGAGCGATCCCTGAGTGGAAACCAACAGCACTAACAGTCCAGTGATGCTTTACAGTGGCAGCATTGGGCCGTGGCATCTTGGAAACGGCCTCTTCCTCTCCAGGAGAGAGGTAGTGTCCAAAGACAGTCCCCCAACCAGAGCACGTTGCTCTGCATCCTGGGAGCAGGTGGGGCTATAGAAAGGTACAGGGGAGTCTGTGGTCCCCAGCCCAGAAAGTCTGGTGCTTTGGCTTGGCTCAGCCCCTCCTTTTCCCTGGGATTGTACCTCTTGCTCCTATCTCAGCGGGCAGGGACCTGGTGCCACATTACTCCTGTGTTATAACAATGTCACCTCTTGCTCTTGTAGGGCTTCATACTTTTTCAAGATATGTTCACATTGATCACTCCTTTGAGCCTCACAGTCACTCTGCAATGGGTATTCTTACTCATGTTTGCAGAGCTGAAGCCCTTCTGTTGTGCAGTGGGGCAGTGGTCATGATGAGGTATGTGGTTTTCCTTTGGTTTGGTTTTGTAAATGTAGGAAGAGCGGGCCCAGATGATAAAACTTTGTGGTAATGAGTGTGGGGGGGGTGTTTATAGTTCTTGGAATTTGTACAGAAATACATACACTGATATTAATATGTAGTTATTAATAATTGTTATGCCCTTGAGTAGCATTTTATTTGTCCATTTGCCCCCCACCCCTGAATCCATCTGGGAAAACGACAGAGGAAGCATGCAGGAGCTGGCACGGCTGAGTGTCACTTTTCAGAGGACATCCTTATAACTCTGGCAAGATGGGGCCTGAGGCTTGGCATCCTGCCTGCCTGGGAGACATCCCAAGGGACTCGTCTTGCTTTCTCAGCACCTATTTCTTCCTTTTCTGTAACTTTACCTAAGTGGAGGCATTAAGAAGACCCTTCTTTGAGAGATCGTGTGCTTAGCTGGCAAGGCTGCTAGCACCTATAGTGCCCTTGGTAGGTCAGGAGTGTTTCACCTACTTGCTAGTGAAACCAGGGTGGAGGAGAGGGGACACTACAAACAGCTGGGATGGGGGTTTGCCCAGGATGTGGAACTTTCAGTGCTAAAACCAAGACAGCTCCAGGAAGACCAAGATGGCTGGTCCTCCTGGTTGGCATTCACCCCTACCATCCTTCCCCTTGCTTCTGTACCCATGGAACCTTGTGGCTCATGACAGGTGAGCATCTGGCAGAAGGCTCCTTTGTGGATGAGGGCCCTGGTTCAGGACGCAGCATTTTCCTCTGCCCCAGTGGGTGCCTCTCATCCCATCCTGGCTTTTGGCCTCATCCGCTCCCTAGTTTTCTTCTCTGAACCTTCTGGTGCTCCAGGGGTGGGGTGGGCCTCTGACAGCAACATCTAAACAATTCTTTAGCTCCGTGGTATGTAAGGAGATGCTCCACAAAAATCTATTTTTAAGGAGAAATTTATTTTTTAATAAACTTTTGTCAGACAGATCTGAACCTTTGCTGTGCTTTGTTGGCATCTCAGAATGGGATGCAAGCAGTGTAGTCTGAGGTTAAGCTTTTAGGGCAGGTGTGGCAGAGTCTTACTTTTGTTTTCTGAAGCATTTCTCTGTGTCCCAGAGAATGCCTGCAACCTCTTCTGTCCCGGCCCTGGACCACTTCCTTTTCCCTAACCCGGCACTCGTATTCATTCAAGGTCCTTCAGACAATTATTTCCAAACCTAGTTCTCTCTTAGGATAGAGCTTGGTCATTCCTTGTTATCATTTTTTTCCCCTTACAGTCTCATTTCTTCTTGCCTCCCTGATTTTTGGCAAATAAGTGCTCTGTAATTTTTTCATAAAGAAAGGAATAGAGCTCTGAGATACTACGTGCTTTTCCTATATGGTCTGATTTAATTCCCATGATAACCCTGCAGGTTTCCACTTCACAGATGAAGAAGCGGAGGTGCAGGGAGGTTGACCAGCTGGCTGAAATTCACAGACCTGCTTAAGAGTGGCAGAACTGGGATTGGGACTGCCAAGCCTTTTCATCTGATTCTATCATACTGTTATTTTTAGAACATTGGCTTGGAAGCCAGGACACCTGTGTCATAGTCTCATCTGGACCCTGTAACTAACCGGGTGACCTTGAGCAAACAGTAGATCATTGGACATCACTGTCCTGCCTTACTGGAGTAAAAAGGTGGGACTGAAAGACTTTGGGGGTACCTTCCCGTGCTGATGTCTCTGTCTTCCATCATTTCTTCTCTCTGGGAAATTGTCTTCACAGTCCCCGTGTACCCCTCATTTCTCTCCCCTCGCACTGGCTGCTCTTAAGGACTCTTCTCTTTGATTATCCTTGTGGCTTTTCTTAGCCTCTTTCCCTCCACCTTTTGGCGAGAGGAATTTTGTTGCTGTGACTTTGGATTCCTCAGACTTCCTGCTTCCTATAGTTTACCTAGATTACCATATCCGAAAAATCATTGCAAAAGTATTTGCTGTTTTGTGGTGGTGGTGATGATGATGATGAATTACTCTGCTATGAGAACTGTTGGGTGGACCATCATGGGAAGTTGGGTAATAAGATGGAGGCTCAGCAGTCTGGGACAGCTTGAAGGTAGGTAAAGAATTAGATAACATCTTAAAGGTTCTTGCTTAACAACAGGAATAGCTACTAATTGTTCATGTTTGTTTGATGGGCCAGGCTTTGTACTAGATGTTGAGGATACAGTGGTGACAACTACATGCTACCTAGTTATTGCAGTCTGGTTAAGGGAGACACAGTTAATATAAGAAGCAAACAAAC
Source organism: Eubalaena glacialis (assembly GCF_028564815.1). Classification (NCBI taxonomy): domain Eukaryota; kingdom Metazoa; phylum Chordata; class Mammalia; order Artiodactyla; family Balaenidae; genus Eubalaena; species Eubalaena glacialis. The sequence goes on along the minus strand of NC_083718.1, from coordinate 75,526,299 downwards.
AGTTCTAAACTCACAACTCTGATAAGTGAAACCAAGTGTAACAGGGAGAACTAACCTGGACGGGGAGCTGAAAGAAGATGTAAGTGTCGAGCACTTTGTATACATTATCTCATTTAGTCTTTACAGTGGCTCTGTAAGGGGGGGTAGTCTTTGCCCCATTCTGCAGAAAAAGAAACTGAAGCTCAGATTTCAATCCTGACCTGACTGCATAGCCCAGGCTCTTTATCCTATACCTTGCTACCTCCCTTAAGAGTCTTTAATCCCAGCCTATGTAATTCTCTGTGCAGGGCCATCACTTACCCTTTGGCAGAATAGATGGAAGTTTTTCTGTTGTGATTTGAAGGCTGTAGTTAAAAGGCATCTTTGTCCTCAAATATCCACTCTACTGATCTGATACTCAGTGCTAGAAACTCTGGCCAGTGAATAGCCTTTGAGGATATTTGGTTTCCATGAGATGCTCTTAAGGTGTGAGTGTGTCATCTGGCTGGGGTAGTAAATTAGGACATTTGCTGCTAGTGTTGTCCTAGTTTGTCTAGTTAGCTAGCTGTGTGTGGAATGCATGGGGACTGGGGACTTGGAACCAGGACAAGGAAGTTTTGGTGGGGAAAGAAATTGCCCAGAGGTTTGGTTCTATACTGGGAGGAGGGCTAGAAACGGTACCTGGAAAGATGAGGAATGGGACCCCATGTGAGAGGTGAAAGGTCACTAGAGACAAACTTTGCCTCTGCTGGTCTTGATATCATGTCTGTCGCTCTACATCTTTTCACCCTTCTGAGATACAAAGTGCATCATATTATTTTTTTCAGCTCTTATGTGAGAAGAAGGAACCGGTATTTATTTTCTCTGTTATACACAGATCAGAAACAGTGCAGCCGAGTGGCTGAGCCAAGAGTAGATTGACTCATGTCTTTATCTGGAGTTCTTGAACCTGCTGCTGCTCAGGGTTTAGTTGGCATCAGGGTGAGAGCTCAGCCCGTTGGGCTTGCCTCTCAGCAGCTGGTCCTCATGAGCACCTCTTTAGCTTTTCTCTCTTGTTCTCTCCCTTCTCCTGCTCATTTACTTGTTTCTTTGAAAATCCCCCTCTTTACAACTGTCCCCTCCTTAAGCCTTAGCCTGTCAGGGCACTCATGGTAATGTTTGGCAGAGCTGGTAGCACTTGGGACACCTTTTTGAGAATAGTGAAGCCTTATCCATAGTGTCCTTTGAACTCTAAAGATGAGAAGGGCTATAATGTACAGAGGAGAAAGCCCGTGGGTGCCAGGGTGATGAGAAATATCTTTACGTGTTTGAGGAGAGAGTAGAGTCTGAATCTTTATAGAGAGCAGTCTTAGCTTGCCATAGGGGGGTAACTTGCCAACAGTTAAAGCTGTTGTCTGAGGTAGTAATTTCTTCTTCAGTGGTGGTATTTAAGCATAGGCTGGTTAACACCATGGCAGGGATTTATAGAAGAGTGAAAAATTTCAGGTATATGTGTGGAGCGGGGAGGGCTGTCAGACAATGTGATCTGTGTTTACTGTCCCTGCTAACCCTGAAATTCTACTTCCTTAATCTCACCCTAACCCCACTTTTTTGTTTTTTCCTTTTAGTCACAGTCTTTGAATGTTGGAATTTTTAAGTTGGAAAATGTGTAATATATTATTTTACCTTTTTACTTGGTGTGTCTTTAAAAATATATTCCTGCCTGGAAGTTTGTTACTGTTTGTGTTTTAGGGCCACCTCAGTGAGCCTGGTTTACCCACGCAGTCCCAGAAATGGTGTGGTGTTTGGACTCTTTGTTCTGGAAGTTGCAGCATGATACAGAAATAATCTATCTTGTGAGCTTCTGTTCAGTTTTACTGCACTGGAGAGTAGGAATATGAAATGGGATTGCTGAACTCTTATAAGATAGAAAAAATTCATTTTCTTTGGGAGAGGGAAATGTATCTTCTAGGACTAGAACTAAATTTCAGTACAGTTATAGCTCATTTTTCCCCCAGGGATTATTTATTTGGTGAACTCAAGCATCTTGATGACAGGCAGCAGTGCAGAAAGGCACAGAAGAGAGATTTGAGCAGCCAAGATGGATGGTGAATCTCATAGCCTTGTGTTGAAGGAGAATCTAATTTGGCTGCAGTTTTACTTTGTTTCCACAGCAGACCAAAAGGGGGAGAGTTACTGCATTGTTTTGTTTTTTTTTTTTTAATTTTATTTATTTTTGGCTGTGTTGGGTCTTCGTTGTGTGCAGGCTTTCTCTAGTTGCGGCGAGTGGGGACTACCCTTTGTTGTGGTGCAGGGGTTTCTCATTGTGGTGGCTTCTCTTGTTGCGGAGCATGGGCTCTAGGTGTGTGGGCTTCAGTAGTTTGTAGCACGTGGGCTCAGTAGTTGTGGCACACGGGCCCTAGAGCACGTGAGCCTCAGTAGTTGCGGTGTGTGGGCTCAGTAGTTGCGGTGCGCGGGCTTAGTTGCTCCACAACATGTGGGATCTTCCCGGACCAGGGATCAAACCCGTGTCCTCTGCATTGGCAGGCAGATTCTTAACCACTGCACCACCAGGGAGGTCACCCTTGCATTGTTTTTTAATAACGGATTTATTGAGATATAATTCACATGCCATAAAATTCACCCTAATAAGCATGTACAATTCAGTGATTTTTAGTATATTCACATAGTTGTGTGACAGGTATCTAGTAGCAGAACATTTTCATCATCTCCAAAGGAAAACCTATACCATCAGCAGTCATTTCCCCAGTCCCTGGCAACCACTAATTCACTTCCTGTTCTGTGGATTTGCCTATTCTGGACATTTCCTATAAATAGAATAATACAATATGTAGCTTTTTGTGACTAGCTTCTTTTAGTTAAAGTGATGTTTTCAAGGTTCATCCATACTGTAGCATGTATCAGTACTTCATTCCTTTTTATTGCCAAAAGGTATTGTATGGATATGCCACATTTTTTTAATCTGTGCATCCGTTGATGTACATTTGTGTTGCTTCTGTTTTTTGGCTATTGTACATAGTGCTGCTACAAACATTCATGTATAAATTGTTACATAGCCATATGTCTTCCTTTTTTATTTTTATTTATTTTTTGGCCATGCCGTGTGCCCTGTGGGATTTAGATCCCCGACCAGGGATCGAACCTGTGCCCCCTGCAGTGGAAGTGCGGAGTCTTGACCACTGGACTGCCAGGGAAGTCCCAGCCATATGTCTTCATTTTTCTTGGGTATAAACCTAGCAGTGGAATTGCTGGCTGATATATTAACTCTGTTTAACTTTTTGAGGAACTGCCAAACTTTTCCAAAGTGACTGCACTATTTCCTACTGCAATTTCTCCATATCCTTGCCAACACTTGTTATTGTCTGTCTTTTAAAATTTTATCCATCCTAATAGGTAAGAAGTATGTCATTGTGGTCTTGATTTGCATTTCCCTAATGACTAATGGTTGAACATCTTTTCAAGTTCTTACTGGCCATTTGTTTATCTTCTTTGGAGAAATGTCTATTCATATTCTTTGCCCATTTTTCATTTGGGTTTTTTGTCTTTTATTGTTCTGAGAGTTTTATTCTGGATAAAACTCCTTTATCAGGTATGATTTGTAAATCTTTTTTCCCATTCTGTGAGTTGTATTTTTACTTTCTTTTTTATTTTTTTAATAAAGCAGGTAGGCTTTTATTTTTTTATTTTTTTTATTTTTGGCTGTGTTGGGTCTTCGTTTCTGTGCGAGGGCTTTCTCTAGTAGCGGCAAGCGGGGGCCACTCTTCATCGCAGTGCGTGGGCCTCTCACTATCGCGTCCTCTCCTGTTGCGGAGCACAGGCTCCAGACGCGCAGGCTCAGTAGTTGTGGCTCACGGGCCCAGTTGCTCCGCGGCACGTGGGATCTTCCCAGACCAGGGCTCGAACCCGTGTCCCCTGCATTTTCAGGCAGATTCTCAACCACTGCGCCACCAGGGAAGCCCTATTTTTACTTTCTTGATGATATCCTTTGAAGCACAAGTGCTTTTAATTTTTTTTTTTTAAATCATATTTCTATAAATTTATTTATTTATTTATTTTATCTTTGGCCGTGTTGGGTCTTCGTTTCTGTGTGAGGGCTTTCTCCAGTTGTGGCGAGTGGGGGCCACTCTTCATCGTGGTGCGCGGGCCTCTCACTGTCGCGGCCTCTCCGTTGCGGAGCACAGGCTCCAGACGCGCAGGCTCAGTAGTTGTGGCTCACGAGCTTAGTTGCCCCACGGCATGTGGGATCTTCCCAGACCAGGGTTCGAACCGGTGTCCCCTGCATTGGCAGGCAGATTCTTAACCACTGCACCACCAGGGAAGCCCCCAAGTGCTTTTAATTTTAAGTCCAGTTTATTTCTTTCGTTTGTTTGTGTCATATCTAAGAACCCATTATCTAATCTAAGGTCATGAAGATACACGCCTTTGTTTTCTTCTAAGAGTTTCATAGTTTTAGCTCTTACATTGAGATGTATGATAAATTTTGAGTTAATTTTCACATATATGTGGTAGGAGTCTCATTTCATTCTTTTGCATGTGACTATTCAGTTGTCCCAGCACCATTGTTAGAAAGACCTTTTTCCCCCAATGAATTATCATGGCACTCTTGTCAAAAATCAGTTGACTGTAAATGTAAGGATTTATTTCTGGATGTTCAATTTTGTTCCACTGATCTGTATGTCCAGCTTTATGCCAGTACCATCCTGTCTTGATTACTGTAGTTATGTAGTAATTTTTGAAATTGAAAAGTCTGAGTCCTACAACTTTGTTTTTCTTTTTTAAGATTGATTTGGTGATTCTGGGTCCCTTGCATTTTCACACAAGTTTTAGGATTGACTTGTCAATTTATTGCAAGAAAAGAAGATGGGATTCTGTGATATTGTGGTATAATAAATATATATTTGGTCCCTGGTTTCTGGCACAGAACTCCTAAAACTCTTAGAATTTCCTGAATATTAAGGGTGAGAGGAGCATCTGTTGTCACTCATAAGCAGCCCCGTTCAACCTTGCCTGAGTTGATGCTAATGAGGTGATTCTTGGTGGGACCCTAATAGCTTCGGGATGGGGGCTGGTTGCCAGAGGAACCAGCCTTATGATTAGAGGGTTGGGACTTTCAGCCCCACCTCCCAACCTCAGGGGAGGTGAGTGGGGCTGGAGATTAAGTCCAGCCTCAATGGCCAGTCTATATAATATAACCTTCTAAACAGTGGGATTTGGGGAGCTTCCAGGTTGGTGTTGGGAGGATGGTGTGCCCAGAGAGGCTTACCAGAGCTCTGCTCCCCTTCCCACATACTTTGCCCTATGCATCTCTTCATCTGGCTGTTCATTTGTATCCTTTATAATAATTCAGTACTAGTAAGTAAAGTGTTTCCCTGAGTTCTGTGAGCTGTTATAGCAAATTATCAAACCTGAGAGGGGTCATAGGAACCCGTAATTTATAGCTGGTTGGTCAGAGGTACACGAGACGGAAGACTTGTGATTGGCGTCTGAAGTGGCGGGGCAGTCTTGTGGGACTGAGCTGTTAACTGCGGGGTCTGTGCTAACTCTGGGTAGTTAGTGTCAGAATTGAATTAAATTGTAGGATACCCAGTTGGTGTCTGCAGAGAAGTGGAGAATTACTTGGTGTGAAAAACCCACACATTTGATATCAGAAGCTCTGGTAGTAAAAACAGTGTATAGGTTTTAGTAGAAATTGCACTGAATTTGTAGATCAATTTGGAGAGTATTGCTATCTTTACAGTATTAAGTCTTTTGAACAATGAACATGGGAAGTCTTTCCATTGACTTATGCTGTCTTGACTTTCTTTCAATTATGATTTATAATTTTCATTGTACATCTTATACTTAAATTTATTCCTAAGCATTTTACTCTTTTTGAATATTACAGTATGCTATTGTGAATAGAATTGTTTTCTTCATTTTTGAACGCATTCATTGGTCTTAATAGGGTTTTGTGTGTGTGTGTGTGTGTGTGTGTGTGTATATATCTGTATTAACATGATCTTTATATAGAAAATCTTATCTGTAAGTAGTTTTGCTTCTTCTTTTTTCAGTCTTGATGACTTTTATTTCTTTTCTTGCCTAATTTCCCTGACTAGGACTTCTAGATCAATGTTGAATAGAAGTGATGAGAATGAACATCTTTGACTTGGTCATGATCTTAGAGAAAAAGCATTCAGTCTTTTACCATCAAGTATGATGTTGGCCCTGGGTTTTTTGTAGATGTTGCTTATTAGGTTGAGGAAGTTTCCTTCCATTGATAGTTTGTAGAGTGTTTTTATCATGAAAGGATATTGGATTTTTGTCAAACACTTTTTGTCTGTTGGGAAGATCATTTGGTGTTTGTCCTTTATTCTATTAATATGGTATAGTGCATTAATTAATTTTCATATATTGAACCAACCTTGCATTCTTGGGAAAAATTCCACTTGGTCATTGTATAATCCTTTTTATATGTTGTTGGATTTGTCTTGCTAGTACTTGAGGATTTGGGGACAGTTGTTAAAAGCAGAAGCATATATGGCATATTGTTATCATTCTTGCTGCTAACAGTGTAGGAAGCATTAGAAAAATCCTAAAAATCAGCCTCAAGGACTCAAAAGACATAGTAGTAATCTGGAGACATTTCTCATGGAGTCATTGCTGATATTAGCTTATATATTAAGTGATGTATATAATGGTTATTCTGAATCTTGAAGAAATACATTGGATTCTAGTTCAGAGTCTCAATTATTAGGGAAGAGTATAATATATTTTAGGACAATTTCCAGTCAGGAAAGAGAAAAGAGAGAAAAATAGAGAAAAGGATGGTATTTAAATGGCGGTACGTGCCAGTTATCTGGAAATTTTACTAGTTGTGGGATTTTGGTCAGTGATAAATGACCGCTGTACTAGGGATCCTGCATCCCCAACTCTTTTACTGGTCACAGCCTGTTCATCTGGAGGGAAACGTGACAAGGTATGTACCTCAAGCTGAGCCTATTCTGTGAGGTTCTGTGAGCAGTGTCATAGTTAGCCACTCCCTGCTGGGGGTGGTCCTTGGGGGGGGCGGGAGTCTGTCAGTGTCTGTGTAGCTTGGTCACTGGTGACACTCCCTGCTCATGCCATTCATCCCTTCCCTTTTGTTTGAGCCTGTTGGGGTTGAATTCTAGATTCCATCCTCCCATTAACTCTGTGGCATTTTGAATTACCTTGTTTTGTGCAGAGTCGTTAGTCTGTGAGAATCCAAGACAGGATTATTGTAGAGCTACAAATTCTGCCTCCTCAGGGTCTTTTTGGCCCACAAAGAAAGAGCATAATGATATAAAGAATATCATCTCTTTATGGTTGTATGATATTTTAAAAACTAGAATACTTTTGTCTGCATTATCTAATTTTGATTCTTATGACAACTTTGACTTATAGGCAGTACAGATACTAGCAATATTCTATGGATGAAACAGGCTTGGAGAGTTTATACTCTTTTTTTTTTTTTTTTAAATTATTTGCTTCATTTATTTATTTTTAATTTTATTTATTTATTTATTTATGGCTGTGTTGGGTCTTCGTTTCTGTGTGAGGGCTTTCTCTAGTTGCGGCAAGTGGGGGCCACTCTTCATTGCGGTGCGCGGGCCTCTCACTATCGCGGCCTCTCTTGTTGCGGAGCACAGGCTCCAGACGCACAGGCTCAGCAATTGTCGCTCACGGGCCTAGTTGCTCCGCGGCATGTGGGATCTTCGCAGACCAGGGCTCGAACCCGTGTCCCCTGCATTGGCAGGCAGATTCTCAACCACTGCGCCACCAGGGAAGCCCTGGAGAGTTTAAATACTTAGAATCTAGCAGGTACAGAGTGTTGGTACTGGGAAATCCCTCTCTAGCATCATCCTGGGGTCTCCTCATCTCTGTGTTTCTTCAGTTCCCTGGTCCTTTCCAATAGTGGGATTATTTTTTCCTCCTTCAGTGTCATTGCTCCATTTTCATAATGAACATCTTCAGTTCCATTCCCAATGTCATTCAGTGAATCAAATGGTGATCCCTTTTCCTTTTTCTGCAAATCTTCATGCCCTGAAATTTTTCATTGGTTTGTTTTTGACCTCATGATCATTCTGGTGTCTGTACACAGGCTTACTTGTCCAGCTCAATTTGAGTTTAATGTAGTGAACCAGGCCTTATTGGGGCACACTGGCTTGTGTTCATCCTGAATGCTTATTTCCTACTGAAGTATGAGTGTTTCAGTGAAAGGTAGGGAGACCTACTTTGGTTCTGATTCCGCCACTCACAAACTATATTCTTCTCTTTGAGCCTCAGTTTTCCCTTCTGTAAAATGAAGGGTTGGATCAAATGACCTTTAAGGCCACTTAAGCTGTTGGGTCTGACTTGCCTATGATTTTCTCATGTTCTTTGTTCATCTCTCCATTCCTGGCTTACCCGGTTGTTCTACAGGTGATTTCAGTATCATGGAATGTCAGTGTTTCTCTTTGCCTCTCACTATGCCCTGGGCTTCCCCCTTTTCCTTTTTTTTTTTTTTTTCCCCCCTATAGGAGAAATAACCTGCAGTCTAAGTAAGCATCCCAGGTGGCAGGGATGGAAAGCACTCCCTGACCAGGATGCAGCCCTAGCCCCTGCCCCATGCCTGCATCTGTGATGTAAGCGAGAGATCTTAATTGTGAAGCTGAGGCTTTCATTCAAGAGCTAATAGTTGAAAGACTAGAACAGGTTTCTGTCTTACTGCTTTTTTCTCTCCTCTTTGCTCTATCATTCAGAGTCCTCATAATAAAGAGAAATGATGAAGCCAACCCATCTAAGCTTTTGCTAATGGAGACTAAAATAACTCAAAGAGGCAGCCTCTCCATGGGCACGTTGCATGGTTCAGTCTTACCCTCTGTGCCTTTTAGAGAATTGCAAGGCATTAGCATAAAGACAAGTCACCACAACTATTTATTTTGCACCCAGCCCCTTAATGTTGAGGAGCAGGAAGGATTCTGCTGTGATCTCCGGCACATTCATCGGCCCCCGCTGAGCCCCTGATCAATAGTGACACAGTCGCATCAGATGGCCTTCAAATAGTACTTTCTTTTTCAGATGGGCTGGGAGAGAGAGGAAGAAATATAAGTGCTTCATTCCTCTTAGACTACAAATAAATAAAGACATGGTGTGCAGCTGCATTTCAAGCATTTTGGAAGCTTTTCTGGTGTGTGGGTGTTGGGGGCGGTTAGGGAGAGGAGCGGGGAGAGGGGAACCTGCACTGAGGCTTCTGTCTTGTTGTAGGCGGTGGTAAGAACACTGGTAAATGTCCATATGGGTACTTCTAAGTCCCCACTCCCCCTCCTGCACACCTCAACACCTGGAGAACAGAGCAGGCTGCAAAAGTGGGGTGTGGGGCACCCCGAGGCAGCTTTTCTCTTTTTGGTTCCCTCCCCCAGAGCATTTAGTAGAAGGTCATTGGCTGAGTGCGTGCCCTGGAATCTGGGGCCACCGCTGCTGCTGCAGTTAATGCTGCTTTGTTCGATGCTAAATGAGGCGAGAACTTTCACCCAGGTCACATTCGTAATCCTGCTCAGCAGGACGCTCAGCTGTGCACCGAGAGCAGTTTCTGCAGGCAAGGAGGAACTTTCCTGTTGGAGCAGTCGCGCTGGCCTGGAGTCGGGAGAACGGGCTCTTCGATGCCAGTTCTGCCATGAACTGTGTCCTTGGACAGGTCACTTCTGCGGGCTGCAGTTACCCCGCACTCATTCAGCAGATACTTGAGTTTTACTCTGCCAGACCCTGTTCTAAGGGCTGGGAATGCAGGAATATGAGGGCAAGGTCTCAGCCCTCAAGGAGCTTCCATTCTACTGGGCAAGGCAGATGGTGACCATGTAAATGAGGCAAACCCCTAAGTGCAGACCATGTTAAATGCTGGGAAGGATACAGCATGATGTGAAAAAGAGTAACTTTAGTTGGAGTCATAGTGGTGAATATTTATTAAGTGCTGGCAGGATACCCAGCTGTGCTAAATGCTTTTCATATGTTCTTACTTAATCTTTCTTCTGTGACATAACCTTGGACGTGATTCCTAAGGTTCCTTTTGGGAAATTGTCTGCACCTATGATTCCAAGTTTTTAGCAGGTATCAGGACAGAAGATTGGTTAAGGGACTAACTCAGATGGGCCCATCACAGCTGGTGATTTCTAGATACAAGCAGCGTATCAGATTTTCTACTGCTTCTGTGTATTTTTGGAGAGAGAACTCAGTGTGGCCAGGAGACCTGAAGGATATGAGAAGGTAGGCAGGGTGATGGAATAAAAACCAGGCCAGGTTTGGGACCCGAAGGGAGAGAGTTAATAAGAATGCAGGCAGTGGGGAGGGTCCTGGACTGGGACCCAGGAGCTGGGGGGAGAACAAGCCCCTTCTCTGCCACCTGCTAACTGCTTTAGGCCTCATTGTCTATCTCTGTAACAGGAGGGGTGTCCTCCTGAACCTCACATGGATGTGCTCTGGGCTGAGGCTGTAGCAGTGAGTGGTTTTCAGAGAGATGTAAGATGGGAATGCAGAGATCCAGGGACCTTTACATTGTGCCCATTTATGGGGGCCCTGTCCTTTTACCCCAGGAGAATGTGGCACTGTGGTCTCTCGCCATGGCCTTGCCTGCATTGGCCAGTCAGTGGGGTTTTTACAGCCCATGACAGAAGATTCTGCTGTCTTCTTCTGAAGAGTGTAGATTTTTGTTCTTAAGGACAGTTGATGTGGCTGGTCTTAAATCCTAAATCTGCCTGCGCTGAGGTGAGCAGCTGCCACCTTCTGCTGGACTCCTTGGAGCCTCCTTTGCACATGTGCAGTTGGTGGGGTCATCCAAGACCTGAGTGGGATTTATGCACGATTGGGGCTCCTTTTCTGTCAGAAGTTTCTGCTCACTTTCAGGCTCTAGTGACCAACTCCCCAGGCCGTCTGAGTGAGTCTTTTGGCCTAAGCTCCAGGCAGCCAAGGCAGCACTTGCAGGATTGTGCTATTGGGCAAAACTGCACAAACCAGGTCTTCCCTAGTGTGGTTCCCTCCTTTTAAGGGTTGATTCTCTGCCAGTCTCTGCCTGCTTTTGGTCTCTCTCCAGTGCCTTCAAAGTTACTTTTATTATTTCAATTAACAGACTTAATTTTTTTAGAGTGGTTTTAGGGTTACAGAAAAATTGGGTAGTGAGGACAGAGTTCCCATATACCCACTCAACCTGCCCCCCCCCGCCCAGTTTCCCATTATTAACATCTTGCATTAGTGTGGTGCATTTGTTACCATCGATGAGCCAATATTGATAAATTATAATTAACTAATATCCATAGTTTATATGTATCCATAGTTCACTCTTCGTACATTCTATGCAGTTATTTCTTTGTATCTTGTCCAGAGTTTGTTGGAGGCCTAGCCTGAGGATACCAGTTTCTCCAACATTATCACAAGCAGAATCATCTGATGCATTTATTTTTGATTCATACATAAGCTTTTTCCTGGTCTCTGGAAACACTTGACAGAAACCTTGTAAATAAAGGGAGTTCCTTGACAAGGGCGAGGGCAGAAAGTCTAACAAGTCGATGGGTGGCGATGATATTTGTGACTGTGTTAAGCTGTTATGTCTTGATGCTTTTAGTGTGATTCATGTACCAGGAAACACTACAGTTCAGTTTATCACTGTCTTCAGAAGTTAATCTCCAGAAAATAGGGTGGAAGCAAGAAAATGGGAAAAAAAAACCGACCAAAAAACAAACCAACAACAACAAAAAACTTCATGAGGTATTAACCTAGCACCAAGGGTGAGGTTTTCTGGAAACTTACAAAGAATATCTGAAGTCCGTTGGTTAACCTTATTTGCACTTAACTCCTGCTTATTCTGTGAGTAGCATCCTGCATGTGAAGGCACTCACGTACCTTCCTCTTCCATTGGAAGAGGAAGCCACAGATAAAATTGACTTAGATAGGGCTTCCCTGGTGGCACAGTGATTAAGAATCTGCCTGCCAATGCAGGGGACATGGGTTCGAGTCTAGGTCCGGGAAGATCCCACATGCCACAGAGCAGCTAAGCCTGTGCGCCACAACTACTGAGCCTGTGCTCTAGAGCCTGCGAGCCACAACTACTGAAGCCTGTGTGCCTAGAGCCCGTGCTCCACAAGAGAAGCCACCACAATGAGAAGCCCGCGCACCGCAACGAAGAGTAGCCCCTGCTCGCTGAAACTAGAGAAAGCCCATTTGCAGCAACGAAGACCCAACGCAACCAAAAATAAAATAAAATAAATAAATAAATAAATAAATAAATAAAAAACTGACTTGGATAAATCTCATATGTTGATTACTTAGTACAATTTGCATCTTCCTTCTAGTTTCTTTTTTTTTTTTCTTTCTAGGTGGTAATGAAAAGGAAGCAGGCCCTGATATTTTTAAACTTGTGTGGTTGTACGAACCACCTTTCAGGTGGGTCTGGTCTACGACTGTGTCTTACACTTTGCCCAAAATGGAGCCTCAGAATGGACTGAAGTTAGTTGTGGAGGTGGTAATGTTTAGGTATCGAGATACTTTTTCGGTTTTTTTTGTTATACATGTACATAACGGCAGTAATCACTTATCGTACTCTCTGGGTTTGCCCTGAGGAGTGGGATTTCTGACCCCTCCCCTGCTTCCCTGAAATTGTCGCTGTTTTTTGGTTCGTGATTAGTGTGGATATTTGGCTTTTGATCCCTACTTCGTGTTTCCTATTAATCTCCTTGAATAACCGTAAGGTGCAGCTATGGTAGAGATGGGTTATCTGCTCCAGACTCTCCTCAGAAAGACAGATTTATGATTTTCTTCACATGATTGGGAAGGAGGATGAGTGAGTGTGTGGTGTGAATACAAGTGGGATGTGTTAGTGAGTGTGGGATGACCGTGTGCATGCTTTGTGTGTGGGGGGGGTGTGTGTGAGGTGATCAGTCATGTGTATGCATGTGGCACATGAGGTGTGTGAACATGTGTGCCCTGATGTGTGTGTGTGAAGGTGTGTGGTGTATGCGTGCACATGTACCAGGTTGGCTGATGGCGTGAAGGAGGCACTAATAGCATGAAGATGTTGGGTGTCCTCACGTGAGTGCCTTCACATGCAGGATGCTACTCGCTTGTTAGCAAACCTTGTCCAGAGCTAGAAAGCTGCCTCTCCATTCTGTCTGTGTTGCTTCCATCCTCACTGTACCCCGAATGCTTTGGGATTCTCAGTCCAGCGGGGCCCCTTCTTGAGAAGGGATGGGGATGGGACCCATCTGGGCATCTGCATTCAGGCCCAGTTGTGGACCTCACTGGGTAGCAGGCCCTTTCCTGGGGTTGCAGGGATCAGTGTGGGAGGACCGTTCAGTCCTCCAGGTTTACCTGTAATGGGTGACCTTGCTCGGTCTTGAGATCCAGGCTCTCATGTGATGCCAGAGGGAACACAAGCCCTGAAGGTCTGATTGCCAAGTCAGCCCTGACTGCTCAGAGTTCAGGGCAAGAGCCATCAGGCGTGCAGCGTTCAGGAGAGGGAGCACGGAAACTGCCCCCGGCAGGGGGGGTGCTTTGAAGTTGGGCAATCACAAACCCGGCCTCACGTCATTCCTGGCTTATGTGGGCCACTGACATGCTGACAAACGGTGGGGCCCCAGCAGAGCTCAGAGGGCAGAAACACCAGCCATGGTTAAAGCTGACAGCACGCTTAGATCCTTAGATCGAGGGGGCTTTGTTTACCTGCTGTGGTGAGGCTGTCCATCTGGGGCCCAGACTTCCTACAGGCTGCTCGGAATCTTGATCTTGAGTGTGTTAGCAGCACAAACTGTGGATCAGTACTAGGGGAAATCCCTTCCCAGTATTTAGTTTTTGAAACCCTCCTCACTGGGGCCAGCCTTAACTCCAAATTTCAGGAAGAACCTTTTATTCCCGTAACCACAGGAAATATGTTTTCTGTAGAAATGACTGTCCTGCTCTTATCTTCTATTAATGCAGTCTTTGGTTGCGTAGACTTTTAAATTATCCTGGAGCTGTTAACTTCAGGATATCCTCTGGGCTATTTTATATGTGTGTGTAAAAAGGAAAGACAAATTCCAGTGGGTCAGTGTGGACTGGGATGGTGCTTAATAAATGTTGGGTTGTCCTCTTTTCTTGTTTCATCCTGCTAAGTAATGATATCTAGAAATAATCTATAATTTTGATCCAGCAATCCCACTTGTAGGAATCCAGCCTAAAGGGCTACTTGGATGAGCTCAAAGGTGTGTAGATAAGGAGGTTTGTGGAAACAATTTTGTAATAGTGCCCTAGGGTAAGTGTCCATCAGTCATCAGGGGAGCCATCACATGTAATGTGATAGACCTGTATGCGTTGGTGGAGAAAGATGTCCAAGTTATATTTAAAGTTAAAAAATCAAGTTGCAGAACAACGTGAGTAGTATGAATCTTTTTACATAAAAGAAATTCCTCTGGGTGTCTATGAATATATATATGTGTCCATTAATATACAAAAAGAGATGTACATCAAACTGTTGACAGTGGGGGACTTTATTCTTTTGCATATATCTGCATTATTTGAATAGTGTACAGCAAGAAATTATATACAGTATTAGACAACCTGTATGTCATTTGGTTTTAAAATTAACTTAAAAGTTTAATCAAGTTAAATTTTTTAATACATAACTAGTCCATTCTTTTTCTCCATTTAGGAAATTACTCAAATGTGTGAGGTCTCTATAACATCCAGGGCTAACTCAATGAAGTTCCATTAATTAAGAAAAGTAGATATTCATCTTTTTTATTCTTTTGGACGGCTTTAATGCATGCAGACCAGATTTGTGTAAGAGATTTATACCTTAGCTCATTTTATCTTTACTGAAATCCCATTTTACAGATGAGGAAATTGAGACAAAGGCAAAGTAGCTTGCCACAAAGATAGTGGTGGGAGATTCTTCATACCCAACTCTTTCTGTTTCAGAAGACTGCTTGTTTAAACACAGTCCTTGGCTGCATCTCTGATTAAGAACGAGATGAAAAGGAAGCAGTTTCTTGTTTTGCTTTTTATAAAGTTAGAAATAGTCTCAAGACATCCTTTTGGCTCTTAATTTCCTCATCTGTAAAATGGGAAGATGAACTTGATGACTTCCAAAGGTCCTTCCAGCCCTAACATTCTGTGATTAGGGACATTTGCCGTCCCTCTTCTCAGTGAGTGTTTGCTTCTTTCCCCACAGTATGTCGGAAGCCTGGACGTGCCGAGGCCCAACAGCAGAGTGGAGATTGTGGCTGCCATGCGTCGGATCCGGGTGAGTGGCTGGAGGTGGGGCTGTGTGGAGCTGGAACTCAAGCGTCCGCCCTTTTAGAAAGTACTGGAGGTACCAAAATGGATGGCTGCACTCTTTGCAAGACCCCTACACGGTCCAGGGGAGCTGTTCTGAGTTAGGTGGTTGATCTTGATTAAGGACCAAGGTAAAATGGATATATGATGGCTGGAGGGCTACCACCCTCCCTCTCTTGTGACCTGCTGCTTCTCAAACTGAGACACGTTACCCTTGAGGTTGTGTGGGTTCTGCCAGGGAATGAGAGAGACTGGTGAAGTATCTTTTTTATTCAAAGATTTTAGTGAAAAGGTTTAGTATTAGTAATTAGCTGATAATTGGCTCAAAGCATTTAAAAAGTAAAGCTTTTTTTGTGGTACGTAAAGAGGATCTACTTAAATTTTTAAGAATAAATGTGGGATTTCAACAGAATTTCCTTGGTTGGTTGCTTTAGGCTCTGGAAATGTGTGTGGGTTCTCTTCTGCCATTTCCGGTACTCTAGAATAGAGTTTGATCAACTTTCCGACCTGTTGCTTTCGGAGTCTGTGGTACGCGGAGCAGAGGTGGAATAAAAATTAAGTTGTCTTCTGATCACTGTGAAGGAATTTGCCCATGTGCTCTGTCATGAAACAGAGGAAATTAGATTTGTGCGTTTCGAAGATAGGGTTGGGATTGGTCAAACAAATTGTAATGACTTTTTGGAGAGAATCGGTGTCGGAGGTGGCTGGATTGGTCATCCTGAATGCAGCCTGGTTTGGGATCTTTGTCTTCTAGAAGAATCTACTCACCTCAGTGGAAAACATATAGATGTTGGGAGCTTCATTTTGCTTTTTGCCAGGTTTACTTTCAGTCAATTCATCTGAGCAACAGAAACCTCAATTCAATGACAGCAATTTTGGGAAGAAAATTCGTGTGTTTGCTTCTGTTTCCCTAAGCAGTTCATCAGCCTACTAAAATAATTTTTTCACTGCTTTGGCCCTCCCAGTCCTTCACCATTTTTTTTTTTAAATTTTATTTATTTATTTATTTATTATTAGTATTATTATTATTATTTTGGCTGTGTTGGGTCTTCGTTTCTGTGCGAGGGCTTTCTCTGGTTGCGGCGAGCGGGGGCCACTCTTCATCGCAGTGCGTGGGCCTCTCACTACCGCGGCCTCTCTTGTTGCGGAGCACGGGCTCCAGATGCGCAGGCTCAGTAGTTGTGGCTCACGGGCCCAGTTGCTCCGCGGCATGTGGGATCCTCCCAGACCAGGGCTCGAACCCGTGTCCCCTGCATTGGCAGGCAGATTCTCAACCACTGCGCCACCAGGGAAGCCCCTTCAGCATTTTTTATTGTTAAGTTGAATTTGTTGAAACTACTATTAAATACAGCAATACTGTTTTTCATGGACATAGAAATGAGTCACTTTCACATGAGTTCATTTAATGGTCATAATAAGCTGTGAAGTAGGGGGTCATGTTTCCTTCATTTTCTAGAGTAAACTGAGGCTCAGAGAGTCATAGAGGTCTAGAAGTGGTGGGCATGTGGCCTGAATGCAGTTCTCCAGTTGGTTTCGTGAGAACATGCAAAATGCATCACACCTTTGGCTTCAGGCCTGGCATTCAGTATCCCCAGGCCTCTTCTCTTCCTTCACCTTCCTGCTCAGGTAGAAAGCACCAAGGCCTCAGCTGAGCATATCTGGGGTGTTGCTCTTGTGAGGATAGGTTACTGCTCTCATCATGGTTGTGACCTTGGGGTTTCAACAAAAAAAAAGTCCCTCTTTTCTTCATATTTGACTAAGAGACAGCGCATATGTTGTTGCTAATATCACTATCATTATTACAGTAATAAATATTAATAATAGTAGCTATCAATAATAGCTACTATTCAGTACTTACTATGTGATAGGTGCTCTATTAGGCCTTTTAATATGGAAATAATGTTATTATTTGTAGCTACTCTAGATGAGGTGAGGGTATTATTGTTAAATTTTGTAGATGAGGAAATGGAAGCCTGGGGCATTAAATAATTAATTCTAGATCAAATTGGTGTCAATAGTTGGAGCTGGGATTCATGCCCAGGGCTGTGCTGCTCCCTAATTTGGGTGATGATCCCAGCTGGAGAACCAAAAGGTAGGGACATGGAGCTTCCCCAGTGAGGGAGTCAGTGGCAGAAATACAACTTTGTAGAAGGAACAGAGGTACAGGAAAACATCCCCTTGAAGCAACGGAGGGTCAGGGTGTGTGGTGGGGCTGGCCATGCATGGGATCTGGAGGCCTTTGGGGCTGGAGTGTGGCCCCTGTCTCCTCTTCCCTCATCACCTGTCAGCCCAACTGGCCATGTGCCAGTAGCTCCGTTCCCTGTGACCTGCTTCTGGTGCTTAATGAGCAGCTCATTAAATTAGATGGAGAAATGAATTGGCCAGAAAGCTGTTTGGTCTGGCTGTCCAGTCACTTGTTTAGTCTGACCACCAATAAGAACTTTGGGTGTGTGTTTTACCCTGAACCCCCCAATTCACTGCTAGGTCCAGGCTGCTATTTTCTTTTCTTCTCTCCCTTTCAAAAGCTGTCTTGCCTGTAATTACAGTTGTCGAGAACTAGGGCATGTGATCTCTGTGTAAAAGACTGTGCCTGACTCTGTCCTTTTGTGTTGAATGGTGCCAGGCTAAAGTTGGGCAGGACACTGTGGAGTTTGGTTCCTGGATGCTCTTGTGGATTCGCAAGATGCAGGCCTCCAGCTTGGCCCTGAGCAGTGTCTCGTCCTCAGAGAGAAGCAGTTACTATAAGGATCATGGTACCTTACGTCTGTGAAATGGGTTATGCCTCGCCAGGCCCTTTAGACGCCAGTCTCCCTGATCCTCTCTGGAGCTCTGCGTGGAACAGTGCAGATTGTCTTCATTTCACAGAGAGGGAAGCACCTGGAGTGAAGGGATTGGCCTGAGGTTGGCCAGATTCATCTTTTGAGTTGGGGTTCCAGCAGCTGTATGGATTCCTGTTCCTGCCCCAGTGCCACACCTGCAGCTCTGAGCTAAATATATGGACTGTTGATTTGACTGGTGTTTTTCCTCTCTCTTTTCCCCATTTCTCACTGGTTCCCTCGCCATATAGATTTTCTTTTAAAATTTGTTGTCTGTCTTTGGCATCTTTTTCTCTTCTCATGTGCTTTCAAAGTTTTTTTTTTTATGGTGGTTAAAAACACATCACATATTTAACCGTTTAAAAGTGTATAATTCAATAATGTTAAGTATATTTACACTGTTGTGTAACAGATCACTCTAAAATTTTATCTTGCAAAACTGAAACTCTATACTCATTGAACACTAATTCTTCTTCCCTCTCCCCCCAGCTGTTGGCCGCCACCTTTACATTTTCTCTTTCTATGCTTTTGACTACTCAGATACCTCATATATATGGAATCATACTTTGCCATTCTGTGACTGGCTTATTTCACTTAGCATAATGTCCTCGAGGTTCATCCATATTGTAGCATGTAACAGGATTTCCTTCCTTTTTTAAGGCTGCATAGTATTCAGTTGAATGTATGTAACACATTTTCTTTATCCATTGATCTGCTGTACCCTTGGGTTTCTTCCACCTTTTGGCTACTGTGAATAATGCTGCAGTGAACATTATTCACAGGAGCATGTGAATAATGCTCCTGAACAAAACAGGATCTCAAAGAGACATGCACATATCTCTTTGAGATCCTGTTTTGAATTCCTGTGGATGTATACTCAGAAGTGAGATTGCTGGATTATATGGTAGTTCTTTTTAAAAATTCTTTGAGGAACCTCCATACTGTGTTCCATAACGGTTGCACCATTTTTAATTCCTGCAGCAGTATAAAAGGGTTCCAAGATTTTTTCTT
This sequence comes from Eubalaena glacialis, assembly GCF_028564815.1. Lineage (NCBI taxonomy): Eukaryota > Metazoa > Chordata > Mammalia > Artiodactyla > Balaenidae > Eubalaena > Eubalaena glacialis. The sequence goes on along the minus strand of NC_083718.1, from coordinate 75,507,220 downwards.
CTTCTCAGTAACGTGTACCTTCTTGGTACACATGAATTTAAATAGATGAATAGATGAATTTTCTTTAAATAGATGAATTGTCTTTTTCTGGTAAGGATTTGTTGGGGTGGGAACCACTAAGCACTTGGAGTGTTTCTGGGTAGTCTCAGGGAGCAGGACATGGATTCACAATGGATTGCCAGGTTACTTGCTGTCATAGGGGCCTCCTGCCTGAACTGCCCAATGCCAGGGTGTGGGAGTTCCTTGTACTGTACTTCTAAGGACTAGATCTGGGGTTGTGAATGGTTGTAAGTGCAGCATTAGCACAGTTGGCATAGTATGAGTTGGCACATAAGTGGATGAATTCATCAGCACTTCTTAGAAGGCCTCTCCTTAATTTAGCACTTTCACCTTCTGCTTCTCTAACACTCCAAGTACAACCACTTCTGGCCCTGCCCTGCCCTGCCCTGGTCACGCAGTGTCCCTTTGCTTGGATGCACAGCTGTTGGTCAGGCTCTGGTGACTAGCGTGGCATGTTCCCAGGGCAGTGTGTTTGGGGGCTGCTTAGAGTGGACACCATACAGGTGAGAGCCTGAGACCTGGGAGACAGATGGGGGAGGAAGAAGGGAGGAGCAGGAGAGCCAGCCCTGCTCAGCTGGGGAAGGGTGTTTAGTGTTTCCTTTTGCCCTGTGGCTGATAGTTATTATTCATATATATTTATAACTCGTACATTTACAACTTTAAACATACTTTCACGTACATTATTTCATTTGATTAGCCTGGAGTGTTCCTATTTGTTACCTCTGTTTGATGAGAGGTGGGAAGACGGGGCATGGAGGAAGGAAGGGGACACCAGGCTCTCCAGCCATGTCAGCCAGCATAATGCATGTACGCGCATTCATTTATTCACTCATTCATTCATTAGATATTTATGGAACACTCTATCCTGGGCTAATGTTTCAATATTCTTTTGGGTGCTTATATTCAGTAATGGACAAGCCAGGCACATGAATAACTATATATTATTAGAAAAAGGGTAAGAAGCTAAGAAAGTGTGTAACTGGGAGATGTAACCCAGTTTGGGGGAGACAGGGAAGACCTGTGGGTTACAGAGGGATGGAGTCAATAATCAGTAGATACTGCAGCCAGATGACCCCTGAGATGAGGATATTGTGGCTCAGGGAGGACTTGCAGCTCCTGGAGGGAGGTGACCACGTCACATCATACTGTCTTTGAACCTCAACTTCCTAACTTAGTGCCTGACCATTAGTACACAGTAGTGTTTCCTGAATGAATGAGGACTTTTCCCCAATAAAATATACTTGTTTAAACTCAGTCTTTTGTGTACTTCAAACACAGAATCGTAGCACATCATTCATTGTTTGAAGTGACTGTAATTGCAGTTTATCCCTCAGATTTTAGAGGCGCAAGGTCACACAGGAGGAAGACCCAGATCTTCTGATGCCCAGCCCAGCACTGCTGCGGAGTAAGGCCAGTGGAAATTCACTGGACATTTTTTGCTTCCTTGTTTTCTTTGGACAGCTTCTAGGAACTTCCATTGATTAGTTGGGAGTTGGGATGAATTTTGGGAAGCCCTGACCGTCAAACTGAGTTGGAATGAACTGCAGCTGTGGGTAGCAATAGTTTTTGGATCTGCTCTTTTTTTGTTTGTTTCTTTATTCAGGATTTGCCACTTTCCCCAAGGTTGAAAGAGGTACCTTTAGCTAGTCCCCTTGACACATGAAGACCCTGGTCTGTTCCCTTGTTTGTCTTACTCTTAAGAAATCTTCAGTTTCTCTTATTTTCTGTATTAGTTTACTGTTGCTACTGAAACAAATACCACAGTCTTAACTGGTTTAAAACAATGCAGGTTTATTATCTTATTACAGTTCTAGAGGTCAGAAGTTTGAAATGAGTCTTATGGGGCTAAAATAAAAATGGGTCAGCAAGGCTGTGTTCTTTCTAGAGGCCCTAGGGGAGAATCTGTTCCTTGCCTTTTCCAGCTTCTAGAGGCAGCTTGTGTTCCTTGGCTTGTGGCCTCATCACTCTGAACTCTCTATCACCACATCCGCTTCTTTGACTTTGACCCTCTTGCCTCCCTCTTATAAAGACACTTGTGATTACACTGGGCCCATATGGATAATCCAGGATAATCTTCCCATCTCTCAATTCTTAAATCACATCTTCAAAGTCCTTTTGCCATGTAAGGTAACATAGTCACAGGTTCCAGGTGTTAGGACATGGACACCTGTGGAGGCCCATCATTCCACCTACCACGCCTGCCTTGTTTATTGTCTACCAAATAGGATAAGCTAAGTGATGGAGGCCAGACCAAATCAGCAGGCCCTCTTAATTCCAGATCACATACTTCCCCCACTCCATACTAGCTGCCTCGTATTGGGTTGACCCACATGTTCTCCTCTGATCCCTGTGATGACCCAGGCAGGAAGGAAGCTTAAGAGATATTCCCCAGAAGCACTGGATGATTACCCTGCTCTTTGTCTACCAAGGATCCAAAGGTCTGAGCAGATGCTGGCTGGATGAAGAAAACAAGAGAAGAGGGGATACGATTTTTTTTTTTTTTTTTTTTTTTAAAGCTGCACAGCTTAGAACAATTCACAAAGTTCAGAGAAGTTCTGTATGAGCCCACAGTTGGTCTGACACACTGGGGTTGCTTGCTTGGAAGTTAACTGGTTGAAAGTTGAAGGGTGGCCAGTAATACTGAAATCAGGCTACTGGCTTTGCACCATTGGGCCTGCTGTGTGAATAGGTGAGTTTGGCAGCCAAATATTTGGTATGATTTTCAAGTCCATTGTTCCCAAATATGAATACCATTCCCCCCATTGCACTTTTTAGCTTCCTCGGAAAGCTGTGTAGTCAAAAGAGCTCTCAATGAAGAATAATGAGAGTTGGACCTGAGTCCCCTTGACTTGATGTGTAACCTTGGTGAGGTATCTGACTGCCATTAATTTCAGTTTCCTTGTTCATAAAGGGGAAAGGATGATACTTATTCTCTCTGGTGCTATCGTTGAGTCTGGGATAATGCATGAAAAAATACTTTATAAACCAAAAAGGACAATTTATATTCATCGGTATCATTTTTATACATTCCTCTGGGTTTCAAAGCATTTCATAAATGCAGGTAAATACCCTGAGAGATACTGAGCTGCTTCATCTAGCTCCTTTTAATAGCCAGCGTCTTTTTCCAGATTTCAGTGCAAACATCACATCCTTCGGGAGGCTTCCCCCACTAGGTCATTTTGTCTTCTCACATGATCTTGTGGCACCACACCTCTCTCTTTTGTAGCGCTTGTAGCAACTATATTCCCAGTGTCTGTCAGGGTGCCAGCCGTTGCTGAGTAGACTTTTGTTGAGTGACTGAGAAAATTAATCTTAGTTGATAACCATGTGAGCATAAAGCAGTGAAACCCAGCGAGGCTCTACTGAGGGAGTGCCAGGGAGGAGGAGGGCTGCAGTGAAGTCAGACCTAACCAACTCTGTAACCTACCAAGGACTCTGGCATGTGGAGAGCCAGGCTGGGCTCCAGAGTGGCAGCTGGTGTTCTGTTACTCTCTCACCTTTGGAACCTGTTGTAGCTGCTGGAAGGGAAGCCTCAGGTGGGGAAGGAGAGAGGCATCTTGCTGGGCCTTCAGGGCTGGAGAGAAGACAGGTTTGTGGCTAGAGACCAGATTTATGGCTGTTAAAAACCCAGGAGACAGATCCCTGCAGTAGAAATGTAGTGTAGCCTCACAGAGGCCATGCAGCTGGACCTGGAGGGGTAGGTGCGTGCAGCCAGATGCACTCAAGAGTTGTGTGGTCCCCCGTCGTGGCTCCTCTGGCTGTGGGCTGGGTAAATCCTTGGCCACCCTGCAAACAGCTTTCACAATAGTCCAGCATGGGATCAGAGTTTGCCATTGAACAGTGACTTGATTTCTCAAGAAGGACTGCTCAGGAGTGGTTGATCCGTGGCCTGGAACAGAATGGGCAGGTGACCAGGAAATGGCCAAGCTCTCCCCTTTCCTACAGCTCCCTTCCAGTGGTGCCACCTCTTCCAGAAATTTCTCTCACGATAACAAACAAACAAATACGAAAAGGTCCTGGATGGTCTTGGGAGAACAGGAATGAAATGCTCTTGGGAGAAGATCCAGGGACTGGGGACACTGGTGGCTTTATGGAGTAGTGACTGGAGTTGTGAGTGCCTTACAGCTGCACTTGTGTTTTCCTCCCCACAGGCGTTAAGCCCCTGCACGTGGCCTCTTCATACGTTCAGCCACGAAATCTATGTTTTACCCGCTTCTGGGAGGCTTTGTCCAGGAATCATTTCATCCCTTTATGTAACTCTCCCCCTAAGTGGCTACCCTCAGTATCATTTGCTCTTTTGTCATTAATTGTTTTCCTGCTCTTCCCAAATTCAGAGTTGGCAAGTCTACCTCTGAGCAGCTTAGATTGTAACACAGACCTAGGATGGCCCTATTAATTTCCTATTGCTGCTGTAACAAATTACTACACACATAGTGGCTTAAAACAACACAAGTTTATTATCTTACAGTTATCCTCCAGTTCTGGAGGTCAAAAGTCTGAAATGAGGCTGAGATCAAGGAGTTGGCAGGGCTGTTTTCCTTCTGAGGCTCTAGGGAGAATCTGTGCCCTTGCTTTTCCGGCTTCTAGAGGCTTCCTGAATTCCTTAGTCCTTGGCCCCTTTCCATCTTCAAAGTCAGCAATCATATCACTCCAACCCCTGCTCTAACTCTGCTGCCTTCCCCTAACATGTATATGGACCTTGATCATTACATTGGCTCTTCCTCTTTCCTCTGATGATCGAGGATGATCTCCCCCATCTCAAGGTTCTTAATGTAATCACATCTAGGAGTCCCTTTAGCCATGTAAGATAACATATTCACAGGTTTTGGAGATTAGCTTGTGGACACCATGGTGGTGGCAGGGGGGTGGTGTGGTGGTGGTATTAATTGAGTATTAGGCTTGTAGCGGGGATTGGAAAGATTCCACTCCTTTACTGAGGTGCTCTAGTATCGGGGTCAGGAAGAACTAAGTTCAAATCCTCTTCCTTCTCTTGACTAGCTGTATGACGTTTCTTACTGCCTCAGTCTTTAATCGGTAAAGTTGGAGTATCTTCTTGGCAGATATATTTTACGGTTTTATGTGAGTGCATGCAAAGCACTGAGCGACGTGCCTAGCACATGGATTGTGCACCATAAATAATAGTTCCCTTCTCTCCTTTCTAATTAGTGTGTATTGGACAGGGACAGTGGGGTCAGAAAACCATACAGGTTGGCTGTCAGACACACTTAAGCACCCAGTAAATATTAGCTTTTAAAAGACATCAGCTTTGCATGCCAATTATTTTTTTCCCTTAGTCTGTAGATGAGTGTTTCTCAAAATGAGTTCTGTGGCTCTCTTGGAATTTAGGGATGTAGTCTCCAGGGTCTGAGTTCTTTATAAGAATTAAAAAATTTTGTGTTTTCATTTGATCCAATAGCAAAGTAAAATAAGCCTATTCCAGACTCTTGGAAGGGCCATATTATGCCTGAGTGCTGCCAACTGTTTTATTGTCTACAGTTGTGTTTGTTTCCTTGTGTTGGCACCAGATAGTTCTTCTGTAATTGTCATACCCTGAAGAAAAAGTTCACAGTATGTCTATAATGAATTCTCATAGGGTGAAGGACAAGTGACGGTACCACACCTTGTAGGAATTACGATTTTGCAGTGATGGGAACAGAAGAAAGTGACAGAAAAATGGAGACTGCACATGGAGCGCAGGACTGCAGGCAGGGCTGCAATGCGGCCACGCTCCCCGGGGTGGCTCTCTGAGTTGCTTGTGGCTTGTGTGACTGGTGTGATTTGTTGGCACCTGTGCTATGCTGGTTGTCAGAATACTGTCATCCAATTTTGTGTGTGCTGAACTCAAAAGAACTTGGGTAAGGTACTCACAACATATTCCTGTTGTGAGAAGGGATATAATTTCAGTTAAGTAACAAAATCTTCTCCGACATGAACATCTTTACTTTGAATTTATTGGTTATACAATTTGTGTTTAATTTATAAGTTTGTAAAAGACCTGTGTGTATAAGCAGTTTATATCCAGTTTTATGTCTTACATATTTAAATGGTGTACATGATTTGCCAGCACTTTTTTTGGTAACAGCTTTATTGAGACATAATTCACATATCATGCAACTCATCCATTTAAAGTATAGAATTCAGTGGTTTTTAGTATATTCATAGTGTTGTGAATAACCGTCACCATCATCAATTTGAGAATATTTTCATCATCCCAAAAAGAAACTCTGCACTTCTTAGCCATCACCTTCCAATCTCCCCCAAATACCCCCCATCCTAGCCTCAGGCAACCACTAGTCTACTTTCTGTCTCTATGGATTGTCTGTTCTGGATATTTCATATAAATGGCAGTCATACAGTGTGTGGCCTTTTATGTCTGGCTTCTTTCGCTTAGCATAATGTTTTCAAGGTTTATCTGTGTTATGGCATGTATCAGTACTTCATTTCTTTTTATTACTGAATGATATTCCATAGTATGGTTATACCATATATCATTTATTCATTCAAATGCTGAGTGTTTGCAAAATTTTTTTTTTTTTTTCTTAAAAAGAGACCCAGACTTTATTAAATTTTAGAAAACATTTGATGTGGATTGAGGAGGGTGTAAAGGGATGGTGACAGTTGTTGTCTTCTCAGCCAAAGGAAACAAATCATTGCTTTTTTAGGTAATCTTGGGCAAGGCATTCTCATCAATATAAAGAATGATGTACAGATAGGAGAACTTAATTTTTTGTCCACTCATTTAAAAAAACGTATTGAACATTGGGGTGCATATATCTCTTTGAATTAGTGTTTTCGTTTTCTTTGGATAAATACTCAGGAGTGGAATTGATGAATTGTATGGTAGTTCTGTTTTTAATTTTGTGAGGAACCTCCATACTCTTTTCACAATGGCTGTACCAATTTACATTCCCACCAACAGTGCACTAGGGTTCCCTTTTCTCCACATCCTCACAGCATTATTTACAATAGTCAAGATACGGAAGCAGCCTAAGTGCCCACCAACTGATGAATGGTTAAAGATGTGTTTTATGTATATTACAATAGAATATTACTCAGCCATAAAAAAGAATGAAATCTTGCCATTTGTGACAGCATGGATGGATCTGGAGTGAAGTAAAGTAAAATAAATAAGTGAAATAAATCAGAGAAAGACAAATGCTGTATGCTTTCACTTATATATGGAATCTAAAAAACAAACATATATAACAAAACAGAAGCAGACTCATAGAGAACAAATTAATGGTTGCTAGAGGGGAGGGGGATGGGTGAAATAGGTGAAGGGGATTAAGAGGTACAAACTACTGGAATATATTACAGTAAATCACAGGGATATAATGTACAGCACAGGGAATATAGTCAATAATAGTGTAAGAACTTTGCATAGTGTATAATCTATAAAAATATTGAATCACTAAAAAAATGTGTTGACTTCCTTTCATGAGCCAATATTGTTTTAGGCTCTGGGGATATAGCAGTCTACAAAACAAAGTCCTTGTCTGCATGGAGCTTATATTCTGGTGGTTGGGATGGAGGTAAAGGAGGAGACGATATACATATAATGTCACACGTAAATTGTCTGCAGAAAAATAAAGCAGGGCATGAGGATAGACAGTGCCAGGAGGTAGGGAGTGGAAGCTATTTTATGTGAATTGTTGGAAAAGACCTCTAGTTTATGGTGACCTTTGAATCTCTAGAGATGTGAATGTGAGATAGTGAGCAAGCAAGCCATGTGAATATCTGGAGGCAGCTACCCAGACAGAAGGAACAGTAAGTGCGAAGGCCCTGGGGCGGAAATGGGCTTTGCAGCTTCAAGGAATAGCAAGAAGCTCAGTGTGGCTGGAGACTCAAGAGTCCAAGCACAAATAGTAGATTATTTCCAGGAGTTTATTCCTAGGAATCACACATCATGTGACTCTGGTTCACTTAGTTCCTACTGAATGTCTGACCACACATGAGAAAATGCATTTATCTTTCCCCTGAATCTGCACCAGATTGAAAAGTCACTTTACATGAGGAGCTTTGGTTCTGCTCCTGAGGTGAACAAGTTTGGGGATGATTTTAAAACTGGGACAGAGCTGCTAGATGCATTATCTGTAAGCAGAGAAGAGTTAGTAAGAATCAGTTGTTATCAGAAACTAACGCATGCTTGCTTTTAAAGATGGTGACTTACTTTATTACAGCCATTTACGCTCAAGAATAAGAAATGATGTACTTGAGCTTCCATGGGAGCATTTGAATATTGCCTGGCTCAGCCCACAGTTTCTTGTGCTGACCTACTTAATGCTTGGAGGTCTTCTTGAAACCAGTGATGTTTATCCTTCACATCAGGAGGAGATGAAGAACCCCAGTTCATTACTGCTACCAGTCTCTGGGGACCTATTTGTTCATGTTCCTGCCATTAGTAACAGGTTGCACTGAGCATCCACTCCTTGCTTTGATGACTTCTGTGCATTTTTAAGAAGTATATACATAATATTTATCATTTTGACCATTTGTAAGTGTACAGCTCAGTGGCATTAAATAATTCACTGTTCTGTACCTATTACCACTATCTATACCTAAAACCTTTTCATCATCTCCAACATAAACTCTCTACCCATTAAATAGTAACTCCTTCTTTGCTCTCAGCCTCTGGTAACCTCTATTCTGCTGTCTTTCTGATTTTTGCCTGTTCTAGAGTCCTCATATAAGTGGAATCTCAGATAATATTTGTCCTTCTCTGTCTGGCTTATTTCACTAAGTGTGATGTTTTCAAGGACCACCCATGTTGTAGCATAAATCAAAATTTCATTCCTTTTTTATGGCTGAATAGTATTCTCTGCTGTGGCTTTTTGCACTCAGCACATTATGCAGGCTTTGGTGTGTGGCTGTTTCCTCTTGGGACCAAAAGCAACGTATTATAGGACAGGGATGCATAGTCATGGAACAAAACATCCACAGCAACAAATACTGAGGACCTGAGCTGCTGGAGGGAAACCTCTTTGGTCCCTGCTGAAAGGCCCAGTCTTCACTTACGTAGTACTTTATAGTTGTTAAAGTCATTTTCATGTCCGTTGTCACCTAATGTCTCCAGTAACTTTTTATAAAGTTAAAAAGTTAAAGCAGGTATTATCCCTGTTTTATTACAGATAAGGGTCATCAGAGTGAAATGACTTCCTCAAACTAATTATCTTCTTGTCCTTATCAATGATGACCAGAGTTGATTATAGACTGTGCCGTGTGCTGTGTTACGTCAGGCTACGTGCAAAGTGCTTCACAAGTATTATATTACTTGATCCTCACCACAACTCTGTGTTGATGATCATCAACACACAGTATAGGTATACTATAGGTATACCTATACAGAGTATAGGTATACTATAGGTATACCTATTACAGAGTATAGGTATAGGTGTGATGATCATCCCCTTATAGATGGGGAAACTGAGGCACAGAGAGGTTAAATAACTTGCCCAAGATCACAGAACTGGTAAGTGGGGAATCTAGGATTCACTCCAGAGCTTGAATGAGGTACAGCTGAGTCTTGCCATGGTTCTGATACTATCAGTTTGCTTACTTCTGGGTCAGAGATCCTACAAGAACATGCTGACTGTCCCCGCTTTACCAAATATCAGTCCAGGCAGCAGCATCTGTGTCCCTGATTGTGCCTTTCTCCAGTCTGGGAACACTGCCAGACAGTGGGCATTATTTGACTTTTTTATAAACTTCTTTATAGATTTTGAGACTTATACATCCTGTGTGACACCCCCATTTGGTTATCCCATAGGCATCTTAAATTCAATATGTCAAAAACGGAATTCATCATTTCTACAGTCTCTTCTCTTTGCTCAGAACCCTCTCCCTGCGGTTTTTTCTGTTAATGTTTCCTTATCTCATTGAAAGGCATCTTATCAATCCAAGAATGTAAGCTGGAAACCTCAGAGTCACCTTAGACTCTTCTCTGACAGCAGCCTTAGTCACCCTTACTGAGTGAGCCCCCTGAATATTTCTCAAATGTGTCTCTCCCTCTTTACCCCTCCCTGGGGGGACCCATGTCATTTTACAGAGATTGCGGTAGCCCTTCTTCGTCAAGGTTTGTCGCTGTGCCCTAGGCTTGTCCCCCTCCTACCCATCCTCCACACTGCTCATCTGTCTAAAGGCACGTCTGTAGGAGTTGTCCTGCTTGAAACCACGTGGTGACAGGTCATCACCTACAGGCTGGAGCCTGGACTTGGAGCAAGGCACGAGGGGTCCTGCCTGGCACGTCAGGCCACAGTGACGGTCCTGCTGTTCTTAGGACCCTGCACGTGTCCTGTTGGGGCCCACCTCTGTTCCTGTTCTTCCCTCTGCCTGGGAAGCTCCCTGTTATCAATGTGGCCAAAGTCTCTCTCCTCAGGGCTCAGCGGAACTTCTGCATATCCTGCACGAGCCAGTTTGGGCTTTCATCCTTTCTAGAAGCTTCCCCTCTAGAGACCTCTGTCTCTGCACTTAGACCACAATGTATGTGTCTCCTTCAGGGCAGGGGCTATGATAATCATCATGAGAGCCATGGGGTGAATGCTAATTCTTCTTTTGTAAAATAGGAGCAAAGTCAACCCTGTGGGACTTTAAGGCAATGATGCTGTCAGGTCCTTAGCATGTGCCTGGCCTATAACAGATACTCAGGGGATATTAGCATCTTCTCTCTCCATCCCTGCTGCCTGTGTGACTGGAGAGAAACCTTCCCCAGGCATCCCCACACTAGCTCATTTGCTGGAATGTTTCCTTCTGAGCTGTTCTGGACTTGGAGGCAGAAGCCCTCCGTTTATTTCTCTGTTACACCACCGTGAGCAAGTTAACTTCTCCAAACCTCACTCAGCCTTCCCCTTTGTAAAGTGAGGGTCATTTTGCCCAGTTTCCTCGTAGCTATTTCATGAGGGTTAAATGAGATACCACATAGAAGGCTATGTAAATTGCCAAGTGCGTGTACAGATAGGCGGCGTTTGGGCCCAGAAGGCAGTGAGAAGGGTGCCACAAGCCCCTTGGTCAGGGCTCCTTGCTGGTAGAATCTCCCAGTTGGCGCTGCTGTTCTTGGTTGAATCTGGTGCCTCCATCCCAGGTCTCAGTGGAAAACCTGCCATGTCTGCCGTTTCGGTAGGCACCCGGCCCTTTGGCATTGCGTCAGTGTGAGATAACGGGCGGCAGCTGCTCTTCCTGAGTCTTCTGTCTCCCTGGAGAGGCATTTAACCACATGCGTCAGCTGTGGGAATGACAACTCACTTCTCCACAAGGAGCTCTGTCTAACCAACCCAGTCGGAATCACCCTTGTTAGTGCGATATTAGCAATTTACCCTGTTTCCTTAACCCCACTAACCAACTTGACAAGGTTTGGCATTCTCCTTTGCCGCTGTTAATAGTCTCATCACCCGAGGGCTTGTTAAATAGGTGGAGTGCACACCCTGGATTTCCACTGAAAACAGTCATTCTGAGCTGTTCCTCCTCGCGTAGCTTCTCTCCTGAGCTGCCAGAGCCCCGGGCCTTTGCTCCTCTCTTTTTTAGAGGCCATGGTAGGGAGAGCATGGACTCTGGGCTGCAGAGTCCCTGGCTTGCCTCTCTGCTTGGCCGGGACTTGTGTCCTGAGTAACTTAATCACCCCCGGCTCCAGGTGGCTGTGAGGCAGAGGGAAGTCAGTATCCCCGCTTTCCGTTCCCTCCAGCCAGCTCAGCCCTTCCTAAGACATTCCAGGTTCTTCTCTCTTCAGCTCCTCATGGAGATGGGGCTCCTGCCTTTGCTGTGTGCTCAGGCCTCCAGGGCAGCTCTACCCACTTGCAGCCTTTCTGCAAGGGGACCTCACTGGAAGGGGCACTCTCCAAGCAGCTCGGACACAGAACTCATCTCATGTCCTTGTTCACAGCCACGTCAGCCTCTGCTTCATTTTATCATTTGTGGACCCAGGTAGGTCTTTGTTTATCCTGGCCCAGGAAGAGCTGGAAGAGAAGACAGTTTGAATAGTTCTGGGTATATATGAGTCGTTAGTATTTTAACATTTGACTGGTAGCTCCTCAATTCTTTGAGCCATTTCGTGGAAGAACCAGGAAAGGACAGGGAGGTAATGGTTTCATTTCATTAGGTGATACTGATACCCAAACATCAGACACACAAGAATCAACTGTAGAGTTCAAAACTAACAATGACAGTAAGTCTACAGTAAGTGTTAGTTGTTGTGTAACAGGTACTGTTCTAAGCGTTTGGCCTATAGTGACTCACTTAATGGTCACAATTACTTTATGAAGAGGAGTGTCAGTAACTTGCCCAAGGTCACACACAGTCAGTAAATGGCTAGGATTCCAGTTCTGGAACCCAGGCTCTTGACTGCTGTACTGTCTCTCTAAGGCAGATAAGTCACCACCAAGTCACCTCAGTTGAGATTATCTGCTAGTTGGACATGTGTTACTGCAGAGTGCAGCCTTGACCTCTCTGTTGGGCTTCTCCGTGCACAGAGTCTACATCGTCTGTATTTGCTCTCCTGTTAAAACTGGTCGCATCCCATCCCCCCTTCTCTGAAGCTGCTGGTTGAGCCGGTCTGCTCAGGTAGGAACCTCCAAAGCAAGCTGTTCCTCCCCGGTCCTCAGTTAGGCTTTGCGACATCAGTTGGTACAGCTGTGGAAACAGCTGATAAAACAGGGTCAGGCTGCTCAAGGAGAGAGTGATGGCAGGGTCCCCAGGGGAGGCTGCCTGCTCACTTGAAAGAGCAAAGACCTAGAAGTCCACGTGCATCGTCTGAGGCTTGTGGGCACGTGGGTTGGTTTGTCCCTCCCTCCCTGCATTGAAAGACTAAGAGGCGGTCCTGGTGAAAGATACTCGATAGAAGAGGGGTTCTGAGCTTACAAAAACTCTGCCTTCTCTGGATGGTGTAAAAGCTGCTTATTGAACAGGAGACTGAAGGGGCTGAGGCCATGAGGGATCACCGTCGTGTCTGGCTTGGTTCAGGTTTAAGCTCCCAAACCCAGGCCTGCTTCGGGTTGGGTAGTCTCCACCTGGTACGCGGCTTACACCTGAGGTTTCTCTCCCACTTGGGGAGCCGGGTTTGGGCTGTCTTTTAAGCACTGGACTTTGTGGTCAAAATAGTAAGTCTGGCTCTCCTGGTTGGGATTTCTGAAAGAGTGACAGGTTGCTAACAGCCTAGTAGGATGCCAGACGCCACTTCCGGATGAGGGCCCTGTTTGGATGGGCTCTAGGGCAGCGTGCTGCCTTTCCTTGCCAGGGACCCTATTGATCTGGAGGCCTGGTTTGACTTTTCTTCTCAGCACTTGCTGTCGTCTGGTCAACGCTACCTCTCCCCCAGTTTTCTCTTTTACAGAAATTCTTTCTTTAAACCTGATTAGATTTCTTGGCTTGCACATCTGGTCTTCATTTAGCTGGGATGACACTTAATTTAAGTAAGCGTTTGGCTGCCTTTAAACTGAACAACTTCACCCTGTTGAGGGCCCAGTGGGGAGTCAGTAGCCAGATTGTTTATTGAAAGAGATCATATTGATTTATTATTTTAATTTAAATCCATTTCCAGACACCCCTGCATTTAATTGCATTAAAAGGGCACTCAGACTGCTCCTTTAAGAATCCAGTGCCCTCGTCTCCAGAGGGAGAGAGGAGTACTCTTGAGCATATAGGTAGGACCACTGTATGTGTGTGGCATGCATCCATCTGACCTCACGGGGGAGACTGTGCTGGCAGAGCTGGAGGGCTCTCCCTGCCCACCCAGCACACTGTGTCTGAACTAGCATGAGACCTGTCATGTCTCTGCTCAAAAGCCTTCAGTGGCTCCCCACTGCCTATGAATGAAGGTAGGAGTTCTCAGCTGGTGGTCAGGGGCTTCCCCAGGCTGGCTTCACTGTGTCTGTCAAAACTCATTTTCTGGGGGGAATTCCCTGGCGGTCCAGTGGTTAAGACTCGTGTGTGCGCTTCCAATGCAGGGGGCTCGGGTTTGATCCCTGGTCAGGGAACTAAGATCCCACATGCCGTGTGGCCAAACGACAACAACAACAAAACAAAAACCCCTTTATTTTCCATCATTGCCCAATTCTCTGGCCGAACTGAGTTTCTTACTAGTCTTCAAACATGTGGTGTCCTGTTTGTCCTGCCTTCTGCCTTTATGTTCTTCCCTTTCTCTGGAATTCCCTCCCTTTCTTACCGGGTCTCATGGTTCAAGGCCCATTTCAAATGAATATCTTTGCCATGAAATCTTTTCTGATTTCTCTCAGCTGTAGCACCCCCCTTTGAACTGAGCCACCCTCTCTGTATCTCCTCAGGTATTTTGGCCTGCTTTATATTATAATTATTCTTATTAAATTGGACTGCCTGAGAGTAGTGACCCTGTGTTGGTCACATGTGCTCCCAACAGAATGGAACTCGGCAACTGGAGTAGTAACTAACATTCCCTGAGTGCTTTCTCTGTGCCGGTTCTAAGCACTGCACGTATTCAACTCAGTAATCCTCACAAAAGCTTTCGGAGATAGATGCTGTGTTTAGTCCCATTTTACAAATAAGATAACTGGGGTATAGAGAGGCTGTGTAATTTGTCTTAGGCCACCTAGCTAGCAAGTTTCAGAGCTGAGGTTCCGTATTAATTGGGGTTCTCCAAAGAAACAGAACCAATAGGATACGTGTGTGTGTGTGTGTGTGTGTGTGTGTGTGTGTGTATGTATATATATAGAAAGAGACTTATGATGAAGGGTTGGCTTATGCAATTATGGAGACTGAGAAGTCCCATCATCTGCCATCTTCAAGCTGGAGGACCAGGAAAGCTGGTGGTATAATTCCAGTCCAAACTTGAAGGCCTGAGAACCCAGGGAGCCAATGGTATGAGTCCAGGTCTGAGTCCAAAGGCCCAAGAGTCAGGAGTGCCGACGTCTGGGTCAGGAGAAGATGGATGTCTCAGCTCAAGCAGAGCAAATTTGCCCTTCCTCCACCTTTTTGTTCTGTTTGGAATCTCAACAGATTGGATGGTGCCGAACCACACTGGTGAGGTGAATCTTCTTTACTCATTCTACCAATTCAAATGCTGACCTCTTCTGGGAGCAACCTCACAGACACACCCAGAAATCATGCTTTACCAGCTCTCTGGGCTTCCCTTAGCTCAGTCCAGTTGACACATAAGTTTAACAATCACAGGTTTCCACTCAGACTGTCTGCCTTCCTAGTCCAGGCTCTCTGTGACTTTGCTACGTGGCCTGTTTCATAGCAGGTACTTGTTTAATACATGTTTACTAAGAAAAATTGTACTGAATTCCAGAGATGTAAGTGAGCAGGGATAAATTAGTTTAAAAACAAGGAACAGGAAGAAGTAAAATTAGAATCAGCAGGTAGGCAGAGAAGGAGGAGAGGTAAGAAGGAAGGAACAGGAGAGGGGAACACAGAAGGCTGAGCTAATCGAAGCTTGGGGCTCATGCTTTTGGAATCAGGTTCAAGGGGTGTGGGGTGACCGCACACTGAGGCAGACACAGGGATTGTCAGTTGCTATACCTGGACCCTGGCACGCCTGGCACAATCACCACACATGCTCCAGGTGTGACTTACAGCTTTTACCAAAAGGGATAGATGGGGGTGGATGCAGATATCAAGCTCTCCAAGCTTACTGGTGGGGAAACTGAGGCCCAGAAAGGTTGTGACTTGCCCTGGATCCCACTGTAGCAGCGATGCTGACTGGAATTCGGGCCCCTGGTTCTTTCTGCTTTGTTTTCAGGCTTTGTAGAGAGTAACAAATGACTTTCTCTCACCCTTACTACTGTTGGAAAGGGTCGTTTAAGGTGTGTGGGACTGCTCCTCCCTATCTTTATTCTGTCTGCATCTCTTAGATGCTGCATGTTTCCCTGTCCCTACAACTTCTACTTTGGTCTAGGCCCCAGGTATCTCTTGCCTAATCTGTTGTGGTCTTCTTGCACTGGGCTTCTGTACTTAGTTTTTATTGCAGCCAGAGTTGTGTTCTCTAGCCTTGTCTTAACTGTCCCTACCCCTAAACTCAGAGCCTTCTGGTTCTAAGTATCCTGCAAGTGAGCTCTTAGACGATCACCTTTTTTAAGGTCTTTTGTCAGAATTCTCCACACTTTCTCTTTGAACTCGTCTCCTTCCACTCACCACTCAATTTGAGCGTCCACTTTTTGGCCCCCACTCTTCCTCTGAGAGTTCATTCCATCCCGTGGCCTCTCCCCTCTCCCCTCCTGTTGTGCTTCTTCTCGAGGCCACATTACAATCAGCTGTGTCAGTCTCTTCTCCACGGAGCCCTCCCAGTGCAGTGAAGGAAGGTTGATGGCGTTCCTCCACATCACCCTTTTTGGGTGATACATTTCTTCCTTATAACTCCTGAATCCTTTGTATGGGAAGATGTCATTTCCAAGGGGCCCGCTTCCCAGCCCTGAGGTGGAGGCTTCAGCCAGTGGGCTGCTTGATAGTGTCACACAGGAGGACACACGCTCAGTGGGAGAAACTTCCTCAGGCCTTACTCAGCCTACTTACTGTCCTTTACCCAGCACAAACAAGACCTCTTTATAAAGCCAACCAGGAGCTCAAGTTCAGAATGAACCCATGATAGACTGTGGAGGAGAGGAAACCCAAGTGTCCACCAATAAATGGCAGATAAAGGTAGACATATGTTGTGCCAGTTCTCAAGAAGGAAGAATAAATCTTAAGTTCTCACATTTCCTGGACAGCAGGGTAGCTGTAGCAATAGAAATATACATCATGAGATCCTGGCTTTGTCTGAATTTAGACAAATGAGTCACAGAGACTGAGACTTCCCTGTGGTACATATAAACCCTTGATAGAAGAGATTGACTCTTTATCTCCTTTATTGAAGAATGGTGTTAGAAACCAAGATCTGGGTGCTAGGTGTGCGTGTTGCTCCTGGGGTATCTTTGCTTCCAGCCCTCTCAGCTGATAGAGCAAAGCAGTATGTGTGTGTATGCTAACTCTTGTATATACCCATGTTTATCAATGTTTATGTAACCATCTGTATCTGTATTAAGCTAAACATAAATTCATACCGTATCTCCAAATCTAATGTGAATCATTCTAGCCTCCTCCCTTTGCTTATCTATAACTTCCTCTTCCAACAGGCTGAGAGTGAGAAAACCGGCTCCCACCAGCCGTTTACTTAGTTGTTCAATTCCAGTGTAGTGTTTTAAGAATTGTTAACCCACACCCCTGTGGGAAACAATTTTGACAGCTAGTGTACTTTAACTGTACTTAATGTACAGTTCCTTTTGCCTTTAGTTTTATAGACGCTCCTCATTTCCAACTATTACTTTGGTCAGCACCTTAACCCCCACCTCCTTAAGTGAGGTTGCTTCATCCATTTGTAATACATTTAGATTCTTTTGTCATAGTTTGCGTTCTATCCCGGAATTTCCCCTTCTCTCTCATCCTAAATGATTTTCAAAAATTTGTACACATTAAGGTTTACTCTTGTGCTGTAAAGTTCTCTGGGTTTTTGACAAATGCTTAATGTCTTGTATTTACCTTTACAGTAGTGTACAGAATAATTTCACCACTTTAAATAATCCTCCCGTGTTTCACCTGTTCAATTCCCTCTACTCCCAAACCCTGGCAACGGCTGATATGGATACTGTCTCTATAGCCTTGCCTTTTTCAGAATGTCGTATGATTGGATTCATACTGGCTTCTTTCATTTAGCAATAAGCATTTAAGATTCATCCATGTCTTTTTTTTTTTTTTAAATCTTTCCATTTATTTAGTTCTTTGATTTCTTTCATCAGAGTTGTATAGTTTTCTTCATATAGATATTGTACATACTTTGTTTTATTTATTTATTTATTTATTTATTTATTTATTTATGGCTGTGTTGGGTCTTCGTTTTTGTGCGAGGGCTTTCTCTAGTTGCGGCAAGTGGGGGCCACTCTTCATCGCGGTGCGTGGGCCTTTCACTATCGCGGCCTCTCTTGTTGCGGAGCACAGGCTCCAGATGCGCAGGCTCAGTAATTGTGGCTCACGGGCCTAGTTGCTACGCGGCATGTGGGATCTTCCCAGACCAGGGCTCGAACCCGTGTCCCCTGCACTGGCAGGCAGACTCTCAACCACTGCGCCACCAGGGAAGCCCATCCGTGTCTTTTTGAGGATTGATAGATCACTTCTTTTTATTGCTGAATAGTATTCCACAGTCTGGGTGTACATAGTCTGTTCATCCATTCACCACTCATCCCTTCATCCAGTCAGTGTCCTTCATTGAGGGACATCTTGGTTTCTTCCAGAGGCTGGTGATTATGAATAAAGCTACTGTAAACATTAACATGCAGGTTTTTATATGGACGTAAGTTTCACATCAATTGGATAAACACCTAGAGGAATGTGCCTCATTTGAATACCTTGCTTTCAGCATCTGCCTCCCCCTAGTTCCACCTGGACAGTATCAGCACACTCTGAAAATCGACTAGTTCTGTTGCTGTGCTCTCTGTGTACTGACCAGCTTTTCCCTTTGTCTATAAGTGGTAAGCATTGCCACCCCTGTTGCTGAGAACTTTTTTTTTTAATTGGAAAGTGATATGGGAGAGAAGGGTGATTATGTGATTTGGTGCAGCCCTGGAGTCGGGGTTTGGCTGAGCCCTGAGAATTACTCCATTGTGTTGAATAGGAGCTTAACCCTGATCTCTGAAAGCTGCTTTCACTTTACCTGGGTGTGGCAGTAAGTGCCAGTAATGTGGGGAGTTTGCTACGGCCAGCGATTCACCCTGTGTGACTTGGGAAGGAGGCTGGCCCATGCATGGTCCTTTCAGGTCTTTGGGTCAAGTTGGGGTAGCAAGTCTGTTTTACAGGTGGGTGGGCTGTGCTCTCTGGTTACTGTCTGGTATTCAAGTCACTGGGATGAAGGGAACCAGCACTGTGGTCAGTGTAGTCCAGCCTCCCTCCCTGTTTACCCGAACCTCGATTTGCAGGCAGGTTGCTGGCCTGTGGAAGTTTTGGGTTTAGACATCCTGAGTTCACCTACTCTTTTTTTTTTTTTTTAACTATTTATTTTTATTTATTTATTTATTTAATATTTATTTATTTATTTATTTTTGGCTGTGTTGGGTCTTCGTTGCTGCGTGCAGGCTTTCTCTTGTTGTGGTGAGCGGGGGCTACTCTTCGTTGCAGTGCGTGGGCTTCTCATTGCAGTGGCTTCTCTTGCTGCGGAGCACGGGCTCTAGGCGTGGGGGCTTCAGTAGTTGTGGCACGCGAGCACAGTAGTTGTGGTTCGCGGGCTTAGTTGCTCCATGGAATGTGGGATCTTCCCGGGCCAGGGCCCAAACCCGTGTCCCCTACGTTGGCAGGTGGATTCTTAACCACTGTGCCACCAGGGAAGTCCCCACCTACTCTTTTAATTTATTTTTAAAAGACATTGGCTGATTACCTGACACATGGCAGACATTGTGCTGTTTTTAAAATATATTATTTAATCCATTTAACAGCCTTATGAGGTAGGGTTTTCCATTTTTATAGATGAGGAAACTGAGGCTGAGGAGGGTTAGCTAACAAGTGACAGAGTTGGCATTTTAACACAGCTCTCTTGGTGTCGGTACTTTCTCAGTGCAACACGCCATCTCTGAAGAGAAGCATGGTGGAGAAGATGGCATCCACCCAGCTGGAGAAGGTGGAGCAGAGCATCTTCTCAGGTTCACCAGGGATGCATGTCAGCTTATGAACAGCAGAAGGAAGGGTAGTTCCTTTACATGTGAGAGGCAAAAGCACCTTGCCCAGGTGCTTTTACTCTCCCGGGATGCTAGGCCTACTCTGGCCTATTTAGAGTTAAATTGTTTTCATTCTGGAAATTGTCAAACATGTAAAAAGTAGAGAGCCTAGTAGAGTTGCTCTTATACTTACCACTCAGGTTCTAGGATTATCAGGATTTTGCAATTCTTGCTTTCTCTGTTCTTTTGTAGTTAGCTTTTGTTTTTTATTTGTACTTTTTCTTTTTTGGCTGGAGTATTTCAAAACAATATTGATGATAACAGTTTTACCATTGGCTCATCTCCCTGATCTGTGTGGCATCTCTCTTTCCTTTGGATGAATTTCCTACTATTGTGTATCATGTGGTGGTTGGGTATTTATTTTACTTACAAATTTTTATATGGTCCTAATCATATGCCATGCCCTTTTCTAAGTTCTTTACAAATATTAACCTGTTTGCTCTTCATTGCAATCTTATGAAGTAGATATTTTTTTTCTTTTGTAGAGATTTAGAGGTTTTAGAGTTGTTTTTTTTAAAGAGTTTTTTTTTTTTTATTTGGAGATGATGAAACCGAGGCACAGAAAGGTCGAGTAACCTGCTTGTCATGCATGCAGTGGTCTAGCTGGCCTTCAAACTCAGATTGTGTGGTTTCTTTTTCTTTTCTTTTTTTAAAAATTTATTTCTTTTATTTCCTGTTTTTATTGAGGTGTAATTGGCATACAGCTCTGTATAAGTTTGTTATGCCACATAATGACCTGACATACATATACTGTGAAGTGATTGCCACAGTAAATTTAGTTAACATTCATTTCCTCATATAGATTGTGTGGTTTCATAATCTGTGCTCTTAATCACCATCCTGTACTAGAAATATGATTAATTCAAAAGCCATTACTGTTGTCAGTTCCCTAGTACTGCTAAGATACAGGAAGGAAAAAACTAGCTCCTGGCCTCCAAATGCTCCTAGTGTGATTGGGAGAAGGACCTGGAGACCAGTAGCTGTAGCACAGAGGGGTAAATGTTGTAATAATTATATGTAAGATTCAGTGGGAGTGTGAAAGATAGATCATGCAGGACCTCCTAGCGAAGTCAAGGTCGGCTTCACAGAGGCTGTGATCCTGAATCTCAGGTCAGAAGGATGGCTGAGGAGGAGGAAATTCAGGCAGAGAAGGGGGTATCCTGGGCCTCAAGGTGAGAATACAGGGAGGGCTGGAGAGAGATGGATGTGGCATTGGACATCTCAGGCAATACAGTCATGAAGGCACTGAGTTGCCTGCTGAAAAGCTTTGACTTTATCCTGCTGCTGGTGGGGAGCTACTGATGGATTTCAAGCAGAGAAGAAACATGGTGAGGTATGTACATTAACTAAGCTCTCTCTAGGGGCATTGAAGGGGATAGATTGGGAGAGAGCATGACTGGATGCCATTTCAGTAGTGCTGGCAAGAAGTGCTGGGGTCTAAACCAGAGTCTTGACTGAGGGAATGGAGAGGATGGATCTGAGAGGTGAGGGCTAGGGGATCCTTGTTATGCAAGTGTTCATTATCTGAATTTCTGAACTATGGGGTTGCCTAGGAAATCAACAATGGTCATAACAATTAAATCTTTACTAACAGATTGATCACTTATAAAAATGGTCCAAGTGGTGAATGTACCCTAAAGTGACCCCCAGTGCCTCTTGCCCTTGTATAAACCCCTCCGTGATCGTCACATCATATAAGACGCTGTTTTAGGAGACTGGAGCAAGAGTGTCTCCTGCAGACTTTGAAGACGTGAACTGCCGTGTTTGGGGAGGGGGTGTTTATGTGGAAAGGAACTGTGGGAAGCTTCTAGGAGCTGCAAGTGACACCCAGCTGCTGGCCAGAGAGAAAATGGGGGCCTCAGTCCCATAACTTCAGGGAACTGAATTCTACCAACAACTGTGTGAGCTTTGAAGGGGACCCCAAACTCCCGAATGAAACACAGTCTGGTGGATGGCGTGATGGCCTGTGAGACCCTGGGCAGAGGACTCGGGTAAGCGGTGCCTGGACTCCTGACCCAAGGAAACAGGCAGATAGTAAATGTGTTGTCTTAAGCTGAGAGTTTTGTGGTAATTTGTTGCACAGCAGTAGGACACTAAGAGTTCCCTTTCAGTTATCTTCCATCTAACACTCATATCTGCTCTTGTCCATCCTCGAGGTCTGTCAGCCAGTGTTTGGCTTTCAGATATGGCAGTACAATGCAAATTCCATGCAAATATATTTCAAAGTGAAATTGCAAATCTTTCAAAAGGTGTAGGATTACGGATTGTCAATAAAAGGATTGCTGGAGCACTGCTCAAACCATTCTACAGACAAATGAGGACCGAGCAGGGTTAGACCTGCTCATAATTGGTGAGAAAAACAACCAGCATGCTGACAAGAAACCAGTCTCAAAAGAGAAGGATTTGAATATCTTTGAATATTAAGAGGCTCCTTTGAGAAAATGCAAGCCCTTAAATAATTTTTGCAGAGATTACCCCTTGTATAAGTAGTGCTGTGTGAAAGTCAGAGGGGATGTGAAGGATGTCATGTTTTTGTGCAGTTTTGCTGCAGTAAGGGGGAAATTACAACAATAAATCAATAATTAATGAACTCTTAGTCCAATCTAAGAATTAATGCAAAATTCGATATAACTTAAATGTTTCACATTTTATTTAATGCTTTACATTTTAAATAAGCTTATTTGTATGATTTTTTACTTCATTTGAAAAGATTGTCTTGGTCTGCTCTTTTATTTTTTTCACTATTTGCTGTGAAGGTTGGTTCCCATTTTCAGTACCAGCTGCCCCTGTGATGTTACCCTGCTGCGCACATCGGGACAGGTGGCATAGCCTTCTACCTCTGATTTTCAATAGTAGTGAGCATCTTCCCCTACCTCCCAGGGCTGCTAGGATCACTAATAAGAGGATTGTTGTGTAGTTTCTAAAGTAACATTTTTGCATATATACACAAAATATAAAAAACAAATATAATAATGAGGAACGTCATGGGATTTGTGATTAAAAAAATACAAAACCTTATGTGTGCACATTCAGGAAAGAATTCATGTGTATCACCCACTTCCCTACTTTGGATTCAGATTTTAATTCTGAACCTTTGGCTGACACCTCCTTTCTCCTCTTCCAGGGCACACTGAGGTTCTGAGGTTACCAAGATGCGCCTGGAGCACATCCTAAAAGGGGCTGAACTTAATGATTAGCTGTGGCCCAGGGGGCGGAAAAGCAAATTCTTTACTCCTCCTCTTTCTTTCATAGTTGCTTTTCTTAACTTTTTGTTTACTTATATATTTATTTGCAAGCTTTAAAATAACACTGGTAATTATGACATCAAGATAGGGTAGTCCTGGTGTGATGGGTCTGTATCCAGCCCCATTTGTTCAAGACCTCAAGAAACACAGTGAAACTGCATTCTGGTTGGCACCATGTTATAATGCACGTCACCGGGCAGAAATCCTAATGTCACTGTGCTTGGTTCTGAGATGTTGTGATCGTCTCCCACAAATGAGTGTTTAAAACCTGTGAGATGTTTCCACAGAGCACTGAGTTATTTTTAAATAATGACTTCTGTGTTTTTGGATGTAAAACCGGATTCACATTTATTATATAAAAGTTTTCAGAAAAATGAGAGGAAAAAGAAAACAATTTGCCAGTAATCCCACTGGCCAGAAATAGCCACCGTAAAGCCTGTTGGTGTCTCTCTTCTAGATTGTAATTTTAGCAAGAATGGACTATCTCTAACAATAATGAGATCTTGTAGAAGGTGTATTTTTTTTACTTAATATTTTATAAGATTAATGTCATTGAATAATCCTTTACAGCATCATTTTTAATGGCTGAATATATTTACATTCTAGTAAATAGATATAGTGTAATTTATTTAACCAGACCCTCATTGTTTGACATTTAACTTGTTTCTAGCGTCTCACAGGTCACTGTCAGCATCCTTGTAGTTATGTCATTGAATACATTCAGAATTATTCCTTTAGAATAAATTACTAAATGGAATTGCTACATCTAATGGTATGTAGCTTCTAAGGCTTTGGACACATATATTGCCAGATTGCACCCCTCCTCCCAAATATGGTACCCTTTGAGTATAAGAGTGTGCTGGGGTTCTCCACGGCTCTCTTCAATGTGCAGAAGTATGTTATAGACATGTGAAGCTAGTTGAAGAGAGGACGGACGTTGGGGTAGTTCATGGAAATACAGGTCACTGATGGTGAGCTGGAATCTGATTCAGAGTGGCCTTGCAGTTGCAGCAGGCGTCCAGAGCCCATGACCAGTTGCCTGCTGCCCTGATTTAAAATTTCCTGATGTCTGAGATGCCATGTGATGTGTTGGACAGAAGGCAGGCTGTGTATGCTCCTGCCTGATTGAGCTACACTCATGCAGCCACGTAGAGATCAGAAATAAGAAAGCATTGGGAAGAGTTCCCAGGGCCACTTGAATATATGGTAAATGCGGTATAACATCTCTTGTTATCATCCCTGGCTTGCCATTCTTACCATGAGGAGCCCTCTTCCCGGCAGGGGGAACTAGCAGCAGCCCAACATCGCAACCAATTTAATCACCCATTGATTTCCTGTCTGTCCGGTGGAAAAAAGGGCCAGACTCTTGAAAACTGGGACTGATTCTTGCTCACGTTAAGGACCTCAACAGAAACGGCCTCTGGTAATGTCAAAGGCATGCTGGAGTTTTCAGATAAAAGATGCTATTTTGTATAAGCAAATGATGCCCTTTGTGATCATTTTGCAAATTATCTGTGGCTTTGCTGGCAAACTTGCTCGGGATTCTATTGCACAAACTCCTGCTTGATGAGAGAATGCTTCCTATGTTTCTGTTGGGCCCATGTGCAGTCTCTTCATAGGCCATTTTCAAAATGCTTGATTAATGCTCTACTGTTAATGTCCCTTCTAAGACCTAGACCACTTGATTTATTGAAATGGAATTTTTAGAATGCAGGGGTAGCACTCATGTTTGTTGCATGTCCTGAGACCCAACTGCAGCAGACATTGAGAATGGCTAAATTTTGTTTCAACTTCGGTGCAGTAGAGCAATCTGGCTGGCAACTATTAAATCTTTGGAAAGAATGACAGAAGTGGTGTGAACATAGGCTGCGTGTGTAGTGGTATTATATGCCATCCTTGAAGTGCAGGAAGTTTTGTTGAACGATACCAGTGTGATAAACATTCCCATTTTTCTTCAAATGTTGAATAGTTGGCTGATACTAAGATTATTTGAGTATTTTCCGTAAGTTTGTATTTGCATCGTAGTATATGTGTTGTGATATTTATATCACATCATTTTACCTGACAATAGAATGTCTAAGAATGGTCTTTTACATATTGGTTATTTTAGTTATTAATAACTACCCAGAAATTATCACTTGAAATTGCCATTATAAAAAGTCAAAATAACATCCCTATCTATGCAGATTTCATCTATTTGAAACATGGAAAAAATTGAAGGTGCTCATTAAGTTCTAATGATTTATTACAGAAAAACTGACGTATTTTTGTCAGTGCTCTGCTAATTCTTATTTTAAGCAAACTAATTTTCTATAATTTAGATGCAAAAGAACATGCCTTTGCATACAGAGCCAGGTTTCTCATACGTAAAGAGTTGGACTGTGCCCGGTGTTTCAACAAATACTCATTTGATCAACAAATATTTGAGTATCAGTATCTGACGGTATTCTAGGAATTGGGAAACAGATGGGTGAGGTCTCTCTTCTCATGGAACTTGTGTTCAAGTGGGGAAGACTCATTATAATACAACAGTATAATAAACAAGGTGATATCAGATGGTGGTAAGTCTTGTGAATAAAATAAAAGGGGTGATGTGACCAAGAGTGACCCTGGGGGAGGTTGGGGTGATCATACTTCGGAGGTGACTGGGAAGGCCTTTCCGAAGAGGTGTAATTCAAGTTAAGGCCTGAACGTTGATGAAGAGCTAGCCATGCCAAGATCTGTTTATGGCTGAGGGACCAGCAAGTACAAGATTGAGAGGCAAAAATGGGCTTGGCCTCTTCCAGCAACAGAAGGAAAATTCACATAGTGTGTGGTGGGTGAGAGCGACCTGACGTGTGATTGGAGAGGTGGGCAGGCCCAGATCATGGAGGGCCTTTCAGGCTGTGGCTAGTAAGGAGTTTCTCACCATTTTATAATCCAGGCCTGTTAGTTGGCAGCCAATGAGGTTTTGTGGAGTTTTGCTTTTTGTAATTGGTTATTACACAAATCATGTGACTTTGACAGTACCTGCCTTACCCTCCCACCCTTCTCACCAATTCCATGTACAGCATACTTCATCTCTTTCCTGTGGTAGCCCTGCAGATATTTGGTTCCCCAATCTCTCCAGGGTAACATGTTTAGTTTTATCAGCTGTCCTTTCCTGCTTGGATGGATTCTTCAACCCTAGGGTTTCTCTCTTCTCTGAACACATATTTTCTGAGAACTTCAGGAATTGGTAAAATTTTGGTGGTGTGATGGTCAGAATGGCCATCATCAAAAAACCTACAAACAATAAATGCTGGAGAGGGTGTGGAGAAAAGGGAACCCTCTTGCACTGTTGGTGGGAATGTAAATTGATAGAGCCACTATGGAGAACAGTATGGAGGTTCCTTAAAAAACTAAAAATAGAACTACCATATGACCCAGAAATCCCACTACTGGGCATATACCCTGAGAAAACCATAATTCAAAAAGAGTCATGTACCACAATGTTCATTGCAGCTCTGTTTACAATAGCCAGGACATGGAAGCAACCTAAGTGTCCATTGACAGATGAATGGATAAAGAAGATGTGGTACATATATACAATGGAATATGACTCAGCCATAAAAAGAAATGAAATTGAGTTATTTGTAGTGAGGTGGATGGACCTAGAGTCTGTCATACAGAGTGAAGTAAGTCAGAAAGAGAAAAACAAATACCGTATGCTAACACATATATATGGAATCTAATGACAGTTGTTCCCCTGCCAAGACCATCTACCACCCCGTAGCTGAGCTTGCTCATATCAGCATTATTTAAATCAGCTCTTCTCTGGGCTTCAGTTTGATTTTCTTTTAGCATTTCAGTGTGCCCGTACCACTGACGCTTTCATACAACATTCAGTCTGGGAAGTACCCCTCAATTTCTTAAGAGACAGGCACTGCTCTGAGAGTCTTTCCGTCCCCTGTCCTCTACTTCAGCTTGCTAACTGGCTTCCTCCCTGGGTAGTGTTTTTCACGATTCTCTTCTGAGCATTCTTTTCCTGGGGGGTCTTTCTTTCTTGAGAGCGTTTTCTGCATAATGCACTGTAGTGCAGAGGTCTGGTGGGGGCAGCCACCTGGCTTTTTCTTTCTGTTTCCTCTCCACAACCCATAGATCTTGCTATTATGTGGTTCTGTGCACCAGCCGCTTGCTGCTGGCCCAGTGTGGAGGTACAGTGGGAGAAGATTCCTGTGGTCCCCCGGGACTCTTTTTATGTATTCGTTGATTTACTGAGTTGCTTGAGGAGCTGTGTTTAGGCTGGCAGAGGAAGATAAGGAATTCCAGGAATTCTTTGCTGCTTTCTCCCAGATAGCTGGCTAAATTCCCTTCCCCTTCCTCCTCCATTAAAGAGGCCTGGGGGCAAGAGAGAGTTGAGCTCAGAGTGATCCTGTAATTGACCTCCTTATGTTTGTCACTGACTCTTGATCCTTCCGATCAAGATGATTTATTGGCCCACTAATTTTAATAATGATAATAATAATTATTGTTGTTGCAATTACACCACTTATTTAGCCTAGCCATTACCCTGTTCATTTAGAATTAGGTAATGTAGACCAAATTGCTTGCATAGATCCTGGCTTGGTGTTCAGCTAACAGGTGTACTGCTACCCAGATGGGGGTGATTATCTCCTTAAAGTTACAGGGATTATTTGGGGTTTTCAGTCAGTGACAGCTTTTTTGGTCTCCCAACTCTGTATCCTGGATTACTTGAATGGTCTAGGCCATTGGTTCTCAAAGTGTGGTCCCCAGACTGTCAAGCAGCAGACTCACCTGGGAACTTGTTAGAAATGCAGAGTCTCAGGCCCTACCTAAGATCTACTGAACCAGAAACTCTGGAGTGGAGGCCCAGCAAGCTCTTTTAACAAACCCTTTAGGTGATTCTGATGTATGATCAAGTTTAAGAGCTGCTGGTCTGGGCCATCAACTTCACTTCTTTTTTCCAGGGATATGTCTCAGACTCTAGTGTGAAAAGTTGCTACTCTTAAGATGATTTGGTTGAACCTGGGCAAAGTCTCAGGAGAGGTTCTGAAAGGAGAATGTGTGGTTTTGTTTTGGTGATTAGCTGGTTTAAAGGAAGACCTTTTGAGCATAGCATAAGACCTGGTGGGGCAGGCTTGGAGTTGAAGTGGAAAGATTAGCAGAAGGCCATTGGGGATTATAAATTCAGAACAAGGAGTACAAGTGACACTTGTGTTAGAGAACCAGGCTAAGAGGCTTGATGACTGCCTTCACCCTCACAGAAAGGATGTCTCCCGCCGTGCAGCTGTGGCAGTGTGTCTTTAGGCCAAGGTTGCCCGTCTCTTGTCTGTGCCTCTATGGGCAATGCATGTCTGCTCATCTCAGTTTCTCTGTACTTTCACTAATGGCCAATTCCCCCGCCCCCTTTCCAATTTATTTATTTTTGGCTGTCTTGGGTCTTCGTTGCTGCGTGCGGGCTTTCTCTAGTTGTGGCGAGCGGGGGCTACTCTTCGTTGCGGTGCGCGGCCTTCACATTGCGGTGGCTTCGTGGCTTCTCTTGTTGTGGAGCACGGGCTCTAGGTGTGGGCTTCAGTAGTTGCAGCATGTGGGCTCCGTAGTTGTGGCTCGCGTGCTGTAGAGCGCAGGCTCAGTAATTGTGGTGCACGGGCTTAGTTGCTCCACAGCATGTGGGATCTTCCTGGACCAGGGCTCGAACCTGTGTCCCCTGCATTGACAGGCGGCTTCTTAACCACTGCGCTACCAGGGAAGCCCCCAGTTCCCCTTTTGATTTGGGTCTGTGTAAAAATGGAGAGAGATTTTTAAATAATTTAATCCGGTTCTAGTCAGGTTTACTAGCCTTGGCAGCTTTCTGTTTTCCTTAGGTGATTTTGTGTCTTTCTACGTGGATCTGATATGTGTTTGATTTTTAAGTTAAATGCTCAGCAGGAGACCGGATGTGCTTATTAACACCTTTTTGCCAGCCTCCCTTATACAGACTAAGGAAGAGACTTGAGAAGGGATCTGGTCCAGTCTCCTGATTGCAGCCAGACCCTCTTAATGTCCCACTCTGATCCCTGGTGAGTAACTAGGATGTGCCCATATGCAAGGAACCGACAGCCTCTGCTGAGAAATTCCTGTGATGAGAGAGCTCACCACATCAGGAGATGTTGCAGGAAAGTTCTAACAGTTAAAGATTTTCCTTATCTGCTACTGAAAAAATGGCTGTCAGCCTGTAAGGAAATACCTAAATGCCGAAGAAGTAGTCCTGACGTAGCCGGAAAGCAGCTGAACTTGGGAGCCTGGATTGTCCTATAAGAATAGGCGGCTCTAGATCCCCTGTATTAAATTCCACTTAGCAGTAGGTTGTCTGTTTTGAAATATCGTAAGGGTGACACTTCAAGCCTCTCCTATCCTGAAGTGGAGGTAAGCTGGGATGATGGGAGATAAGATTCTGGGCCATTTTGTACTGTAGTATGTCTCAGTGCCCTGGCTTAAAGGGAAGAGCCCAAGCCACTTGTAGCTGATAGGCATGCGGACTTGCTGAAAAGCCTGTAGAAGAGATAAAGTAGGAATGGCCTGAGGGTTAGAAAGGGAACTAGACAAATGATCAGGCCTGAGCAGAGGGAGAAGGGTGTTCAAGAATCTGTGCTGATGGATAATTTTATGCTTCCTTTTCTCTTTACCATTTACTAAATGTTTGCCTGTTTTGCTGAATAGCAGCCAGAAGACTCTAAATTCTTTGGTCTGCCGTCTGAATAATTTAGTTGGGTTGTCTGTTCCCTTCCCCGACAATTCCCTAAAGAAATCTCTCCTGATTTCAGAGGGGCCAGGGAAAAGGGACGCTTCTCAGAAATCAAGCCAGATCTTTTCTGTTTCTTCCTGACCCGTCTTCCAAAGCCTGGGACCCTTCTTTTTTCACCACCCCCGCTCCCGACTGTATTAGATTCTGCTACTTTATTTTCCATTTCTAGATGGATGTTTCTTTTCTTTCATTCTAATTAAGAAATTACCTCGCCATCTGAGCTATTGGCAAGTATTTGTCAGAAGATCCAAGGCAAATCTGCCAACTTACTGGAGCATGACACAGCTGCTAGGACCGCCCATCTCACAGAGTCTGCAGAGATACGGGGCTGTCACTTCAACAAGTGTCAGATATACACACTCTGCATGCAGAGCTTCCCATGCATAGCCTTAAATAAATATCCCAGAAGGATCTGCTCTGTTTCTCATCTCTGACTCCCTTTTCCATCTCCATATGTTTTTGAAACATGATTTCCCAACTTCCCATCACCACCTACCTAGACCCCTATATATTCCCTCTCTTCTCCCTCTCCAATAAAAGAACCAAAGCATCTTTTACTGCTTTAATAGAGCAGATAGTATATTCCCTTGCCCACGACCAGTTTGCAAGACTGTTCTGCCCAGCCTGGCAGAGAGCTTGGTTGGTTCATCTCTGTAGGTCATGGGGTCTGGATTGGTTTGGGAACCCCTCTCTGACTGAGAAGAGGCTCCCCAACATATTGAACTAACTTTCAGTGCTGGCTGTGCCCTTTTTGTTTTGAGACCTTTCTCAAAGGGCACTGTGGTTTCTCCTTCCTTGTTGGAAGTTCCGTATCTGTGGAAAAGTTCCCTGTAACCTTTCAAGGTTTGTACTCTGTTCCAAAGGGGCTCCTGGAAATGAAAGTGGTCTTTTTTTAATTAAATGATCTCACAGATGATCAAAAGGAGTACATAAAAACTGTACTGCGGGGTTGGCAAGGTTGCCAGTGTTCTCTTTACCTTTGGTCTGGGCTCATAGGTCTGAGACAGTGTCTCACCAACAGCCCTTGGCTCTCGTTGGGGATTGGGGCTGGAGAGACACAGAGGGGAGGCAGTAGGGGGATATTAATGCTTTGAGGAAGTCTAGCTTCTTTTTTTTATCTTAGGAGAGGTATTTGAATTCGAGTTGAGACATTCAGTCCTGAAAAAGTGAGCTTGTAGAAACTGGATTTGATGTCCAGCATTATCTTGGAGGGTTTGGCCAGTGGGTCACTTGGGTGTGTGTTACCCGATTGATGCTCCGTGGCTTGTCTGCGTTGGAATTGCTCATGGCTAGTACTAGAGGGAGTGCCAGAGATGGTGTTCTCTGAACACAGGCTGCCACTTAGCAGTTCTGTGATCTTTGTTAAGATTTGCTTCCTCTCTGGTTGAAAAGAGGTGGGAGCAGTGACTAGAGGGTTCTCTGAGGATTAAATGAGTACTAAGTATAGTGCTTGGCATGTGGTAGGTGTTCAGTAAATGGAAGCTGCCATTAAGAATAACAGTATTGATAATTATTAATATTAATACCAATATGGATATTTTTCTTAACAGCATGAAGTTGGTGCCCCATCTTTACTGTCCCATAAGTACCTTGTTCTCATAGCACTTATCACTCTGTCCTTTAATTGCCAGTGTACTTGCTGTTTCTCTATGAGGCCATATGCCTAGGTCCTTGACACTGCTGTCACATTTACATTGTATCCCGGCATCTCCAGCACCTGTGGAGATGTACTGGCACCTGTACTACAGTGCCTGGCACATAGAACGGGCTCACTAGGTACCAAATAAAATATGAACGAACTCTTCTAATTGACTTTTAAAAATGCATTCCCAGACTTCACACTCCCCTACTCTGCAGTGTGTATCCTGTACTTCATGCAGGCTCGGTGCCTATCTGAACTCTTTTCCTGCTTCCCCAGTGACCATATTAGTTGCCATTTCCTTTATCCATACCTGCCCTCTTGTTTTGAAATACTGTTCATCTTCTCTGTTGCCATTCTGCATCCTTTTTTTCCCTTCCTGTGTTCCTTCTCTTCCATGATACATTCCCACCCACTCCAGCCCATGTTCATCCCATTCATGCAGTCCTATTTCCTTTACAGCCTGTAAAGCCTTGTTGTTCTTGAATTTTTGTGTGATAGCTTTATCTTTCCAACTAGATTGTCAGCTTCTTGAGAGCAACCATATGTTTATTGTGTCTGTCTAGTACAGGTTATAGACCAGGGCCTGGCACGTAATTGCTTCTAAATAAAAAGTAAGCCATTGTCAGAATACCTAAATGAATTAGACTGTTGGACTAAAGGGGTAAATGAGATGAGAATGCCTGCTGATGGAACACAGTCTTTATAGTTAGTTGTGTGAATATGGGGGTTGAGGACAGTTACCAGCACCTAAATTTTGTGTTAAGTTACGGGTTTTCTGTACTCTGTCTTCCCAATTCCTATTTTCGCATTTTCCAGTCAATTCTTCTCCTGAATGGGACTTGGGTGTGTCCTCTAAGAATTGTAAACTGTGATATTTAGGCCAGTTGTAATGAAATGAAGCCTGGCTCTCATTTGGCAGTGTTCTCGTTCAGGGAATTGTAGAACTGAAGTGCTGAAAGGACCTGAATCTTCTCTTAGGTTTATGATCCTGCTGTCTTCCTCAGGTGCTGGGTCTTCACTGTCTTTCCTCCTGATTATTTTATTTTTACAGTGTTTGAAGAGTTCACACTTCTTTAAAGGTATGAAGGAAAATGTAAAATTTAAGCTTGTCTACTGTCTCTGGGAAGGAAGGTAACATATTTGGTAGTGATAAAGGAAATGGGAATGGCTAATGGTAACATCGAGGTTTGCCATTTATTTAGTGGGTTTTATTTATCCATGCTGTGTTCATTTCTTCATTAGCTTTATTACCAAGCTGTTTCGCTATGAAACTATAATTGGTTGTTTCATTCAATATTTTTTTGTGGCCAGAGGTCCAGTGGAGGACTCTGTGGCGGGGGGGGGTGGGTTTCAGGAAATGTGGTGTGCAGCACATAGTAGGTGCTTTGTCAGTGTTTGGGAATGGATGCATGCAAATGGAAGACATGCCCTGCAGGAATGTGCAGCCTGGGATGGGACTGCAGTGAAGCAGCGGTGTGAGGGCTGGGGAGAGGGAGGGGTAGAGGGCACTAGTTCCCAAGAGGGAGCCAGCCTTTGGGAAAAAGGAGCAGGAAGGAGATGCTGGAGGAGCCTCCCATCACCACATGGACTGTGGAAGACAACCTATAGTAGAAATAAATGTGTTTTGAAGAACTGCCATATAGTATTCTATTATAGTGGATAAATATTTAAATAATTATAAATTTTACAGACTGACAGCGGGGCCGTTTGGAGGGAGCACACTGCCTGGCATTTAGCAGACGGTCAGTAAACATTTATTGAGTGAATGAATTCAGGGCAGAGTGGGGCTGGAGGCCCCAGGGTTTTTGTTCCTCTTTTTCTTTTTCACACCCAACCCACTGCTGCTGGTTCAGGCAGGAGCTTTTCATTTTCCATCTGTAACCAGATGAAAATTGTGAAGAGTGGTTAAAAGAGTTTATGGGTAGTTCTCTTTTTTTCTCATTCCATTGTGAGTAAGGAAGGCCATGTACGTTTACTGGCAGGTCCATAAAACACACGTTTTTGAGGGCAGAGTCCATGTCTTTGAGTAATAATTAACTGCTAATGGCATTGTCTTTGGTGCTGTATGGTAAACAATCAAGAAATAGCCTGTCTTCAATGAGAGTTTTCAGGCCAATGCAAAGACCACACACAGACAAACCTGGAGAGTGGTATTTTGACTAAATACAAGCAGAAACAAAAGGGAGAAAATACTGCTGGTTTTGTGTTGCCATGTTTAATTGCATGATGGTGTCGGCTTCCCTTGAAATTCCTCATGCCTGGTGGAGGGCACGCAGATAATGGTGAGAAGGGCAGAACTGAGGCTCTTGGCTGCTGGGTTTTCAGCTGTAGCTGGATCCCCCTTGGGAGTTTTCAGATCTGAGTCTCTGTGAAATGGAACAAGTGGATTGAGCCTGGTTCGTCCTTAAAATAAGTCTCTAAGAATTAAGTAAAAGCACTACGTGCTTTTCAGTTGGAAGCCTGTGGAGAAAGAGCCTGGGAACACAGACTTTAGAAGTCATGCAGTTTGGAGTTCCTCTTCCGCAGCCCTCCTTCAGGCTCAGGAGAGAGGAAATGTCTTGTTTAGGGTCACTGAGGGCTAGGCCTAAAGACTGGGTCTGCTGTATTTCCCTCCCTGGACTCCTTCTACCACTAGGTACCAGCTGTCTGGAATGTCACTTTTCTGAGTGAGGAAGCAGAGATGCCTGGCCTGGGCATGCATTGCAGGACTGCAGAATTGAGAGCACTTAACTTTCCTGGTTGTCTCCTGCCTGGGCTCACGCTGTCCTCAGGTTAACTTGTGTTCTAGGGCTGCTTTTCGGGGCTCTGAGGGAGAGAGCTTCACAGCATGGGCACTGCAGTGTGAGGAGGACAGTTGCTCATCAGCCTCACCTAGAATGTGCCCTGAGGCAAGGTGGCTCTACTTGTACCCTCTCCTGCTGCCTGCAGGGCAGGGTGGGGAGGTGTTATGGGACCCCACAGCCTGAGAGCTTTGGTGCTGCCTGCTCTGGGGTTGACCTGGAAGGCATTATAAGGAGATGGTGAGGGAGGAATGAGCAAAGGGATGTAGGAGAGAGTGGGCTGTCGTGATCCTCTTTTAGGGGCTTAGGGAGGGAGCCAGGCAGACAGTGACATTTTAATTACAGACTGAGTTGTCAGACCTATAATCTTCCCAATGGTCCTCCTTATTTTCTAGTCTTCCGAGTCATCTGCATGTGACTTGGAGGTGCTGAGGCTTAAAATTTCTGATCTTGGTAATATCCTGTCAGTCTAACCTTTTGTGATTTTGCCCTGGGAGTGAACAGAGGGCAGGAGCCAGCTCGTTATAGTCACTGAGATGTCCCTGCAGTGGCATGTGAATCAGATTTCAGATCTGTTTTTAAGGAACTTGAAGCAAAAGTCAACCCCAAAAGAACCCTGAAGGTGCTGCAGTGTTCTGGGTGGTTCTTGCTGACCTGACTGAGAAGGTGGACCTCAGGAGGACCTGGGAACCACTCATGTTTCTCCCTGAGGCTTTGGAAGCAGGGACATCAGCCTGATATTTGTTGGTATCAGTATGCAGCAGATCTCCAAGTGATTCTGTTGCCTCGGATTCAAATTTAATTCACTCATTCTTAAGTTGATTTTATTGACCTAATATTTATTGAGAGCCTTCCCTGTGCCTTGCTTTTTGCTGGCATTGGAGATAAAATGGCAAGCTGGACACACTCAGTGCCTGCCTTGGGAGCTTAGAGTGTAGAGGCTGGAGGAGACTGTCTGGACCAACACCCTCACCCCCTGTCCCCCCCCCCCCCCCCCCCCATTTAGATGTGGCCTCTGAGGCCAGAGAGGAGGAAGTGTCTTACCCATAGTCTCAGGGTTTGGGGCCTTGTTGTCTCAGCTAAATAGTAAACAGCTGGAGGGCAGGATCAGGTTTTGTTCTTCTGCATGATACCCTGCAAGTAATAGCCACTCAGCAAATATAGATTGATTGATTAAATATGGCAAAGATATTCCTGAGCACTCCTCTTAGTTCTACTGCTTCCTCATCACTGGATAAGTTTCGGTCCCGTGCCTTACAGGGGTGGTGGTTTAGTACACCCTCACTGTGTCTCACCACAAATGCAGCTTTAGGTTACATTTGACCATCACATCTCCTAGAATCGGCTTCTAAAATTATGTGTTTGAGCCTGAGGCAGGAGGAGACCAGTTGGAGATTTTACTCTCCTAATGGAGTCTTGCAAAGATATCCCTTAAAGGCTGGGAGAAGGAAACAGCACCATTTATAGCCTTTCTGCTGCGCTGCTCTGTGCTAGTTGCTTCTTCACACTGCGCTTGTTTTATTTAGTCCTTTAAACCTTTGTAAGGATCAATAGGTGGTGTGATCCTGATGTTGCTAAGGATAAACGTGAGCTAACTGACGGCTGGCTGAAGCCTGTGTCACTGTGCCTTCTAACATTTTCCCCAGCCCCTCTGGGAAGTGTATACATGTACACAGGAGCTTTGAGTGGTTTCTGTGCTTGCTTTTCCTGAGAAGTATTTGAGAGACTAGAACTCATGGAAATTCCCGTGATAATCCCTGGACAGCAGAGCATGGATTGCTTGTCTTGTGTATGTGTATAAATCCTTGCAAATTCTCCTGCCCCTAGAGTGAGTGCTGATAAACCGCCAACTTCTACCTCCCTCCACTCCCCAGGTACTCCTGTGCTGGGATACAATTGAATGGACTGATTTTAACGTTTAAGTATTTTGTGGCTAGTACACATAATTCTGGGTTTGAGGACAGTTGCAATAGACTGGCATAATTGATTTACCTGCTTGAAACTAAGAACTTGAGTTCTGTATGCAAATGCAAATTAAGCCGGATACAAATGATCACTTTGGTCCTAGAATCCAGAGGGCGGTTGGTGCATTCAGCTTTGTAGAAGGAAGCAGTGGCTGGTGGTAGAAGCCAAGTACCTGGAGATGGAAGCTGTTGGCACTGGGGACAGTTTACCATGTGAGATCTTAGGAAACCCATCTCACTTCCTTAGCTTCAGTTTCTCTATCTGTGGTTTAGGAGAAAAAATTACTTGCTGTTTGACATCCCTTTCTCAGTGCTGCCTTATCGAGAAGAAGTTGTGGTGCTGCAGGGGAAAGGAGCACTGTTGCCCAGAGTAAAAGCTTGTATGTGAGGGCATATGTAGGTACACAGATATTTGCATGTGGATAGTTGGTGGTTTTCACCCTAGTGGTCTTTCTGTGATTTATCCCATCAGGCCCAGAATTCGGCTTTTTAAATCTTTCCCTGCACTTCACTCAGGACCTGTAGGATGACACAGAAATAATACCGATGCATCCCATTTCACCTCCCAAAAGGCTATGCATGTTCTGAGATTTGGAAAGGGGCTCTTTGTGACTCCTTGTGCTTTTTAGGCTACCCTCCCTGGGCCCAAGGAAACAGGTTGAACAGAAATCTGGCTCAAGTCCCACGTATTTTGTGAGGCCCTGGCGCCTGGCATTGGGGGCAGAGGATTATCTCCAGAGAGATTTGAAGCTCAGGGCTTCTGCTGCATCTTCCCTGGCACTCCTCCCCTGGGGTTTAGAAAGCTCTGGACTTCATTCTGAGTGAAGTTCAGAGTGACATCACCCCTGAGGAATTCTTTGGGGGATGTGGGAGGATGACTTCTGGTGAATCAGGAGTTCTCCAAAGAGAGAGGAAGTGTACATTGCTGTGGTGAATTCCGTCTTTGTCTTAGGAACCTGAGCTGCTCTGTTTACTCCTATCCTGAGCTAGAAGGAAATGGAAACTTGGGCTGAATTAATAGAGATGCTGTATCCAGAATAAAGGAGGTGAGACTCCCACTCCCTCAGCACCAGTTGTTAGACCACACCTGGAGCATTGTGATGAATTCAGAAAAGCACATTTTCCAAGGGATATGGACATACTGGAACATATTTATAGGAGAGTGGAAGAGCCTACTCTGGTCTGTGGGGATGGCTGGGAATACAGTGATTTTTATCCTGGAGAAGGCAAAACTCAGGCTTTGACTGGGTTTTAAATATTTGGAAGGCTGTGCTGGGGATCCATGTGTGGTCACAGAGGTCCTTACATTGGAATCACAGAACACTTGGGTGGAGGCTTTAAGGAGAGTGATTCTGTTTAATATGAGGAAGAATGAGTTTCATTTAGAGTGGTATTTTTACTGTTTTTTCCTTGACCATCAAAGTGATATGTTAATTTTGGAGCATTTAAGAGGAAAGAATAAAAAAAATTCATGAAGTATCTATAATGCCCCTATTCAGAAGCAGCCACTATTAGCACTTGGCACGTTATCTTCTAGTATTTTTGTGTATTTTATTTTTCTTTACAAAGTTGAAATCATAGTGCATAAACAATTTTGAATCTTAATTTTTTTTCTTTTGGCCACGCCATGCAGCTTGTGGGATCTTAGTTCCCCAACCAGGGATCGAACATGGGCCCTCAGCAGTGAAAGCTTGGAGTCCTAACCACTGGACTGCCAGGGAATTCCTTGAATCTTAATTTTTAAGAATGATTTCAGGCAAAACATTTAACCTCACATTTAATAATTTGTGGTAAACATAACATTTTAATGATTTCATAATATGCTATCCTAAAGGTATAATGTAATTTGATCTAACATTTCCTCCAACATGGGCCATGGGCCACTAAGTTTTTTTTGTAGTTTGTGCTTTGCACTAAACATCATTATGCATAATAAATCTTTGCATGTGTTTTAGATATTTGCTCAGGTTAGACTCCTAGAAATGAATTTGTTAGGTCAAAGTGTATAAACAATATAAACTGTTGATATATTTTGCTATATGGTTTTACAGAAATATTATACCATTATACCAATTTATACTCTGTATCAGTTAATACACTTTTGCTCCAAATGATCAGAAAACTTAACTTTAACTGCCATGAATAAAAAAGGGATGTATTGGCTTATATTACTGGAAAAGAAGATGTAGGGCTAGAGTTTAGCTTCAGGTGTGTGTGGATACAGGGGCTCAACTAATGTCTCTAGGAGTCGGTTCTCCCTCCTCCCCCATCAGTAAAAGTCTGTTGGCTACTCAGGGCAACTGTTTGTGGTGGCCTGTGTGTGTGTGTGTGTGTGTGTGTGTGTGTGTGTGGTTATAATTGAGCTTCGAGTGAGGTATAGTGTTTCCATGACTGGCACAGGCAGCCTCAACCCAAGGAGGCTATCAGGGGAATCTGCTTATTTCTTTGGTCCCATTTGGTCTGGTTTTGCTGACATGAAAATTTTTCCGCTGAAGTTTTTTTTATTAGACAAAGGAGGTGGATTATAGAGCCTTAAGGGATTGTCCCTTGGTCCATCTTTCCATCTCTGTGCTTGTCCATATGTCTCTTCATTCATCCAGGTAATGAATGGATGAATGGAGTTAAAGGATGTGAATTCTCATCCAGGTTCCAGCACTGGTACCCTAGCGCAGTGTGCCCTAATGGCAGTGACCAAAGCACAGCTGGGATCAGGGAGCAGTTTCTCCTCCTGGGGCACATCCTCCAAAGCATCTGCTTTCCAGCAGCTTTTAAAAGGTAAAATGTATAGTGAAAAGTTGTTAGAGGAGGTAGTGTGGAAGCCAGACATGGAGCCACTCAGGGAATGTAATCAAAGGGTACTGTCTCTCTCTTTTTCCAACTGATTTGCAAAGTCCACACCCAAAGTCACTCACCAAGACTTTAGAAGCTGATTTTGCATCTGCTTTCTGAACATCTTCTCATTATTTAAAGAGGGCTAATGTACCAGTTCTGCCTCTCTCAGAGCGTTTGGGGTTGGGGGATAAAATGAAATGAAAACGCACGCGATAGCACCACATAAATGTAAGATGATGTGTTAAGGATTGAGCACCTAGGGCGTAAAAGCAAGTTCCACATCCCTTCTGAAAGGGGTTAGTATGTCCCATTCAGTAAGGCCCCAGAGGAATTGGTCTTTTTCCCCTTTGGTAGAGAAGCCCAAAATAGGATGTTGGTAGGATATTCAAGAACCACTGAGTCTTTGCACATAAAAATCTGGACCTCAAAAAGCGTGAAATAAATGCGGATTCTTCTTCACATCCATTGCCACCACAGGCCCCCTTCAGCTTGGCTTATGTTACTGCAGCAGCCTCGCCTTGCAGCTCTCCTCTGCATCTTCCATAGACTGCTCTTTCTAAAAGTGCAAGTCCCATCATGCCACTTGCCCTGCTTCAGCCCTGCTCTTGGGATGCGGTAAACTCCTTCATGTAACTGAAAAAGGCACATAGGAGTGATCTGGCTCCAGCTGATTTCGCCACTTTATTTTTTCCCTTCCTTCTTTGTGGCTCTACATTACAGTTGGACTTCTTTTGGTTACACCATGCCTTCTCCTGCCTTCAGACCTTCCCGGGTGTAGTTTATTTCTTCTTAACCCCCAACCCCAAAACTTTGAGTCATCTTTCACATTTCAGCTCACATGTCACTTCCTCCAATTTTTGTCCATCTTTTGACTGGGAGACTGAATGGCTAGTCACTAATGGTGGAAAAGGTAAAAATGGCTTATGCGTGTGCCCTCTGTCTGGGTAGGTGGTGACCGAGTATGGAACCCAAGTCCAGCAAATGGCCAGTGGGTGTCGGAGTGGTGTGGTCACTCTGAGCAGAGTTCACGGTAGGAGCTGGGAGGAAGGCGCTCCATGTCAGCCTGTCCCTTTGGCATTATCCTATGCGTGTCTGCTTTGGGCATGTTCTGTGTTAGTGCTTTTGCCCCAAGGTGTGGAGTCCCAGCTTTTGATCAGTGCAGCGGCCCCCAGCTGTCTGAGTGGTTTTCAGAAGGGAGTGGGACGGAGGAATGTAGATGTCAAGCTCTCACTTTTCTTAGTTCTTAGAAATCATTATGAATCTGAATCCCTGGGTTGGTGATGCTGCAGTTGTCTGGAGATTCTCTGTGCACACGTGAGGCTGTGGGTGCTTGTGTGGGATGTGAATGGATGGTGATTTGTTCATGGGTAGGACTGGGAAACTTTGAGAAGAAGCTGCTAAAATTTATTTTAGGTTTTTCTGAAGTGAATAAGAAAATACCTGGGTTCTCTATACAACCAAGCATTCATGAGGCTGAAGGACACAAGTTATCAGAACTGTTTTGATAACCTCATTTAGCACAAATATATCGCCAGAAATCAGAGTGCTAATCAGTTGGTTCTGGAGACAAAACAGAACCGATGCCCAGCTTCTTAATGGATTAGAAAGTGAAAAGAAGCCTTGTGAGCCCTGGACGGGAAGCTGGTTCCTGGTGATTATTTATACATTTATTGAGCAAACATTTATTGATTATTGTGTGTTAGTCTTGCTTGTGCTTGAATACACGTATTACCTCATTTCTTCGCACAGTTCCGGGATCGGTTTGAGTTTTATTTTAGGAGTTTTTAAGAAATACTCTTGAATTTGTTTTCGATGGTGTGGCTGTTTATCTACTGGGGAGTGGTGTTGACTTGTGCTACTTGGTTGCAAGGCAAAGCATTAGAAAGGAGCTTGGCTCTCTTCTTCTACCTGCCATACCACCTTTTTCCCCCTGTTTGGAATGAGAGTAACTATTAAGTGAATGGGGACCAGAGAAAGCACAACTTGTTAACAAGCAAGATACTTCTTGAAAATGGGATTCAAAATTAGAGTTTTCCTTGCCTCGCTTTCTGAAAACCGCTCTAGTATTGCCACGCTTGTGCTTCCATTTTCTGTTTTTCATCCAGAATGACATGACGTCCTCTCCAGGGAGTATTCTAGTGTCATCACCATTGGATCTTTTTATTAAGAAAGACTTTGGAGGTCTGCAGAAAGGGTGATTGGCACGGAATTATAGGTTGGGGAATTAATTGTAGCTGTCTTGCTGTAGGTCAGCCTGGTTGTAATTGCTAGCTCTGCTGTGAGAACCACCCTGCAAAGTTCTGAACTCTATAGACGACCTTGCTCTATAAGCACGTAGTGCTTTTGGCGCCTACTGGTGGCTCTTTATTGCCCTTCTTCAGATGTCTCTTGAAAACTGTTCTAAAGGTTCATTTCTCCCTCAATTTAAGACGATCATTTCAGACTTATTAGACTCGTATTCGCTCTCCTACAGTATTAACCAGGAATCTAGATATCAGGGATCAAAGTTGTGCATTCGTTTGATCACTCTACCTTAGCAGAGCAATTGTTTATACCGCTCAAGTGAAGAGCACTTTGTGAGGGACCTGGGATTGTCTATTTACATTTTGGAAGGCAAAACAGCGGCATAAAGACTTTTAGGGAATGTTATCTAAGTAACTGGAAAACTCGGAGGAACAAGGAAAAGAAACAGTGTTGAGCCAAGTGGTTAGAATAGGATAAAGGGATCTTTAACTCAGGGAGCTCTGGAAAGGAAAATGGACTAAGGCATTTTAAACCTATTTCCTTTTAATAAAAATTTCATATTTTTCTGATTCCTAATTTATAGGCGATCTGACTTCTGTGGGTTGATCAGATTTGTAA
The DNA here is from genome assembly GCF_028564815.1 of Eubalaena glacialis. Lineage (NCBI taxonomy): Eukaryota > Metazoa > Chordata > Mammalia > Artiodactyla > Balaenidae > Eubalaena > Eubalaena glacialis. The sequence continues at coordinate 75,465,375 of NC_083718.1, read as the reverse complement.
GAGGATAGTGTATTAGTCTTCTTGGGCTGCAGACTAATTTGCCATAACAGAATCCCACAGACTTGGTGGCTTAAACAACAGAAATTTATTTACTCACAGTTCTGGAGGCTGGAAGTCCAAGATCAAGGTGCTGTCGGAGTTGGTTTCTGGTGAGGCCTCTTTTCCTGGCTTTTGACGGCCTCCTTCTCACTCTGTCCTCACACGGCCTTTTCTCTGTGCACAGATACTCTTGGTGTCTCTTCCTCTTCTTATAAGGACAGGAGCCCTATTGGATTGGGCTCTACTCTTATGACCTCATTTAACCTTAATCAGCTCCCTAAAGACCCTGTCTCCAAATACAGCCACATTGGAGGTTAGGGCTTCAACACATGAATTCAGTCCACAACAGATGGGAAGACCTTATGATTTAATTTAGGGGTCAGAAAACTAGCCACCCCCCACCCCAACTGTTTTCATAAAGTTTATTGGAACACAGCCACGCCCATTCATGTTTCGATTATCTGTGACTGCTTTTGCACTACAAGGACAGACTTGAGTAGTTGTGATAGACAGTCTGTCCTACAAAGCCTAAGATATTTGTTATCTGACCTTGTACAGAAAGTGTGCCAACCCTTGAAATAGTCTGAGCTTGTTCTAATAAGAGAAGGGGATTGTTTTGTATCAGGCTTTGTATCACAGTGATTTTTAAAAATTGACATACAAGTAGGCATTATTTGTTTACACGTTAAGTAGGAAAGGAACAGAGAGTGAAAATTGCCTCATGGGTAAGGTGCCATGCCAAGTGGTTGGTACATATCAGGATTACTGGAAAGGGCAGCTGTGGTCGGAAGACCTTGCTGTATGACCATGGGCCATTCACTTCACATGTCTGAGCCTCGGTTCTTCCACCGTATAATGGAAATAAGGTGACCTGTCTTATAACATGATTGCTTGGATCCAATGAAATAAAGCCCCTAGAGTATCCTGTAAGCGGTAGGAGGACTGTATAAATAGGAGGGATTATTCAGCACCTATTTGTGCTATTGCAGCTGCTGCAGATAACTTGCCCAGTAAAACTACCCTATTATTTAGAGACTGAGAAATATTTGGATGGTGGTAATGTGCTGCTCTGGAAAAAGCAGTTGCCAGTAGGATTTTTATCACATAATTAGAGGGTCTGCTGAATGTGCTAGTGAAGAGAAGCCGCCGTGTGCTGTTGCCTTGTGTTAATGTGGACCAGGGATCCTGAGCGTTTTCCCTGAGGATGTCCTAGAACAGCATCCTTGCTCCCTTCCCTTTTGTGATGCTGCCTCTGGCCAGCAGAAATTCTGGGAAGTCCTAGACATAGTGCCGGTGCCGCAATGGCCTTAGGGACCGTCACAAAATGACCATCTGCCCACGGGACACCTATGCTTTTCAAATTAGATTCTGGTCAGCTACCTCGCATGTAAATCTTCTGAAAGGAGGAGCAAGCTGGAAAGCTGGGCAATGGTAGGAATCGAGACGATCCGAGGTTAGGATGAGAGAGAAGCAGAGCTGTTCAAGCTGTTTCTTGATCGACTCATTTGTTCATTTATCTTTGCATTCCATCGCTCAGTTTCCTCGTATTAAGAGGGGTAATACTATGTACTTTCCAGGGTTGTGGCAAGGATTGAATGAGATACTGCTGATAAAGTGTGAAGCAAACTATCTGACGTGGAGCAAATGCTCATTAAATGGTAGTTGTTTTTATTGTCATTTTCTAATGATTTCATATTCATTCATTAACTCCATATCCTGTTGCAGACATTGATGAACAGAGATAGGAGATAAAGATGCATAGGTCCTGCCCAGCCTTGGCTTCTGTGGCTAGCCATGGTTCGGGAGAACCAGAGGTGCTCTTTGTGCGTCCATCAGGTGTGCATTTCTCATGGTGAGGCCAATGATGCTGCTGCTGTCTCTTAACTCAGCCTGTTCACCTGCCAGAGCACCCCCAGCTTGCCTGTCCAAATCTCATCTTTCCTCCAAGACCAAGCTTGGGGCCCATCTTCTCCCTGATGCATGTTGGCTTACAGGCGTCACACCCTTCTCAGAATCCTGAAGCACTTATCCACCCAATTTAACTTTGGATCGCATCCCACCTGTATTTTTATCATTGCTTTTAGCCTTGAGAGAAGATACATGTCTTACTCATCTTTAATTCTTGAGCGCTTATAACAGTGCCTGACACATGCATATGCTCAATAAATATTGAATTGGATTAATTCTAATTCAATGTAACCATCATTTTTTGAGCATGTACTTCTGCGTTTCTCAACCTCATCCCTACTGTCGTTTTGAACCAGACAATTCTTTGTTGTGGGGACCATTCTATGCGCTGTAGGATGTTTAGCAGCATCCCTGGCCTTTGTCCACTATATGCCAATAGCACCCTCCAGTTGTGACAACCCAGAATGTCCTCAGACATTGCCAAATGTACCCTGAAGGACAAAAATCACTCCTGGTTGAGAACCACTGATTTACTCTGTTCTAGGCACTACCCCTCCCCCCCTCCCTCCCTCCCTCTAAAATATTTCTTTTGTCAGAAAACTATTTTGATTGGCTCTGGTTTTTTTTGTTTTGTTTTTTATTATTTATTTTTGGCCTTGCTGCACAGCTTGTGGGATCTTAGTTCCCCAACCAGGGACTGAACCTGGGACCATGGCAGTGAAAGCGCCGAGTCCTAACCACTGGACCGCCAGGGAATTCCCAGCACTGCCTATTTCTTGTCTTCTCAGTTAGGTTATAAATTCCGGGGGGAGAATTTTCTTTATCTCCACAATGCCTGTATCCTGGCCATAGAGTACATGTCTAATTCATAGATGTTTGTTCACTCAGTCTGCTCGGCTCATTTTCCTCGTTGTACCACCTTCAGCTGAGGCCGGGAAGAACAAAAAATTCAAGGCTATCTTCATTATCCTCAGTTAGCATGCATTAAATAAATGCTTAGAATTTCCTGGTTTTCATTTTGCCTTCCTTGCTAACTCTCAGGTCTGGAGTCTCCTACTTTCTGAATGCCAGTACTGCAAGCAAATGAGCAAATCCCACATCCCTTGTTTAGATTTCCTTTGGAAAAAATTGATTAATATAATAGACTTATGGGTACATTTTTTTTCCTCCTCTGAAATCTCATTTATGGCCTTAAAACTCCATGAGGTCTCTGTTTGTCGTTTTTGCACAAGGTGATGCTAAATTTGCTTAGGAATAGTTTCAAGAAGTATTTGCTCTGCCCTTCCAGGGATGGACACCAATAGGTGGCCCAAGTATCCCAGGGACTCAGTTTTACATGTACGGTTGTACCAGGGTAAACAAAGGCTAAAGGTCTAAGTTTTTAAGTTGGGAGTGTGTGTGTTTGTGTGAGTGTGTGTGTAGTAAGGTGACAGCGAGGACAGAGCAAGGTTCTGTTGGGGAAAATTAGGAGAAGTGGTGTTCCAGGAGAATTCAGTACAAAGAGCTCTGGAAATGAGAGCTCAGATCTAAGCTGGGATACACCACTAAGTGGCTATGAGGGCCTGGGCAAGGTAGTAACTCCTCTCTGGGCCTGGTTTCACCTGTGAAGGGAGAGAAATGAATTAGATGATCTTTACCATCCCTTCTACGTCTGAACATTTATGACTTGAAAATTTTAGCCTGAAGCGCACTTCTTTTATACTCATGGAAGAAGACTTGATTAGAACGTTGGGCCAGGGTCTCCCAACACTTTGTGAAGACTACTCTCTTGCTAGCCATCTTCAACTTTTGGAAAGGCTGCCATGAAGCTGAGAGACTGGAGTTGTTCTTTGATACCTTGAGAGTAGAACCAGGTGATAGGAAGGCAGATTCTGGCTCAGTAGAAGAATTTTCTAGCTATCAGAGTTGCTGGAAAGTGAAATAAGCTTTAGAGGGAAGGAGTTTCATCACTGGGGGTATTCTAGCTGAGGTGATCAGCCTTGCTTGGCTGAAACTGAGTTATCAAATGAGTGATCAGACTAGGTGACTTGAAGTCCTTTCTGACCCTGCGAATTTTTTAAAATACTGTTTTTCTTTTGTTTGTTTGTTTTTTTTTACTTATATCTTGAGATCCTTGAAAAGGGAAGGGGAAGAGATCCTTGAAAAGGGAAGGGGAAGAGATTCCTTGGTGGAGATGGATGTTAAAGTGAGGGCTCTGAGGCAGAGAGAGCATTGCTTTTAGTTATATTTCTTCAGAAACAACTTTCAAGTGGGGTGTGGCCTGAAATGTAGGCACTCAGAGATGTGTCAAGAAAATCTTTGTGGTGCACTGGCTGTGGGGCCCCAGCTTGACCTTCACGGGCCAGGGACTGGCCCCCATGCTGAACCCACAGCTCTGCTTGCCTCTCTCACTGTGAGCTGTCCTGCCTTACTGAGCAGCAAGCAAAAGCCATGCTGTTTCCCCTGCCACCGTCTGTCTATCTCCTCATGGCTCTGAATCGGCTGTCATGGGAATTGGCTGTGACTGAGAACCAAAATTAATCCACTTTCTCTGGAGATGATTTCTTTCAGGCCCATGTCTCTCACATTGCTGTGCTTTCTGAGGCCAGCATCTTTCTGTGAAGTCCTTGCTTTCCATTTTTGGAGCATTTTTGTAGGGCTCCACAGAGCGCCTGTTCCACTCTGTAATTGACTGGATATATTTATGCCACTTGTGTAATTACCTCGAGGTAATTGTCTGCTGAGGCCATGGCAGTGGCTCCTCTTGGGGGGGCCTTCCCCGGGCATTCGTGCCCATGCTTCCCTGCCTGTGGAATGGGAGGTCAGCTTTATTTGGATGGTAGGGCGAGGGTGATATACCCAGATTGTTCCATGACACTGCTTCCTCTTTCCACTGACTGCCTTTATTTCTTCATCTCTGCTGTTGCAGACAACCAGTGTAGCACAGTGCATGAACCGTCTGTCAGGGGCTGCTGAACTAGCTGGGTCCTAAAGCACCAGGTGTCCTACCATTTGAAGGAAGTTGGTCAATCTGCTGCTCCCCTGCCCTTACCCTACCTCTCACTATTGTGCTCTTACTGTTTTCATCCCTCTTCTCATCCCACCCATAGTTTTCCATGGAGGTGATGAATCCACTATGGACCCTTCTGGTTTTGGAAATGAGGGCGAATGGCATTTGACGTTGGGAAGAGCTACTTGGATCTCTTACTGTCTTAGCTCAGGTTGCCATAACAGTACCGTAAAATACCATAGGCTGGGTGGCTTAAACAACAGACATTTATTTTCTCACAGTTCTGGAGGCTGGAAGTCCAAGATGATGTATAAGCAGATTTGGTGTCCAGTGAGAACTCTCTCCTTGGGTTGTAGACAATTGTCCTCTCTTTGTGTCCTCACATGGCCTTTTCCTCGGTACATGGACATGGGGAGAGAAAGATCTTTCTTCTCCTTTAAGGCTATCCATCCTACCATCCTATCAGTTAGGACTGTACCCTTAAGACCTCATTTAACAATAATTACCTCCTAAAAGCTCCCTTTCCAAATGCAGTCGCTTTGGGTGTTAGGGCTTCAACATATGAATTCAGGGGGACTCAGTTCAGTCTAGCACTTACTTATTGGTGATTTTCTTCAACTTCAGAAGACAAAGAATAACTCGCCTTGTAATGTGTGAACAACACAGTGAGGTGATGGGTTATACGGCTGTCTTCTTTCTGTCAGAACTCTTGCTTTTTTTTTTCTTTGACTGTTTGAGGCCTTGAGGGAGCCACTTTCTCTCTCCATGTAATTCCATTGTCCACAGATAGCTTGCTGTTTCCTGGTTAAAGAACACTGACAGGGGCTTCCCTGGTGGCGCAGTGGTTGAGAATCTGCCTGCCAATGCGGGGGACATGGGTTCGAGCCCTGGTCTGGGAAGATGCCACATGCTGCGGAGCAACTAGGCCCGTGAGCCACAACTACTGAGCCTGCACGTCTGGAGCCTGTGCTCCGCGATAAGAGAGGCCGCGATAGTGAGAGGCCCGCGCACCGCGATGAAGAGTGGCCCCCACTCGCCGCAACTAGAGAAAGCCCTCGCACAGAAACGAAGACCCAACACAGCCAAAAATAAATAAATAAATAAATAAAATAAAAAAAAAAACCAAAAAAAAACACTGACAAAGGTCTAGGGTCTCTAGATACTGTGCCACCAAGGGACTGGCGTGGTTAAGAGTGCCTGGACTTGATTCAGATTTAGGTTACAAGGAGTGGCTTATGTTTAAATTTAGTACTTGTTGCCCTCCTCTGTCAGAAGATCATTTTACAGAAGACAAAACAAAGACTGCGAAAGTTCTGATGGTTGGTATGAGGTCTTAAGACTAGCTAGTGGCAGAACCAGGAGCATAAGCCTGTTTACAATCCTTCGTTGTTATTAGAGCTGGTGAACTTCCTGGGAGAATGTAGAAGGGAATGCTTTGCTCATTTTGTTGAGTAACCTTCCCTAGCCTTGCTCTCTTGGGGGGTGTTCTTCATTTCACGCTTGAAGGGGTGGGGAAAGAGTGAGATAGTTCATCGCATGGGCTTCTCTACAAACTGGAAAGGTGTTCTATGACATTTAAAGAACAAGGGACTTAATGGCCAGTGATATGAGCAGGTCTTCTGTAGATTCCACCTCTTGAACTTAAGGCCTCTCTCTTAGAACTGACATGCTGGTTAACCTCACTCTTTTTTTTTTTTAACGTCTTTATTGGAGTATAATTGCTTTACAATGGTGTGTTAGTTTCTGCTTTATAACAAAGTGAATCAGTTAAACATATACATATGTTCCCATATCTCTTCCCTCTCGCGTCTCCCTCCCTTCCACCCTCCCTATCCCACCCTTCTAGGTGGTCACAAACCACCGAGCTGATCTCCCTGTGCTATGCGGCTGCTTCCCACTAGCTATCTATTTTACGTTTGGTAGTGTATATATGTCCATGCCACTCTCTCACTTTGTCACAGCTTACCCTTCCCCCTCCCCATATCCTCAAGTCCATTCTCTAGTATAACCTCACTCTTAATTCAGGTGACACGTAGTAAATATTTAGCACTGAGCTGGATGCTGGAATATAATGGTGAGGAAAGTGGGCTTGCCCTGCCCTCATGGAACAGAGTCTAATTTCTGTTCTCTCTATCCCCACATCCTCACTGTGCCCTTACCTGAAGCAGGAACAGTTAGGGGTTCTAGCTGCGGGTAAAGGCCTAGGAAGGGAGAATGGATGGGGTGGGGCATAGCTTAGGGGGTGGGTGTGGAGATTGATCCATACATCTCCTCCTTCCTGATTGGAGTCCATTCTATCCTGGCTGCTCCCTGGAACTTTGGCTACTGCAGTCTAGTTTCTTTTTTAAAAACTGTAAAGGTGTACAACATGATTTGAGATATATATATATACAGTGAAATGATAACTAGAGACGAGCTAGTTAACATCTCCTCACAGTTACTTTTTTTTTTTTTTTTGGTGTGATGAGAACACCTGAAATGTACTCTTTTAGCAATTTTTCAATATTCCATACAGTATTATTTAACTGTAGTCGTCATGCTATACATTAGATCTCTAGACTTATTCATCCTACCTAACTGCAGCTTTGCCCAGTGTCTCCCCATTTCCCCCCACCTCCCTGTCCCTGGTAACCAGTCTACTCTCTGCTTCTATGTATTAGACTTTTTTTAGATTCTACACGTAAGTGAAATCATGCAGTTTTTTTCTTTGTGTATCTGGCTTATTTTACTCAGCATAATGTCCTTCAGGTTCATTCATATTGTTGCAGATAGCAATCTTTTTTTGTGAAGCTGAATGATATTCCACTATGTGTGTGTGTACACACACACACACACACACACAATGCTATTTCTTTTTCCATTCGTTCATTAAGAGACACTTAGGTTGTTTACATATATTGTCTATTGTGAACAATGTGCAGTGAACATGGGAGCACAGATATCTCTTTGAGGTATTGATTTCATTTCCTTTGGATATATACCCAAGAGAGGGATTACTGAATCATATAGTAGTTTTACTGAGGAAGTTCCATATTGTTTTACATAGTGGCTGCACCAGTTTACATTCACACCAACAGTGTACAGGGATCCCCTTTTCTCCACATCCTTGCCAACACTTATCTTTTGTCTGTTAGTTTGTTTTTGATAATAGCCATCTGAACAGGTGTGAGATGATATCTCATTGTGGTTTTGATTTCTATTTTCCTGATGATTAGTGATGTTGAGCACCTTTTTAGGTACCTGTTGGCCGTTTGTATGTCATCTCTGAAGAACGTCTATCAGGCCCTTTGCCCATTTTTTAATTGGGTTGTCTCTTTTGCTATTTAATTGTCAGAGTTCCTTATGTATTTTGGATATTAACCCCTTATCTGATGTATGGTTTGCAAATATTTTCTCCAATCCATAGATTACCTTTTCATTTTGTTGATGGTTTCCTTTGCTGTTTATGAGCTTTTTAGTTTTGATGTAGTTCCTCTTGTTTGGTGTTGCTTTTGTTGGCTAAGCTTTTGGTGTCATATCCAAAAATCATCACCAAGGCTGATGTCAAGAATTATTTTCCCTAATGTTTTCTTATAGGAGTTTTATGGTTTCAGGTCTTATGTTTCAGTCTTTAATCCATTTTCAGTTGGTTTTTGTGTATGGGGTAAGATAAGATAAGGGTCCCATTTCATTCTTTGACATGTGGATATCCAGTTTTCCTAGCACCATTTATTGAAGAGACTATCCTTTCCCCATTGTATATTCCTGGTGCCTTGGGTTTATTTCTGGGTTCTCTATCCTATTCCATTGGTCTGTGTATCTCTTTTTATGCCAGTACCATACTGTTTTTGATTACTACAGTTTTGTAATATAGCTTGAAATCAGCAAGTGTGTTGCCTCTAGCTTTGTTCTTTTTTCTTATGATTGCTTGACTGTTTGGGGTCTTTTGTGGTTAGAATTGTTTTTTCTATTTCTGTGAAAGTCTAGCTTCTAAACTCTCCTGGGAGTGCTCTGGCAGTGCAGGGGACGGGGTTGACAAGCTCAGCTGCATGTGGCAACACCAGTTACTGGATGAGTCTAGAGACTGTCCCTTCAAAGTCTGTTCCATGACTACACTCAAGTGACAAGCTTCTGATTCTTGCTCAGTGTAACCATTTCTGACTCTCTTGAATAATATGGGTGGAACAGGAGTTGTGTTGAGGCAAAGCAGGTTTAGAGGTGTCTGGGGGCATCAGGGCAGGGCTGGCTGCCTACCTCCCCTACCTGGAGGAGTCTAGGTACAGTTAGGGAATCCAGAGTTACCTGAAAACCCTGGCATGTTTCCTTAGGACATGAACTTATGATCATAGCCTCCTTTTGCTTTATTCTCCGTGCATATTTAAATACCCTGGCAACTCTCATCCTTAGCGCTAGCTGTAATAACCAACTGCACTTCCTCTCTCAGAGCCTTTCTAATAATTAGCTTCTTTGTTCCGCTCTTCTAATCTAGTGGTAGGAGCTGGGAGCTGCCCGTTTAGGAATTTTTGCATTAAGAGAGGAGCCTCTCCCACTGATCCTATGCAGGCATTTTTGCTATGGCCAGAGTTGCTGAATCCAAGAAACAGAGACCTTTCACCTTCACCTGGGTCATGTGCTCTTGAAAGAGGGATGTGCCCACTCCCCCTCCCATCCCCTACTTCCTGTCCTCACTGTTGAATTCATTTGACATGCAATTGCCCAATGCAGTCGTACCTGACTAATTGGATTGTTTTTAAATTCTCCTCTGGATGAAATATGAGCTTTCTTGACTTTGGTCAGTCTGCCTGGAGTCAGTCCTAGCCTGGGCAGGTGCTGTGCCAACTTCCCGGGCATGTGCCTGTGTCGGCATATTTTACTATTGACCCGTAGCTCTGCCTTGGAAATACCAAGCCTGGAGCTCTGGAGAAGGCACTGCCACTCCTCGTGTAGTTCTGAAAGGCTGCCTTTGTCCTGAGGAATGCCTGTCGCAATGAAGCTTGATAAATAGCCAGCTCCTTTCTCCTATAAATTAAAATGAAAGAACCTTGCCTGCTAGAAGTAACTTTACTTGTCTCTTCTCATCTTCTTTATTCAAGCCTATTTAATGAATATCTATTTAAGACCTAATATCTAGCAGCATGCCAGGCACTATAAAGGGGGGGGCGTAGAAGTAGAAGTTTGTGGTCCTTGCTCTTTATGGACCTAAGGCTTCTTGGTGGACACAGACATATGCCCCTGAAACCATTAAGGAATATATAAAATGGACTTCAACGAAATGCCAAGTGTATGAGTTGCCTTCTCTGGTTGCCTTATGGGACCAGAGCTTCCTTTTCCCCATGTTTTCCATAGATACGCTTTTATTTCAATCCCTTTAACATTTCCTTTTTGGTTCATTTGTTCATTTATTCACTCACTCATTCAGTGAACACTAATTTAATGCTTACTGTTTGCCAGGCACTGTGCTAGACACTAGAAACAAGGAGGTGACTATAAGACATGGCTCTCAACCAGCTCACAGTCTAGTTGGAGAGAGAAAGAAGGAAATGATAATGCACAGTAGTAAATGCTGTACTCAAGGCAGGGATAAAATGCCATGTGAAGTAGAAGACAGAAGAGTTAATTAGCTTCTAGGTTTGATTTTTACTGTTGTAATTTGTCTTCTGTTAAAAAATAAATCTCAGTGTTCTTATCCTTCCACCGTTCAAATGGCTGATTAACCTCTTTTCTGCCAACCTGCACATCTTTTTAATTTTTTGAAATATCACTTTCTTCATTAGTCAACTGTGTATTCCTTTGCCTTTCATCTTATATATTTGTTACTTTTTTTATTGTGTTCTTGAAGCACTTTGTAGAGCTATAGAGCTGTTTTACTTAATTTTCAGTATGGAATTATCTACTCTATCCTTCCATAAAGAATGGCTGACAACATGTGAGAGTTTTATCTATATGCTTAAATGTGTTTATTAGTCATATTTCTCTATTTCTTTGGCCTCTTATAACTGCTTTGAGTTACTAATTCACCATTGTTATTTCTGAATTCTTAAGTTTTTGAAAGATGTTACTTTTCCCCACTCTAGGCCAAGTCGGTGAATAGAGCACCGAAAATAGAAAACTTTAATAATGTAAAACAATATTCCTCTGGCTCTGTCCCTACCCACCACAGTAGAACTTTTATGCTGCTTTCCCTTGAAGCTTCTCCAAGTATTTCTGAGCACCCCTGGGAGGTGCCTCATGGGTCCTGAAGGCCACTTCCTTTTGAGTTGTCTATGTGGTGATGACCATTCCTAGCACTCAGCCTAGCTTTGGGGCCCAGAAAGTCCCAGAGAGTGCCCTGCTGGGGCCCTCGGACTGGGTCTCCCTGATGCTTACCAGAGTTGGGCCAGTTGGCACCCTACTGCGGTCATGCCGCTGGGCTATTGAGTGCTGTCTTGTGCCACACTAGTGATGCACTGGCACCTCCGGGTGGCAACACTGTGCTGTGCCCTCCACTGAAGTGGTGAGACCTTTACTTGCGGCTTTGGGCTAGACTCCTTTCGTGAGCCCTGGGGCTGTGTTGTCTGCTGTGCTCTGATGTCCTGAAATTTGGTCTTTTCCTAAGATGCAAACATGAGTGTATGAATGCCAGGCCAGAAAACAGAGTGACCAGCACTGTGTTATGCTCAGAACTGCTCTGCTCCCTGCCCAAGCCCTGTGAACTGGCTCAAGTCTAAGGACCCCACTCTCTCCCCTGAAGAGACATTCACTTCCAGCAGGCCCTTTCGTCCATATTCCAGATGGTCTTCCAGCAGAGTGGCCCCTGAGGTCCTTCACCATGCCCAGATAGGCCTAAATCCTCAGGTGAAGGCACCTTAGGCTCAAGCTGGCACCTTTCAATATTTATAAAGTACTATAACCTTCTTACAGAAACACTGGAAAAAAGAGGAAAGGAAAAACGATAACTCACGATCTTAGCATCCTTGTTTTGTTAGCATTTTGGAGGGCTTTCATCAGCTCTCTTTCTCAGCATGTATCCTTTGCTTGATTATACTTGCTCTTTGTTTGCCAGCCTCTGGTGGGAGTCCAGCTTCTCTGTGTGTTTGCCCCCTCTGTGGGACTGTAAGTGGAGGATGGTGCAGAGAGCCTCACGTGCACTTCCGTTTCCTGCCAGAGAGCTCCAGCTACACTTTCTTCTTCTTCTCCCTCCTTCCTGTCATCGCTCTTCAGAGCCCATTGACATTTGTTTACATTCCTTTCCCTTCTCTTCGTGATGCTCATCCCCGCACTGCTTTCTCCAGGTTCTTTCTCATTAGTTGCTCACCACCCTGAGCCACCTGTGTCCCATTTCCACTCTTATCTCTGCTGGTGACCTCATTGGGCTGATGTGTGGTGGGCCCACCAGCAATAAGGAAAATGCTTCTTTACACAATTGCTATGAGAGGAGAATGTCTAGGGTGGGGCTGGAGATTGTTTCGGGACCAGTGTGTCCTTACCTCTGCCCTGGGCAAAGCAGCGTGGGGAAGTACCGCTGATGGGGGCATGTTGATGACACCTATGAAATTTATTTTCAGTGCCTAGACAATCACTGGACCATTTACTTCTAGAGTTTGACTCTTGGTGACCTGCATTTTAATCTCAGCCCCGCCCCTAATTCCCACTCTATACTTTAGGCAGGTCACTTAACCTTTGTGCTTTGATTTATTCATCTGCCAAATGGGAATATTAAAATTTGTCCTATCAACCTCACAAGTGTATTTGCAGATAGCATGACAAGCCTTTTGTAATTCTAGGAGTATAGTTGACCCTTGAACAGCACGGCTTCGAACTGCATTGGTCCACTTATATATGGATGTTTTTCTGTAGTAAATACTACAGTACTACATAACCTGCGGTTGGTTGAATCTGTAGATGCAGAACGGTGGATACAGAGGAACTACAGATACAGGGGGCTAATTGTAAGTTATATGTGGATTTTCAACTCTGCAGAGGGCCAAAGCCCCTAACCCCTTTGTTGTTCAAGGGTCAACTGTACTACGGAATGTAAAAGAAAATACTTACATTCAATAAGAGAGGTATAAGCATTATACTAATAGTATTATAATATAAGAACTGACTCTGGAACCAAGTAGCCTGGGTTCAAGTCTTGACAGTACTGTTACTAGCTGTGTGACCTTGGGCTAGTTTCTTAGCTTCTCTGTGCCTTGGTTTCCTCTGCTATAAATGTGAAAGCAGGGTAACAGTACTTTATGATCTTGTGGTTATGGTAGGATTAAATGAGTTAACATTATGTAGCATTTTTTTTTTATATACATCCACATGGATATAGCAACATGGATTTATTTTTTATTTAGACAGCCCAAAGAGTTTCAGTTTATCTTCAAGTGTCTTGGTGCTCTAATGTTTTTCATATATATTGTTTTCCATTCTTTCCCGTGGTATAGGGGCATATAAAATACGTGGTATGTAGCATTTTTAAAGGAGGGCTTGGCACATTTATAAGTATTATTATTGTGGGTACTGTTATCATTTATAGAGACACTCTATCATCAGATCTTTTCCTGCTGGTTAGAGAAGGGGCCCCAAGTGAGTGACTTAGAAGGGAGGAAGGGCATTCGTGTTTATCTGGTGCCTGTTGTGTGATGATGGGTACAGCTGGTACTTCTGTGTGTCATCTCCTTAGATGAAGAAGCTGAGCCTCAGAGGACAAATCTAGCAAGATCAAACTTTTTTGTCCAACTCCACGTTGGTACTCTTTTCATTGTATCCTACCACTTCCCATTTTGGCCCTGACACATCTGTTGTTGGCACCTGGGTCGGCCAGCAGTGTGTTTGAATGAATATGGATGTCCTAATTATTGTTGGTGCCAAAGATGCAGAGTGAGTGTATGTGGCTGACTCACTGGTGCCAGAGCGAAGGGCACAGCCTCCCTGTTAACTCTATGAATGTAATTAAACATGCATGTACACTTTCCTCTTTTTCTTTTTCCCTATTATGTATATTTCTCTAATTTGATTGGCATCCGTTTTTGAAATTAACCTTTGGCTTCTCTGCTGCCTGGTTTATGACCATGATTGGAAATGACATTGCACCAGTTGCCGAGTTACAGCAGCTTCCTTCCTACCCATAGATACAGTGGTAGCAATAATAATAATGGCCTCCATGGATCAAGCATCTGGGAACTTTACATAGTCTCATTTTATTTCTCATAAATAACTGTGAGGGAGGCAATATTATCCCTCTCGTTAGATATGAAGAAAGTGAGTCTTGGAGAGACTAACATCCTCAAGACGTCCCAGCTGGAAGTGGCCAAGTTGGGATTTGAACCTGAGCCCTACCACTGCGTCCATCAGATAGATCAGTTCTACTTTTGACTTAGTTTGAGCTTCCAGGGAAGATTCTGTTTGAAACCGTTCGGAGACTTTAAACATTTGAAAATCACTGCTCTAGGAGCAAGAATCTTTGGCTGGGAGCCTGATGACCTGAGTTCTTGCTTGGGGTTGATGGGAAGTCACTTGTCCTTTACTGAGCCTGTTTGCCTATCTGTGAAAGTGGAGCCACACCATCAACCTCAAAAATGTCAGGCTAATAATGAATGCACTGCCGCGACAGTGTTTTGAGCTTTCTTACCCACTTGAAATCAAGCCTCTCTGGTTGTGCCTTAAGCGATCACACTAAGAATTTCATAATAATGATGACAGGTGTGACTGTTATCCCACTGTTGTTCATACTCCTACCGCCACCCTGGGCCAGATCCTGTAGGTGTCATTTTCCGGCAGGTCTTGTGAGAACATCTTCAGGATTGATTAGGTGCTCGATGGTCTCTGGGGGAGGTGATCACACATGTGGTTTGCTAGTTAGCAGGAGTACCTATTTAAGACCAGTTTCCCTCACTGAATGGCCTCCTGACTCCAGCCTCCTGCTGTTCCTGGAATCTAGCCTCTTGGGGAGCGGGGCAGGTTGTCAGGAGTGTCCAGGCCAGGCTGCCCCCTCTAGCCCCGTCCATTACCATCATGGGGTTGCTGCCACGTGCTTCATCTGCTGGAGCACAGTTGCAGTTCTGAGTACAGTGGCTCCCACTCTGCTTTTGCAGTCACTTTCAAATTTCTCTTCTCTGCCCTACCAGAGCATTTGCTGATGACTTGGCCTAAAACAGTTTTTCATGTACAATTTTTGGAGTCTTACGACATACCCATACACTCTCACTGAGCAGGGTCCTCAGTCTTCCAGGTCCTACCTCTGTAATTGTAAAATGGGGATGAGAACACCCACTTCACTGTGTTGTTGTGATAGATGACATAAAGTATGGCCAGTATTCCAGCAGTGCCTGGCGCATGGTAGTTGCTTAGTAATATTAGCTGTTAGTAGCAGTTGTCTCTGGGGTTGGGGGCAGTCAGACTTAAACCCCAGAATTATTTGTTTAAGTGTTAGATAGGCTCCTGTTTTCATTTTCCTTTCATCCCATGGGCCCCAGGAATCTGGTCCTTCTGTCTCTCTCTCTCTCTTTTTTTTAAACATCTGTCATCCATTACCTGTTCTTCTACCCAGGTGCTAGGGATCAGAGCCGTGGCTCTTCGTTTATCCTTCAGTCTCTGTGTCTCCTTCCTCTCTCCTCCTACCAAAAAATCTTTCCCTTTTCAAAGAGTCACTATTGCTGGCATCATCAAGGAAACAGATGGGGCACAATAACTGTTCTTTTGAATAACACCAGAGATAATGTTAGATGCTAACCTTCAGAGTGGTTTGTTGCCCCTGGTGGGAAGGACTGAGTTCTAGGGAGAGTAGCCCTGAAAATGTTCAGCCCTCTAGGAAATTTCTTCTTGTAAGAATAACTGGGCGTTAAGTTTTAAGCTTTATTCTGTGATTCACTTGACTTACTCTAATCATGCTGCTGCTTGAGGGAAAGATTGATGGCTTGGATAAACGTTGCCTGTAACTTTACCTTTCAGAAGGCAGCTTTCATCTGCTTGTGCCCCTGAGAAAGAGTAAACATTGACACATTAAGTGAAATAACTTCGGTTTTTACATATGGACATGAGGGGTGAGATACTGCAGGAACTGGGAAGTTTCTCCCTTCTTCGTTAACTACCTCCCTCACTTCTGTTCAGCTAGAATTTGAGAATCTGCTGTGTGCTATGCACAGATCAAAGTTGCTGCCACAGAAAGCCGACATCTTAATGGGGGTTAGATGGACAAAGTACCAAGAATACAGATGCCCAGAGTGGACGTTGAACCCACACCTCTAAGTGGTCTGGCCAAACCGATGGGAGTGCAGTTGCTAAAAATTAATTTTCTCATTTATAAAATGGATAAATTGTGACCTGGACTTTGAAGGCACTTGTGGCATCTAGCGTTTCTAGGGCCAGTGTTGATTTGATTACTGGGTTTTGTTGGATGGACAGAAGCTTACCAGGTCCTCCTGTCTTGTCCTGGCTATTGATTGCCATTTTGGCTCTAAATCTCAGACTTTGGCAATCTCATCAAGCAAACCTATTGTTTCCCTGTGGCCTCCTGTCATTTTATATATGGATATTTAATTTTTTTGCATATGCTCTCAGAACCATTGGATCAAATGGAAAAAGAAGTTGATGTGATTCACTGTTTATTTAAATATAGATAATATTATTAGATCTTGTTCCTCTGCTTTCAGATATTTTGAGGGGGAGAAACCTCAGAACAGCTTGATAAATCTAGTCAGCCATCTCTGAAAAATAAAATTCCTCTGAATGTTACCTGTTACACAATGTTACACAACAGCAAATACATCCAAGTTACAGGGAGTTTGCTGTGATTGCAGAGCGGACCAACCTTCTGTGAAGACAGTTGGTAATGGCCCTCAAGTTTTTAAATGTGCCTCCCCCATTGGCAGAGTAGCTCTGCTCCTAGGAATTTAGCCCATAGAAACTCACACAAGTACCCAAAATATATGTGAAAGACAATGTTCGCTGAAACGTGGTATAAATTGTAATTAGAAACAACCTAATTGAATATCAGTTGTAGATTGAATAAATGGTGGCTTTTAAACTACATTTAAATTAAATGCTGTGGAGGAGCTTCTAAAATGATCAGATAGAACTATATGTACTGACATGAACCAAAGTATGTAATCTGTTGAGTGAAGAATCGGTTTATAGAGCAGCATGTATATTACAGTCCTACATGCGTTCGCTTGCATGAATTGGAAGATATAGCTCAGTTTTTTCCAGTTTTACTGAGAAATAAGTGACACACATCACTTACTATGAGTCTTATAATAATGAGTCTAATAATGAGTTTCATTATCACTGTAAGTTTAAGACATATAGCATGCTGGTTTGATTTACATATATTGTGAAATGATTACCAGAGAAGGTTTGGCTAACCTTCATCTTCTCATAGCTACAATAAAAAGAAAAGAAAGAAGAAAAGAATAAAGGAAAAAAATTTCTCCTTGTTCTGAGAACTCTTAGGATTTACTCTCTGAACAGCTTTCCTACATATCATACAGCAGCGTTAGCTATAGTCGTCATGCTGTACATCACAGCCCTAGTACTTGTGTATCTTATAACTGGAAGTTTGTACCTTTGACCACCTTCCTCCAAGTCACCATTTTGATATGTTTATGAGATAATGAGTCATTCAGAATTTGTTGATCGGGGCTCAACAAATTGATTCATGATCAGGGCTCTGTTTAAAAAAAAAAAAGTCCCCCCCAAAAGACCAAACCCTTTAAACGCTGCTTTTAACACATTTCGAGGTGGTGGTTAGGCTTATTGCATGGTGTTACCCTATTTAGGAATTCCCATTGAAGGCCTGCTGATTTTCTTTCTTTGTTTTGTCTTTCTCCTTTCTCGATTACAACTAGAATCTCTTGCTGGGGAAAAAAAATCCAAATTGTTTAGAAGAAATCAAGTCATACTCTCATACTCCCTCTCTAGAGAGTTTACCACCATTAACCCTTTGGGTAATCTTTCAATTCCTTTTTGTTTTTTAAGCACATTACACACACACACACACACACACACACACAGGTTAAGAGCATGGTCTCTGGGTTCAAAGCCTGATGCCACAGCTTTCACTGGCTTTTGACCTAGGACAAATCACTACACCTCTCTCAGCCCCATTTCCCCCAGTTTTCAAGTGGAGAATATTAAATAACTCATAGGACTGTTAGTGAATATTCAATTAAAAACCCCTGTCAATATTTAACATAGTATCTGAAACATAAGCACTTTGTAAATGTCAGCTACTAATTTTGAAAACAAAAATGGGATGGGATCATACTATATGTACTCCTACAATTTCCTTTTTCAGTTTTATTATTTAATTTTATTTTTTATTGAAGTGTAGTTGATTCACAGTGTTGTGTTAATTTCTGCTGTGTAGCAAAGTGATTCAGTTATACATATATACATTCTTTTTAAAATATTCTTTTCCATTATGGTTTATCATAGGACATTGAATATAGTTCTCTGTGCTATACAGTAGGACCTTGTTGTTTATCCATTCTATATATAATAGCTTACGTCTTCCTTTTCTTAAAAACTCAATGGTAAATGACATCCTTTCATGTCAGTATATACCAATACTCTTCTTCTTTTTTAATGATGTCATAGTATTGTTGTATAGATTAAATTATAATTTATATAATCATTCTCCCATTGAATATTTGTTTTAAAAAATTCCTTGCTGTTATAAAGACTGTGGCAATGAATATATTCATAGCTCTCTCTTTGCACTCTTTGTGTCTCTGCAGGCTTTATTGCTAGATTTGGTAGAGCCGAATTGGAGGCTAGGCCAATTTTTTTAAGTTACTATCAAATTGCTTGAATACCTGCCATTAACGTTCATCTGAAACAGTATTACTGAGCAGTATTATTATGGCGGCACACAAAGAAGAATATCTAATAGTGGCCAGTATCATACATTTCTTCCTTGAACATGATCAGACATTTGCGAGACCCTTGTACTTGACTGGTGTTAAAGAGCTCAAAAGAGCTCATTATGGACTTGGGTGCCCCCTGCATTGTCAGAACCTTCTAGTGTAAGGATTGCTTAAGTGGTATTGACACCATCTTACATTTATGTATCAAAGATGCACGTTGGTGTGTCTTTCATCAAACAAATTTTTTTTTCCTTCTCTTTTAATTTTTTTTAAATTTTATTTATTTATGGCTGTGTTGGGTCTTCGTTTCTGTGCGAGGGCTTTCTCTAGTTGTGGCAAACGGGGGCCACTCTTCATCGCGGTGCACGGGCCTCTCACTATCGCGGCCTCTCTTCTTGCGGAGCACAGGCTCCAGACGCGCAGGCTCAGTAATTGTGGCTCACGGGCCTAGTTGCTCCGCGGCATGTGGGATCTTCCCAGACCAGGGCTCGAACCCGTGTCCCCTGCATTGGCAGGCAGATTCTCAACCACTGTGCCACCAGGGAAGCCCACAAATTTTTTTTGTTTCATAACTTTTAGTGCAAATCATCTGTTGCTAAATCAGCCTCAACTATGATTTTTTGTTACTCAGACTGATCCGTAAGCCAAACAGGCAAATGCTTGAGCACAGGTGGCCCATTGCATCTGCTGGTTGGTTATGCAGTTGTACTGTCTTTTACCTCTTTGGGAACTGTTTACAGTTGATCATGATGAGCACTTATTGCATCATTCTGAAAAGGCATGAAACTGCTGAAAGAAAAATGAAAGAAGAAATGTAACATTTGGTTTTAAGAATGGATATTTGCATCCCTGGTGGGGCAAGGGTCAGGCCACGTATGACTGATCAGGTTGAGAGAATGGAAGAAAGCGAGTGTGGTGGTGTTAGGAGAATGTGCACATAGATCACGCTGTCCTTTCACCATTTTGTCATCTGAGAGCCAAGAATAAGCTCTCATCAGTTGACATTTCATTATTGGTTGCAATATCACCTTAATGCTCTGTTCAAAGACTTTAAAACATTTTGTTCAGGATGTTGAGTAAAAAGTATGTGGAATCTTTAAGAAAATGGCTCTGAAATTATATCCAAGACAGTTGTGATTATTATACATGTAAGAGGTTAAGTGAAAAAATATCTCCTTTAGAATCTAGTTATGGAAATTTCTGCTTTCAACTTAGAGGTACAGTTGTAGACACACCTCCTTAACCCCATACTCACCCCCCCCCCGTTTTTTTTTTTTTTGGTCTTATATTGAGAAAGCAGAGAAACTCAGTTGAGGACAGGAAAAAAACTCAGAACCGTCCTGTGATTATTTGAAAGCAGCCACAGAATAGATTCTTACATGCCAAAAATTGGATGGGGGTGGGGTGAAGGACTTAGGGGCTGCAAAGATCAAGAAAAGGCAGGTAGAAAGGCTTCTGTGGTCAAGCTGAGCTTAACGTTTAGAGGAAGGTCTCAAAAGGGTTGGGTTTCTGAAGTCAATACATAGAAAAAATTATAATGAAAATCTGAGGTTAAGAACAAGGTTTAGTTAAACTGTGATTAGGGTATTTCTGAGAAAAGAGCCTAATTGAGCTTATAAATGTTTTACATAAAGTAGTTTCTTTATGAATCATCCAAGTTGACCTGTTTTAATAGTCATAATTTAGTAGAGTATAGGAAGCTAGAAAGTCAGATGGAGAAAGACAAATTCCATGTGATTTCACTCATGTGAAATTGAAAAAAAACAATAAATGAACAAACCAAACAAAAACAAACACATAGGTACAGAGAGCCAGGGTAGTGGTTACCATAAGGGAATGGGGGGGGGGTAGAGGAAGGGCGAAATGGGTAAAGGGGGTCAACAGAGTGCTGACAGTTGGTTCTATAGCCTATTTGCAGGGAAGAAAAGCCTAAAGGAAACCTAAGACCACAGAGTCAAGATAAACATTTTAATACTATACAATGATAAGATAATGTATATATAAAGTTTACTTCTGAATCAAAAGAGCACCTTTCACTTGTGCCTGGGTACCCTGAATGGTATCTTTTCTATTAGAGAGTCACTCTGCTAAAAGCAATCTCCATTTCACTTTTAGGAAGTTTATGTAAATAATGATTTTAATTTGTATTCGCGGGCACTTTGCATTCTCAGGTTTAAAGACTGTGTAGAGTCATTAACTTGTAATTAACAAACTTTGCAGTCCTAACACTTTTCATTCAAGATCTTAGAGTGTTTCTTGGAGACAGAGAGAAAAGGCAGATCTTTCTGAGTCCACAGTTGACCGGTGGGAGCATTTGAGATGTGTGCAGGTCAGGGATCCGCTCAGCAAACAAGGTTAGGAGAGGTTCTTGAGGCTGTTCATTCATTTAACACGTATCTATTGCCTGCCTCTAGAGTCCAGGCACTGTGTTTTTCAGGATTGACATATTCTGGCAGTTTCTTCCTGCTTCTGACATTCACAGATTCTTCTCTTCTCCAGGTGGAGACTTGACTTTTGGTTAAAAATAAATAAATAAATAAACTTTGTTGGTAGAGGAAATATGCCAGTGGAAACTTAGGACATTATTTGGTTTTCAAGGTGGTTAAACTTTATAGAAATGGGGCCTGAGAATGGAACCCTGGGAGCCACGAAAAATGTCAAGTAAAAAAATATGTGTCGTGTTGGATGCATGTAACAATGCTTCTGATAAAGAGCTTTGCTTTAATCAATAAAAAAATAAAATTAAAATTGAAGAATTGTACTGAACAAGAAGACAGAGGAGATGCTGTGGACCCATTCCTTGAACCTGATTTTATCTAGAAATACTTCGGCACAAGGTGAGAAAGAGAGAGGGAGGTTAGGACAAGAACCGTCTGTTCGTTTTTGTTGCCAGGGGACTTGGCTAGAATCTCCCCATGGTTTTGTCTAACATTGGTGTTTCCAGGATGGAGCACAAGTCCAGAGTGACACTGCCTTATCAGAGGGAGCCCAGGGGTGGGCGGCGGGGGGTTGGGAGGGGTGTAGGGCTCATGCATCATGAGCAAAACAGGTGGTAAATGCAGGGCCCTGGGCAGTATAGTTAACAGGGAAGAAGTGAGCTTCCAAAAAAGAAGCATGTCAGTAACCATAAGGCTCTGAGTAGTTTTCCTCTTGGAAATTATTCTCTTTCCAATGATAGACCTGAGATCAAGAAGCCTGGAAAATGATGCCTACTACTCTTCCACCACCAGTATTTCAGATACTTCTCACTGCAGTCAAACGATTTAATTCTGGCTTCTCCTGAGCCCTCGGTGATAAATATCAGCACAGATTTCCCTGACCAGGGCCCTCCTGGGTGGGTTAGGAGGTCACTCCCCTGATTTGTTATTCATTAGTTTATGGTAGCTCTGCCCTTCCCTGAAGGCCTGGACCATTGTCATAGCACAAACCGTGGCTAGTCATGGGAAAGTGTGCCTTCTGAGTCTCTCTTTCTTCCTCACTCTTACGTGCTCCCTGTTGACCAGGGCTCCAGCCACCACAGCAGGTGCTCTGGCCCAGCCTGTAACCTCTAAGAGCACCACTTACCTTCCTAGCCTGTAAACTGGGTACAGTAGTACCTGCAGTTTCTCCCTCTTAAGATAGGTTGTGTAAAGATAAGGTGAGTCAGTGCTTGTGGGAATTCTTTTTATACATTATGGATTGGTTAACTTATGCCCTCCCTTTTCCAAAGAGGATTAAAGTACCTACAGATGCTTCATTAATAATCAAAGTTGTCACAGGGAGATCAGCTCGGTGCTTTGTGACCACCTAGAGGGGTGGGATAAGGAGGGTGGGAGGGAGACGCAAGAGGGAGGAGATATGGGGATACATGTATATGTATAGCCGATTCACTTTGTTATAAAGCAGAAACTAACACACCATTGTAAAGCAATTATACTCCAATAAAGATGTTAAAAAAAATAAAGTTGTCCCACATTCCATTTCCTTACAATTTTTACTGTGTCGCAGATCTAACTAATCTAGGTTAAGACTGTCAGTTTGCTAACTTCTGCTGTTCTATTTACTTAAAAGCGGTGAAAGTTTCAGAACCACGTTTCAAGGAAGCTTGTGAATTCCTCCTGTTCTCTGCCTTCGCTGCTGGCACGATCCTTGGATTACTAATGGTACTCACTAGGATACAATAGATCCAATAGTCACCTCTAATTTAGCCCCAGAATACTGACAGCTCAGGTTATTTTTTTCATAAAAATGAAATTATTTAAGGAAATTAAATTTATTTTCTGTTCAGAAACAAAGACTATTATAGAGGAAATGGGGAACTCAAGCTAAACTATTTTTGCTTGTATTCAACATTCATTTAAGAAAAGTTATCAGGCACCTGCTATAGCGCCAGACCCTGAGGATTCCGCAGTGAATGAAAGAGACACAGTCCTTGCCCTCATGGGCTTGAATTGTGAGTGGGGATCTAAATACCACACTACATATTATAGCAGTAGTGTGAATTTGCAAATTGCGATAAGTGCCATGAAGAAATAGTAAGAGGTGTAAAAGTTTGAGGGCATTGAGAAGGCTTTTGTGTGGAAGTTCTGTTGAAGCCATTGCTAACTTTAAATTGTTGTTTTTCTATATATTTACTTTCACCTGTAGGCTGATTCAGCTCACTTTCCCTCCTTTGGACTATATTTCTTCCTAAGGTCTGCTGCTCGTTAGAGAACAAGTGATAAATACGCCCATTAGTACTTTGTGTTTTTCTAAGCTAGTGTTACCCTCAGGGAGCTCTTAAATTCTCCCTGCTTTAGTAGCCCTTTGATGACAGGCCTTGGACTCCGCTCTTAACTCTTCTTTCTCCAGTATGCCAGGAGCTCTTTTCTCCCCAGAGGGCCAGTTTGTCTGGGGTGGGGTGGGGGAGGGGAGGGGTGAGCAGGGCAGAATAAATGGGCCTTCCTACTGCCTGACATTGCACCATTCATTTCCCTTTGGGTTGCGAGCTTAAAAAAAGAAAAAGCTTCCTGGACAATAATGAATACATAATTATAGAAAATGTGTTTAAAATTTTTTTTTAGCTTAAATACCATCCATAATTCTGGCATTCAGAGTTAACACTGTTAACATTCATGGAGTGTATTCTTCCAGGTTTTTTTTCCCCTTTGCATTTGTTATTTAATGTATCCATTTCTATATATAAAATATAATCATAACTTACTTTTTTCTGCATTTTATGCACGAGAGCTTTTTAGTATTTAAGAGGGCCATATTAACATTTCTTGGTGAACTTTTTTTAAAATTTATTTTTTATTGAAGTATAGTTGAATTACAGTGTTGTGTTAATTACTGCTGTATAGCAAAGTGACTCCATTACACATATATATATACACATTCTTTTTCATGTTCTTTTCCACTATGGTTTATCATAGGATATTGAATATAGTTCCCTGTGCTATACAGTAGGACCTTGTTGTTTATCTATTCTATATATACCAGTTTGTATCTGCTGATCCCAGACTCCCACTCCAACCCTCTCCCACCCCACCTCCCCCTTGGCAACCACCAGTCTATTCTCTATGTCCCTGATTCTGTGTCTGCTTCATAGATAGGTTTGTTTGTGTCATATTTTAGATTCCACATATAAGTGATGTCATATGGTGTTTGTCTTTCTCTTTCTGACTTACTTCAGTTAGTATGATAATCTCTCATTGCACCCATGTTGCTGGAAATGGCATTATTTTGTTCTTTTTTATGGCTGAATGGTATTCCATTGTATATATGTACCACATCTCCTTTATCCGTTCATCTGTTGATGGACATTTAGGTTGTTTCCGTTCCTTGGCTATTGTGAACAGTGCTGCTATGAACATAGGGGTGCATGTATCTTTTTGAATTATAGTTTTGTCTGGATATATGCCCAGTAGTGGGATTGTTGGATCATATGGTAATTCTATTTTTAGTTTTCTGAGGAACCTCCATACTGTTTTCCACAATGGCTGCACCAACTTACATTCCCTCTTGGTGAACGTATTGTTCATATTCAAAATTCTCTCTTCCCAACACACAGAAGTAATTTTTAAAAAATCATAAATGAATTCATAATCAGGGGGAAACTTTTTTGGATCAGGAGTGGAGAAGAGTGGGGGTCAATGGCCCAGACTTCAAAACCTGCCTTAGAAAAGGGTTTTAGCTACCTTGCACATGGCAGGAGACCAGAACCAGACTCCTGTATGAAGCTGGGGTTAGGGCCATGCTCCTTGCCAGTGGACTAGAGCCTGATCATTCACAGTGGTCCTTAGTGATGGGTAGCTTTCCTTTGGCCCAGGAAGGAAACAGAGGTAAGTATGAGAATAGGACCCAGAACTGTGCAGCATACAGATGGTATCCAGCATTTTGTTGTCCATAAACGGAGAAAATCCTAAAAGCCTACCTTCAAACCTTGTTCAGAGTTGCCTATCATTTAGGGCAAGGTTTATCCATGGTATCAACTGCCAGGGAGTGGCAAATAGGAGGAAAAAACTCTGATGCAAGATAACTTTGAAACTTCCTGAGAACTCAAGGAAAACCAAGTCTTGAGAGGCAGGCAGCAGACCCTGCAAACAAGAGATTCCAAACCCAAGAAAGAGGAGCAATAAACAGTCTGAAAAGGTTTTTAATGATGTATGTATTTAGGATCTCAGAGAGAGAGACCGGAGTAGTAGTGTTTCTAAAATGAAAATAGGGGGTATTAAACAAGAATTCATCAGTATGAAAAAGATCTAAGTGGAAATCTCTGAAATGAAAAATACAGGGCTTGGGGGAAAAATGAAGAAATGGTGTCAACAGTAGATTAGATATAGCTGAAGAGTCTGTGAATTTGAAAACAGCAACGAGGCAGCACAGAACCATAAAGGGCTGAAAAGTTGGACAGAAAAAAAAGGTTTGATTGAGAAGCTCTGACATACAATTAGTAGTTTCTTTCTTGGGTTTCTTCAGGTTTTGTCATAGTAGCTTATACCATACTAATTCTTCCATTATGGATGCTAGCAAAGCATATATATGCATACTGTGTATGTGAATGCAAATAATGTAAGATCTGTCTGGAGAATGCTGCAGGAGTGAGACTGAGAGAGGCCAGGATCCTAGCGAGGAGTGACGTGCAGAGAAGTGAGCCTGATATTAGGTGCCACCTTCTCCTCCACGTATTTGCCAGTTTGTAAGTGGCAGCAAAGAGGCTAAATAGGTGCGCAGAGCTTTCAGCAGTCCCTCAGATCTGGGGAGACAGAAATTGCCTGCCTAGGAAGAGGGGTCCTGCTAAAACTAAATATCTTAGGCTTTCAGTTTGCAGCCCTGCAAAGTTGTATCGAGGGAGTGAGGGCAGACTGGAAATACCAGCACTTGCTAGGCTGACACTTAGCTTTTGTCAGCTCAGTTGGATTAAGGTGCTTTTTCTCTGTCCACCTTTTTTGCCTGCCAGAAACAAATGTAAAGCCTCTCTGGAGGAAAATAACATTCAGATCCTCAAATTAACTCAATGCTTTTTCTTATGCAGTGTATGACAGCCAATAAAATATTCCCAGATGTTTAAAAGAGTAAAACCAAATGACTGTAAAACAAGAGGAAAAAAAAAAAGCAAAAGAGACAACTGCACGGGAGCTTCACACATTGCAACTATTACGCGTGGACTTTTAAAACAACTGGGATGAGTTCAAGGAACAAGATGATAAGCTGGAGAATTTTGGCAGAGAATGGGAATCTATTAAAAAGAATCACTTAGAAATTCTAGAACGAAAATTTCACAGGGAGCAGGTAATATCTTAGTCTTTTATTAAAGATAAGAGTTGGGGGCTTCCCTGGTGGCGCAGTGGTTGAGAATCTGCCTGCCCATGCGGGGGACACGGGTTCGAGCCCTGGTCTGGGAGGATCCCACATGCCACGGAGCAACTAGGCCCGTGAGCCACAACTACTGAGCCTGCGCGTCTGGAGCCTGCGCTCCGCAACAAGAGAGGCCGCAATAGTGAGAGGCCCGCGCACCGCGATGAAGAGTGGCCCCCGCTTGCCGCAACTAGAGAAAGCCCTCGCACAGAAACGAAGACCCAACACAGCCAAAAAAATAAAAAATAAATAAATTTAAAAAAATATCCAAAAAAAAAAAAAAGATAAGAGTTGGAGTGAAGTTATAGTCTGGAGCCATGATCCGGACCAGTGAAATGGAGCTGCTGATGGCTCAGGATTGTCTGAAGTAATGTTCCTGTGCTGTGTAGTTTGCTTGTGGCTTGAGAAGGAAGCGGAGATGAGTCTGAGAACAGGAACCAGTGCCGACTGAAAGCAGAACCTTTGGTTAATAAGACCCTGGATAGATGCCTAGAAGGGGGAGAGGGGAGGGGACCCTGGAGTGAGGAGAGACCATTATAAAAAGTTTTTTGTGTTCTTTATACCCTATGGCCAGTTAGGGTACCCAGAATGGTATAGCTATGGCTTTTATTTTTAATTATTTTTATTTTATATTTTCTATTACATTATAGTGAGTTGTGTCATCCTTTATGTTTATATACTATGCTGTTAGGTTCTTCAAGCCAGAGTTTCTGTTTCACCTGTTCATTTCTCTTTGCCTCGTGTGACCTTTCTTTCCATCCTCTCAGCTACCCTCCACCCAACATTCAGTACATTACCTTTACATAATAGAAGCTAAGTAAGTATTTGTTGAATGAATAGAAGACATAGCTCTTGATTGACTTCTTTATTAATTCAGGTTCTTAAAGTGCTTCCTGAATGTTCACAGTGTGGTAGAGGTGCAATGGAAAACACACATTTCTGCTTTTAGGGAAGTGACAACACGGAAGAAGGAAGATAGTACTTGAGAAGGAGAGAACGGCAGGAAATGGAGGATATATGGCAACTGCTCAAAGCCTCACTGACAGTCCTTCAGCAACTTATTTTTTCCTCGTTACAAACTATATCCATAAGGGTCCAGTCAGGAGACAGAAACCACACCAGTAATTTGAACAGGGAAAATTTAATATAAAGAATTGTTAACTAGTGAATGAAAACTAACTACTGAGAAAGGTAAAGAGAATTTTAAAGACTACAAGAGCAGCTTCTATCTCTAGAGCTGAAGGAGAATATCCAAGGAAGGATAAACTAGGAAAGAGAGCCCCCCAAAGTTGAGATTTAGATGTTGGAGAGTGAGTGTCTGGGGCCCCCTGGGTGGTGGTGAAGTCAAGGGGCACCAGCAAGACTCAAGGGCGCGGTTATGCCACTGAGTCTCCCACATACCAGTGGCCAGGAAGTTGCCTGCTGTGTGATAGAAGCAAGAACAAAGGCACTAGAACCAGGAAGAGAAACCCTTCCTCCCGCCGTGTCCTTCCAGCACCCTCTCTGACAAGACCTAATGCTGTGCCAGCTGGAGAAATGTTTAGAGCAGCTCAGTCCAGTAGAAACATAATGTAAGTCACATACGTAATTTAAAATTTCCAGTAGCCACATTTAAAAAGCAAGAAGAACCAGGTTACATTAATTTTAATAATGCATTTAATTTAACCCAATATACCAAAAATATTATTTCAATATGTAATCAACATAAAATTATTAATGAGATTTGACATATTTTGTACTAAGTCTTCAAAATCTGGCAAGTGTTTTATACTTAACCGCCCATTTCAATCCACAGTAGCCATATTTCAGATGCTTAACCATATGTGGCTAGTTGGCTTACCACATCGGATAGTGCAGTTTACAGGGTCCAGCTCCAGTATCAGAAAGCTGGTCATAGCACATGGGTTTGGAGCTGAGAGGTAATAAATCGATAACTGGTGCACAATTATAATAATTATGTGGCCATATAATGGAATATTACGTATAGTTAAAAGTGATGTTCTAGAAAGCTGCAGGAATTTTGGGAAAAGGCTCTTCTTATGTTAAGTCAAATAGCATTTAGAATTGTATATAAGTAGAATATCAGTTTTGTAACAACAGCAACAAAACTCTGAAGTGAAACCTATATATCGGAAAAGAAAGGACATACACTAAAATACTAACAATGTTTATCTTTGGGAAGTGGTACTGGTCAGTTGTGTTTCTTCTTCCTACATTTATGTATTTTCAAATTCTCTTTAATAAGCACACAGTTAATTCACATAACATCCATACTTTTATAGCATAGAGCTGTCCTTTGACTCTCCAGACATCAGGACTTGGGGGGCCCAGTCCCTCGGGCCTCAGTCGGTCACAGTTTCAGAGAGAAATGGGAATGCTGGAAATGGGATTGACTCCAGTGAGTGTGTGAGCCTACCTTTGTAAGGAGCAAAGCTTTTGCCATTCTGAGTTTGAAAAGTCATGATTGGGAGTCCTCAAGGTAGCAGAAACCCTAATCTCTACCAATTTATGGATAAGAGAAGGTGGTTTATGCAGTTTCTGTTAAAAGCTGCTTGGTAATGGCTGGGATTGGAGTGCTTGGCCATTGTTCGTTTCCTTTCTTCCTCTCGGGGATCAGGGGATTAAAGGCTGTTGTTAGAACTGATTTATATATTGCATCCTCTATATAGAGCATTTTATCTCCTCTGCTCTGTCCTACAGAGTAGAGTTTCTTTTTTTCTTTTTCTCAGGGAAGCCGAAGATGGGGAATGTTGTGATCTGTTGTGCACTGTGTGTGGGGTCTGCTGACACAGCTGCAAGACCGCTTGCCCATTTTATGGGTCTCTCTTGTGTTTTGATTATTAGCCTGACTCAACTTTATGCCAGCTTGGCCTAGAAAGGCTGAAGGTCCATGAGACCAACCCAAAATCTGACTCTAAAAATGTTAAAGAAGCAAATATTTATTGACCTTATTATATACCAGATACTGCTAAGTGCTTGTCAGGAATTAGCTCATCTAATCCTCAGGATAACCCTATGATATGTAGGTATGGTTGGTTCTCCCATTTTATGGGAGGGAAACTTACGCATAGAGGTTAGGTAACTTGCTTTCAGTCACGTAGCTAGTAAAAGGAGGAAGTGGTCTAGTTCCAAAGCCTGTGCGCTTAAGAATTAAGCCAGTGCAGTGGTTCTCAAACTTCAGCGTGACTCAGAGTCTGTTGGAGGACCTGTTAAAACACAGCTTGCTGGGCTCTGCCTCCAGTTTCTCATCAGGTAGGTCTGGGGTGGGGCCCAAGAACCAGCATTGCTAATGAGTTTCCAGGTAATACTGATGGTGCTGGCGCAGGGATTACGCTTTGAGAAGCTGACAGGCTCGTCTTCACGGCTAAAGCAACTGGTCCTTGCTAGGCAGCTTCTCCGTCACCGCAGTGTCTGCTGCTCTTACATGGTGGTGGTGAGAGGGGCTGTTGGCTGAGGCCCTGACTCTCATAGCAAAGGTCAGACCACGTCTGGCTCTAATCTGGCCATTTCCCAGGCTCCCTCAGAGTAAGGTGCTTGTACTTGGTGCACGTCTTTAAAAATAACTTCCTTGAGATATTATTCACATGTCATCCAGTTTACCCTTTTAAAGTGTATAATTCAGTGATTTGTAGTATATTCAGAGTTGTGCTACCACCACCACGATTAAAGAATGTTTTTGTCATTCAGCACACAACCCTGTACCCATTAGCAGTCACTTGCATTTCCCCCAAATAATCTCCGGCCGTAGGCATACTTGATGAACCTTTAGCCCTTTGTGGTCCAATCCCAAAGAATAACACGACTCTCTGGGACTTTTACTTGGAACATAGAGCTTTGAAGTCCTGCCTCCAAAAGCTTTTCCTGGACCACTTGGTGGTTCCTCTTCTGCCAAGAACTTATACGAGGTATTTAATCACCTTTCCCGACTCCTATATACTCTGGGGTTTGGGATCTGATGCTGGCATTTGGGGCAGTTTATGAAGGGGCATGATTATCTTTTGATCTCTTAAACTCAACAGTTAGGGATATGTTCCGTATAGGGAAATCACCTTTTTTGAGGAGAGCATCGTGACTGGTGTTGGAAATATATGAAGATGAATAAGACGTGGTCTCTATCCCCAAGGAATTTAAAGTCTAACGGGAAAGACAGACATGCACAGAAACTGCTGCTAACACTAGACAGAATGTGGTCAGGGCTCCAGGATATGTACAGAGTGCTGAGGAAGCCCATTTTGCTCACGGAGAATGATCTGGACCTTGAAAAATGGGTATCATTTTAGTAGACGAAGGTGGGGGAAAGCTATAGGCTGAGGGAATAGCACCCAGTAGTGGGAAAATGCAGGGCACAGCATTCAGGCAGTGAGTTAATATGGTGTCCCTGGAACAAGAGGGGGTTTAGTGGAGTAAGGATAGGAAGCTAAATTAGGCTTATACCATAGAAGGCGTTGCGTGCCATGTCGAGTGTGTATGGTATCCCACTGATGGTGGGAAGTCAGTAGTTTTGGGACAGGAACATGGCAGTGTTAGAGCTGTGCTCTAGGATGTGTCTTCCAATCGAAATGTTTCTCTTGTGAAGTAGGCAAGATCATTTTGACATCATTGTTGCCCAAGGTCTCCAACTCTTAAATCCCTCTGAAGTAGAGCCTGTCTGTTCCTCTGTCTGTGACCTGTATCATTTTATGTCCCCATCCTTCCCCGCTTACTCCCCTCCTTTAAAATGTTGCTGCCCTGAGCTCCATGATTCCATTCTAATCCAAAAGATTCACATCATGGGAGGAGTGGGTGCTGCTGTAACTCTAGAGCCCATTCCAGAAACTGTAGATATGTGTTGACAGTGCTCTGTGGAAGGGCACCCCCCTGCCCACCACCGCCCCTGGCCTTTGCACTTGGCCACATGGAGTGGTGAATTTGTATTCGTGCAGGAGAAGGGGCCATCACTTTTGCTCATAACATTCTCAACCTGTTCATTTAGATGTGGGCTGCTTTTTATTGTTTTAAATCTGGTAATTCCTTCAGTGAATTCTAAATACATGGGGAAGAGATTCAGTACAGAGACAGAAAATTTTCCTTTTAAACATTTTAAAACTTTCTTTTTAACTTGTCAACCGTCATGACATTAGGCCCTGAGGACCTGATTCTGTGAGCCTTCCCCTCTTGGAAAGGTTCACTTAGCTAACCAGAATTTGAACTGAGTCTGAGTCATCTCCCTACAACAGAACATTTTTCTCCCCATCACAATTTCATTGCATATGTAGCAACCAGCATGTTACTTACCGGGCACTTGTTTAAGAGCTTCCCTAACCTGAGAAGCCTTCCCTGGTGCTGGTGCTATTGGCATTTTCGCAACACAAGACTTCGCCACCTTTCTCCACTGCCCTCTCCTCAGCCTTTGCCCCTTTGTGGGCCCTCGCTGTTGCACCTATCTGCAAAGGGGCCACTGGAAGCCTTGTCAAGGCTGAACTGTCAAAGGCTTTCACTGGTTTATGTTTCAGACTCTTGGAGCATGGTCAGCAGTGCAGAAACCTGCCCCACGGGGAGATCAAAGCTTTGGTGGCTGGACTGATGCAGTCACTGCTCTGACTAATTAAAACCAAGCCTGTGTGCATGGCAGTGTGATTAAAGGCAAAGAGGCAGTTATGAAAAGGTGATGGTGGTTAATTCCTGACGTTCTGTCTGTTGGTCCACATGGAGCTGGTGTACAAGGAGGACTTGCCTGTCACAGGCACTCCTGACACAAGCATGTTTCCAGGCACACCCTGTGCACACACATATGCATACATATGGTCAGGTCATTTGCCAGCACTTGTCTCGTCAGTTGAATGAATCATAGAGATACAGAATCTGAGAGCAGGACGAGACATGGAGGTCATTTTGTTCCATCCCTTAGAGGCGAGAAACTGAGGTCAGAAGGATTCTCAGAGTTGGTTAGGAGCAGAGTCTATATTTCATGTCACTTCCTCAGCCCCAGCTTACTTAGCGTCGTGTTGTAGATGACAACTGCAACTTAGCTGTTTAGGTTCTCATTCATTCCAAAGATGTTTATTGATCACCTACTGTGTGTCAAGGTCTTTGATTTCGTTACTGATTTCCTACTCAAAGATCTTTGATTTCCTGATTTCCTACTCATCTGGCTCCTTCCTATGTTTAGTGCCAAAGGTCAATTCAGCTCCACACGCCCTGTGCTAGCAGCTCTCCAACTTTCTAACGCCGACCAACAGTTTTGAATACCTCCCATATGCTATGAAGTGTGCTAACATTTTCCTCAGTTGCTAATAACAAAACTACCATTATGTTGAGCCCTTATAAATGCCTGAATCTATGTTAGATGCTTTACAGATGTTATCTCACTTAATCCCCAGGAAAATATTTTTAGCTGCCTTATCCCTCACAACATGCCATTCATATTTCCACAGCTGAAAGGCTGCAAGCTTGAGCAGTGTGCCCAAGGATACCCAGGGAGTAACTAGTGGGTCTAACGTTTTACTCCCATGGGTCCTTTTGTCTGCTGTTAAAACAGACTTCCCCGTACGCTGCCCTGCCAAGCTACGAGGAGGTGGGGCAAATCTGTTCTGACCCTCTGACTCCTTTCTCCACGCTTTGGCTTCTAGAAAAGAATACTCCAGATTTTGGGGGGAGTCCATTGTTTCTGCATTCTCCTTTCTGTTTTCACTGTTTAGAGGTACAGTCTTTCTAACCCTAACCCCACAGCTCACGGACTGGTCCTCTGATGGCAGAAGAGGCTGGCTGGTTTCGGGCCTTGTTTCTCCAGCCTCCTCTGCATTTGGGTCCTGCCGCCTCGCTCATCTGTCTTGCCCCCCACCTCCCTTAGGCATCACGGCAGCCTCATCTAGCTGAATCACTACTTACTTGAGAGTGGAAGTGGTGTCATTTTGATCATAGCGTGCCCATCAGAGCCTTGGCTAGCCCCTAGCCCTCGTGGAAATGCAATCTATGTATGTTCTATTGAATTCACCTTGGTGTCTGCTGAGAGGGTGGCGATTTAAACCAGTTTAAACCATTTCCCAGTTACAGCTGAGGCCAGCTCACCTTTCCTGGAGAGGATTCTTGACTCTTTGCATGAGGAACACCTGAATTAATGAAATCTTTTCTAGAGCAGCAGGCTGAAAGCTGAGGTCCCTCAGGTAGGACTGATGTTGAAATTTTAATTGGGCAAATTCTCATTAGAGACAAAGGGCCCAGGATTGTGCTGGTAGAACCTAATGTCTTCTAATGTTGACTTCAAAACAGTAAAGCCCTTGCTAAGCCATTTAACTGTAAAATTGGAACCTGGGAAGGCAGTGCGGACTCTGAGATTACAGGTCTAGAGATTTGGATTTGCTTTCCAGCCCTCTACCAGTGTCACTTACTTTCTGTCTCTGTTTCCGTGTTTTGCACGGGAATTTACATGGGCATTAAGGCCCCCTGGGAAACAATTCCCTTTTTCAGCTGGGTGCCTGGTTTGGTGAAGATGCTGTTCAATCTAGATTTTAAAGCACATATGATTTTGGATTAACTCTACTACGTCTGTCTGAACACGGGCAACTGACAGTTAACAAGAATGAAAATGAGGTCTAAAGAATTAAAGCATAATCAAGTCCTTTATTATTAAAAGAATGCTCAACTCAAATGGACCTGTTCAAACACTTCATCAGCTATCACACTTAAAAGGAGATTTTGCAGGGAAAGTTTTAGCTTTGTATTTTGAAAAATTTAAGTGCACTCTCTAAGCAAAAAGTGTTATGTTACTGTCATTTTTGGTCTTATACAGAAGGGTGGATCCTTTTCAGTCTCGTCTCCGAGGGCAAAAATAAAGTGAGCATGAGGCACTTAGCTCATGGCCAGGCACACAGCTAGGCTCTGTGCAGTGTTGCTGTCTGAGTTGGTACTCCTGCCCCATTAGTGGGAGCCAGGCCTGGAAGAATTAATCACATTTCATATGCAAACATTTCTTTATTTGACTGTGCTGTTGTTTTTAATGAAGACCTCATTTCCAATATGCTTCAGTGCAGTAACCCTATAGTCCTGCCTAATTGTGTTCTGAGTAATGCAGGGGCTTGAGTGAGAACCCAGGGTGGGAGGCAGGGTGGGGGCAGGAGCGGGGAGAATTGATGTGAGAGTTAGGGAAAGGTGCCTCTTCCTTGGGGTGGGTACAGCACTATGCTTGGAGAGGGGAGCATGGGTGGGTTTCAGCCCTCACTTAACCTCCTCAGTTGGGTGCCTTTGTGCAGGTCACAGCCTGTGCTACTCTACCTATGGCCCTGGTTGGGGATGGCATCCATAGGCAAGGGTAAGAGACTTGAAGGACTTAAAGAAGAAGCTCTCAGGTGACCTCCATTTAACTTACTTGTTGGTTTTCATTCCTTTTGCAAAACATATTAACGGCTACTGCTGCTACATGCTCATGTTCCTGTCGTTTTATATGCTACCATGATTCTACTCCCTCCATTTGGGCGACTACATGCTAAGAGCCAGTTGTGTAAGTTTCCATACCTGTTTGTGCCAACTAAATTTGTTCTTGTAATTGAGTAATGTAACCATTTCATAAATGAAATATGAATGGGAAAAAATAGCTAATATTCAGTGAGCACTTACTATGTACTAGGTACTCTTCTCTGTTTAACATTTTTATAAACTGCTGTGTTGATAAAACTAAGTTGAATGTTTTGAACAAAATGTATAAAAATGAGTTGCTGCAAAAGAAGTTGCCAATGACATGTACACACTACTATATTTAAAACAGATAACCAACAAGGACCTACTGTATAGCACAGGGAACTCTGCTCAATATTCTGTAATAACCTAAATGGGAAAGAATTTGAAAAAGAATAGATACATGTATATGTATAACTGAATCACTTTGCTGTACATCTGAAAGTAACACAACATTGTTAATCAAGCATGTTCCAGTATAAAATAAAAATTTTAAAAAATGAAGAAAAAGGTTGCCGATGAATTAGGTATGAGGAAAATAACAGTAAAAAAACTTGGAGGGAAACTAAAAACCCTAGCTGGTTTCTGCATCCAGAAACCTTTGCATTTACTTAGCAAATGTCTTTAAGTGCTTGATCCACTTGGAAGAAAGCAAAACTAGAAATCAGTCAATATATTATTTATGCAAGAAAAACTTTGGGAAATCTGTGGACCCATATCTAGAGAGAAAGATCTCCAATCTAAATCAAAATATCCATGAATAAACATACGTTTATATGTTTATATTAAAATGACGTGTTTAAGGTATGCACATTATTTTCTATGATTCTTTGCTTTCTTTTTTAAACAGTACATGTTTATTGTGGAACTTTTTAAAAAATAAGTTTATTCTTGGCTGTGTCGGGTCTTTGATGCACGTGGGCTTTCTCTAGTTGTGGTGAGGAGGGGCTGCTTTTTGTTGCGGTGTGCGGGCTTCTCGTTGCGGTGGCTTTTCTTGTTGTGGAGCACAGGCTCTAGGCTCGTGGGCTTCAGTAGTTGTGGCACACAGGCTCAGTAGTTGTGGCTCGCGGGCTCTAGAGCGCAGGCTCAGTAGTTGTGGCGCCCGGGCTTCGTTGCTCCGTGGCATGTGGGATCTTCCCCGGATCAGGGCTCGAACCTGTGTCCCCTGCATTGGCAGGCGGATTCTCAACCACTGCGCCACCAGGGAGGTCCCGATTCTTCGGTTTTAACGTCTGTTTTAATTAATAGACCACTTTTTATTGGCCATGATTGTGTTGATAAGAAGTCTTGTCCTGTAAGAAAGTTACTGAAGCCAAATCAGATGTGAGCCCTAGATGGCCCCTGCTGATGTGGGCGAGTGCTGCAGGTGAGCAGATTAGGCTCCTCTAAGGAATGTGCCTGTGAGGTAACCGTAGTGTGACCTATAGATCATATTCTCTTATTGCAAGTTCCTTTTTTTCCTCAGTTATTGGGTTGAATTGGCTTTTTTTTTAAAAATTTATTTATTTTTATTTATTTATGGCTGTGTTGGGTCTTCGTTTCTGTGCGAGGGCTTTCTCTAGTTGCGGCGAGCGGGGGCCACTCTTCATCGCGGTGCGCGGGCCTCTCACTATCGCGGCCTCTCTTGTTGCGGAGCACAGGCTCCAGACGCGCAGGCTCAGTAGTTGTGGCTCACGGGCCCAGTTGCTCCGCAGCATGTGGGATCTTCCCAGACCGGGGCTCGAACCCGTGTCCCCTGCGTTGGCAGGCAGATTCTCAATCACTGCGCCACCAGGGAAGCCCTGAATTGGCTTTTAACATGTCAAATATTTCTAAAACTCAGTGGACTGCATCTGCTCTATTTTGAGTATAATGAAATTTGACATAAAATAACACTGCCCTTTGGTGCCTGTGGCCAAAGGGATTTCTTTGCTATTCCAATTGTCAGATCCGCTGAGGATTTGAAGGGTGAACATGTATGTGTATGCATGTATACATACACACACGAGCTTATATCCAATTAAGCAAGTATTCAGTGAGCCTACTATATGTCAAGTGCTGTGCTGTGAGCCATAAGGACCCAAGAAAATACCCAAGGTGATCATTGCCCCCAAAGAACCTGGGGATGTACCTAAAGGAGTCACACATCACTGGCTAAGATAAATGGGCTACTAGAGAGCATTGTGCAGGACGAGGACAGCAGGAAAGGATTCCAACTGGAAAAACAGTTTAGAATTAGGGTGACATTGCAGAGGAATTATACAACTCAGTGATAAGAAGAACTTTCTGAATTGCTTTTAATGTTTATCTGATTTAATTTTCAAAATAATTCCAGGAAGTATAAAGACCACTACATTGCCAACCAACACCTAAGGACACAGATATAAAGGGAAGGTGACTTGTCCCAGTAAAGTGGAGCCAGAGCTCTGACCAGGCTTCCTGGTGCCTCGACTGGTGCTGTTCCTGCCACCAGGCAGCTTTGCATCTTTCTGGCACATTCACTTACCTACCTACCACCCTAGAGACACTAATTGAAACTCATAACTGCCCAAGTTAAACTGCCTTATTGTGGCTCTGTTTCAGTAAGCCACAACTACTGCCAGCTTACTAAATGCAGGGCCACATAACTTCTGGGAATGGCCCAAGTCTGGTTCCTGCCGCACTGCACGACAGGTGGGTGTGTGTTGGGGCACACCTGCTTGTCTGGCGCCAGCCTCAGGATTCCTGCCCTCCAGCCCTGTGGGCAGCGGCTGGGGCAGCACCCTCATCCAGTGCCTTCTGAACCATTCAGGGAAATATTGGGTTGGCCAAAAAGTTCGTTTGGGTTTCTTGTAACATCTTACGGAAAAACCCAAATGAACTTTTTGACCAACCCAATACTTAAGGTTTACACATTCTGCCCAAGCCTGGACAAGCTCAGTTGGGCCCTAGAATAGCTCTTTGCCATTTAATAAGGAGGACTGCATTTGCAGAGGTGCCATAGGCCACCTGCATGAGGGCCCTACAGCAGAGCACTCTTTCCAGTTGGAGTGTAAATTACACTGTCCCTGGGAAGGAAGGGTCTAGAAGCCTCCCTCTCTCTTCCCCCAACTCAGAACAACAGAAACTACAGACATAAGGGTCATGATAAAGCTTTGCCTGTGTTATTGAGTGGCTTCGTGCTTACACGGGGATACTGGAAGATATAAACAGCCACCAGGGAAGGATACAAGGCACATGGTCCTTTCTTCATGGTCCATTCAGTTATTCAACAAATATTTGCTGAGCACCTATTAAGTGCTGAGTGGTATACAGATATTGGAGATTTCCGTTGGAGCAATCATGGCCCTGCCAAGTTTATAGTCTGCTGAAAGGATACAGATACGTCAAGGGCTAATTACAGTGGAGTATGATAAATGCAGCGGGTACACAGTGGAGGCAGGGTGAGGCTGCTCAAGGGCTCTTGGCTGAAGGAGTGAGTAGAGGCTGAAATTCAGACCATGCTCCACTCCTCTAGACACATGCTGCCTTGGAGAAGGGGAGCCTTTTTGTAGTCCACAGAAAGGCGCATGGGGACCAGCAGTGACCTTGATTGGAAAGATACTTGGCCTAAATTTAGGATGGAAGGGAAGCTTTCTTGGCAGGTAATGTCTGAAAGGAGACTTGAAAGATGACTAGGAATTAGCCAGCCAAGGGGAGGAGAGGAAAGGTGGGAAAGAGCATCCCAGGCAGCAGCATAATCACCAACACTGAGATAGTGCTTAGCATGTGCCAG
Organism: Eubalaena glacialis; assembly: GCF_028564815.1. Taxonomy (NCBI): domain Eukaryota; kingdom Metazoa; phylum Chordata; class Mammalia; order Artiodactyla; family Balaenidae; genus Eubalaena; species Eubalaena glacialis. The sequence continues at coordinate 75,426,644 of NC_083718.1, read as the reverse complement.
GATGTGCTGCTGTGAGTGCTTTAAGATTAATCCTTTTAAGAGAAAGCTGCATGTGGAAGGCGCAGAAGTGCAAGAAAACACAGCATTTGGGGGAATCTGAAGGGTGTTTATTGTGGGTTCAGAGGAGAGGAGGATCGGTGAAGGCTGGAGTGACAATTACGGCTAATTACGCTTGCATCGCACTTGTTATACGCTAGGTGACCTGAGCACTCAATGCATAGTGACTCATATAATCCTCACAACAACTGTATGAGGTGGGTATTATTATTGTCCTCATTTTGCAGATGCAAATGAGACAGAGAAAGACTAAGTAACGTGTCCAAGGCTACACTGCAGAAAGGGAGAGACAGGATTTGCAGTCAGGCTTCAGGTTCTTAATCCCCACACTGCCTCTCTGGGAAGAACTGGAGATGGAGACCGGCCTCTAAGGATTGACTGAGCAGAGGAGGGAAGGGAAGCCCGTCGAGAGAGGGTGACAGATGTTAACCTTGACACGGAGGTGTGCACTGCAGCTCTGTGAACAATGAGAGACTAGTCACGTGGTGCCTTTTCTAGTCTTTTCCAGCAACTCTGGGAAAATGAAAATCCTCCCTCATAAATTATCTCATTTATTAACACAATCCCATGAAAGTTGAATTTGTATCCCCGCTATAGCAGTGGGGTAAAAAAATGAGGCACAGGGGAAGGAAATAACTTTTTCTCTTAAGAAATAGATACCCACTCTGGAAGCTGGTTTGTTCTTTTGTTCATTCATTCATTCATTCAACATCCATTTATTGAGCATCTATTATATGCCAGCTACTCTGCTGTGTGTGAGAGATACAGTAGTGAACAAGGCCCATTTCCTGACCTCAAGCAGATGGGGATTTTAAAACAGGTCAGTGTGGGGATTTTAAAACATGCCTGAAAATTCTTTGACCCTCATGCCATTGAGAGATGAGATCTATGACTACTTCCCTTGTGTCTCGGCGGACCTTAGGGACTCACTTATAGCTCATAGAATGCAGCGGAAGTATGTGACTTCTGACGTTGTGGGACTTCTGAGGCTAGGTCCCAAAAAGGGCCAGACAACTATCCCTCACTCTGAGGGAAACCAGCTGCCAAGTAAGAAGTCCAGCTAGGCTGATACAGCCACAGTGGAAAGGCCACGTGTGGGCACTCAGGTCGACAGCTCCAGCTGAGCTCCCAGTCGACAGCCAGCACCAGCTGCCAGCTTTGTGAGTGAGCCATCTTGGACGCCCAGCCTCATCTGACCTTCAGATGACTGCAGCTCTTGCCAACTTCTTACTGTAACTGCATGAGAACCCCAAGTGAGAACTGTCCAGCCTCTCCCACGTTTCTGACCCGTAAAAGTGTGAGCAAAATAAAAAAGTGGTTATGTCATAGATGTTGTAAGTTGTTGTATAGAAATAGCCACTGGGATAGTCAGCCTCTAAGAACTGAGAGGAGAGGCACCTCAGGGCACCCAGAGGAAATTGGGCTCAAATCCTGAGAGGAGAAATTGCTTAAATCTTCTGATTCAGCACTGAACATAAAACATCCAGCTGTCTTTCAGCTTTTATTGCTAACTGGTCCTTGTGAAGGAAGGGATAGGCAAAAGTAGAAGAGAAAAAGTGAAATGAGCAATTTAATAAGGAAGACTTGATTTTACATGCTGCTTTGAGTTTGAGCTGACATTCCCCCATCCATACACACATACACACACCACGCACACAGCAGGCAACGCAGGAGCCTGATTAACTAGAAGTTACGGTCATCACTAATGGTGCCTACTGCACTCAGTCTTTAGGCTGGTAACGAATAGTACTCTCTGCTTTAGGTCTGACGTCCTGATTAGTTAAACTGTTTGCAAAAGTCTCTGCAGTGGCTTTGCCTCAGGCTTGTCTGTTGAGTGGTTCCAGTGCTAGACAGGGGACTAAAGTGAGTAAGGGCTGCAACTGGAAGAGAGAAGCATGCTTCTCATGGTTCCATCAAGCTCTGGGTTAGTTGGAAGCAAATGAGGTAGGTGATATTGAGCGGCAACGGGGATGGGCTACGGCCTGACAACATTTCCTATCAGAGACCAAGGTATTCACTTCTACATTGTGTCTCGCCTTTGCTTTCCCCTTTTCCTGTAGGTATGCATGTAGGAAGCCTTCCTTTCTCTTCACAGAAGAAAAACAGAGAGGAGAGATGACAGTGGTTAATAGTGTGTCCCAACTGTTGACCTTATCCTATTGGAAAAAGAGCTTTTATCCTATTGGAAAAAGAGTTCAAAGCCTCCTTTCAGTTGCTAGAAGAGCAAAAGCTCTTCCTAGACCAGAATCGACCTTGCTCCTCTTCTTAACCATCAATTATGGTGGAAATCATGATGCTTTCACCAGGAATATCTGTGGGAAGCTCTTGGGATTTTGAGAGGCAGGTTTTTCCTGGTAAATCTTCTTGCTTATTTAATGTTTATAATTTTTTGTCGGTTTGAAATTAAAGAACTTTATTCCTGGGCTGCCCGAGGTGTTAGCTGTTTATTCTTGCAGGGACCCTTAGGAGCAATTTGCAAACTCATTTAACCTGCAGAACATCTGTTGTAAGAATTGGTGAAGGATCTTCTTCCCCACAAAGGGGGCGTGAGTGGCAGAAACTTGATTGGGTTTCAGGGTTTGTGTTTTCTGGGCCTGCAGTGAGCCTGTTGTTTCAATGAGGTGAGTCCCAGGGTCCCATTAGGAGATGACTTTCCTCCTATTAGAGGTCTGTCAGGATTTTCAGAGACACTGTATCATTGGCACCATCTCACTTTTGAGTTGGAAACTGCATCTGCTAGGCAAATTGGCCCTGGAAGTGTTTTCACCTGCTCTGCTGTGAAAGTCATGTTTGCACCTGAGTTCCTGTTTGTATCACTGAAGTCCAGTGAGTTGGGGTGGAAGGGAGGATAGAATGATCCAGCTCAGTGGGGTGGGTTCTGTTCTGGGAACATCTGAACTCTGCTGGTAGGTGCTAGAAGCCCATCTCGTCTTCCCATCTCTGAGTGGAGTCCCTGCTGAGGTCGGCAGTTGATACCCATCCTTTTTTGTTGTTGTTGTTCATAAGATTCCTTTATTATCTTTTTAGTGTTTACAGGATCTGAAGTCAGGTTTCTTCCTTCTACATATGGTAATTTGAGTCTTTTTCCTGTTGGCTAGAGGTTTACAATTTTATTGATCACTTCAAATAAACATTTTATCTTATTGATTTTCTTTTTTACTTTTCTATTTCACTTTTTATTTTGCCTCTTTTCTGCTTACTTTAATTTGCTCATTTTTTTCTAGTTTCTTAAGGCAATAGCGAAGGTCAGAGGTTGGCAAATTACAGCTCATGGCCTACTTTTATACAGCCTCTGAGCTAAGAATGGTTTTTATATTTTAAAAGGTTGTAAAAAAACAAAAAACATTTAACAGAGACCGTATATGATCCACATAGCCCAAAATGTTTACTTTCTGGTCATTTATTTTTAAAGTTTACCAATTCCTGGCTTAGATCATTGATGTGAGGTTTTTTTGGTCTTTTTAAATATGAGCACTTAAAGATAAAAAAAATCCCTTTAATCACTGCTTTAGCAGCATCCCACAACTTTGTTGCATTAAGTTTTCTTCTTCATTCAGACAAAAGTGTTTTCTAATTCCCCTTGTGATTTCTTCTTTGCCCTATGGATTATTATTTTTTTTTAACATCTTTATTGGAGTATAATTGCATTACAGTGGTGTGTTAGTTTCTGCTTTATAGCAAACTGAATCAGCTATACATATACATATATCCCCATATCTCCTCTCTGTTGCGTCTCCCTCCCACCCTCCCTACCCGACCCCTCTAGGTGGTCACAAAGCACTGAGCTGATCTCCCTGTGCTATGTGGCTGCTTCCCACTAGCTAGCTATTTTACATTTGGTAGTATATATAAGTCCATGCCACTCTCTCACTTCGTCCCAGCTTACCCTTCCCCCTCCCCATGCCCTCAAGTCCATTCTCTACATCTGCGTCTTTATTCCTGTCATGCCCCTAGGTTCTTCATAACCATTTTTTTTTTTAAGATTCCATATATATATGTGATATTTGTTTTTCTCTTTCTGACTTACTTCACTCTGTATGACAGACTCTAGGTCCATCCACCTCACTACAAATAACTCAATTTCGTTTCTTTTTATGGCTGAGTAGTATTCCTTTGTATATATGTGCCACATCTTCTTTATCCATTCATCTGTCGATGGACACTTAGGTTGCTTCCATGTCCTGGCTATTGTAAATAGAGCTGCAATGAACATTGTGATACCCATCCTTTTTAATGAGAAACATTCTCAGGGACTGTTCCCTTAAACAAACCTTTGTCACCATCTTGTTAAATTCCTTAATACGGAAAACATAAGGACATTTTCATGACTGCTCCAAGTTGTGTGTGGTTTTGAATAAATGGTCGGAGGGTTATATTTCTTTGCAACTGGAGAACTTAGAGGTAATTTAGGTCAGCCCTTGCATTTTACAGATGAGAAATTTGGGACTTTGAGAGTTTTGGTGCTTTGCCTGAGGTTACACAACTAGTTAGTGACAGAGCTAGGAGAAGAACCCAGATTTCCTGGCTCTTAAATCAGTATTTCTATTGCACTGTATTGCGTGGTCTAAAAACAGTACCCTCAAATAGATTTAAAGCAGGGTTTTCCACAAAATTCTTTGTTTTGGGGGCTGATCTGTGCCTTGTGGACGTTTACTGGTATATCTGGCCTCTACCCACTAAATCCCAGTAACAACCATTTCCCCACCTAGTTGTGACAAACATAAATGTCTCTGGACATTGCCAAATGTTCTGGGCGGGTGGGGCACAAAATTGTCCCCTGTTGAGAACTACTGATTAAAGGTAGTGTCTCTTTAAATAAGAAACATTTATGTTAATGCCTTGCAGGAGTGTGTGAGTATAAAATGGACTTAAGTAGCAGTCAGGGGTATGAGAAGACATCCTGCTTCCTGATCAGCTGTGACCACACAGGGTCATGGAGGCTAATAAGACCATATTGCCTGTCCCTGCATTTAAATGTTCAGATCGTAATGTTACCATAGCAGGGGAGGAGAGACTGATGGGGTGAGGGAAAGGCTTAAGGAAATCAGTAAGGTATTTTGTCTTTAAGGGAAGCAATTGCTATAGACTTTATTATCTGAAGGACTTGTATCCAGGATATACAAAGGACTCTCAAAATTCAATGACAAGAACACATACAATCCAATTTTAAAAGTGTGCAAAAGATTTGGACACTTCACCAAAGAAGGTAAGTGGATGACAAATAAGCACATGAAAATATATTCAGTATATTCAATATATTCAATCATTAGTCATTAGGAAAATGCAAATTAAAACCATAATGAGATATCACTACATAACTGTAAGAATGACTAAAATTGAAAAGACTGACCATATCAAGTACTGATAGGATGTAGGGGAACTGGAACTCTTGACATACTGCTGGTGGGAATATAAAATGGCACAGCCACTTTGGGAAACAGGTTGGCAGTTTCTTAAAATGTTAAACATACATCTACCATATAATCCAACCTTTCCACTTCTAGGTATTTATCCAAAAGAAGTGAAAGCACGTGTCCATGCACAGACTTGTGCATGAATGTTCATGGTAGCTTTAAATGTAATAATAACCCAAACTGGAAACAACCCAGATGTCTATCAGCAATTCCTTTTTAGACGTTGCTTTGTGAATGAGACATTTTCAAATCCTGCCAACTAATCAGGTTTGGTACAGAAACAGGTCAGACTGAGAGCATCTGTTTAGGCCCAGATACTGGCTTGCTTTTGGTGTATGTTAGTGTGCATAGGATTAGGATGGTGGTTTAATGTGATAGAAATAATACAGTGATATTCTGGCCTGGAATCTATACTATTTGGCTCCTGACGCTGGACAAGTCATTTATTGGGTCTCTCAGCCTTGGTCTTTTCAAATCTAAAATGAAAAGCCTCGATAACAGTGTATGATATGTCAGGTCCATTTTAGCTCTCCCTTTCTGTGCTATGAGTGTGTCCTGAGGAGATCTGAGTAGAGTGGGCATGGCCAGTTTGTCCTCATTGGAGAGATCTGCCTCAATGAAGCACAAAAGCTGTTGAGAAGAAATGCTGTCCATTATTAAGTTGGGCAAAACAAGTCATTTTGTGGGAATCATATTTAAAGCTAAAGCAAAGTGTGAATCTTATTTGCTGGCACCAGGGACCTTAGCCCCCTTGGACTCTGTCCTTCAGTGACCCCTTTTTGACTGTGTGGTCTTGGTTTGGTGCTGGGTTCCTGATGATTATCAAGAGAGACCTCAACTCAAGAGTGAGAACATCTAGCATGTTTTGTATTGTCCCAGTTCCTTTCTTCCTGGCATGTAGGATTAGCCAGTGCCATGATTGTAAAAGCATTTGCTTTCCTTGCCTCTCTCTTTCCCTCCTGTCTGATACCTCAAGAGAAATGCTCCCGATCTAGTAGTATCCCCACAATGCACAGCAGTGTTATTTGAGAGAAAAACATAAATAAGGAAGTTCTGCAGAACTAGAGGAACTGAATTTCATTTTCTTTGCTCCATCTCTTTGTGCCTGAATGCCTCCTTTGTCTGGCTTCGGGAATGCCCAGGCCTGAGTCACTTTTCCTGGAGCAGATATGGCAGACTGCAGGTCCTACCTGGCAGCTTTGCGAGTGCTTACTTTGTAAGATGGATTACAAACTTTTTGTTTTCTTAATAAAGGGTGTGAAAGATGTGAAGACTTTTTAGATTGGGGTAGCAGCAGTATATAATTTCTGTTCTTGTTTCTATGTCCAGACTCCAGATCTTTCCCAACTCCCATTCTCTACCCTAATTAGATGTTTCAGGTTTGACAATGTACCTGCCAGATCCCTTTTTTTTTTTTCCCCCCAAACAGTTTCTACTTTCTGTCTACTCCAGAGAGCTCCTCCTATAACTTCAGCATCTTATTCCCAATTGAAATTTAACTTTCCAAGGCTACTTTGGGAAAAAGTTAGGTCTAATTGTCAGACTTGATGCCTGCATATAGTCTCCGGGCCTAGATAAGAAAATAAACAGAAGGCTGTGGAGACATATTCCATCTTATCATCCATAATTTTAATGTCATATTAATTGGTTGGGTACCAACTGTTTTCCAAACAGAAAGTTGAATAACACAGAAGGATTTATAACAGTCCTGCCTGGAGTAATTGAAGTTAAAAGTCTTTTGCTAATATGGGTATGGCATGTTAGGTAACCAACATCATGGTTCTCGGCACAGATAGCATAATTCCTTCATAAGGCTTTGTACCATAGGAAGTAGACTGGCAGTAACGATTCCCATGAAATAAAAGAGATAATTGAGACTCAAGCAGTTAAGTGCCTGAGGTCATGCATATAATAAGTGATGAGACTGACCTTTAAATTCTGATCTTCAGACTTGATGCCAAGTCCAGTATGTCTTTTATTACCTATGTGCATTTCTATGTGTTTGTTACTTATGGAACTATTCTACTCTTCCCATAAGCTGCTCTCATTAGATTAAAAAAATTAACACTTTATTGGTAGTGGATATTATGAGATAATAGCAAAATTCAGAGGGACTTCTAATATACTCCTCTTCTACCTGAAAAAAGTTTTCAGCAGGAAAGAAGGGAGGGGACAGCTTACATCAGTTTCCTTATGGTCCTGCAGCTTCAGGGGTTATGGCCTGGACATTGCTGATGACCCTCACACTCGAGTGTTTTCTCTAGAGCTCCTAGGTGACAAGGCCCAGCAAATGGGTAGAGGTCATTCTTATGTGCCACTTTACTCACTCCAACTCTATCAACACAAATAACAACAAACCATAAACACTCATGTCCCTAATTCATTTCCTTTGGAGATTGGAGGTTTTGTTATATGCACCATAGAAGTCTTTAGGGGACCCACCTCAATGGTTTTTTTTATCTTGACTTAAATCCAACTCTTCTTGTTTCCTTCTCCATCAACAGCCACCCCCCCGCTCCGGCTTTCTGTTAAGGGGTGATGGACAATAGATGGTAGCAACAGTTTCTATGGTAACAGCATCTGAGTCATCTCCTTGGAAACCTGCATAAAGACCTTCCATCTTCAGACCAGCTCAGTGCAACTTGGAAGGTCTTTGTTCCCTTGAATGTATCAGCATGGGGGAGCAGGCTCTCCCGGGCCTTGGCCACTGCAGTTTCCTTTGGCTCCTGATGCCCATGGCACTTTGGGTATAGAGTTGGATTCAGGCAAAGGTGGGGGTTGGTGGGACCTGGAGTGCTTTTCTCAGCCTAACCCATGGCCAGAATGCATTGTCTATGGTCCAGCACCAGATACCCAGCAGATTTAGCCAATAGGCCTCTTGCTTTTTAAAAGGCCAAATGACTCAACCAAGGCTCCCACAGTGACCAGCAATGGATCAGAATAAAGCAATACTACATCTGAACACAGATGAGCTGGATATTTTGACATGGTCATGAAGAGAATACTGAAATAGGGCACTGTGGGATAGCTTGTAAGAGTCCCTTTCCTTGTGGTGTCCTTCAAATGCAGCAGTTTTGTTACTTAAATGAAAGCAGAATGGTTTCCAGCAGCTAAGAGCATTAATTCTCTTGTCATCAACCATGCCAAGTAACAATCACAAACGTTGCCATTGTGCCTCATATTTTATAGATCATTTTCACATTCAGGAGCTCAATTAATCATTTATTCAGTTCAACACATTAATTTGAAACCTACTATGTGCACATATTGTGTTGGAGTTTGGGGCATAGTAGTGAGAAAAAAATAGACATGGTCTGTGCCCTAATGAAGTTGACAGAAAAGAGAATCACGGGCTAATTAGATAATTACACAAGAGCATGAACATTCAGCTAAGATCTGCTAAAGGAGAGGGTCCATGGTATGATTAGTGTGCATGATATGGGGATTTGACCTATTGGAGACACTTCCCTGAAAAAGTGATGGTTGTACTGACACCTGATCAACAGGGGCTTTTGCATAGAGAAAGTGAAGAGTTGAAGGGCAACTTTACTTACTACCTTGTACTTATGAGTTAGCTTTTCTTCTGTCCTTGACTTGTTCCTCCGGATGGAACATGATTCTGCATTCAGGAACCATGTTTTCTCATGTCTGGGTATCCCCTGTAGCTGTGCTATTCAATTCAATAGCCATTGGACACATGTGAGAATATAAGTTTAAAGTAGAGTTCAGTTCCTCAGTTGCACTAGCCACATTTCAAGTGCTTAGTAGTCTAGTGTATGAGCACAGATAAAGAACATTTCCATTATTCTAGAAAGTTCTGATGGACTGTTCTATAGCACCCAGTACATATGACACTTAATTGGCCCAAATAAATATGTACTGATTGAGCCCTCAGATTAGCAAAGCCTGTTTCTCATGGGTGAAGCTGAGGGCAGTTACTGATTTGGGAAAAACTGATATTTTGCCCTATCACCATTATGAACTATCAGAGAAAAATTAAAACCACACAACAACAAACAAGACACTTTGCATTCTTAGAAAACCAAAATTAACAATTACCCTATCAAGTTCTGGTCAATAAGATAAGTGAAAGTTTAGGCATTTCCCATAATCTTGGATTCCCCTGCTTCTCCCTCGACTCTTGAGATGCTGAGATCTGAGGAAATGTTACCACCTTTGTGGATATAATAGTGTGAGAAAGTTGCAGTTTTCCCACCAGAACAGACTAATCTTGTGGGCTTTTTTCTTTTGATTATCTGTTGATTTTCATTTACCAAGCCACTTTAAAAAAAAAAAATGTTTTTTGCTGACACAGACAAGTAGTTTGGTTGAAGGTTTATCTTTTTAAATTCATGAATCCAGAAAATAAGAAGCAGACATATGCTGTACCAAGGAAATGATAATTCCTGTCTTGGGGAGTTAATGTCGGCTCCTGTAGAGGCTACTTAGTGGTTGAGGAGGAAAGGGGAGGTAGGATTCCTGGATTCTGGAACCATGTGATTTTGGCCAACTTGGCTAAACCAAGTTAAGAACCATTTATTTTTCTAATAGGGGTTTTTGATGAGATATTTTGTATCATTGACTCTAACTTTTTTTTAAGTCAGGACTTCATAGGGCTAGGATTTCTGGAGCCCCAGAACAGCTGAGGAGGATGCCACTGGTTGGGAATTACATGTGTCATCATGTGTAGGAATGGGTGAACATGAAAGTTACCATCACCCCATGTGGCTGACACCTCCCCCTCCCTCAATCCCGACCCCTGCACACACCATGCTGACCCTAACAAACTGTTTCTAATTTTCACTTGAAAATAATCTGAACATGTTTAGGTTGATGGGCCGTCTTCTCATTAAGATTTCATAAGCTTCCCGGGAGCGTAGAGAAACCTCCCTAGGTCTGCTTGCTTAGAGCCTTTTGTTTGGACCCTGAAGAGGAAGTATGCAGCTTGTTAATGAGAGTCACAGATGAAAATTAAAGTTGAGGGCACTTGGAACCCTAGCAAAGGCCAAAGATTTTGAGGTGAGCTCTAGGGAAGTGAGCATGTAGGAGCAGGCAATAAGGTACAGAGCTGAGAATGCCTGAGGGGAAAGCAGTGGGGCTGGTAGACGATGAGGAGCATGAGAAACTTGGACTTGGGAGGCAGGGTTGGCAAGCTGGCTCCACCACTGCCTTGCTGACTGACTAGTAATAGGCAAACATGTTGGTCATTTTACAGTAAGGAATATGAGGCCTTGAGATTCTACATGGATGTGTTTTCTGCAGTGGCTGGCATGTCATGAGAGGCTGGGATTGGTGAGCGGTGACGAAGGAGAAAGGATGTGAGGATAGTCTGTTCTAAATTATATGTTACTTTTTTTGCAGTACTGTATAGTGTAGCACTGTTTACAGAAATTACAACTGTAGACCACTATAAACAGGGCACAGGGCTGGGCTTTTAACCGACACAATCCGTAGAGTGGGCGATGTTGTCCTCCTTTTGCAGGTAGAGAGACTGAGGCTTAGAAGGCTTGAGTAACTTCCCTGGCCTCGCACAGCTGATAGATGCCAGATCTTTGTCCAAGCCCCTATTTTTGCCACTATTCCTGCTTCCTTTCCAGAGAGGCCCTTTGTGATCCATTTCAATTCGGACATTTTATGATGCTGTCAAAATGCTTTTCTTCAAAAGGCCCTTTAGAAAGCTGTTAGAGCTCCAGGAATAGTACAGATTGAATATGCTCATCAGTTAAACATATTTACATCTCCCTTGGGGCTGTGGAATCAGGAGGGTTAATTAGCATCTGTCAGGCTGTTCTAAAGTACTGGGAAGGACTCAAGATGACCTTGAAGAGCATTTTATTTTGAGGTGGCTCCCAGAGTTTGTATTATAGATTGGTCAATCTTTTCCCCATTTCCGACAGCTTTTATTTACAATGGCTCTTTCTCCGGAAGCTGGGATCTATATCTTTCCTGTGCTTGTCTGTTCCAGCTGGCCCTGGCCAGACTGAAGTCAGCACCCTAGACCTGTCCCCAAACAGTTCTTTTTTCTCCCTCAGCTCCTTTTACTGTTTCTTGCTGAGAGACCCGGGTAGCTGGCCCAGGAGAGGGAATTCAATGTGAGTTATTTGCTGATGAAGATTTGTTTTTACAGGATAGGCAATGAATTGCTCTGAGCTATCTACATTCTCTGATTTCCTCTCTCATGACCTTCCATTGCTGTGTGCAAGGTGTTGATCAGGACAGGAGTCCCAGCCAGGGTGAGAGCTGTAATCAGTGGCCATAGAGTGAACAAGGTCAGATGGATGGATCCTTTGGAGAATGACCTCTGGTAGCATTGTAAACTCATTGCATGAATGTAGTCTCATATACAAGAGAAACATTGAAAAACAAACAATGCAAGTGATTGTTTTCTGTGTGAGCAAGCTAACCCAGATTTTAAGGGTAGGATTCTGGTTAATAAGAATTCAATAAATTGGAATAGAGATAAGGAGACAGGGGCCAAATTAGTGTCAGCCATATACTGAGTCCAACCCATGAGACTATGTCTGGCATTATGGCAGAGTATCTGAATGATTGTTTTGCTCCACCATCATCTGGTGTGTCAGTAAACATTCCTGCAGCTGTTTTCCTTACTTTGGCTTCTGGACTGAACTTGATCTTCTTATGGATTTAACTCTCCTTCCAAAAGGCTTCATTACATTTGAACTCCTTGTGAGTCCTTGGGACTTTCAGCTATTGGTCAAAGCCTGTGCTGATGTGGACAATGTTTAATTTACTGTTTCCTTTCTGACCTGCCTCTGTAAATTAATCGTCTTTGAATGCCAGCATCACTCATCTTACTCTACCATGTTTGCTTCTCAACTTCTTTGCTCTCCTTCCTCCTCTCTTGGAGGCACACATATACTTACACATGTGGGTGTGCACACACAAGTGTGTGCTTATTATATATGAACAGCGTCTCTTGTCTCTTAAGAACAGAGTGATTGATGATGCAAAAGTCATTTCTCATTGAGTCTTAGGATCCCTCATATGTTTGGTCTGAGTCAGGGATTTTGATTTTTTTACTCTGTCAACTAGAGCCAGATAGCTAGAGCTGCTTGTGAATGTACCCCCTTATTTAGGAATTAACTTCTTTTAGATGATCTCTTAATGAATCCAGGACCTTCAGTCATTTAAACACTTCTTAAGCACCTTCCACTTACAGGGTGTTCTCTTCTCGCTCCAAATTATTCCTAGGGGAAACTGATTTTTGTACAAGTTTTTCCCAAGGATTGGTCAGAAAGCTTGTGTGTCAGAGGTGAAAGGGCCACACTGGAGGGGAGATAGATGCACAGAAGGGATAAGTGGGGCATCCAAGATAATAAAAACTTAGCTTATTACACAGCCACCCACATTCAGGCCTTGAATCCATGTCAAATGCTGCAGAACCTTCTGGTTGGAGGAGAATAGAAAGGGAGCTCTGGCTGGAACTTGCCAAAAGCCGGGGAGTTAACACATTGGGAGGACAGTGGAAGCCAGTGGGTTTCTCCGTTCACATCTATATGTGATTTTTCTAAAAAGTGCTGCCAGAGGTCACATAAGCAGTAAGAAATCCAGGTTCAAATCTGGTACAAACGTAAGAATTGTCAAAGGAAACATCATCTGTAGTGATAGTGGGGCGGGGCGGCGGTAGCGAGAGGTGGCCATCTGCTGCCTGTGTAGGTCTTGAGGTTAGGTTGCCATCTTAGTGCCATGTATCACCTTGATTGTAACCCCTGGTTGCTGAACCTGACTTAGCCATGCATCTTTTCAGATTTTCTTTAGTGGCCATAGACATTTCTCTTTTCTATCCAAATTTCAGGGAGGACATTTCTGCCGTTAAGCAACTCCATTAATCAAATGTACCAGACTTATTGCCTTGTTTTGGTTATTTAAAAAATTGGCCATGAACTGTCCCCTGGCTAAATTTCGAGCCTGATTTCTAACCACTCCCCTGTGCTCATTTCCTCCAAATGCACAGGGCTGTTTGCATTTCCCGAACACTGAGTTGGTACCTGGAGACCACAGCTCGTGTTCTCGTTGTTCTCTCCCAGCCTCATATTCCCCTCTTACCTTGTCTCCCTGGGCAACCCCTGGTCATCATTCCATTTTACTATACAGTGTTTATAACATTGAATCAGAATGATTAGACGTCTGTCTTTTACTCACTTGTGTGTCAGCCCTGTGAGGTTAGGAACCACTTCCTAATAATTTTTGTATGACCTGCTTATAGAACAGTCAGTCCTTATCCCTGTATCTTCCAACAGGACCGTGAGTGGGATATGGGGGCTGTGATGGTGGTGGGGTTGGGCAGGAGAGAATTGATTAAAAAAAAACAACCCAGGTGGGTAGGAGGCATAGGTGCAGCTGCCACCATGCATCTTAATCTGTAATCTTTTCCTCTCACTTGAATCTACTTCTACTTCCCTGGGTTCTCCTCTCCTACCTTGGTTTGTTTCCAGGTTGACACATAAGTGGTCTCTTGTAGTTGCATGGTATCTTATATCCATGGCTCAACTTTTAGCCGTAGATGTTTTTGTCTCCCCATTGGTCAAGCCTTTAAGATCTACAGTGGAAATCTTCTGACAACAGTGCCTGTCTTACCTATTGCAGGATTGGTTGATATTCTGGCAGGTACTGGCTGTCATTCTCTGTCGTTGGTATTTCTTTAGGCTACTTCCTACATGTGAGTTTTCAGGGAGAGGGAGAGCGCCCACAAACAAGTCTACCACTAGGGTAAATAAATGCGTCTTTGTGGGATTTATCATCGTTAAATACTAAGGTTTAAATGCTTATATAAGCCTAGGGGATTTGACATAAGGTCAGTAACAAAGGAATAGCCCTGGGGTTGGCAGGGTGTGCTGTGGGTATTCACAGTGGCATGTATAGGATGATGTTTGGTTGATTCCATTAGTACCGTTTCTCTCAGCTTGTAAACTTTGTGGTTTCCATACTCGCTATTGCTCAGACATCATCATCTTTCTTACCGTTGCTCAGGAAGAGTAGAAAAGACAACCTGTAACCTCTGATATGGTTTGTTTGGTTGTGATTCTCATCTGGGACAGAGTTCACATGTCTGTATACAAGTGGTCTCTCTGGGACCATACCCCTGTGCGCTCTCCATCTTTTCTGAGTTAGATTGCTTTTGGGTGACTGACTTGGGCAACATTTTCAGTCTTTTAAAAGAAGTCCCATGTCCAGGAAGGCATTCCTCAGATGTTTCTGGAGTTGTGAATCAGGCTGTTAATTATAAACACTTGAAAGAATGTGCTGGTTTCTCACCATAAGCACAGTGGGCCATTTCTAACAATACCGATATAGTCTCTTATGTTTGTACAATCAGAGGATGGTACTATTGTCTGATTTTCTTCTCCATGAATTTTTTATTTTTGTGATTGCTTTTGAAAATGTTCTGTTCAAATTTTGTATAATAGTTTGACTTTGCCATTCTTTGTTTCCAATTTCATATAGTTCCATCGTTCAATATTTACATGATTGTGGCTTGGTTCTTATATTTTATTGTGGAATAAGACTGCATATGAGTTTTTTCTTAGTTGAACTGCCAAAAAGTCATTAAAGTTTACTCTCAGTTATGTTAAGTTCACAGCATATAAACACAAAGTCAAAAAGCATTTAAAGGTTTTAAATGTTTTTTATTTATTTTTATTTTTCGCTGTGTTGGGTCTTCGTTTCTGTGCGAGGGCTTTCTCTAGCTGCGGCAAGCGGGGGTCACTCTTCATCGCAGTGCGCGGGCCTCTCACTATCGTGGCCTCTCTTGTTGCGGAGCACAGGCTCCAGACGCGCAGGCTCAGTAGTTGTGGCTCACGGGCCCAGTCGCTCCGCGGCACGTGGGATCCTCCCAGACCAGGGCTCGAACCCATGTCCCCTGCATTGGCAGGCAGATTCTCAACCACTGCGCCACCAGGGAAGCCCTAAATGTTTTTTTTTTTTTTTTTTTTTTTTTTTTTATAAATGCAGCTTTTTTTGTTTGTTTTTAGAATAATTCTTTATTTTTATTTATTTATTTTTGGCTGTGTTGGGTCCTCGTTTCTGCGCGAGGGCTTTCTCCAGTTGCGGCAAGCTGGGGCCACTCCTCATCGCGGTGCGCGAGCCTCACACTATCGCGGCCTCTTATGTTGCGGAGCACAGGCTTCAGACGCGCAGGCTCAGTAGTTGTGGCTCACGGGCCCAGCCGCTCCGCGGCATGCGGGATCCTCCCAGACCAGGGCTCGAACCCGTGTCCCCTGCACTTGCAGGCAGACTCTCAACCACTGCGCCACCAGGGAAGCCCTAAATGTTTTTTAAAAGCATTAAAACATTAACATTTGTATGTTATAGGGTTGCAAGTCTTAATTTAAGAAAAGTTAAACTTCTCAAATCTGGCTTGTGCAAAGTAGAGTGGATTACGTTTCAGAAAGAAATTTAGCACTTGTATTTCCTAGTTGCATTTATTCCCCATTTATTTGTAATTTAAAAAATCTGCACTTTGTGCTTGTGTTTTTCTCCAAAGAAACTAAGACACCCTTAAAAAACCACTTTAACTAACAGCATGCATATTCTAGTTGCATTGTTTGGGTTTTGTTGTCTTTGAGAATCCCCTTGTAGTTTCTCCCCCTTGCAGAATGTAGTGATGTTGTTTCTATGGAAACAGTGATGTCACGGGTATGAATGGGGCTTAGTGACCACCAGGAGTGCCATATATCAAGGCCAGTGATAGAGCCCAGCTTTACCTATGAAGTTGCTAATGGGGCTCTGTTGTCAGCAACTTGAAATATATATGACTGGGAGGGAAGTGGATTTGTGTAGCAGTTCTGGACAGCCCATATGGAGTGTGTGTTTGTGAAGCCATGTGTATGTGATTGTGAAATAAATCCTGCTTCACGGTTTGACTTTAGATCATCTGGATTCCCAGGTCCATGAGGTGGGAACTTGTAACCTATGAAATCAAGTTCCCAGCATCTATGGAAGAAATGAAGGAGAAAGATGTCTCCAGGGTTTGGTATCCAGATACATAAGGCTTGCAGTGTCAGCATTAATACAAATCAGAGCTTTGTAATAATGCATGTAATAAATAGGCATTGATATACAGTAGGCATATAGTTTAGTTTAACTTGAATGCATTTAAATGTTCTCTAAATGTAAATGACTTGATGAATAATACAAATTATGACTAATTGATCAGAGCCAGAGTCTGATTAAGCAGCATACTGTAACTTATACTTCCGAAGAGTGCGGCCCTGTTCAGAGAGGTGGTCTGGAAAGGCTAAGCTCTTAATTCAGTGATTGCTCCCACTTTTGTTTTTGCCTTTCCTCTTTTAGAACTGCATCCAGATCTTGCGGCTCAGTCTTTTGACCATTATCAGGATATATGATATTTGATTTTTTTTAATGGTCCAAATCATTTGGAACCAAGTTTAATGATTGCCTATCTTGATAACTCAACTTATGGCTATTCCAGTTACAAAATGAAGTATCATTACAAAGTAATGAGACTGATAATGATGTAGTTTATATATTGGTTCTAAAATAACTTCTTAAAGGGTGATTTCCTTAAACTTTCAAGCAGTTATTTCATTAGAATTTATTATGTTCCCAAGGTGACTTCTTTGAGGGTTAACATTTTTTTGGATCTATAAGTTCAAGTATACATGACAGAAGTAAATCTCTCTGATAAATACTGCCTTAATCCATTTGGGCTGCTATAACAGATACCATGGACTTGGTGGCACACAAACAACAGAAACTTATTTCTCACAGTTCTGGAGGCTGGAAGTTCAAGATCAAGGCACTGAAATGGTCGGGTTCTGGTGAGGGCCCTCTTCCAGGTTGCAGACAGCCATTTTCTCATTGTATCTTCACATGGCGGAGAAGGTGAGAGAGCTCTATGGGGTCTTTTTTTAAGGGCACTAATCTCATTCATGAGGACTCTGCTCTTATGACCTAATCGCCTCCCAAAGGCCTCACCTCCTAGTAGCATCACATTGGGGATTAGAATTTCAACATAGGAATTTTGGAAGGACACAAACATTCAGCCTATAACACATCATAAATCTCATTTCGTATCAGACAATGAGATTTTCCATATAAGTAAAATTTAAGCTTCTCCCTCTAAGCATTAGTCCGGTCTTTCAAAATTAATAATCATTTAATTGAAATATTTCATGATCTGTCATGCCCTCTTTCTTAAAGAAACTTTACAGAACGAAACTTAACTTTTTTTTCCCCCATGACTCAAAGTTATTATTTTGAATTCTACTTGTAATACTGAACCAAAATAACGAAGTACTGTCCTCAGAGGTCATGGAGGGAGCATAGTGCTAATTTATTTCCGCTTTATAAATGACACAAGTTGCTCCTTTTTTTGTTTGTGTGTTTTTAGTTTTTCTCTACTTTCCATCTTTTTTTCTGTTTTATCCTTTGCTTTTAGGTTACTGGTGTTTGCTTTTTGAAGCTGTCAGTGTGCCTGACTCTGCTAGGCTGAATAATGGCCCCTAAAACATGTTTGTGTCCTGGTGCTACCTTACGTGGCAAAAGAGACTTTGCAGGTGTGATTAATCTCCCACGTGGAGATCCTTTACTCACCCTGATTTTTCCATATGGGCCCAATATAATCACAAGGGTCCTTCTGTGGGCAAGGCAGGAGATCAAAGAGATTTGAAGATGCTAATAAGCTGCTGGCTGTGACGATAACAAAGGGGCCATGAGCCAAGGAATGCAGATAACCTCTAAAAGCTGGAAGAGTCGAGGAAATGGATTCTCCAGAGGGAATACATCCCTGTGGACTCATTTTAGGCTTCTGACTTCCAGAACAATAAGATGTTAAATTTGTGACATTTTTAAGCCACTAAGTTCATGGTAATTTGTTACAGCAGCCATAGGAAACTAATACACTGACCCTGGCTGTTGCCCTCCTAATTTGATGCATTATATCAGATGACTGAATTTATTATACATATACCTTCTGTCCAACAAACATTTGTTATCAATTTTGTATCAGGTGTTCAGAATGAAATAAGACACAGTGTGTCCCACATCTCAGTTTTGCTATGCACCTAGTCCAATTGGGAGATCGAGCTGGGAAAAGACAGATAAAAGTATCTTTGCAATCTAATCTATTAGGTGCTGAAACTGAATAAAGAATGAATAAAGAATAAAGAATGGTAGGAATTCAGAAGAAGAGGCAACTGTCTTATTTTGGCGGATCCAGAATGTTCAGGTCTTACAGAATGAATGTGTATGTGATTGGTGGGGAGAGGAAGTGTGAAAGGGGAGTCGTGCCTGATTAAAAAAGTGGTAGATGGGCAAAGCCCATTGCAGGTAATGCAAAATTCATAAATCACCTTCAGTTGATTTTCTTTTGAGGGAAGTAGATGAAGACCCTGCAGACACTCACACCTGTTTTGGTTTTCTAAGGCCCTCTTTGCCTTTTGTCCCGCATGTTGGCTGGATATTTAGTCCTTCAAGCTGCAAAATTTTACCCATGGATAAGAGAAGCATCAATTACCTATAAATATAAACCAAATTAACACCTAACCTGTGGCCAGTGTACTTTCTGGAATATTCCTGAAGCCCTCATTCTTTCACTGACTATAGCAAAGAACAGCTCCTGATCCTAAGAAGATCAGGGCTCTCATAGGTATCCTCATTAAATCTTTTAACAGTTAATAGTGTCATAAAATATAACCAGTTTCACTTTTGGTTCAAATTTCATTTTTTTTGAGGGGGTAACTTCATCATGGTAATAATTCAGTGATATTCTAATGGGAAGATTTTGTTAATTCATGAGGGATTGAAGAACACAATCATATTTAGATCAGCTTGTATTTTAATGAAGGGAAAATAGGGCATCTGGTTCATCAAGAATTTATAGCTACTTTAATTGCAAACTGTGTGGAATGATTTAGCATCCCTTTGTTCCTGCTTAACAGTTATCATCACATCCAAACTATTTACTGAGTACCAGCTAAGTGCAAAGCATTGTTTAAAGTGCTGTGGGAGGTGTAAAGCTACTAGTAATCTTAATAGTAGCATAAGAAACATTTAATCATTTAACCCATTTTTTGAGCCATTTAAATGAGCCTAGGCACTCTTCTTATCTCTTTAGATATATTATCTTGTTTGATCTTCAGAAGAATTGCTTACTTGCTGCTCATACTCTATTTTTTTCACCTCTCTCTCGTCGTAAACTGACTTCCAGCCTCATCTTTCTGCCAGAATAATTCTTGTTAAAGAAATTAGTGATCACTCTCTCCAAACCCATTGGATGTTTTTCAGTCATCTTCCTTGACTTCTCAGGAACATTTGTCACCATTGATCATCACCACTTCCTTTAAAGTTTTTGGCTTTGTCAGTACATCACACCTTCCTGATTTTACCCGCTCTGGCCATCCTTTCTATTAGATTGAATCGTATAGAAATTGCTGGTAGTCAGCTATTTGGGTCCAAGAAATGGCACTTTCCTGTGGTTTCATAGAGAAGTTGGTCCTATTATAGTCTATAAGTTTTGGAGTTCTCTTATTTTCTCTCTTTACGCTGCCATTGGGTAATCTCATATACGTTTACAACTATACACAGACAATCCAGAATTTGTATGTTTGATTGAGACCTCTTCTCTGACTCCCAACTTTTATTTTTACCACTGATTACTTGACGTCTCTTCTTGGATTTCTCAAGGATACTTTGGTATCATCATGTCCAGAATCAAACTCTTGCTCTTCTTCTGTGAATCTGGTTCTGTTCCAGTTATCCTGGTCCAGTGACTGGCACCACCATGTATACAGTTGCACAAACATTAGTAACCTGTCTCTTGGTCCCTTGCTCTTTCTCCAGTCCCTGTTACATTTACTTCTGTACTAGGTCTTGAATCCAACAGCTTCTCTTCATCCCCACTACCCTCCTAGTGGTCCTAGTTCAAGTGGACTATTGCAGTAGCATCTGAATGGTCTCCCTACATCTTTGCCAGCCTTGCCCCACCCTTTTGGTCTGTTCTTCATACTATGACCAGAGTGAGCTTTTGAAATCAGAATCTTCAGCCATGCCCCTCCTCATCCTCCCAACTTAAATATATTCTTTGCTTCCTTTTTCTCTTAGGCTAAAGGCCACACTTCTTAACATGACCTTACTGGTGCAAGGTGGCCCCCTGCCTCCTTCTTTAGCCTCTTCTCCCTTCACTGCTCCCTTCCTGTCTTTTCTGGGGTCACACTGCTCTTCTTTCCATTTCTGTGGCCTCTGTACTCCCTCCAGCCCATGGTCTTTGCCTAGGTGGTGACCTTGCCTGGAATATTTTTCCTCCCTTCTTTGCTTTCTTAGCTTCTATTTATGTTTTAAATTTTTACGTGTCAGTTCCTTGAAGAGACCTTCCTTTTCTTTCCTGACAAGGTCACATCTCCCTAAAATAAGCTCATTTTCTTTATGAAAATCCTCAGTTACAATTTTACGTGGATTTGTGTGATTCTTGGATGTGTACATCCTCATAACAACTCCAAATTAGGCTGATCCCATTTTACAGATGAGAGAACTGGGGCAGGTGATTTGCCTGAGATAATTCAGCTAGAAGGTTGACTGAGCTGGGAGTTGAACCCAAATCTGTGTGATTATGTATTTATTAATGCTAGGATCAGTTTTGAGGAACAGAAAAACCTGAAATAACAGAAGTTTATACACAAGGTAGAAGTCTTTCTTTGTCATGTAATACTGTCCCAAGGTGGTTTGGTAGCCTGTGGTGTCAGAGACCTTGGCTACTTATGTGTGTTGCTTCACTTGATCTTAACTTGACCTTGTGGTTCAACATGACCTTGTCTGAGGCCAGGGAGGAGCACAGAGGGCACATGCAACTACCTCTTAAGGAAGGTTTCCCTAAGCTGCCATGGGGCACTTTTGTTTATGTCCCATTGGCTCGAACTTAGTCTTATGGCCGCATAAACTGCAAGGGAGGCTGGGAAATGAAGTCACTATTCCAGGTGGCTATGTGCTAGCTAAATATTGGGGTTTCTATTACCCTAGGAGGAGAAGCAGTGTGTATCAGGAGATTACAGGCAGTCTCTGCGTAAGACTGTAAAACCCAAGCTCTTGACCACTGAGCTTGCGAGTTCCTGGTCTCAAGGATTTCTGTTTTACTAGGGAAACAAAATATAAATAAACGATAAGTTAACAGTAAAAGAGAAATACCAGTGAAGTAATATCAGTAATAGGATGTTACCAAGCATGTGGTATGTGTTCAGAAATACCAGATAATTTTTGGTGGTACCCAGGAAGGCTTCAGGTGTTAAGTGGGCACGGCAGTCCATAACCATGAATCACTTGGTAAGAGAATTATCCCTTTCTAGTTCCCTTTCATTCTTTCTGATGATATCAACACCTGATATTTATCTTTACCATTCTAATACTGGTTATAAGAGGATTGCTTTTTAATCTCATTGGTGTCAGTGAAGCTTTTGTTTGTCTCCTGGTTCTTGGTATTTTCCTCCCTACCGAGTCTTTAAACATGGTTACTTTTGTTGTTGTTGTCGTGGAAGGCTTTGACCAAAGGGCTGTCTGTTCATCTTCTGAATAGTGCTGTATGGCATGCTTCTTCTGTTGAATGCTGGGTTTCTAACTAAAGAAGAACCTGTTAATTATGGAAACATTTCACCAGGATGCTCATAATTCTGATCTTTTGTCCTTTTCTTCCTAGAGGATACATATTTCAATGGTGAGCCATGGAACGATAGGCCACAGTGTAACGACTGCATTTCTGTAGTTGTGGAAAAACCAGTAGTAGTAGCAGTAGTAGTAGTAGTAGTGGTAGAAGAAAAACTAGCAGATGGATCAAAGAGCTGTATCTGCCCTACTGAGGTAATACTACTTCCAAACTAATGTTTGAAGAGAGAAAAATCTGCTTCTGTTAGTTTTAGCACCGCTAAAATTGGTATAGAGAATCATACAGAATTTTCCCAGAGGGCCCCACCTGTGTTAGGGAACGGTCATAACACCTGGTGTATTGGCTACATGTATTCATCTCCTCTCCTTCCCAAACCTCACTGAAATAACCATTAGGACAAAGAGAATAGAAGAGGAAATAGTAAAAGACTTCAGTGACTTTTTAAAGGACAGAATGTGTGGTGTGTTGATGGCTTTAGTTGAACAGAGGCAGCGTCAGATGACAGGTAAGTTGATTGATGTGGGAAAGCTCTGGAGAGGCTCAAGACATGGAGGGTACCAGTTGTTGCAAAAGGCAGAGGTAAAGTGCCAAGATAAAAAAGATCTTAAGTAGAAGTCTTCATACTGAACTGGCAGGACCCTAGAGCTCCCTCCCCTGTTTCTGGAATATTGATGGTAAGAACACTTATCTCTGGAGAAACTGAATGGTCCCAGAGAAATGATCTCTAGGCCTTGACATTTGAAGATTTCTGCAACTAGAAGGCCAGTCTTCATCCTGATCACTCTCTAGGGAAACTCACTTGTCAGTGAGTTCTTCCAGGCAACTAGCACCACCCCCTACACAGAGCATTTCCAGTCAGCTTTTGACTTTTTTCTCCTCAAATAGGGGTGGGCAGCCCAAAATCATGAAATATTTGAGGAAACCATCCTACACAATAGAGAGACAAAAATAAATAAAATGGAAGGAAGAAGCTGAAGAAAACAGATATAGCAGAGATCAGAAGAAAACCTAACAAAAACAAAAAACAAACCTGGAATTAAGACACTGTGTCCTAAAATAAGAACAGAATGCTATGAAAAAGAAATAATTAGAGAACTCTCCAAAATTAAAAATATGATATTCAAACTAAAAGAGAAATCAATGGGGGGCTTCCTTGGTGGTGCAGTGGTTGAGAATCCACCTGCCAGTGCAGGGGACGCCGGTTTGAGCCCTGGTCTGGGAAGATCCCACGTGCCGCGGAGCAGCTAAGCCCGTGCGCCACAACTGCTGAGCCTGCGCTCTAGAGCCCACGAGCCACAACTACTGAGCCCACGTGCCACAACTACTGAAGTCTGCGTGCCTGGAGCCTGTGCTCTGCAACAAGAGAAACCACCGCAGTGAGAAGCCCATACAACGCCACGAAGAGCAGTCCTCTCTCGCCGCAACTAGAGAAAGCCCGTGTGCAGCAACGAAGACCCAGTGCAGCCAAAAATAAATTTATTAAAAAAAAAAAAAAGAAGATGCAAGAGGGAGGAGATGTGGGAACATATGTGTATGTATGGCTGATTCACTTTGTTATAAAGCAGAAACTAACACACCATTGTAAAGCAATTATACTTCAATAAAGATGTTTAAAAAAAAAAAGAAATCAATGGAAGTGTTGAAAGGTTAAGAAAGAGAGAGAGAAAATCAGCTAAAAATTAGAATAAAAATACAAGGTGGGAGAGAAAAGATTAGCAAATCAGAGAATCAATCTGGGAAGTCCAACATCTGATAAATATGGGTTTTAAAACAGAACAGAAAAAAACAAATAGGACATTGTCAAAGAAGCAATACAAGAAAAATTTCCAAGTTGATTTAAGTTTTTCAGATTGAAAGGACCCACTGAATAATCAGCACAGTGAAAATGAAAAGGACTCACTGAGTGTTCAAGGCACAGCCAGGCAAACTAAGGCACCTCAAGGATCAATTCCTTCTCCAGAGGTAGCTGTGCTGTAACTCTTCTCTATGGCTGCCCCTTTCCATTTTAGAAGGGGCCATAACGTATCACTTGAGGAAGACTCATGTTCTGTCTTTTAAGCTCATTGAGTTTGGGAACCTTGCAGTCAGTTTCTTATGGCAAAATAGACCTGACAGTTCCTTGGTTATCTTAATTATTCATTATCAAATAAAATGTCCCTGTTTTTAAAGTTGGATTTACTTTTATTCTTTGTAGTGACTGGAGGAGGAGTTAAGAGATACAGAGATATGAAATGAGGAACATATTTTCCACCTTTTTGAGAAGTCATTTGAAACATTTTAAAAAAGAGATAATAGCTGATATTTTGGGAACTAGAATGAGTAAACTCATTCAATTTGAAAAAATCAGTGTTCATTTTTGAGCAGTGATCTGAATCTAATTGGTTGCAACCAAGTATCATCCTGATTAAAAAAGGGTTGGGAAGAAATAAAAGGAACTCAGCTCCTTTTAGACTGGAGAAAAATAGTTCTTTTGACGGGGAGGGGCACAATTATTCCAAGGAAAGAAATTGTTTAAATGACATATTATTATGTTACTTAGTCATAGAAGATACTTTGATTTGGGCTCAGAATGTGATGATTGCTACAAAACGAAGACGATTTGAGATAATTTTCTGAGGGCTATAGCTACTGTTTGTTTGGTTTTTTTCCAATTTTCTTTTGAAAAAGTAGGAAAGAGAACACTTTTCTGGTCCACTCAGTAGCCTGATTTCCTAAAAGATGTTAAGCTCTTAGGAAAACTCAACAGACTCAAACAGGCTGACTCTGTCTCCTAAACTCAAGTAACTTTTCAAAGTGTTGGGCTAAGTGTCCAAGGGGCTTTAACCTACAATTCTGAGAATTTATGATGCCATGACTCTCCTTTATCATAGCCATTAGAACAACCAGGTATTTTAAAAGGAAAAATAAATCGAAGGAGAACATTGGCCATATTTGGAAGACTGTCTTCCTCCAAAATTAAATGGCAACTAGCCAAAAACCTGTCCACTGGTGGTATTCCTCCTGCCTGGGATCCATTTGCCTCTATGTATGGGTAGTATTATTATTTCTTGTCACTTTCTCACTTCACTGGGCAGTTAGCCTCCTTTACGAGTTCCTTGCTTCCTCACTTGCCTTCTAATATTCTTGACACAGCAGCCAGAGTGATTGTCAGATTAAGTCCTTATATTTGGCTGGAAATCCAATAATAGTTGCTAAAGAGGATATAAAGCAGAACCTATATAGCTCCTGTTTTCAGAGAACTTACATTTTGGTTGAGAAGATGGAAAAGATCCATGTTCTAAGTTAAGAGTATTAGATAGGTTTTATATATAGCATTATTATAAAATCAGTCCCCTGAGTACTAATTGCCGTAGCAGTTTGGAAGAAATTCCTTTAGGTTATGATTGTCACGGGAGGTTTTTATGAAGTGATATTTGAAGTTCAACTTATGGGAATGCTTTGGATAGATGAAGGAAACAAGCAAGGAGTTTTAAGGTAATAATTGCATGAGTAACAGTGCAGACATGATAAAATCCAAGTATCTTCAGGATGTACAGTGAATAAAGTGCGGTGCAGTTAAACTGTTGCAGCATGGTATTTCATAGAGGTCAGTGATTTTCAAATTTTTCTTTTTTAAAGTCAAGACCCCTTTTGTTAAGCAGAATATTATGTGGAACTCCAACATATTAAACATGAGAACTGTAGCTTCTGTGGATAAAGCCGGACGCAGGTGGAGAGTACTCGCCCATTTCTGCCTGTGTGATTTCTCAGCTCTACACTGGGGGTCTTTGAGGCTCTCTCACCAGACACAGGGCTCTGAGGAATAAAGCTTAGAAACCACATGTTTCAGGGAGCATCTTTTTTTTTTTTTTTTTTGAATATACAAAGCTTTATTTGCTCTGACAATGACTGCAGCTACAGGAAGAACACAGCTATGGCATGTACACCTCATCCAACACAATGTAGCCACAGTCACAACATTTGTGGAGGCACCTTTAGAAGAGGCACACCTCTCTCACTGCCACAGCCTCCTCCAGTGCGTATGAATCACATCCAGTGTGTGTGAATTTAGGTTCCAGCCTCACCCCTGTCTTACAACCAACACCAGAAAACCCAACTCTAGACATGAAGGCACGTGATTCCTTTGCAGTACCTGGGGAACAGCTTCCCCACAGTAGTGCTCAGCATTATGTGGTATCCTTGGGAAAAGGGAACTGATTTATACTTCTCACAGAGGCACTAGAGGTGCTTCCTCCCTTGAAAATTACTCCTCCTACTGTTCTGTAGAGAATGGGACAGAGACATCTGCTTTCCCTGATCACTGCAAGGGACATACATACTATTGGAACCTGGAAACTACTAAGTGGTAGAGGTGAGGCTTCTGCCACAGAAACTGGAAGGGACATAATTCAGGCAACGAAGCCAGCAGTAGAATATGCAAAGAGGATCCTAAAAGCTTTCCACAAACCTAGAACTCATGGGGAACCCTCCCACTCTGGATGCTCAGCTGTATGAGGTTCAACGTCAAGCAGACGGCTCCCTCACAAAGACACTCTAGTTCTAGTACACTGAAAACCCATGTTCCCTGTAGGTCTCAGAGACCTTTAGATGAAGGTTTTCCCAACTTTGCTGCACAAATAAAATTTATCCAGGCTGTGAACTTCTGTTGAATTACAGACCATTGGCTGTAACTGGTTTTCTCCCAGTCACTGCATTCATGAGGTTATCTGGTGTGAAGTGTTCTGTGTTGAATGATGTGGGAGCTTTGACTAAAGGACTTCCCACATTCCCCACACTCATAAGGCTTTTCTCCTGTGTGTACTCTCCGATGCTGAATGAGGTTGGACTTTTGGCTAAAGGATTTCTCACACTCGTCACACTTATATGGTCGGGCTCCAGTGTGAATTCTCTGGTGTTGATTAAGAGTGGAGCTGTGGCTACAGGATTTCCCACATTCCCCACACTCATAAGGCCTTTCTCCAGTGTGAATTCGCAGGTGCTGCACAAGTTTGCATTTGTAGCTGAAGGATTTTCCACATTCACTACATTTATAGGGCCTCGCTCCACTGTGAATCTTCTGGTGCTGAATGAGGTTGGAGCTTTGGCTAAAGGAATTCAGGGAGCATCTGGGTGGGAGAAAGAAAACTGACCACTTGGGGTCAGTTGATAAAAAGTGTTGGATATCCATTTTGAGTTTCTTGTTTAGCCAGTGGGTTGTTATAGAAAATTTTTGATCAGAACCTTTTAACATAGTGTTACAGGAAGATTAGGATGGTGGCAGGGTGCAGTTTTTGTGCCCCCTCACCCCACAGCATGATCCTTAGAACACCCCGCAGGAGTCCACTGAGTGTTTACTTTTTCTGACTAAGGAGCAAGATATGTGTGGCTGAAATAACAAGGGGAGAAAGGAAGAAAAGATATAAGGGCCAAGTTGGTGAGTGCTGGCCAAGGTTAAATAGGATAATACACGTGATGGTGCTCTGAAATTTATCAAAGACTATTGTGTAAAAGACTAAAGTCTGTGAGTTAGAGTAGTATCCTAGCAGCAGTAATATTATGATAGAGTGGGAGAGAGGAAGCAGCCTTCGGAGATAGGAGACACCGGCTCAGCCCTGCTGATTCCAAGGGCATGAACTTAGCTCTCAGGGCAGTAGTAATATCACCAGCTCCCTGTTTTCCTCTTGTACTGAGGACTTTCTTGATTCCTTGTGACAGTGCCTTTCCCACTTGCAGCATGTGTGGAGAACAGGAAGGGAATTCTGCAGCATGCGTTCCAGAATGGCTGGCTGAAGCTGGGGATGCTGCCAACCACGTAGATTTTCCATGTCCACTCAAGACTCTGTGCAGGGAGTGAAGCACAGACATCTGATCCTCTGAGAAGGAGAAACAAACCCAGAGAGGCGGCAGCATGACTAGAGACCTTAGATCGGGATGGTGTGAAGAAGAACGGAACACACTGGATTCCCCCTTCCTCTCAAGCTGACTGTCGCCAGATGATTTCATCAGCTGCTCCCCTGCAGGCATTCCCTCCACTGGCTGCTCAGGGCATGCATTCGTTATTCAGCTTGTCTTTTTGTCTGAGTCGCAAGTTTGTTAGCCTTTGCTTAGTGTGGATTCAGAGACAGGCAGAGGTGTTCAGAAACCAACAGGGTGGTAGGCTCGATGTTGCTGTGTGACAGTACACCTGAGACTGGGGTGCGATTCCTGCCTAGGAAACTGGCTGAAGAATGATTTCTGCCCCTGGGAACGTTGTAATTTGATCTTGAATTCTAGGGCCTAAAGAGGCATATCCAGGCCTGGTCACAGCTCTCTAAGGCAATAGGATATCCCCCCAAGTCTGGAATAATGGCCTCCCATAGCGGCTGAGTTGCCATGGTTGAGCAGGCTTGGAAATAGCAGTCGGATGACCTTACAGGGTGTCCACTGCCCCAGTGCAGTGATTCAGGCAGCACCTGTACTGGCTGTGTATAGGCTGGAAGGAACTCTGTGGCTGGGAAGACTTCCCTCATCTCCTTAGGCAATATGAGGTTCTCCTGGATGGGTTGGTACTGTAGGCCACCGCTGGAAGCCCCTGCCCTTGACCTGGGAGGCAGAGGGTCCAAATTGTCTAGTTTGCACTTCGGTGGGTACAGTGCCCTTCACATTCAGTCTGTACCAACCCTGGAGGAGTGGGGGACTCCTGAGGAGGAGGTAGGGATGCATCCCCCATCCTGATGTTTCATCCAGCCCTAAGCATTTTAATTTATTGTTTTAAATTAACAGGGTAAAATAGATTTTAAACTGTAGTTTTATGAATTTTAGTTTATATATAGATTCGTGTCACTACCACCACAAAAAAATTAGGATACAGCACTATTCCATCACCCCTAAGATCTCCTTTGCACTATCGCATTGTGGTCAGTCATGCCCTCTTCCACCCCTACTCCCTGGCAACTACCCTGATTTGTTCTCTGTCACTATAACTATAGTTTTGCCTTTCTGAGAGTGTTATATAAGTGGACTCATACAATATGTAATCTTTTGAGACTGGCTTCTTTCATTCAACATTAATGTCTTTGCAGTACTTTCAAGTTTTGTGCGTATCAATAGTTGATTCATTTATATATATTAATTTTTTTTACATTCCAACTGATTTACCTGTAATTTTTTATAGCAACACTACATCACACGTGAAGTACCTGTTTTCCTTACATTTTTCAGTAGTATTTCGTTATATAGATGTACCACAGTTTATCTGTTCACCTGTTTGAAGGGTATTTGGTTGTTTCTAATTTTGGCAATTATAAATTGAGCTGCTAAACATTCATATAAAGGTGTTTGTGTGAACAGAAGTTTTTCTTTCGGGTAGGTACCTAACTGAGGTATTGTTGGGCATATGGTAAGTGTATGTTTATGAGAAACCTCAGAACAGTTTTCCAGAACAGTTGTGCTATTTTACATTCCCGTCAGCAGTGTACGAGGGGTTCAGTTGCTCTGAATCCTCACCAGTGCTTGGTGGTGGTAATATTTTCTAATTTAGCTATTCTAATGGGTACACAGTGGAATCCCATGGTGGTTTTAACTTGCATTTGCCTAATGGCTGTTGAACATCATTCCATGGGAGGCCATTATTCCAGACTTGGGGGAATATCCTGTTGTCTGAGGGAGCTATAATGAGGTCTGGACATGTCTCAGTAGGCCCTGAGACTCACGGTGCAGACTTCAGAGGTTCCAATGTGCAAAAATAATCTTCCAGCCTAGTTTCCTAGGCAGGAGTCTTGCTGCAGTTCCACTTCTTCCTGTCACACAGCAACACTGAACCAACTACCAGACCTCGTTGGCTTCTGCGCATGAGATTATTTGCCTTCCATATAGCCTCTGATGAAGTTCTGTAAAAGTCCTTTGCCCAATTTGTACTTGGGTGGTTTTTTTACTGTTGAGTTTTGAGAGTCCTTTGTATGTTCTGGGTTTATTTTTGGTCAGCTGTGTAATTTGCAAATATTTTCTCCCAGTCTTTAGCTTGTCTTTTTACTCGCTTCAAATTGGCTTCCGCAGAGCAAAAGTTTTAAATTTTGATGAAGTTTAATTTATCAATTTTCTTTGATCATGCTTTGGGTGTCATGTCTAAGAATTCTGTATAACCCTGGGTCGTGAAAATTTCCTTCTGTTCTAAAAGTTTTATAGGTTCACATTTACACTTGTGATTTATTTTGAATTAATTTTTGCATAAGGTGTGAGGCTTATGTCACAGTTCATTTGCTTGCCTAGTCTGGTCCTATCTCACTCCCGGTAGTTCATTGTCTTTTCCTGACAAGTTTGACTTTAGATTTCCATTGCAAGTGATAAAAATCAGCCTCAGATTACAGATTGTTGCTTCATGGGAAAAGAATCCCAGGAATAGGCCCCATGTGTCAGAAATCTGGCGATTTTGCAGTTCTTAGTATAAGGGGTTTCTTCTCCCTATTTTTGTCCTCATTTTTGAATAGTCAGAATAGGTCCGTGTTTCAGATCTTATCTGCCTCCCAAGGCCCCCTCATATATTTTCCATTCTCCATGCAGTGGTCTTATTCCTGTACTATGGGTGTCTCAGTGGTTGTGCTTGGTACCTGAACATGATGTCATAGGGAGGAGACAGAAAATTCAGAAGAAACTCAGGTGTGGGGTAAAGCAGGGGTTGGCAAACTATGGCTTATGGATCAAATCCAGCCCACTGCCTATAGCCACTGACTTATGTATTGCCTATGGCTGCTTTTATGCTACAGTGGCAGAGTTGAATAGTTGGAACAGAGACCATATGGCCCTCAAAGCATAAAATATTTACTCTCTTGCCCTTTACAGAAAAGTGTTGCCAGCTCATGGAGTTGAGGCTGGTACTGGGGATGAGTTTCGGGGTAGGGCACTTTGCTGAGGTTAAAACTGAATCTTGTAGAAAACAAGCGATAACAGTGCTTTTCCTACATAAACCATCCTAGCATCTTTTGATCCAGTATCATCATAGGAATTTGGAGGAAGTAAAATCTGGTGCAGCCTTGGAATAACCTAGTGGTGATGGGCTTAAAGGAAAGATGAGACTGAGTGGAGATTATGTGGTGCATCTGAGCCAGTCCCGATGTGGGAGGGGGAGACTCAGGGACTTAGAGGTGATGTGATGACCAGCATTTACCTCTTACCCCTCCTGGACTCTTTGTTTCTCTGTATCTGCTACACTTGATTTCACTGGTCCTCAGCCTTAGCTGCACATTAGAATCACCTGGTCTGTACTCAGACCAATTAAGCCAATTTCTGGGGTGGGATCGAGATGCCTGGATTTCTTAAGTTTCCCAGGTGTTCCCGGTGTATAGCCACAGTTGAGAACCTTCATTCCACTTTGCAATTCTTTAGACCCCGAGGAAATATTGCCACCTACTGACAGTAGGAAGTTATTATGCTTGGAAACAAGTCAATAACTCTTCAGATTCCATTCCAGTTTGGGATCTTGTGCTCTGGATAATGTGTTTTTTTTTTCTATCATTTGTATATTAGAGTTTTATTTTTAGCCATCTTAAGGTAGCTCTCAATAAGTAACACCCTGTCTCAGTTTTGATGTAACCCAGAATATTGGTGTATACAATTGGTAGGAATCATGGAATATTAACACTGAAGAAAACCTTAGAGGTCATTAGCTCAAACAGCTAGCATGTCCAAGTATCTTTTGGACTTATATACTCTGGCCCTAGAGCCTTGCTACTCAAAGTGTGGTCCGTGGATCAAAAGTGTCAGCATCACCTGGGACCTTGTTAGAAAGGCAGGACTTCCCTCCTCCTCCCCCCACCTCTGAACCCACCCCCACCCCCTGACCCACAGAATCTGTAACTTCACAAGATCCTCAGGTGATTCATATGGACCTTAAAGCTTGAGAAACACTGCTTTAGAGAATCATAAGTGGAAGCTTCTGTGAGTACATTTCAATTCAGAGTAAGAAACTCCTTTTCAAACACAGCTGCCAGAATTCTTTTAGACTGAAGGACCACTTGACAGGGACAACACTGTTACTTCTAACAGCCCTCCCAAGTCTGATTTTATTGTTTTTCTCCTCCTCCTCAAATAGTTTCTTCAGTGTCTCCCAAGAATGACTTTCTTCATACCTTATACCATGAACGTGCGTTGCAGCCATCTGTTCTGCTGTGTGCACTGTGGTCTTCCCATTGTTTCCCCGCTTAAACCTGGAAACTCTTATGACCCTAATGGATGAGTGCAAGCACAGGTTATCCAAGTCTTCTCATCTCTTTCTCATTGTGCTGCTGGATCTAAACTAAGGGAGAAAGGTTGGACGGATCAAAGACTTGGGAGAGGCTAGGAAAGGGAGTCCCATATGAATGCCTACATAACCTCTAAATTCCCCTCTAATTCCTATGCCCAGATTCCCCAGTGCAAGGTAGACTTTTTTGATGTATAACACATCTTCTGTGCTCACCTGTGCTGTCATTGTTGAGAGCATTGCTACTTTCTCCAGGCATGGGATTTAGAGATGATTTCTTTATCCTGGTTCTCAGTCCGTACAGTGATCTCATCCAGACATTTTCTTTATTCTTACAACCCAGTACTTGATATATGTTCCTGGTCTTTCCTAGGTTTCCCATTTCCAGTCTCTCTCCTTTTGGAATCCTCAGTGCTGGTGCCAAGATTATGTTCAACATCTGCCCCTCTGCTTTTCACTGTTTTCAAAACCCTAAAGAATGTAACTCCCTCCTCCTTTCTATGCAAAACTCTTAATAATTTATTTTCCAGTTGAGAACCCTCCCCCATCTGTCTGCATCCTTTCTCCCTCCCATCCTCTACCTCTGCTTCTGGGATCAGCCTGGCCTGGCCAAACACCCTCATTTCCTTTTTATTACACCTTCTCCCCTTCCTTCTTCACGTGGGCCTGCCCATCACACTCTTCCTACAAGGGCTGTGAGCTTTGTGTTACCTTGAATCACATTTAGAGCTGGGACGGTTCTCAGATACAATCTAACCCAATACCCTTATCTCGCAAAAGAGAAGAGTAATACCCAGAGAGGTTAGGTGCCCAAGGTCACACAGCTAAGAGTGCAAATGCTTGATGTGAAGTAGCAGCACTGTCTAGTGTGGCTCCTTCAGGGGACTTCGTAATACTTGATGTGAACTGTTTCATTTAACTACAAGGTAAGTGTGGGGATGTGCATGGTGGATGGTGAGGGATGCAGGGAAGTCACAAAACATGATGGATTGCCTTCTTTTAAAGAGAGGTAAATCAAGCCTTAGAAAGACAAAAGGATTCATTATTTGTCTCATACCATTTTTGGTCTGAGGCAACCTTAAATTCTTCATTCATGACTCTACTAAATACTGGCAGGTGCTTACTCCTTCTAGGGGGCGGTGTGTGTGTATGTGTGTGTGTAGATATGAGTTATGCTGTTTAAGCATTGTTGTGTCTTTTTTTTTTTTTCTTCCTCGGGAAGATGATTTTAATGTCCCTTATCTTTCTACTTACATGAGATACCGTGTTAACCATTTAGAGGAGGGTCTGGGTTAGATATTAGAGGAGAAGGATAGAATTGGTCACAGTCAGGGTTTGTTTTGTTTTATTTTTGGCTTTTCACTCACCTATGCCTCTATTTTTACTTAAAAGGAGAAGGTTCTAATACATGTTTTTAATGTGCTGCAAGAACTAGCGGAGGGAAAAGCAACCTGAAAGCAGTGGATTATTAGTAGTAGTGGTACTTACCTTGCTTCATAAATCACCCCTTTGGGCCCCTTAATCATTTGGTTTGTTGTTCAGCTCCCCGTGACCTGTCAACATGCTCTCAGTCTGAAAAAGTGATGGCTGTATTCCAGGGCCTGTCTCGTCTCCTCTCTATAGGGAGCAACCACCACTCAGAGGCTCCCTTGAGTACACAGCCCGAAATTGCCTGCATTTGAGTCTGCCGCTGCGTCATCCAAGGGCCTGTTTAATTTGCCCTCTACGATCATGCCGGTCTCTCCACACTGAAAATGCCTCCTTCCCACAGAACATCTGTGTTTGGATGAACTTCTCTCCCCGCTTCTCAGTGTTCCAAACAGCAATGAACTTGGATATTTCCTGCCCTGAAGGCCTCCTTATGTTCAGAGGGCCCCTTTGCCATGTTTTTCTGACCTCATTGGCATTCTGTGCCCTTCCCAGGTCGTTGATACTGTCCTTGGGTGTGGAACAGGGTGGGAAGCAACAAAGGAAATGAGGGCAGCCAGTGCGATCAGTATGGGAAAGAATTTGGGGTGGGGGGAGATTGTATGCTTTCCACTGAGTGGTCTGAGAATATTCCAGATACTGTGAAGTTAATTTCCAGTAAGTTCTTCCTCCTTTTCTTGCTTCCTGTTATAAGATGGAGTTGACTGCATATCAGAGAGCTCATTACACATGAACTGAATGAAAGGAGGAATGAGTGAATAATTGTATTTGCTGGAGCCAGGATTCTGGGCCAGTGTGGTGCTGGGGCTGTAGGGAACAGATGTTGAGAACAGGACTAAGAGTCAGAAGATGTGGGTTCCAGGCTTGGGTTTTCCGCCGATGAACCTGGGGAACTTTTTTTACCATCTTTGGGCAGTGACTTCTTCATCCATAAGATGAAATATCTGGTCAACATTTGTGATCCCAAACATTTCAAACACAACGATTCCTCTAAATTTTTGTTGAAATAGTTCAGAAGCTTTTGCAGAGGGAAGGAAACCAACAAAATTCACCTACTGAATGGGAGAAGATATTTACAAACAATATATTTGATAAGGGGTTGATATCCAAATTATATTTAAGAAACTCATATAACTCCATGTCAAGAAAGCAAACAAGCCAATTAAAAATGGGCAGAGGTCCTGAATAAACGTTTTTCTAAAGAAGGCATACAGGTGGCCAATAGGCGCATGAAAAGATGCTCAACATCACATCATCAGGGAATTGCATTTCAAAACCACAATGAGATATCACCTCACACCTGTCAGAATGACTGTTATCAAAAAGACAAGAAATAGGGCTTCCCTGGTGGTGCAGTGGTTGAGAATCTGCCTGCCAATGCAGGGGACATGGGTTCGAGCCCTGGTCTGGGAAGATCCCACGTGCCGCAGAGCAGCTGGGCCCGTGAGCCACAATTACTGAGCCGGCGCGTCTGGAGCCTGTGCTCCGCAACAAGAGAGGCCGCGATAGTGAGAGGCCCGCGCACCGCGATGAAGAGTGGCCCCCACTTGCCACAACTAGAGAAAGCCCTCACACAGAAACGAAGACCCAACACAGCCATAAATAAATAAATAAAAACAAATACTGTAAAAAAAAAAAAAAAAAAAAAAAAGACAAGAAATAAGTGATGGGGAGGATGTGGAGAAAAGGGAACCCTCATGCAAACCTCATGTTGGTGGGAATGTAAGTTGGTGCAGTCACTATGGAAAACAGTATGGCAGTTTCTCAAAAAACTAAAAATAGAACTACCATATGATCCAGCTATTACACTTTTGGGTATTTATCTGAAGAAAATGAAAATACTAATTCAAGAAGATGTATGTATTCCTATGCTCATAGTAGCATTATTTACAATAACCAAGATACGGAAACAACCTCAGTGTCCATTGATGAATGGTTAAAGAAGATGTGGCATACCACTCACAACTATTATTCAACATAGTCCTGGAAGTTTTAGCCACAGCAATCAGAGAAGAACAAGAAATAAATGGAATCCAAATCGGAAGAGAAGTGAAACCTGTCACTGTTTGCAGATGACATGATACTATACATAGAGAATTGTAAAGATGCTACCAGAAAACTACTAGAGCTAATCAGTGAATTTGCTGAAGTAGCAGGAGACAAAATGCACAGAAATCTCTTGCATTCCTATACACTGATGATGAAAAATCCGAAAGAGAAATTAAGGAAACACTCCCATTTACCACTGCAACAAAAAGAATAAAATACCTAGGAATAAACCTACATAAGGAGACGAAAAACCTGTGTGCAGAAAACTATAAGACACTGATGAAAGAAATTAAAGATGATACAAACAGATGGAGAGATATACCATGTTCTTGGATTGGAAGAATCAACATTGTGAAAATGACTATACTACCCAAAGCAATCTACAGATTCAGTGCAATCCCTATCAAACTACCAATGGCATTTTTTACAGAACTAGAACAAAAAAGTTCACAATTTGTATGAAAACACAAAAGACCCCAAATAGCCAAAGCAATCTTGAGAAAGAAAAAATGGAGCTGGAGGAATCAGGCTCCTGGACTTCAGACTATACTACAAAGCTACAGTAATCAAGACAGTCCAGTACTGGCACAAAAACAGAAATATAGATCAATGGAACTGTATAGAAAGCCCAGAGATTAACCCACGCACCTATGGTCACCTTATTTTTGGTAAAGGAGGCAAGAATATACAGTGGAGAAAAGACAGCCTCTTCAATAAGTGGTGCTGGGAAAACTGGGCAGCTACACCTAAAAGAATGAAATTAGAACACTCCCTAACACCATACACAAAAATAAACTCAAAATGGATTAAAGACCTAAATGTAAGGCCAGACACTATAAAATACTTAGAGGAAAACATAGGCAGAACACTGTATGACATAAATCACAGCAAGATCCTTTTTGACCCAGGTCCTAGAGAAATGGAAATAAAAACACAAATAAACAAATAGAACCTAATGAAACTTAAAAGCTTTTGCACAGCAAAGGAAACCATAAATAAGATGAAAAGACAACCCTCAGAATGGGAGAAAATATTTGCAAACTAAGCAACTGACAAAGGATTAATCTCCAAAATTACAAGCAGCTCATGCAGCTCAATGTCAAAAAAACAAACAAGCTGATCCAAAAATGGGCAGAAAAGCTAAATAGACATTTCTCCAAAGAAGATATACAGATTGCCAACAGACACATGAAAGAATGCTCAACATCACTAATCATTAGAGAAATGCAAATCAAAACTACAATGAGGTATCACCTCATACCAGTCAGAATGGCCATCATCAAAAAAAGCTACAAACAGTAAATGCTGGAGAGGGTGTGGAGGAAAGGGAACCCTCTTGCACTGTTGGTGGGAATGTAAATTGATACAGCCACTATGGAGAACAGTATGGAGGTTCCTTAAAAAACTAAAAATAGAACTACCATACGACCCAGCAATCCCACTACTGGGCGTATACCCTGAGAAAACCATAATTCAAAAAGAGTCATGTACCAAAATGTTCATTGCAGCTCTGTTTACAATAGCCAGGACACAGAAGCAACCCAAGTGTCCATTGACAGATGAATGGATAAAGAAGATGTGGCACATATATATAATGGAATATTACTCAGCCATAAAAAGAAATGAAATTGAGTTATTTGTAGTGAGGTGGATGGACCTAGAGTCTGTCATACAGAGTGAAGTAAGTCAGAAAGAGAAAAACAAATACCATATGCTGACACATATATATGGAATCTAAAAAAAAAAAAGGGTTCTGAAGAACGTAGGGGCAGGACAGGAATAAAGATGCAGACGTAGTGAATAGACTTGAGGACACAGGGAGAGGGAAGGGTAAGCTGGGACAAAGTGAGAGAGTGGCATGGACTTATATATACTACCAAATGTAAAATAGATAGCTAGTGGGAAGCAGCCACATAGCACAGGGAGATCAGCTCAGTGCTTTGTGACCACCTAGAGGGGTGGGATAAGGAG
Source organism: Eubalaena glacialis (assembly GCF_028564815.1). Lineage (NCBI taxonomy): Eukaryota > Metazoa > Chordata > Mammalia > Artiodactyla > Balaenidae > Eubalaena > Eubalaena glacialis. The sequence continues at coordinate 75,388,897 of NC_083718.1, read as the reverse complement.
GGTGGGAGGGAGACGCAAGAGGGAGGAGATATGGGGATGTATGTATATGTATAGCTGATTCACTTTATTATACAGCAGAAACTAACACACCATTGTAAAGCAGTTATACTTTAAAGATGTTAAAACAAACAGAAAAACAAACAAAAACAATGCCAACTTATGGCCCTATCCCAGATCTGCTGAATGAGCATCTCTGAGGCCTGGGTCTGGGATTCTGCCATTTTATCAGGAATCCCGAATGGAATTTAAAACAAGTTTTAGATCCCCTGGTCTACAGAGCTGGGTAAATACTTAAATTCTACATTTTTGTTACAATGACAATGAATATTCCTTTTTTAAAAAAGTAGCTCCTTTTCTTCCTTTTAAGTAGTGTGCAGTTTTTGGCGATTTTATTTATACCCAACTTTCAGTGATACATCTGTTGCTGAAATAAGTTATGCTGGGCTTGAGGTTGATAGATAGGAACTAAATGTCTCTACCTAGTATTCCCAAGAAGCCTCAGATATTCTAGAATTTGGATTCAGTACCAACTTTGGTCTTTGTCTTGCATTTCTTAGGTTTCATAGGAATGAACAATACAAGTCACTGAGCCACACAGCAATGTCAGGGACTGCCATGTCTCTTGGGTGCCCTGTCCTTCAGATTCTGGCTCCATAGGCACAGGAGCTGGAACTTAGGGAAGCTGGGTAGCCTAGAGAACAGAGGTTCATCTGCATGACCATCCCCCTGATTTGTTACCTCTAACTGTGCCATAAGATGATTGAGAATAGCCTTGACCAGTGAAGGAAGCTCTAAATTATTTCATTTAATGAAGTATGGATCAAGCAAAAGATAAGGTACTTAATCAGTGTGCTGTGGAGTTTGTAATAAAGTCAGATCTTCTTAAAGTCCTTATGCCCATGGAATGGAATCTAGGTTTTAATAACTTAAGTTGTTAATCAATTAATTAACTTATGGGGGATTTATTTTATTATACCTTTGTGGATAGTGTCATGTTTTCTCAGGCTCTGTGAATAACCACTGTCAATTAATTTATTTAATTGATTTAACCACTGTGTTCATTAATTTATTTGACATTCATTTATCACCCTCCTGTGTCCTGGTGCTATATTCTTGGGTACAAATATGTGTAAGTCATTTTTCTTGCTCTCAAGGAGGGCATGGCCTAGTGGGGAAATACACAACCAATCAATGGTGCGTGATGGTAGAGGCTCATGTATTGCTGTAGCAACCAAGTGGATGGTGCAGTTCCGTGGTAGCATGTGGGAAGGGGGCGTTGACCTGCAAGACTTCTCTGTGGAGAAGGCTGAGTAGATATTTTAAGAATAAGCAGGAGTTCACCAAGCACATTGCGGGGGGAGAGGGCATTCTGGGCATAAACATTAGCAAATGCAATTACATGGAAGTATGGAAAAGTATGGCATGTTTGACTTGCATGTGGGAGAGTAACAGCAATATCCTTTCGCAAGCAGAGTTTAAGGGGACTTGCCATGAGAAGAAATGTGTTTGTTACAGTGTTTTCAGATTTTTATCTTTTATTGTGGTAAAATATACATTACATAAAATTTTCCATTTCAACCATTCTTAAATGTACAGTTCTGTGACATCTACATACAACATTTATATTGTTGTACAGCCAACACCACTGTCCGTCTCCAGATCTTTTCATCTTCCAAAACTGAAAATCTGTACTCATTAAATGCTAACTCCTCATTCTCTCCCCTCCCCGAGACCCTGAAGACCACCATTCTACTTTCTGTCTCTGAATCTGACTATTCTTAGGTACCTCATGTAAGTGGAATCATGCAATATTTGTCTGTTTGTTCCAGCTTAACATAAACATCACTTAACATAATGTTTTCAAGCTACATCCGTGTTGTAGCACGTGTCAGAATCTCCTTTTTAAGGCTGAGTAAATCCTATTATATGTCTCTAACACATTTTGTTTATCTGTTCATCCATCAGTGGACACTGGAGTTGCCTCCACCTTTGGGCTGTTGTGAACATGCTCTGAATATGGATGTACTCAGATTTTCTATCTTATTACCTAAGCTGTTAAACTTTCAAATGTTAAGTGCAAAATGATTTCCTACAAACCCTTGATAAGACAGTGCCTTTGGTTGAGGTGCTTACAGTTTTGTTGTGGAGACGTGTTTGCACTCTTGAACCCAAGACTATGGGCAGAATATGATTAAAATACCCAATGGCACTACTAGAATTCACTTTTAAATTTCCTGTGATCATGCACAGGAAGCAAAGCCTCGAGACTTTCTCTAGACAGGTGGTGAACACAGCTGATTATAAGCCGAGGACTTACCAAGCCAGAGCATCACTATCTGCGTTTGCAAACTAAATCTCCTCTCTTGGTAAAGTAGCCTCTGAGCACCTTGATTCATAACTAAGCATTGTGAGGACACTGGGAAGGAGCTAGGCAAAAGAAATTTTATGGAGACGAGTGAGAGGACCAGCTTCCTACATAGCTGGTGAGAGAGTGCATCACTCGGTTTAAGTTGTTTGTAGACAAGGTAATTGAGGAACCAGGGATCCTTATTAAAAAAAAAAAACCCAGATTCTTCAGGTAGCTAGACATTATTGTGAAAATAGACTGTTAAGAGGGTGTGTGTGTGTGTGTGTGCACGTGTGTGTGTGTGTGTGCACGTGCGTGTGTGTATACAGCCCCAACCTTCCCGACTACTAAGAAAGTGATTCTGTTACTTCTATTTCTGCAGTACAGCCTCAAGCCCAGGGCTGGGCCAGTCCCTTCATTAACTCACTCCCCTGTTACACACCTCCTGCTTTCCCTTCTTGGACACCCTGTGGCTGAAACTGGAGACACACAAGATTAGGAGGTAGTTCTGGGAGTTGGGGACAGGGAAGCATTGGGGTATCAGAGATATCCTGTTCTGTTGGCAGCTCTCTGACTTCCAGCCAGTGTTCTGGTTGAGTGTTTACTCCTGGCTCCTGCTGGATCTGAACCCCTCCCTCTACCCAGTTTCCCCTTCATGGGCCTCACTGGTTGGCACAGCACTCTAAGTTCCAGGGCTACTATTCCCATGCAGGGTCCCAAGGCTCTGTTTAGGAACCCCAGACATTTGGTCTTTCTAGTCAGTGGTTAGTGTTCCAGGGCTTGTATTGTTTTGTTCCCTACAAGGTCAGGTCCTGTAAGGCTTAATCTGTCCTTGCTGGTGGGGCTCTGACTAGCAAAGCAAATATATCAGGTCAGCCTGGCCACGTTGGGGGAAGAGCCAGGCCTGTTGGCACAGACTCCGGAGCTGGCATGGGCTTTGTGGGAGGCGGGCCTGGGCCACAGACGGTGGCATCAGCAGTCCTGTTTGTTCTTCAGCCCCTGGCCAAGCCTGGGCAGACTAGATTCCTATCCTGAGGAACACAGATGCTTCCTCCTGGGCCCGCCTGCCCCTCGGAGCAGCACCGTCTGGTAAAAAGGAGGGCTTGTCCCTGTGAGTCTCTTTTCTCTGTTCTAGTCACTCCCAACATCTCCTCTGTTCCAAATCCATTTTCCATCCCCACAGTGAGCACAATGATATGGTTGTCCAAGTGCAATATAATTGTCATATAAATGAATGGTTTTATGATAATAAAGATTTAAAGCTTTTCAGACACTTGATTTCATTTCCCTAGTTTTCAACAGAACTACAATCTGAGTACCTATTCTTCAGTTGCAAAGGGTTTGGGACATCTGACCACCAGACAGGTGGAGTTAGGTGCAAAGTGTGTCGAACCTAAGAGCCTTCTAAGCAGCAGTCAGGTAGTACATACTGGCAGCTGTGACAGGGCCTAGAAGCCTGTTTCGTGCCTCTTCTGCCCTCTTCATTTTGAAGCACTCCAGAGAGCATTCCACCAGCTGTTGTAAGGAGGAGCACCTGTATTGTCACCGTCATTGAGATTATAATGCGATCGTTTGGTCATGCTTCTCCGTGTAGTTACCGTGCCCACCATAGAAGAGCCACCTGGGAGTGTGTGCACAGGGATCGAATTAGAGGCTGTTTTCCAGTTCCAGCTAAAGGGAATGTTTAGCTGCATTTTGAGTTCTTAAGATCAGGGTATTAAAGGCATGGCCAACGCTGTCAAAACACGAACTGTGGAAATAGTTCAGGTTTCAGATACACAAGCAAGGAGCTGGTTGGGCGTCTCTTGCGAGCCTTGGGTGGGGGGATACTGATTTTAAAAAGATCCCAGAGAGAATGAAACCAATAGGGTGGTGGACCAAACAAGAAAGAGATATGGCCAGCTACAGGATTTTCCTGGAAATATAAGACATTTAAGGGTCTGGTTTAGCAGGCAGTATGCTCTCTGAAACCAGGGCTGGGAGGTGACATCCTGCCCTGCAGAGATAGGTACTTAGTAGTCACTGCTTTGACTTTTTTGCTGGAAAAAGGGAAGAAGGAAGTATGTGGAGCTTGTGAGGGTGACATGCTGGAAGAGCGCAAAGACAATAAAACAGGCAAGGATTGACCTGTCTAGGGCAGGTTTTGTCCACCTCTGGGTGTTTCCTGGACTCTTAAGCCCTTGTCTCCCCCGCTGAGTTCATCAAAACACACCTCTCTGCCCTCCTTCGACCGGCAGGTGCAGCTATGATTTTAGTGATTTGTCCCCAAGGGAGGCACAGCTGGAAGACTGTGTTCATTGAGAGCCTGTGAGCAGAGGTAAATGCAGGTGAGGTCAGGAAATGGAGCTGGTTCACCTCTCCCAGCAGGCACAAGGCCAAAGTCAGCCAACTTACAGATTCTCACGCTAGCTCTCCCACCCAGAGGTAATTTCAGTTCATCTCGTGCTGCACCTGAGCCGAATGCTGCAGTCGGGGGACACACTGCAAATTGTAGCGTGTGTCCTGAAGTGCATGCCGGTCACACAACTGTAGCCTTCACCAGCTTACAGCCGTTGACCTAGAGAGGAATTTGTTACATGGCCGAGGCCCTCTTATAAGCCAGACTCCAGTACAGATAGCACTTCTCCCCATCCTGTCAGACACGCTTGCTCTCTTTTATTGTATTAACTCTTAATTGGCTTTGGGTTCCCAGGCTCTGAAGCAGAGTTTGAAGCTGAAGTTTTCTTCTCTTTCTCCTATGTGTCTGCTGCTCCGGTTTGCTCTTCTTTCAGGATCGCTGGTAAAAAGGACAGCTGTTGACAGGATAGAGTGATTGGGAGGCTGGGAGAAGTGACCACCAGACTGGGGAGTGATGTATGTTGCCATCACCTGGAAACTCAGATCAGCAGTAAACCAGAACCTGCCCTGACGATGTAAAGAAAAATATTTCACCTCAGTTAGCTAGGTCATGTCCTTGTCTCTGAGAAGCTGACAACCAGGGGGCATCAGCACTAACTCTTCAACAGAATAAGAAAACGAGCTGAGACTTAAGTGGAAGGGATAGAATACAGACAGGAAGAAGCTCTAATCTGAGTTCTTAAAATCAGAGTATTAATTGGCATGGCCAAGGGAAAGTTCTGGATTTCTCATGAGATTTTCAAAGTAGGTTATGTTTTCATCTTGTTAAGTTGGTTAAGGTTCATATCTGTCAAAATACCAAGTAGAAATAGTTAGGTTTTAGCTGTCCAGGCAAGGAGCTGGACGCCTTACTAAGCTTGGGTGGTGGCATGGTGGGAAAGGGTTTTGAGTATAAAAGGTCCCAGAGAAGAGAGCCTGTGGGTTGGAGTAGAGATTTTGGCCCCGGGTCTTGTATTGTTATTTTTTTAATCTGTAGGCCAGATCTTTGATTAGAGAGCTTGGCAGGTAAGTTTGCTAGGTGGTGATACCAAGATGGGAACCAGATGAAAATGGGTGAATGCTCAGACTGAAGTTCAGTGAGGGAAGTGTAGAATTATTCCACCTTTCTGAATATCTGCACAAACCTAAGAAATGGCTGTGAGTGAGCAAATGTGATAGAAAAATATCTGGGATTGAGGATGAGGGCCAGCATCCCTCAGCAGTTTAGTTGTGGTTGAAGCAGGCCTATTCAGGATTGCAAATAGAAATTTAGAATATAGGGTTTGTAAGGGAATGCCCTCCCTTATAACTATCATTAGTCAGATCCTTTTTAGAATACTCTCTAGAATATTTTAGGTTAACGGGGCTATGGGTAGATTTGTAGACTGACCTACAGATAAAGGAATTTGGGACTTGAACTTGCGGAGAATAACTTAGATTTCATAATGATCTTTAAGTATGTAAAAACCCCGATTTGAAGATGGGTGCCAGCTCTTCCTAATCTTCATTGAGGATGGAATAGAGTCCCAGCAGCATTTGAGTAGACACGAGGAAAACTTGCCTGACCACAAAAGTCATTAAATGTCAGAATGAGTTATTGAGGGAAGGTTCTGGATTTCTCATGAGATTTTCAAAGTAGGCTCTGTTTTCATCTTGATAGAATGGATCAGGTCCATTCCCATGGCCCTACCTGATGGCTGAGTGGTGAAACCAGTGACCATTCAGAGTCCCTGTTCCAACCCAGATATTGCCGAGCCCCTGCCTGCAGACATCTACCTGCTTTTACATCCCCTGAGGTGCTTCATGTCCCCAGAAACTGCATCAGCTCCCTAGACCCATCTGTGGCCCTCCTTTCCAGATCATGAGCTCTCTGCGGCTGTGCAGATGCACTGATCTAACTGGATTGTGCTCTTGTTCTCTTCTCACTTGCAGTATGAGTTTAAAGCCAAAAACATCAAGAAGAAGAAGGTGAGCATTATGGTTTCAGTGGATGGAGTGAAAGTGATTCTGAAGAAGAAGAAAAAGGTAAGTGACTCTGAATCACAAACTCTGGTGAAGAGGGAAGGAGGGGAGGTAGGCGTGGGATAGCTTTTCTTTCTAGGCTACCTTCTGGACAGAATCCTTCCCTTATCTGGTGAGGTGGTCTGCTTTGACCAGCAACAGTGTTGAGAGGCTACAGCTAGAGCAAAGAGTGAGGCAGGGGCCAAAGGCCTAGTCAGCTGTTTGGCTTGGTCAGACCTGGTATCCCGTGAGTGACAAGGGTCATCTCCTGTCATCCTGGCATTCAGACCCCTTCCCCCATTTGATACCTTTACCTTTGAGTCTTGATCTTGGGAAATGCTTTAAATTCAAGTGAGGGCAAGTAGCAGGGTTCAGTGGGGGAGGGGATAAGAGGCGGCTTCCTCAGAAGTTGTCCCATTCTGTTGCAGGAATAACTCTCAGTTCCAGCTGAGGTGGCATCCGGCCCCATTGTGTGTCCTTGTGTCCTCTTGTTACAGTTATTGCTGCTTTAGCCCATCTATTTAAATAGTCCCTCAAGACCCAGCCACTGCTGCTATTCAGCATGCAGGAAGGCTAGAGCGTGGCCAACATGTTGCTTTTTACTGGGTCAGTGTGGCATGCTGGAAGGACCCCTCAGCTGATTGGAGAAGACCTGGTTTCTAGTCCTGGCTCTTCTCTTTCTGACTGTGTGGTTCTAAGCAAGTTAGTTTGCTTTTTGGAGCTTCAACTATAAAATGAAGAGTTGGATTAGGTGATCACTTTACCCTTGTCAGATCAATTACTCTGCACCAGCTCTGGAACTGTGCTTTTCGGTGCTTGCATGTGTATGTATACGTCACCTGTGCTTTTTCAGGTTTTTGAGAACCTTCTGGGCTACAGAGAAAGCAGACCTTAGAGGCCAAATGGGTTTGTGTGTTTCTGCCCCCTGAACCTCTGAGGCAGGATGGGAACCTCAGAGGTTAAACACTTCCCAAAGCAGCCACCAAGCCGCCTCTCTTTCCCTAGCCTGTCCATGACTGTTGAATGGTGGTATGCCTCCAGGCTGTGGGAAGAAGCATGTTTACAGGGACTCCCTGCTCTCCAGAGAATGTTTTAAGGGCAGGGGCCATCTCTGTAAGCTCAGCACTCACTTGGACACCTGGTACGTGTAGTGTGTTTCCAACGATTTTGGCTGTTGGCTAGCTGGGTAAATGAACATGTTTTGTGTATGATGGTCATTAAATCAGGAAGAACTAAGTACTTAGCAGTTGGGTCAAATGAAGTCTCATTTGTTACTTTTGGCTGTCACATTCTTCTCCCTCTTTCTCCTCTGTCAACCTTCCCGTTTAAAAAAAAAAAAACAAGGATGAGAGCCTTCCCAAGTGTAGAAAGGCCTCAGTGGAAATTGCTAACTTTATGAGTAGGACTTCTTTAGTGACTCTGATCTTCAGGTGCTTTATTCTAATGCAGGCAGTAGCCAAGTATATTGTGATCATCTCTTACTGAGATGTAAAAAAAAAAATCTTTTTGGTTATATTAATGTGTCTAAAATGCTGTCATCTTGAACTGATGCTAACAGATAATAAATCTCAAATTCCCTTATGAATCTTAGGTTGTATTTGTGGTGTGAACCCAGCTACTAAGATAATTGGCTTGGCTTTGTTGTTTCTCAATCAGTATATTTTCTTCAACTCCCAGCTAGGCCCAAGTAATGATCTTTCCTGTGTATATGATAATGATTATTTATTATAGTATTGGAATCACACTATTGCACCATTTGCTAGGGAGGGGACTTCTGAATAAGGAAGATTAGTCTTGAACTTCATCCAAAGGATTTTTCTACAAAAGGACTCTAAAGGACCTCTGTTTCCTGTGGTTTCTCATATACACCAGTAACTTTGTTGGGATAGCCTAAAGCATTGTTCTAGAAAGGCTCTACTGTTCTCATTAACAAATATTTACTGTGTCTACCATGTTCAAGGAACTGGGTAGGATACACAGGGGTATTAGATATGGACCCTTTCCAGCAAAATTAGCTATTTTGAATGACACTATATGCATACATAGGTCTATCATAGCTCCTATAACATTGCATTATAGTTATTTGTCTCTTTACCCCGTAGGCTGCGAGCCTTTAGGGCCAGGGACCATGTCTTCTTTCCAGTTCTATTTCATCTGTTTGAGAGGGTAGAAGACCAGTGGGGGCAAGCTGATGAACGTAATTACACACTAAGATGATAATGAGAACAGCTAACAATAATAGCTAACACTGATATTGAGCCCCTGCCATTTACCAGGCCTTGTTTGATGCAGTCAGTGTATACTTATTAGATCCACACAACCATCCTGTGAGGTAGGTACCATTTTAAGGCTTGGTTTGCAGAAGAAGATTAAGCAACTTGCCCAAGACCTCAAGTCCCATCAGTGGTGAAGTTGAGGTTTGAACCAGGTCTGTCTTGTTCAGATCCCAAGTGGGTTCTTCCCACTACCATGTTGCTGTGTGTGTACTAATCTCTTCAGAATCCTTTAGAGAAAAACTGCTCTATAGGAAATGCCTAATTAATTAATCCAGTGTCTTTAACTTCTAGCTTTTACCCTGTCACTGGGATATCACATCACAAGGAAACTAGTTTCCTGCTCAAAGAGTACTGTTACTTCCTATAGAAGCACACAACTTAGATCTATTTGGATAAGAAAAGGAGGCACTTAGAATTATAGAACCAGAATTTGGGAGAAAGAGCTTTAGAAATGCTCTAGTCTGATCCCCTAATTGATTAGATGTGGTAACAGGACAAGAGAGGCCCAGTAACGGTCCTGAGGTCACCCAGCTAGTTATGGAGCCAGGACTAAACTGAGTCCAGTCTTCTTTCTACCATGTTTTCTGCTAGTTTTAAAACAGGCATATTAGGAATTTTGTGCATTGTGTGAGAACTTATTAAGTGTTTCAGTTTTGAAATGTGTTTTCTATATCTATATAGGTTATACCTTAAGATGGGTGGTAGCTGTGTTTTCAGGCTAATCCTATTCTGTCTGGAGGCATGGAGAACTTGCCAAGCTGAGTTAATGTGGCCTTTGCAAGGTGATTTAAAAAAATTTTTTTTAATTATTTTTTGAGAAGTCATCATTGCTTTCAGGAGCATAAATAATGATAAAGCAGACAGTCTTTGTGATGTGCCTACTGATAATTTCCAGTAGGGATAGGAAATAAATGGAAATACAAATTCTTCCTCTACTTTTGGGCTCCTAGGGAAGGCCTTCAAAACTGCCATATCCATTTCTGGGTTTCAAAAGGAGGAAGGACCTCTGTGATAATTATCCCTGACTCTGTTTTCTGTTCTTGGCCCTGTTCCAGGCAGACCTACCTCTGAACCAGTTCCCATATAATATTCCCTGGCAGGAGATTTTGGAATAACTAAATGGCTGTAACTTTCCATGGAGAACTGGATATTTGCACTCATTAGATAAAGAAAAGAGAAGAATCTAAACTCAAGGATGTGCTTACCTCATTCGGCGGTCTTATAAAAGCATACACTGAAAGCCCGTTACCCTCTCCCTCTGTTGAAAGTGAAAAGCTTCCTGGCAGTGGAGAGTGAAAACCTTTGACTTCATCACTTGGAGTAGCGAAGAGAACGTGGGGTCTAGAGGTAGACAGGTTGGACTTTAATTACCGCTTCACTAGATGGCCTTGCAGGGGAGTAAGTCAACTTCCGGAGCCTCATTGTTTGTCTGTAAAGTTGAGATCAATTTTGATAGTGTCAAGGAAACAATATATAAAGTTCTTAAATGGAAGAAAAGACTTTTTTTTTTCCCATATCAACTGGGAAATTTCCTGTGAGAACAAAAAGTGAAGCAGCTAAATATGACTTTCCTGTATCTTTCCTTTTTTTTTTTTTTTACTTTCTCACTTTCTGTGTTATTCTAGATCCTCCAACAAGTAAATGCCAAGACAGGATTAAATGCCTGTGGGAGGAGGTGGGGAGACAAGGCTGAGATAGCTGTCAGATTTCAGTGTGGGTCTGACTCCAAGTGAAGGAGAGAGGAAGGAAGGAAGGCAGGTAGGTTGGGTGAAGGTCTCTTAGAGTACAGCATGGTCTGAGGAAGGTTTGGCAGGGCCGTCAGGGAGTTCTGAAGCCAGAGTCATCTGTCAGAGGATCCCTGTGTCTCCTAGGAATGGGCTTCCTCAGGATCCCCGCACACTGGTCACTGTCTGGGGGCAGGGCCCCTGCGTGTACGTAGTGATGGATTTCAGAATGCAGCAGCCGGGGCCCTTGGTTAGTTAAACTTCCTGTAATTGGAGGTCTGTGGGGCACATTCTTGTGATAACATTTTCTTTTCTCCAGAAATTTTTTACTAGCCAACATATGAAGCAGAACCTTCTTTCAAGTGAAGCTACTCTCTACATCTCATGACTTTTTAATTACCTTGGAGTAAGGAATTCATTTTTAAAAGAGAAGAAAAAGAGGAGGGAAGGGGAGACTGCTGGGGTGGGGAAAGACATAGAGAGAGACAGGTTAATAAACTAATTCAGAGGCCTCTTAAAAGGCTCAACAGTGCCTTGAGTGTCCTTTGTAGGTACGGAGGGGACAAAGAGTAAGAGAAAGGAGTGATACCCCAATTCTGTATGTGTATATGTATGGCAAAATGCCAGACAGCTGCCCCAAGGGCATCAGTCTGCTCCAGTAGGTACTCTGCCCACTCATATGTTTACCCCCGTTTCTTTATATTTATGGAGCTAGTGAGGAGGTAGATCTTGTCTCCCTGGGCCTCACTCATTGGCCTCAATGCTGGTACTGTTTGTGCGCCCAGTGATACCAGTGAGGCCCTGCCTGAGCCTGGGCTTCGGGTGGAAGGAGCCTGAAGACCAGCCTCGATCAGGCCTGCTGGTCCCCCTGGGCTGTTTGCAGTGAGTACGGCTGTGAAGGGCACTCTTTCCCTCAAAAGCACTCAAAGAGGTGCTGACAGCTTTAAAGATGTATCCCCTCTTCCTTTCCTCTTCTCTTCCCCCCCCCCCACCTCCTTTTCCACTCCCACTTGGACTTGAAATGTCTTCATTTCCTGGCATATCTTGGAGACCACAGCTCATTGAGGACAGTGGGTAGCAAAACTGAGAATTTCCTCACATAGCTACCAAGACTCCAAGGCTTATTTCCAAGCACTAAAAAAAAAAAAATGTGGTTTTCAGGTGTAACTTGGAGCTGTGTGAGTTTTCTGAGGACAGTTCAACTGAGTTTGGCTATAGTTACCATTCAATAATATGTCTCTGTTTTATGGTCGAAGCCAACTTTGATTTATAATCCCATACAGGTAGATCAGTAGCTTTTCTTCCTGTTTTCTTTCTCTCGTTAACCTTTTTTTTTTCTAAAATTTTTTCCTTAGAAGAATGTTTCCATATAGAAAAGTGAGGAGGGGGTGGTCTCTTTGTGTGTGTGGTTTTTTTCTCTACAACGTTTGAAAAATGGAGGAGTTGTGTAAAACAATGTCAGAGCAAAAAGAAGAATCAAATTGTTTTTAAGACACGCATTGCCTCCCTCTGAGTTACGCTATTCAGATAATACCTCGTTGACTCTGAATTGTACCAGAGTACCTGTACGGGTCAAAAAATCAGGAGAACTTGGTTCTAGTCTTGACTGGGCTATTAACTAGGGGGACACCTTGCACAAGAAACTGCACTGCTCTGGGTCTTATTTGAAAGATGGTGGGATAGGAAGGATATTGAGTGTGTGGTCAGGAGGAGTGGAGAGGCTTTAGTTATCAAAGTGTTGGAGCATCATTCAGGCATTGAGGAGATTGGGTTAAAATGCTCCAACCATATTTGCCTTAGGTTCTTGAATAACTGAAACATTGTTGAGTCCCGTCTACCCTCCAAACCCTTTGAGTTATTTTGATAATTTCCTTATCCCTGCATAGATTGAATGGACTCATGCAAGGATTACTGCAAGACCTTTAAAGGGAGATCTAATGGGATTTTATGGACTTTACTTAAATGGATTTTAATGGGATTTTCAGAAAAGGAATATTAGTAAGTAAGTCAGTGAAAAGATGTTTATTATTTTTGGCCAGGATATTCTATACAGATGCTGATATCACTTTAAGAAGTAAAGTATTTTCTGCCTGCTGTGGACCCTTCTGATGTTCCTCAATAAATTAACACAAGGTTCCCTGGGAGTCTGGTCTCTCCATCCTTCTCCTCATGTCTTCCAGAGAAAGAAAAATATTTATTCTGTATTATTTTGCCTCATTATTCTTTCTTTTTGATGAATGCATTAGTTGCATTCCTTAGACTTGCAAGGAAGAGTCGTGCCCAGATCAACTTGAACAGAGGCTTATTTCAGGCTAGGCGGAAACATGGGCTGGCACACAATGCTTCCTCTTCCTCAGCACTGCAGTCTGTTTGAGTGGAAAGTATGCAGCTGGTCACAGAAACCACCTACCGTTACTGGGGGTTCAGCCTAGGCTCCGTCTAGGACTCGGTAGTCTCCAAAGAGAGGATTTGAGTGGGTGGAACTGGGTCTTCTCATCGTGGAGCTCAAGGACTAGGCAGGTCTGACCAGCCCCTCCGTGATACTTGACCTTCCTCATGTGCAGTCGGGTGCTGATCCTGAGCCCCGTCAGGCACGGCTGGGTGAGCAAGGATGGCTCATGAGATGCACGCAGCGTGAGCCAAGTCACCCACACTCAGAAAGAACCCTCTCTGGGGCTGCTTTCCTCCGAGAGGAAAGCAGTGGGTGTGGCAGCTTCTCGGAGTTTTATGGACTTTTTGGTGCATTGAGTTATTAACTCTTGTGTTAACTTTGAAAATTACATCAGAGCAGCAAGGACTCTTATGAGCAGACTTTCTTGATAGTTAAGAACATGAGAAAACTGAGGCTCGATTCCCTAAGAAGCAGAGCAGCCTCTGCTGTTAGTCATCCAGGTGTTTAGTTCACAGTGGCTGTTTATTGAGCAACACCGGGGGGGGAGGCCTTGGCCAGGGGCAGTGGTTAATGGGATCACCATCGGTTGGCTGTCTTTAGTGTCAGGAGACCCTTCCCGTGCCAGGCCTGAGACTCCAGACTATGCTGTGCGTGAAAGAGATCCTGCTGCTGGGGATTTCAATTTATACCTTTTCTTTGGTATAGAAGAATGGCTCTCAACCCTAGGGTCACGTCACAGTCACCTGAAATGTTTGTTAAAGCTACAGATGACTGGGCCTCACGTGAGCTTAGACCCATCATGTGAATGACTCCAAAGAGTTGGAGCCCTGGCATCTGGAGTTTTTAAAAAAACATACAAACCAGACTTTCACTTTTTGGATGGGTGCATTTTTCTCTATTCTTCCTGCCAAAGTACAACTGAAAACCCTGGACATTATCTGTAAAACAAACCTAAAGGTGGGGCAAGGCAGACTGGCTGGGGACGCACGGAAGCACGCAGCTGTGAGCTCCCTGAGGTTCGTTTTAATCTCATATATCCCAGACTCGGAGCCGAAGAAGCCTGCAACCTGGATATGGCACAGAGCCCCAACAAAGCCTGCTCTCTCTCTAGCCAAAGGAGGAGGGAAGGGACGGCATAGCAAGGCAGAAAACTTCCAGCCAGACAACACAGGAAAATGGGCTCCCCACCACCCAGGCCAGCAAAGACTGTGAGTGGGGAGCCTAGGTTCCCCCTTTGCCAGGAGTAACAGGGGATTCCAGGCTCTCCAGCTAAGAAGAGTGCAGGGACTTTCACCCCTGCCAGCTGGTAATGAGCCCCGTACCCCCTTTCTCTTCCATGGGGAGCTGAGTGTTTTCTTCCCCAGGGGTCCTGAACAGCATTGCCCCTGTGACAAAGGCCAGTGAAGGTGGAGCAGAGTCCTCTGTCCCTGCGCCTACGGGTGGGACCTGAGGGCACATGGTGGCTGCTTCTCCAACATGTTGGGGTTGGGCTACTGACCTCATCAAGCATCTGGGGTCTCCAGTACTGCCCCAGAATCCTCTCCCCCCACCTTCCTGCATCCTCATTCCTGTCCTCTATCCCCAGCTGCTTAGGGATCTGTCTCCTTTGTGTTCACAGAAAGTTAGGTTCAAAGCCAGATGAGTATCCTCTTACGGGTGGCTGTAAATGTACTAGTTAGCTTGCCAGGCTTGTGTTCAGCCTTTCCCCCCCCTCTTTAAGGGAGGGAGGCTGGGGTCCACGTATCATTTGCATTTGATGGCATCATTCAGTCTCTATGACCCCTTCTCCCTTTTGTTCTCCCTGCCTCTCCCGCTCCTCTGGAGTGATGTATGATCTTTTTTTTTTTTCTTGGTGATTTCTCCATGAAAGTATGATTTAGATTGCAGTCTCCTGAGACCCCTTGGCTCCTGCCTACCCTCTGCACCCTTGAGAGACACTCTCCTAAAGTGCCTGAAGGAAACTGATCAGACCAGATACTTGACATTTTCCACTTGTCCTTTTGGAGCAATCGATTCCAGGCCTCTTAGAGGGAACAAGGCCGGAAGCAAATGCGTGTGTTTGCATAAGCATTAGTAGCTCAGTGTGTGCCCTGGTTCTGTAGCTGAGGACAAGCCTAACTTATTCATTTACAGCTTCTTTTATTGCAGAAAAAGGAGTGGACGTGGGATGAGAGCAAGATGCTGGTGATGCAGGACCCTATCTACAGGTAAGAGCCCGGTCCCCAGGGTACACCTGTCCTCTCTGGGAGCCATCTGTTGGGTTGATGGGTCCAGACAAATTGAAATAAATTTCTCCTTTTTCCCTCCTGAGACCTGTTATTTCTGTAGATGTAAGTACAAAGAGCAAATCTGCTCTGTCTTTAAGAAGGAGAGGAAAATTCTTCTCATGCTCAGTAGCACTAAGGGAACTATGAAGGGTTTCTGCTTGATGTTTAATGCAAATCTTTTAGTTGTCACTTGAGACCTTTTCATTTTGTGCTAGTTTTATTTTAACTGAAATTTCTATTTTTTTTTTTTACTTTTTTTTTTTATTTAACTGAAATTTCTTAACTGCATATATGTTGATAAAACTGAGAGAACTGGGTTTTCCCATTATGCTATACTTATAATTCCCCACAGTTATCTGTTCTTCCTTTCTGCCCCTTCAGAAACTGAGCATAGATAAGGGGGTTATGATCATTTGGGACAGCAGAAAGTCACAAATAAAATCCATAGAAATTGCTTTTACAATGAGACTGGTATTCCTATTCAGATTAGATGACTGCCGTTCATGTGTACTCTCTGGGCAGAGGGATACCTGATAGCAATACGTACACAAAGCCAGGGCCCTCCTGGGACCCACGCAGGGCCTTGATTCATCTGTGTCATTCTTCTGTCCTAAATCTCCGCTGACCAAGCCCTACCCCACCTCTTACTCCTTCCTGTTTTCTTCACTGGGGGGAAAGGGGTATTAGCTATTCTTTTGGGATTTGGGGGTCTAGATTTAAGCTTTGATTTTGTCTCCTCTCAAATTACTTGCCTTGGTTGCCAAAGTGAATTAAGGTTGGAACTCACCTGAGAAGTTGGCATCATGGTGGCCCTGCTAAGTCAAAGAGTAGCTGCCTGTGAAATGGAATTTCCATTCATTCAAATATGTATACATATTTAAAACACTCATCCCAGGTACTGTGCCAGGTAATTTAGTAGGTGGCGAAAATAAGTTATGGTCCCTTGTTCTCAGGAAGCTTTAGTCTAGTAGGGAAATGGAATCCTGAACAAATCATTGTGGTACAAGACAGTGTGTCTGACAAAATGGATTTCTTTCTCTGTGTTTCTGTTGTACTTGTGTTTGTTGAAATACTTGTTATAGTTACTGCTACTTCAAAATGAATCTGTCTTTTGCCACTGGACGGTGAGGCTCTTGCCAGTGAAGAACTATGTTCAACTCACTTTTGTATTTCTAGCACCAAGCCTGTGTCTGTTCTCTATGAGGCATTTAGTAAATGTGTGACGGGTGGATGGATAAATGTATTGAATCAATATCTGAAAATTAACGTAAGTGATATGGTGATTCACAGGAGGGAATAATCACTTTCTACTTGAGTGATAAGGAAAGGCTTTAAGAAACAAGTTGTGTCGGAACTGGGCTTGAAGGATGTGAATGGACAAACCTCTGTCATTTGCGCTTTGTAAAAGGAAGTGTTTCTTGGTTTTTGTGTTTGTGTTTTTATTTTTTTTTACAGTGGCATCATATCCATACAAAAGCGACCTCTGTGTGGGATGGCGGTCATGAACTTTAATCTTGCCTTTTCCTGGTTTGAAAGAAGGAACTTTCCCCAAAGTTTTATATCCCAAATAAGCTGTTGTTTTTATTTTTTATAACAGCTTTATTGAGGTATAATTGACATATAAAAATTGAGCATATTTCAAGTGAATAGTTGGGTAAGTTTTGATATATGTGTACACTTCTAGAACCATCACCTCAGTCAGGATACTGAACATAGGTCTCCCCCAGAAGTTTCCTTGTACCTTGTTGTAATCTTTCCCTCTCTCCCTCCCTGCTACATCTCCCTCCTGCCCCCCAAGTCCCCAGGCAACTACTGATCTCCCTTCTCTTGTAGAGATGAGTTTGTATTTTCTTGAGTTTTGTATAAATAGAGTCATACAGTATACAGTATACATATGTACAGTATACCCCCACTGTTTTTTGGCCTGGCTTCTTTCATTTAGCATACTTATTTTAAGATGCGTTCCTTGCCATTGCATATATCAGTAGCTTATCCCTTTTTATTACTAAGTTGTATCCCATTGTATGAGTATAACACAATTTGCTTAGCCATTCACATGTTGATGGACATTGTGGTGGTTTCCAGTTTTCGACTCTTACAGTGAAAACTTCTGTGACTGTTCATATACAGTCTTTGTATAGACATATGCTTTTATTTTTCTTGGGTAAATACCCAGGAGTAGAATGAATGATTATCGTTAGGTGTATGCTGAACTTTTTGTTTTTAAATGAATTGTAAGTGATTATATTTTTGGTTGGTGAATCTCGGAGTGATTTTTTTTTTTTTTTTAACATCTTTATTGGAGTATAATTGCTTTACAATGGTGTGTTAGTTTCTGCTTTATAACAAAGTGAATCAGTTATACATATACATATGTTCCCACATCTCTTCCCTCTTGCATCTCCCTCCCTCCCACCCTCCCTCTCCCACCCCCCCTCTCCCACCCCCCCTCTCCCACCCCTCTAGGTGGTCACAAAGCACAGAGCTGATCTCCCTGTGCTGTGCGGCTGCTTCCCACCGGAGTGATTTTTAAAGTGCGTCTCTTTATTTTTTAAATTTTTATTTATTTATTTGGCCACGCCCTGTGGCATGTGGGACCTTAGTTCCCTGACCAGAGATCAAAGCTGCTCCCCCTGCAGTGGAAGCGTGGAGTCTTAACCACTGGACCGCCAGGAAGGTCCCTGTTGAAGTTTTTCTGAGACTGCCAAACTTTTTTCCAAAGCGGTTGTAGCTCTAGCGGTGGTTGAGAGTCCCAGTTCCTTCACATCTTCACCAACATCTAGTATCATCAGTCTTTTTATTTTTAGCCCTGCAAATATGTGTGATGTAGTATATAATTGTGGTTTTAATTTGCGTTTTCCTAGTGAGTAATGATGTTGAGCATCTTTCCATCATAATGTGCCATTTGTATATCTTTTGTGAAGCATCTGTTCAAATCTTTTAGCCCATTTTTAATTGGGGTGTCTTGTTTTCTTTTTATTGAATTTTGAGGGTTCCTGATAGATTTTGGATACGTGTCCTTTATCAGATATATGATTTGCAAATATTTTATCCAAGTCTGGCTTGTCTTTATCTTAATAGTGTCCTTTGAAGAAGTTCATATTATTATTTTTTAAAGTGTATGGGTTGTGCTTTTGGTGTCATATTTAAGAAGTCTTTGCTAACTCAAGGACACAAAGATTTTCTTCTGTGTTCTCTTCTGGAAACGTTATAGTTTTAGGCTTTACGTTTAGGTGTATGATCTATTTTGATCCAATTTTTTTTTATATGGTGTGAGGGATATATCAAATTTCTTTCTGTGGGTTTTTGTTTTGTTTCAGTTTTGGGTTTTTTTGGCAAATGAATGTCCAGTTGTTCCAGCCTCATTTGTTGAAAAGACTATTCTTTCTCCCCTGAAGTACCTTTGTTGAAAATCAGTTTATCCACATCTGTGTGGTTTATTTCAGAACTCTTTATTCTGTTCCATTTATCTAATTGTCTGTCTTGACACCAGTACCACAGTGTCTTGATTGCTGTAGCTTAATAACAATCATTGAAATCAGGTAGTCTCACTCTTCCAACTTTGTTCTTTTTCAAAGATTTCTTCCAATTAGTATTAGTATGGTATATCTTTTTCCATTCATTTTTGAGAAGAAAAATGGTTTTTGGTGGGGAGTGGAAAACATCAAAGAAATCTTAAAGTGAATTTTTCTTTGGCCAACCTCCACGCAGCAGACTTTCTGGTTGTAGATTTCTTGTGGATATCTTCCTAATCTATCAAAATTTAGCAACCTGTGTTTATGAACAAAGGAATGCTGTTCCAGTTTCCTAGGTACTTTTCCCCCTCATGTATTAAATTGTGGGTGTTTTAGTCTCTGTATGTGTGTATTTGTATATCTATTTGCTATGGGTAGATGAAAGAGGACTTTTTTCTAAACTGTATGTGTCCCATTTTATCATCAATAAGAACATTTATTATCATGATAATATAGTAACATTTACAAATGAGCTTTTTCATTGGTACAATTATTTTTCTGCCCTTAAGGAACCACTCTAGTTGGATTCAGTAGCACTGCTGAAGAATACATAATTGCTGTGCCTTTGATGAAACACAGGATTACTGCAGCGTTCACATTAGGAAAACTCCTTTATGGTAAAACATATTCTTCCTAGTCAAAAGAAGGGACTTTGCCACAGCAGTAATGAAGTTTTTGTTTTTTATTAAGTCAAAATTTCAATTTGAATCTTTTGCATCTCTCACCTAGAATAATAGAATCATGTTTTTTAAATTGTGATGAAATATATATATATATATAACATAAAATTTGCCATTTTATCCCCTTTTAAGTATACAAATGAGTGGCCTTAATTACAATGACAGTGTTGTGCAACCAGCAGCACTGTTTCCTAGATGTTTTCATCACTCTAAACTTTGTACCCATTATGTACAAACTCTTTATTCCCCCTCCTTGAACCCCATGTAACTTTTAAAATCATGAACTTTCAGAGGTTAAAGTACTGTGGTGAACGTCTAGTCCATTTTCCCCTCCACTACAGGATGCCTCTGTTTCTCTAAAGTATTTGCTATTACGGTCTTCTTTGTTAAGTGAAGGCAAATGTCATTGTTTATGTAATTTTCGTCCATTTATCCTAGCTCTCTTCTCTGGAGTTACACATACATAGATCTTATTTCACTAAAGTTTCTGAAGCCATTCTTTATTATATTTTTTCTAGACTTCCTAATTTCAAAACATCATATTTCTTCGTAAAATATGTTGGAATTTAATACAATATCTCATGCTGTCTTATCAGTGTAAATTATAGAGACACAAGTTTTACCCTCATGATATGGAGTTTTGCATTTGTTTTTTAAGAATTAGATCATACTGTGTTTTTATTTGCTAAACAAACTGTGTTAGGTCCTAGGTCGTGGTGGATTTATTGTCCAGAATCCTTAGGATATTCACAGTAATTGCTTTCAATCAAGATTTTTAAATCATTCTTTATTTCTGTAGTTTTCTCTGTTTTATTTTTTAGCCTAAATACAGAACTTTACATATACCATTGTTAAATTAGATATATTTCATTTGAACCCATTATTCATAGTTTTTGGATTCTTATGAATCAGAGTGAATCAGGGAAGCAGGCAACTATGAGTGTTATGGCATAAGGAATTTGTTATAGGATTTAGACCTACACAGTTGTGATAGGAGCTGGGAAGTAAAAGTCCAAAAACGACCAAAGAGGAGTCATGAGCCAGCCCTGGTATGTGTTAGAAGTCAAGAGTGTCCAGGATGCTAGGTGCGCTTGTGTGCTAGAGTGGAATTGTGAAGGGACACAGGTGCAAATGTCTGTGAAAGGCATTTGATGGCTTGAAGGCCCTTGATGGCTGCTGCATTTGAGTTTGCAGTGAAGCTTCTGCTGGCAGTCCTGGGTTCACTGTTGTTCAGCAGGGCTGACAGTTATGAAGGACAGCCAGATATGGGGCACAGAAGAGTGAAGACAAATTGCAACTCACTAGCACCTCCATGTTCATCCTTTCCTGCCTCTAACGAGTGATGACCTTCAGAGCATCATGGCTACTTCATTTCGGCCTCCTAAATCCCCCACAAATTTCTCTTGTGAGCAATCCTAAACTGCAGTTCTACAGGGAAGCGAATGCCAAGATACACAGTTCTAACTTAGCTGAGTTCACCCAGTATAAACCATCACAGCAGGTTCTAGTAACAGGCTAACTATCCCTCTTCGTTTTCTGTTAAGTGAAACTTTAATATTTTCATCCAAGTCACTGATAAGGCTGTTGAATAAAATGGGAAAGCTTGGAAAATGTAGACTTCATGTTTTTATTTTTCTTTATTTTCACTTCCTTAGTTAATATGCTTATTTTACCTTTTCTGGTTTAAAGGGCATGCTGATTTTTTTAAAAAGTTTAAAAATAGCACTGGAGTGGTTGTACTGTTACAGAAGTCACTGTGCTTTTGAATTTCAGTTCCCCTGCCTTGATGTCTTCTACGTTTTAGTCTTATTGGGCACTAATAGAATTAACATATTTGGGTAAAAAAGTCTCTAGGACATTTATGTTCTTCATGCTAGGGATCAGATTGTCAAACAAACAAAAATCCTTTTTCCTTTTGTGGTGGCGGGGGGGTGACCAGAGGAAGTAAATTAATCAACCTGAAGTCTTCAGGAGGCAGACTGGAAGTAATTCTCCGGTTTTGAGTATAAACGATCAAACCAGGTAGAGCCCCCATAGGGTTTCCAGCCATTCCCCAGAAATGGCATTAATTAACATCCAAGCAGTTGGTGAGATGATTAGAAATCAGAGAAAGTGCATTCTAGTTTTGGCCCTCCACATTGAGCTATGCTTTGATTTTGAGCAAGTCACAGATTATTCAAGGCTAACTGGGGAAGGGAGGAAAGAATGCACGGAGAGCTGATGTGCATTGCTGGTCATTGTGCTAGGCACTGAGGAAAGCAGTAATTTATCAGTCTGGGTCCAGTGGGAGACAGAACTCACACAATGATTTAAATAGGAGAAGGATTATGAAGAATGACTAAGTTATAACAAAACAGTAACTTCAAGATGTAAAGAGCAATCTTAAGAGCCCTCTGGGGGCTTCCCTGGTGGCGCAGTGGTTGAGAATCTGCCTGCTAATGCAGGGGACGCGGGTTCGAGCCCTGGTCTGGGAAGATCCCACATGCCGCGGAGCAACTAGGCCCGGGAGCCACAACTACTGAGCCTGCGCGTCTGGAGCCTGTGCTCCGCAACAAGAGAGGCCGCAATAGTGAGAGGCCCGTGCACCGCGATGAAGAGTGGCCCCCACTTGCCACAACTAGAGAAAGCCCTCGCACAGAAACGAAGACCCAACACAGCCAAAAATAAATAAATAAATTAAAAAAAAAAAAAAAAGAGTCCTCTGGGGCTGAAGGAGAGTACAAAAAGGAGGACCAATTTGGGGAGGAAGACCCCTCTCCTGGGCTGGGGTTCAGATTTCATTGTGGAGGATGTGTTGCAGCATCTGGATGGCAGAGAAGCTCACTGGGTTGCCTAGGCCAGAGTGGTCCCCAGTTGCTTGGAAAATAGGAAGCAACCCTCAGGGGCTGGGTGCAGGAGAAGTGCAGCTGGTCGGTGGGTGCACGGAGGGAGTAGGGGTGTCACTGTGGATGGGAGGCTTGGGATGCTCAGGACCTTTGCGGGGAGGGCTGTAGGTAGGTGGGACTCACCCAGCCACACTGGGAATGTGAGGTCGCTGAAGAGCTATATTCTGGGCCACGTGGCTGCGACAGACCACCACCAGATGTCCTGCTGATGGGCTCTACAGCAGCTGCAACCAGCAAGAGAAGCCCTTTCCTCCTGCAGTGTCCTTCCATTATACAGAGAAATTCGAATAGCCCGCTTACTGTAAAGGAGTGAGTACATAAAAGAATTCTTCCCATTATCACAGAGCATGTATTGAAAGGGCAAGAAATTGATAACTGGTACAAGTGGTGAGCAAGACATAGTTCCTACCCTTAAATCTATAGTCAGATGAGATTTGACGTATGTTTTCCTCAATCCTAACGACAACTCCAAGTGGTAGAATCTGTCATTCCCATTCTTAAGATGGAGAAATTAAACTTCAGAGACATTAGATAACTTTTCCATGACCACAGAACTAGTAAATGTTTGGAGAACTGCCTGCCTTCTGAGCTTTCGTCTTTTCTGTTTTACTACTCCACTCAGTGTCGTCCGCCTCTCAAGACAAACCCACTCATTTATTGGCCTTCATATTATTGTTTTTATCATTTCAAACTGATATATCACAATTCAGGACATTTTGAAGGACCCCAAAAACTAGATTTTAAGGTGAATGAAATGTTTTCTCTCTTGGGGATTGATAAACCTACTATGTTGTGATACTTGGTGATTTCTTGGGTAGTCAAGCACCCCGTGTAGTATGTTTAACTTAGTTCACAGTCAAGAGTTTAAATGATCAAGCCAGACAAAATTAAGGAAGCATGAGTATCCTCAGATTTAGGAAGCGTATCAAATTACAAACAAGGTTAAAAAAAAAAAAAAAAGAAATTTTCTTTTCTTTTTAAGAAATTGATTCTTAAACTCTAGACTCATAGTAATGAAACTACAGAGTGTGGAAGACAACGATTTTAAAAACAATCTGGAGGGGAAAAATATACTGTCTACAAAGGAACACAGGCTGATAGCAAAAATGGAAGACAAAACAGTGAATTACCTTTAAGAATATGGTGAGTCAGGTTAAGTGCTGAAGCTTAGAAAGTAGTCCTTTAATACTTTCATATTATGACAGTAAGGTAGAAAAATTCCTAGACAGCATTTCTGAAGACGTTTTAAATGGAATTAGTTACTATCCTAACTTAGGATATATAGATAGAATTACATAATTAGAAAATAGACTATATAGTAATTGGTTACTGTATTGTTCTGTGGAGCCAAAAAAGCTCTCTCAGAGTTCTTTAAGATGACTCTCCAAAATCCATGTTGTCCCTCCAAAATCCGATAGAGACCTCCCAGATACAGACAGTCCTATTTTATGAGCTCCCTGCTTTCAAACCTCCACACACCCAAGTCCCCAACTCAAACCCTGGCACGTGTTCCCTTCGCTCCATTGTCACTGGATTATGGAGGGGGGCCGAGGTATGAAGGGTCCTGAAGGATCAGGGAAGGATGAGCAGGCTTGGAGCTGGAGCCAGTTCTTTGCTTCTGTTACATGCATGTCTCATTTGTTCTTTCTGTGATCTACAAGGGACAGGGTGACTGTCTCCGTCTTCCCATATTATTTTTCTAAGGATGAGTGTCTGCTCCTCCTTCAGCCTCCCAGTGTGTGAGTTTCTTGAAGGGCCTCTACTAAACTGGGAAAACTGATAACCAGGAATCTGGAAGCAGCCCAGCCTATCGATCTCTATCTAAGTTCTTTTCGTATCATTTCTGGGCCAGCCCATCTGAAGGCTATGAGTGTCCATCACTCTCGTTGTGACGGATGTTTCAGGTAGAGTTGATGTTTTTGTTCCCTCTAGCTCCAGAACCTTTCACAAACAGTGTCTTTTTATAGATATGCATGAGTAGGAATTACTCACCCAATTTTATGCATGGAGAAGCTTATGAACTAAGA
The DNA here is from genome assembly GCF_028564815.1 of Eubalaena glacialis. NCBI lineage: Eukaryota > Metazoa > Chordata > Mammalia > Artiodactyla > Balaenidae > Eubalaena > Eubalaena glacialis. The sequence continues at coordinate 75,364,407 of NC_083718.1, read as the reverse complement.
AGGGGAAGGAAAATCATTCATGCTCTCTGGCTTCACTTAGTTCCCCAGGGCTGCTCTGCAATCCGTTATTTGTCCCTGATAGAAATGCCACTTGCTGAAGTGCCAAGACCTTTTCCACCTGTCAGCTCTTTTGGTACATCTTCACTCTCCTTAGGTGACCCCCATCTTCTGGGAGGTTCCTCAGGTTTCCTCCTCTTCTTCAAACATCTTTGTGTCATTGCCCTCTGTCGCTCTGTCCCCTGCCTCTCTGCATTTTAGACCCATCTTCGCTTGTTTCTTCAACACCGTGAGCATTCCTACCCTTCCCCCAACCACTCCACCTCTCACTTTCCCTGGGCTCGCCCTCTCTCCCTAGCAATGTGTTCCTCTCTCTCCTGTCCACCTCCCTCAACCCTGATAACCCCATTCAAGGGCACATCTTTTGTCAACTCTCGGCTTCCTCCCAAAGCACTGAGCGTGTCCTCACCAGTGCCCGCCATCCTGCGGTTCCTTGTAGTCGACACTGATTTCCATCACTTGGTAGAAATTGCTCCCTCCAAGTTTATGGTCTGTGCTCTCCACATCTCCAGATACAGCAGCATTTCCTAGGTTCTTCTGCAGTGCCACCTCTCCTTCTCCTCTTGTGTCTCCTCTTGTTTCATTTTTCTCTGCCTCCTTCTCTTTTGTTTGCTTTCAAACCTACATAGTTATATGCAATTTTTATCTTTCACCATTCTTTATCTTTCCTTAAAAGCAAGTTCTGCACTTTAATCTTTATAGGCTGATAAAGTCCCTTGTGCTTGGGAAGGCTCAGTAAACACCTAGGGTAGACTGTGAGTCTCCAGCAAGGGATTGCAGACCCATAATTCATTCTCTGGCTCTGTGTCCCATGCTCATGTTAGCAGACGCACCCAAGACTTTCTTTTCCTCTCTCCTTCCTCCTTGTCTTTGATCTCTTCGACTTCAAGGTCATCATATGCAATGTGTAGAAAGCACCAGGAATGCAGAGACAGGTAAGGCATAGCTCACCTCCTCAGGGTCCTCACAGTGACCCCTCCTTTCTATGACAGTTTTCAGGTAAGGCTCAGGGGAATATGCCTGAGGTGTGAGCTTTAAAATGACCAAATAATACATGTTTGTTATTAAAAATAAAGTCGTGACAGAGTTTTTTTTTTTTGAAATTTTTTTTAAAATTAATTAATTTTTATTTTTGGCTGTGTTGGGTCTTCGTTTCTGTGCGAGGGCTTTCTCTAGTTGCGGCGAGCGGGGGCCACTCTTCATCGCAGTGCGCGGGCCTCTCACTGCCGCGGCCTCTCTTGTTGCGGAGCACAGGCTCCAGAAACGCAGGCTCAGTAGTTGTGGCTCACGGGCCCAGCTGCTCCGCGGCATGTGGGATCTTCCCAGACCAGGGCTCGAACCCGTGTCCCCTGCACTGGCAGGCAGACTCCCAACCACTGCGTCACCAGGGAAGCCTGTGACAGAGTTTTATAAAGGAAAAAGTCAAATGCCCTTCCTTCAACATCTGTTCCTTCTAGTACCACTCTGTATGCAAAGATAGACACTCAGATGTTTTTTCAAAATCTGATATTCTGTGTATAGTTCTACCATGAGCCTGTTTTTCTCTCAGTAATGTATCAAGGACTTGCTTCCACATCCGTACTTACAGTCTTCCCATGAGGGCTTTGACTCAGAGTTCCAAAGTGAAAGTGATGTTTTAGGGCAACCAGTGTGGCATGGATTGCAATGCACCCTAGATGTGAAGAGACTCGTGTCAGGGAGGCGAACAAGGGAAAGATTGCCCAGTAATCTGAGGATAATGGGAAGAGTGTCCATATAAAGGGATGTCATATAAAGACAGCATAGAAAGGGGTCAGTCTGTGAGCTATTGTAACCTTGGGTCATTCAGACTAGTGACAGTCTGAATATAGAGAGTAAATAAGGGAGAATCCTCTTTCTTGAGGAGTTGGGGGAGAAAAAATATCCCAGTGACTTCAGCTTGAATCTTTGGTAGTTTTACATCTGCTCTCTGCCTCTGGTGGATCCTGCTTGATTATTAAATTCAATCATGGCAAAAGGGTGGAAATTTTTGTCATGGTAACACTTAAGCCTAAGCTCCACAAAAGCAGAGACCACACCTGTTTTGTGCACTACTGTATCCCTACTGCCTGGGAGGATCCTTACTACATAGTAGGTGCTCAATAAATACTGCATGTCAAAGCTAGGGCAGGCTTGATTCACTTGTTTGCTGCACTAAAACGTTCATTTCAAAAAGGCTGTTAAGCCTACTTATCCTCTTGGTGGCCTTATTCTCTGCCCTTCTTGATGGACAAAAGCACAGCCCAAATGAGGCATGAAGCCAGCCAGAGAATGAATACATGTGCACAGCAGAAAACTGAAGACGGCCACCGGCATGATCAAAGTTAAACCTCTGGATCAGTCTCTCTATGCCAGGCCTTAGAGGGCATCTTTTACACTAATAATGATGGAAAATTCAATTAGGCCAAGTTTAGAAAACTTCACATAATTAAACACTGTCTAGCAGGGGGGGAATTTCCCTGTGGAGGAAGAACCAGGGGAACAGGGAAACCAGGCCTGGTCCCAGTTCTATTACTAAATGCCTGGTTTCAAATTCCATTACTCTGTGCTTCCTGTTCTCCTTGGATACATAAGGAGAATCAATTTAGAGTTTGTGCAACGCATTGAAGAGTCTCAGATGGGAAAGTATGTGCAGTGTATCAATAAAACCAGCACTTCTCCCCTTGACTTCTCTTCTTGCTACCAAGTAGGCACTTGCCTGGGTGTCCATTGGATGGTCTTGACCTTTTATGGGACACAGACACCTTTGAGAATATGGTGAGAACTGGATTCTCTGCCTAGAAAAATTAATTCTTGTATATACTTGCAAAATTTTGATTTTTCTGTCAATTCATGGACCCTATAGTCCTGAGGTTTATCGATTCCAAGGTAAGACCCCCTGGTGCCAATAAGCATTATAAGCCTCTTTGAATATTTTGCATCTCAAGCTAGGAAAGTTTATAATTGGTAGTCCTACTGTGGGAGGAAAAGTAAACAAACCAGTTTAACTTTCTTAGTAATTTAATGCTTGAATGATTGATAGATTTTACTTTAGTTTCCCAGGAGGTATTTGCATGTTGTTAGAGGAGTCGTCTTATTCAAAACAAACTAATCTTGTGTTGGTGGGTTTCAGATCATGTAAGGGGAAAGGATTTGTGTAAGAGGAGACCTTATGATGCCCTGAATGTCCTGGATTTATATGGATATGGGGAAGTTGGCATAGGGTCCATGTTTCACACTAGTGTGTAAGGATTATTGTGTGACCAACCTTAACACCAAAAGCCAGTAAAGAAAGATTGCTCTTGATTTGGAGCTGTAACCCCTGTCTACTAGCCCTTAATGTTAATAGATAGTCTCTAGGATTGTTGTAGGACAGTATCATAGCTCATCCCACAGTGGCAGCTGGGCATTCTGCACTACACAGCAGGCTAGATGCTGTGTGGCAGTGCCCTGTCCGCCAGCCTGGCTGGGAAGCCCTCTGTGGGCCCCTTCTTGTGTCTTGGCACAGTTTGGAGGAAGGGTGGTGGTGTCCCACCTCTAAGAGTATAGCCTTTCTGGTAGCACAGACCTCAAACTGTGGAGGTGAGGCTGACTGGGAGGTCCAGAGGATAATGCATAGAATTCAGGAAATTTGCAATGAGAAAAGCTAAACTGTTTGCAAGTCCCCACATCCTTTATCAGTAGAGGTGAGGCTGACTGGGAGGTCCAGAGGATAATGCATAGAATTCAGGAAATTTGCAATGAGAAAAGCTAAACTGTCTGCAAGTCCCCACATCCTTTATCAGGAGACTCTGAGAAGCACTTATTGAGGAGTTACAGCCTTTCTTAGTTGCTGGTGGCAGTCATGATCAAATCATGATTAATTGAGTTCTCTGTGTTTCGTTTAACATTTCTGCCTGTCAAATTCTTATTCATCTTTCAAGGTTTATTTTAAATACATGTCCACCAGGAATTCTTTCCTGATTTCATACTCACTCCCACAGTGGGGATCTAATTTCTGTTTCTCCTTTGGACCCCAAGGCTATATAGCTCATCCTTGTACTGTAGTTATTTGTTTACCTGTCTTGTATTTTTTAGTAGGAGCTACATCTTATTCATCTTTATGTCTCCTTGACAACTGCCTTGTACATAATTGTTCTCAAATCATATTTGTTAAATCAAATTGCTTTCTTAAATCTTTATGAAATTCCCAGGAAGTGGGTACACTCATTCTGTAGACCTTTATCCAGGATTGGATGGATGGATGTATGAATGGACGGATAGATGGATGGACAGACGAACCAACCAACCTGCAAACATTTGTTGAGCCCTGAATGTGACTCATATGTAAAGATATTTGGGGAAGGTGACAAAAAAATATTATCATTAGAACTTCAGAACATGTGTTCTAATTGGAGATAATGAACAGCACACAAATGACTATTGAAAAGGCAGCACTGCAGTTGAGAACACAGAAATGAGCAGTCAAGAGGCCTTGTTCAGCTTTGCTCCGGGAGAGAACCCAGCATCTCTTCATGCTGTGGGATTAACCACAAAGCAAGGCTGCCTTTGAAAATATACCTGCTCCCTCCTCAAGTTGGCCAAGGATGCCGGCCCCCGTCCTCTCTTATTGCTGTGCATTAGCTCTTGGCTTGAGGGGTTGATGGTCTTTTTTTGATTATCTTGGTCTTTGACTTTATCTCTTGTCCAGTTTGTCTTGTAACTATCAGAGGGTGGATGGGAGAAATGAAACCATAATAAACAGTAAATGTGTTCATCTTGTTTTTAATAATGGCCCCAGTAAAAGGTTTTTTGGAGGGGAAGAGCCTCAGAAGGGCAACCCCTGATGGTCGTGATCTGCACATGGGCTCGTTTTCCCTCATCGTCTCCTATTGGCACATAATCAGTTGTTGAAGATGGCATTGACGGCTGGAGGTGGTGAGGTATTGCTGGTGCATTTCCTTCCAAAGTTGGAGTGGCCATGCCAGCAGCAGGCCAGCGGTCAGATATACCTATCCCTACTCCCAAAATACTAATAACGAAAGAAAAAATATGTATATGTGTGTGTGTGTGTACGCACACGTCTATATATACACACATGTGCATAATACACATACACACACATCTATTTTTATGTGTGTGTATATGTGTGTTAAAAAGTATTTCTTTTATCAAAAGAGCTAAACCCAAATCCCTTCCAACTGCCTTTGTTCACTGATGGGAAGGACAAAGCCCTAAGGAAACAATTAAGTCTGTCAGATGCCTTAGCTGATGAAGAGGAATTTGACAGGCTAAATGTAAGATTGAAACTGCAACTGTTCATAAACCGGGTCCCCAGAGAGCTTTTAGTGACCCTGGCCAGGCCTCCCTCCTCACCTCCCCACCCCATGTATTTACATGAGCCTCGTCCTTCAGGCGTCAGAGTCAGGATGAATTCATACATATCTCCTAAGAAGGCTGCAGCAAAGTATTTCTGATTGCACGTGCTTTCCTTTTGATCCAGTCTCTTTCTGGGAGTCATCCTCACCCTGAGGAAAGGGAAGTAAGTAATGGACAATAAAATGCAGGTCTGTTGCAGGTAAAACAGCCTCTGCTTTTAATCAGATATCAGTTACACTGATCTCTTGCCTCAGCCAGTCTCGTTCCTCCTGCTTGCACATCAAGCTCAACTCTCTGCCAGGGAAAGGCTTAGCTACTTCAGAAAGGCCACCGCAGTGCTCTCTAGGAAGGGGGGAGGGAGCCAAGCCAGGGGTCGACGGCCCCCTGTGCAGCAGGTTCACAGTCGGTGCCCTCTTGACCCACAGGAAGCACTGCTGCCTCTTTTCCGAGGTGAGCTTCTCCAGTTGGACCCGGTCTTCTGCTGTCTCTGTTTCTTGAGCCATCATTTTCTCTGTATTTCCGCTCAACCTGGAGGCTATTTCTGTTCTGTTCCTTTTTTAGCCTATAAATAGGCTCAGGTTTCACCATCCTAAAAAGAAATTATCCTCCCGCAGCCTACCATCGTATCTTGCTCTTTCACTGCTAGGCTTTTTGGAATGATTGCATTTGCTGTATATATTTCCAAAACCCCCCACTCATTTTTCAGCTCATTATAATTGGGCTTCCTGTGCTCCCTGTGGAGACCGCCCTTGCTGAGTTCACCAGGGATGCCTTAGTTACGAAGTCTCTGGCTCACTGTCTGGCCTCATCCCATTCATTCTCTCTGAAGCACTTAGTGCTGTGGACCATGGAGTCTCTCTCCTCCCTCAGCTTCCATGGTGGTTTTCTCTTGTTCCTCCTCTGCTCTCCTGGTCTTTTCCTGCTCTATTTTTTTTTTTTTTTTTTTGCTGACTCTCCCTGTTCTGTGCTCCATTTAAATGGATACTGTTAATGGGATTCTCTCAGTGACCCCTTCTCTTCTTGTTCTACTTCATCTCAGGATATCTCATATTTCCCATGGCTTCAGCCACCCTCTAAGTCCTGATGACTCGTAAGTCTTGCCTCTCTCCTCGATCCCTTGTTTCCAGTTGTCTCATAGGCAAGTCCGCCTGAGTGCTTTGGTGGCTCCTCAGAGTTGACATGTTTAGAACCACATTCCTCTTCTTCCTTCCCTGTCCCCTCAACTTTTTCCTGTTTCTGTGCCCCTTGACCTAGTTAATGTTTAGTCAACTCACCAAGTCACCCGAGTTACGCAACTCAGAGTCTTCCCCTTCCTTATTCTCACATCCAGAGAAAAGACTCTTGAATCTATGTGCTACCTATGATCGCTGCCGGTGCCTTAATTAGGCCTTCAGCTTTTCTTGCCTGGACTCAGGTTGACCGGTCTGGCTGCACACCCTGTGCACTGCGTGACTCCAGGGTGTGTCAGTCACCCTGCCCTGTGCTTGGCACCTGGTTTACCCAAACGCTAATTCTCATGACAGCTCCCGTGTTTGCAGATGGCAAAACTATAACTTGAGGATTAAAAGACTCACCCAGTGTCTCACAATTGTAAGCGGCAGAGCAGGGGTTTGAGTCCAGCTCTTCTGACTGGCAAGCCCTGGGTCCAGATTCTTCCTCTTCCCCCAGACATTCCATATTGCAGTAATCTCTTTACTGGCTTCCCTTCTTCTGCTCCTGCCCTCCTCCAAGATACCCTTCACACCACCATTATTACCAACTACATCATTCCCCTGCTCAGACCCCCCCCCATCAGTACCCTGAGCCCCCAAGGTGAAATCCGCTCCACAGCAGGCCCTGACCTCCCTCTGTTCCCATCTCCTGCCACTCCCTCAGCATGTCCGACGTCCCTGTGCCCAAGCAAACTGCTCTTTTGTGACTCCTCGCCTTTCTATGTGCAGTTCCCCTTGCAAGGAATGTTCTTCCCTCTCCTGTCTCTGTGATGCAGAGCTTTCTTTGTTCCTTCCTCCAGATCTGCTCTCTGCAGTGCTAGGTGCCCGGGGAGGCTGGCCTGTGTGTACTGCATCAGCAGCCTTCTCTACTGTCATGAGAGTTCCTGCCAGGTGGCACACAGTTCTTTCTCTCTCCGGGTTCTGATGACCTCTCACTACCCTGCCCCCTCAAGCCTTGGGGTGCTGAGAGCTCCCACGGGTACTGTAGTATCCTCTGGGGTTTCCCTGCACTCTGCCCTCATCTTTGTAAACAGTCCCTTATTAAACTCTCCTCAGATGACTCAAATTATCTGTTTCTTGCCAGGACCCGGACTGATCAGTTCCCCACGCCACAGTCCCTGCCACCTCCCACATAGTCTTCAAGACGTCACTCAGGCAGCAGCTCCCCTCCCTGTGCCTTTCCTGGCTCACAGGCCATTGGCTGCGTGCTCCTCCAGGACCATGTCCATAGTGCTCTGTTCCACTGTCCCGCTCTTGTCTCACTCCATCAGCACACTCTGAGCTCTTCAGGGACAGGCTCTGAAACTGCTCAGCTCTGTGTCCCAAGAGAATCTGATGTGGGGTGGGGGAGGGTGTGGATACAGAGCAAGACGTGCATTTCTTAGAATAAAGGTTATGCCGAACCACCCCACAGGCACTGTAATCCCTCAGCAACTGCTCTTGGGTGGTGGGGAGACGGACAGTAAGAGAACTTCTGGCATACAGCAAACAAACAAACAAAAACCTGGCTGCCTCAGGCCTCCCAACTCACCCCTTTCCCAAACCTATAAAATAAAAACAGAAGACTGTTAAAGGGTGATTGGAAACCTTCTGAGACTGAACCAGGAAGAAATAGAAAATATGAACAGACCAATCACAAGCACTGAAATTGAGACTGTGATTAAAAATCTTCCAACAAACAAAAGCCCAGGACCAGATGGCTTCACAGGCGAATTCTTTCAAACATTTAGAGAAGAGCTAACACCTATCCTTCTCAAACTCTTCCAAAATATAGCAGAGGGAGGAACACTCCCAAACTGATTCTATGAGGCCACCATCACCCTGATACCAAAACCAGACAAAGATGTCACAAAGAAAGAAGACGACAGGCCAATATCACTGATAAACACAGACGCAAAAATCCTCAACAAAATACTAGCAAACAGAATCCAACAGCACATTAAAAGGATCATACACCATGATCAAGTGGGGTTTATCCCAGGGATGCAAGGATTCTTCAATATATGCAAATCAATCAATGTGATACACCATATTGACAAACTGAAGGAGAAAAACCATATGATCATCTCAATAGATGCAGAAAAAGCTTTTGACAAAATTCAACACCCATTTATGATAAAAACCCTCCAGAAGGTAGGCACAGAGGGAACTTATCTCAACATAATAAAGGGCATATATGACAAACCCACAGCCAACATCATTCTCAATGGTGAAAAACTGAAACCATTTCCTCTAAAATCAGGAACAAGACAAGGTTGTCCACTCTCACCACTATTATTCAACATAGTTCTGGAAGTTTTAGCCACAGCAATCAGAGAAGAAAAAGAAATAAAAAGAATCCAAATCGGAAAAGAAGAAGTAAAGTTGTCACTCTTTGCAGATGACATGATACTATACATAGAGAATCCTAAAGATGCTACCAGAAAACTACTAGAGCTAATCAATGAATTTGGTAAAGTAGCAAGATACAAAATTAATGCACAGAAATCTCTTGCATTCCTATACACTAACAATGAAAGATCAGAAAGAGAAATTAAGGAAACACTCCCATTTATCACTGCAACAAAAAGAATAAAATACCTAGGAATAAACCTACCTAAGGAGACAAAAGACCTGTATGCAGGAAACTATAAGACACTGATGAAAGAAATTAAAGGTGATGCAAACAGATGGAGAGATATACCATGTTCTTGGATTGGAAGAATCAACATTGTGAAAATGACTATACTACCCAAAGCAATCTACAGATTCAATGCACTCCTTATCAAATTACCACTGGCATTTTTCACAGAACTAGAACAAAAAATCTCACAATTTCTATGGAAACACAAAAGACTCCAAATAGCCAAAGCAATCTTGAGAAAGAAAAACGGAGCTGGAGGAATCAGGCTCCCGGACTACAGACTATACTACAAAGCTACAGTAATCAAGACAGTATGGTACTGGCACAAAAACAGAAATATAGATCAATGGAACAGGATGGAAAGCCCAGAGATAAACCCATGCACATATGGTCACCTTATTTTTGATAAAGGAGGCAAGAATATACAATGGAGAAAAGACAGACTCTTCAATAAGTGGTGCTGGGAAAACTGGACAGCTACATGTAAAAGAATGAAATTAGAACACTCCCTAACACCATACACAAAAATAAACTCCAAATGGATTAAAGACCTAAATGTAAGGCCAGACACTATAAAACTCTTAGAGGAAAACATAGGCAGAACACTCTATGACATAAATCACAAAAGATCCTTTTTGACCCACCTCCTAGAGAAATGCAAATAAAAACAAAAATAAATAAATGGGACCTAATGAAACTTAAAAGCTTTTGCACAGCAAAGGAAACCATAAACAAGACGAAAAGACAACCCTCATAATGGGAGAAAATATTTGCAAATGAAACAACTAACAAAGGATTAATCTCCAAAATTTACAAGCAGCTCATGCAGCTCAGTATCAAAAAAACACCCAATCCAAAAATGGGCAGAAGACCTAAACAGACATTTCTCCAAAGAAGATATACAGATTGCCAACAAACACATGAAAGGATGCTCAACATCACTAATCAATAGAGAAAGGCAAATCAAAACTACAATGAGGTATCACCTCCTCACACCAGTCAGAATGGCCATCATTAAAAAATCTACAAACAATAAATGCTGGAGACGGTGGGAGAGAGAGAAAAGCGAACCCTCTTGCATTGTTGGTGGGAATGTAAATTGATACAGCCACAATGGAGGTTCCTTAAAAAACTGAAAATAGAACTACCATATGACCCAGCAATCCCACTACTGGGTATATACCCTGAGTAAATCATAATTCAAAAAGAGTCATGTACCAAAATGTTCATTGCAGCTGTATTTACAGTAGCCAGTAGCCAGGACATGGAAGCAACCTAAGTGTCAATCAACAGATGAATGGATAAAGAAGATGTGGCACATATATACAATGGAATATTACTCAGCCGTGAAAAGAAACGAAACTGAGTTATTTGTAGTGAGGTGGATGGACCTAGAGTCTGTCATACAGAGTGAAGTAAGTCAGAAAGAGAAAAACAAATACCGTATGCTAACACCTATAATATGGAATCTAAAAAAAAAAAAAAAAAGTTCTGAAGAACCTAGGGGCAGGACACGAATAAGGATGCAGACGTAGAGAATGGACTTGAGGACACGGGGAGGGGGAAGGGTAAGCTGGGATGAAGTGAGAGAGTGGCATGGACTTACATATACTACCAAGTGTAAAATAGATAGCTAATGGGAAGCAGCCACATAGCACAGGGAGATCAGCTTGGTGCCTTGTGACCACCTAGAGGGGTGGGATAGGGAGGGTGGTCTGTTTTATAACATAGTGAATCAACTATACATTTACATATATTCCCGTATCTCCTCCCTCTTGCGTCTCCCTCCCACCCTCCCTATCCCAACCCCTCTCGGTGGTCACAAAGCACCAGAGCTGATCTCCCTTTAACACACCATTGTAAAGCAGTTATACTCCAATAAAGATGTTAAAAAAAAAAAAGAGGTGAGTGGAAGTTGAAATGAGATCAAATATGAATCAGTTCCTTTTTTCATTTTTTTCTAAGATATGTTAGTGGCCTAGAAGTAAAGGTACATGGTCCTTTATAGTTTAAAAAAAAAGGAAAAAACTAGATTATGATAGAGAGGGAGTCGTCCTAGGATAAATCAGAATGGTTCAGCCATTGTCCTGGGGGCATATGTGAGAATTAGCGTTGTTGACACCTGGAGTAAATGCCTGCACTGAGCTCCCTGGCTTGTTCTCTTAACCTCAGGTCCTGGGAGGAAGTGCCTTCAGGTGAGCTGTGATTCAGACCTCCTCTGATGTAGCATCAGGCAAGCAGGTCAGAGCAATCAGAGAAAGAAAACTACTAGGAAAGAAGAGTACATGGCCATGCCAGCCAGGCCCAGCCAGGCATGCTCCAGGCCCCGGGGAGGGAGGTGGTGGATGCCCTCTTTTCATTTCCTGTCATGGCACACAAGGCTCCCCATGTGTTGAGCAAGTGGCCTGAGGGTCACTTAGTCTTTGGAAAGACTTAAGATGTTTTTATGACATTTATCATATTCCTGGGTTGGTTTATTTGAAGAAACTTGGATGGAAGGTGGGCCGTCAGGGAGAGCAAAGCAATCAAGCACCACTCACTCAAGTGTCCAGTGAAAATCTTACCCACATGAGAATGAATTTGTTTTGGCCATAGAGAGTCTATAAAGGCATCCAGGGCTTGGAAAAATACCTGGAATAAGGAAATTCAGGGTTCCTAGGTGGCATAAATGTACCATAGCACTGACTTCTAGCTAGATATAGAGATAACAATAGTAATAATAACAATCTAATATTTGAATGATTTTTGACAGTTATTAATCAGCTAAGCAGATAATGCAGATGTGAAGGACTTGGTTAAGATGGCCAGGGTTCAAATTCTGTCTCAGAGACTGCAGTGGGCCAAATTGTGTCCCTCAAAAAGATATGCTGAAGTCCTAACCCCTGATACCTATGAATGTGACTTTATTTGGCAAAAGGACTTTGCTGATGTAATTGAGTTAAGGTGAGGTCATAATTGATTAGAGTGAGCCCTAAGTCTAATGATTGGTGTTCTTATAAGAAGAGGGAAATTTGGAGACAGAAACATAGGGGGAGACACAAGGAAGAAGGCCGTGTGAAGATGGAGACAGCAGATTGGAGTGATGCAACTAAAAGCCAAAGCATGCCAAGGATTGCCGGCAACCACCAGATGCCAGGAGAGACGCATGGACTGGATTCTCCCTCAGAGCCTCTCAAAGGAACTAACCTTGCCAATGTCTTGATTTCTGGCTTCTGGAACTCTGAGAGGTTAAATTTCTGTTGTTTTAAATTATCACTTAGTGATAATTTGTTACAGCAGCCCTGGGAAACTAATACAGATACCTACTAGCTGTGTCACCTTGAGAATGTTGACTAACCCCTCTCAGTTTCCTCATCTATAAAATGGGGATAGTAGTAGTACCCACCTCATAAGGTTGTGAGGATTAAATGAGTTTTTATGTGTAGTGTGATTTGAGCAGTGCCTGGCACGTGAGAGGGGCACAAGAGATTAGCAAATATTCTTGCTCATTTCAGTTCAGTAAAGATTTTTTTGAGCACCTACTATGTGCCAAGCACTGTGTATAAATCATTTCATTTGCTTTGCATAACAATCCTGTGAGACCCTTCTCGTGCCTTTTTGCGGTTGAGAAAACTAAAGCTCAGAGCTTTGAGAAAGTAGAAGAGCTGCCATCTCAGCTGAGGCTTTGTGGCTCTGTTCTGTCAGTTCTTTTATTCCACAAAACCACAGGGATCTCAAGGGATACAGGGGAGTGGATCAGGAAGGGTGTGAACTTCTGATTGTGATTTATTTTGCATTGGGAAGACTTATGCCTGACCCCTTTCTCCACATACCACTTAAAGAAGGGAAGTTTTCCCTGTCGTGAAAGCAAGAAGACAAATTGTTCATGGGGAAAGGAGAGGAAGATGCAGCTTTCTAAGCGAGGCTCCCCCAGCACACACCAGTCAAAGCAGCACCCTTCTATTTGTGGTGTGCTGGTATTCTCTCCGCTCTCTGGCTCAGGAGGAAAGCTGTGTCTCTGAGCAAGAGTCTTCAGGAAGCCTGAGGATCCTCAGAAGTGTAGGAAGGTTGGCTGACCGCAGAAAACATGAACACGCCAAATGTGCGAACCCAGATAACACAGAAGCAGAGGAGAAAGAATTGGCAGCCTGTGTAAAGATTTGGTTTTTGAAAGCCAACAGCAGGTGACAGTTATTTTGGAGAAATTACCAGTGTTACAGAGAAGTTAAAGCCTTGAAGTATGTGAAAGGATTGTTGGGGTTTTGTGAGGGACACTGGCCTGTTTGTCAAGTAGTGAACAAGAGGAAGTTTACTTATCACAGTGCTTGGTATTCAGAAAGTGCTATATGGTGGTTTGTGGTTGATGCAAGTCAACCAGGGAAGATTTTGTGGGATATAAGAAAGCACTTCTTAACAGCTGTGAAATTAAAACATAAATTAGGGGCTTCCCTGGTGGCGCAGTGTTTGAGAGTCTGCCTGCCAATGCAGGGGACATGGGTTCGAGCCCTGGTCTGGGAGGATCCCACATGCCGCGGAGCAACTGGGCCCATGAGCCACAACTACTGAGCCTGCGCGTCTGGAGCCTGTGCTCCGCAACAAGAGAGGCCGCGACGGTGAGAGGCCTGCGCGCCGCGATGAAGAGTGGCCCCCCGCGTGCCGCAACTAGAGAAAGCCCTCGCACAGAAACGAAGACCCAACACAGACAAAAATAAAATAAATAAGTAAATAAAAATTAAAAAAAAAAAAGAAATCCCATAAATTAACTGCTGAGATAGGCCGTGAGGGTGACTTAACTGGACTTTCAAAAGATAAATATGTATTTGTCTGACTCTCACTAGATTTTAAAATTCAGTTGATTGCTTACTTCTTATTTCAGGTACACAATAGATAGATTGTCATAATAATTTAGACATTTTTATAATGTTACGCCTTGAAGAAACCTTAGAAATCAGCTATGATACTCGGATTTCTCTGCCTGCAGTTGTGTAGATGGGCTTGACTGTCTCACGAGGTCTCTCCCAGCCCTAAAATCCCAGACTTCTTTCCAGATCACACTGTGGTGAGGCAGGTCTGTGAAATACGGCCCAGCTATGGCTGCCAGCAGATCTTGGACAATGTATTCCTACACCTCAGACAGCTGTGAAGTAAGGAGATCAGTTCCATGAAGGACTGTGGCACCATTTCATGAGTTGATCACCATTCCTTTATGCCAAATAGCAGCCCTGAAAATGGCTAAATTGAGGGATGAAGAAGATGAAAACTGACCTAACTTCTAATTAAAGAAAACCAGCCAAAGTGATAAAGGGCCCTGAAAATACAGTGGGAGAGAAAGATAATCAGACCAGAGCAGTAATAGGAAGAAATGATCAAGATGAAGGACAATTTGGTATAAAGATTAGATTAAAATAAGAGACATGGGGAAAAGAATGATGACCAAGGACAGAAGTGTGGAACTGTGTGAATGCTCCAGGACTGGGTGGGAAGAGAAGACACACCAGTGTTCAGGGAGCATGTGCAGGGGCTGGGGGTAAGGGTCGGGGGGTGCTCATTGCTGTAGATTTTGGTGTGGTTCTATTAGCAAAGCATTGGGGGCCTCCCTCCAACCACCACCTTTCCTAATATTTTCCCTAGGCCCTCTGAAGATAACACATTCCTTTGGGGGGACCCACAAAAATCACACAGTCTGGGCTGCTTGGGGAATCACTGCTCCCATGGGCAGAAGTCATGCTGGGTTTTCCCAGGACCATGACTTTATGGCTGTGCCATGCTCAGCTGGTCTCGAGCAGCAGGTTGGTTCTGTTTTCTGTCTTCTGCATTTTTCACATCATGCTTCTTCTTCTCCCAGAGGTTTTCCCTTAAGATCCCACTGGGTTTTGTCTTTACTGTCTGCAAGTTACTTGGTAGCTTATCTTTTCAATCTTCGTTCATTTCCATGTGTCCCTGTGGGTTAGGGATGTCCGTGCCTTCCAGGGCCTTCAGAGAAAAATCTCATATTCGCATTCAAACTGGAGAACCCCCAGAGAGATGGTGATGTTGGGGGAACAGGGATGATTTCTCTTTGTTCTTCCATTTGCCATTTCTAGAGTTATTTCCACAGTTTTAAAGTATTTGTACAACGGGTTATAGACTATTTGTCCATCTACTATCTCATCCACTTTCAATATTTGCCCATCCCAGAACTTTACAACTGCTCTGAAAGATGTTTTTATTGCCCTTACTTTAAGGATTAGGAAAGAAGGCTGAGAGAAGGAAAAGAGTTTGCCTGGGGCCCCATGGCAGGTCTAGATCCTCTGTCCTGAGGTTCTGTGCTTTCTGCCGTGGCAGGGCCCAGCTGGCTAGGTGAGACCCAGCAGGTTTTGAGCAGAAGGTAGCATGGAGACTTTTCTGTGGAGCTGTGTGTCTGTGGGTCTTGGAGAGGGGAGCATGGATGTAGACTCAGGAAACCTTGCAGGTGACTCAAGACCCTTCACATTCTCTGTAGCCAGTGGGTTCCAAGGTCAGCCAGCAGTCCCCATGGAGATGAGGGGCAGTAGGGGCAGGATACTAATTGCTGGAGGGACATGACCATGGCATTTTCGAGTGTATAACATCCAGAGAGAGGGATGGTGACAGAGTAAGGTTGTTGTCTCAGGAAATAAGAGATGAGAACTTGAAGACAGAAGTACAACATAATTTATTCTAATTGGGTCCAAAAAGCTGAGACCATGAAGAAAAATCACGTGGCTGCCTACATTTTCATAAAATGTCTTTTGAGAAGTACACAGTATGGAAAGCAGAGCTTAAAATCAAGTATAAGTGCAGAGGAACTGAAACCCTGAATGCGTTGGGTTCATGGAAAAGACTGACGATGAGAGAAGAAAAGTATAAAAGAAAAGAGAGTAGCACATGGCAAAGAGATATTCTGAAATCCCATTGTTCTAACTATGTATCTCCTTTTTTTTTTTTTTTTTTTTTAACCTCAAGTAGAGAACTGTCGGATCTTCAAACTAGAAACACTGGAACATAGGTGATTTGAAAAATAGAAGTTTGAAAACCACGAGGAAAAAGGCAGGCATCCCTCACTCCTTTAAATGTGTCCAGGCCTTGGTCACTTAGGACCTAGAGTCCTAAAGAATGTGATTGCAAAATGATGATTGATCATCTTTGCAAAATCATGGGGAATGGATGAGATATGAGAAGATTACAAGAAAAAGACATTTCACTTTTTAGAAAGGGGGAAAATCTGGGTCTAGGAATTATAGACTAGTGAACTTGTCATTGCCCCTGGGCAAAATTCTAGAAGAGATCATTAAGCAGATGATCTGTGAGAGCTTGGAAAATGAAATAGCGATCCCTAGGAGACAGTCCTAAAAACCAGTTACCAAGTATGCTTAGGAAATCTGCCTTAAGAGCAGTTGTGCAAATTAGATTTGACTGTTTGAGTTGACCACAGTGTGAATGAGCAGTGAGATGCTGTAACTAAAGAAAAAAATATGATCAGAGATGCTTTGCTAAAAAAATGTGATCAGAGATGCTTTGCTAAAAATTCAGTTCTAGAGCATGGAAAATATCCAAATTCACTCTGTCGTGTTCTCATCCCTTTAGGAATATGCATTCAGTTCTGTGAACTGTGTTTTAAGAGTCATTGGTAGATTGGGGTATGTACAGAAAAGGTTAACAAGGAAGATGGAGATCGTATTTACTGAGCAAGCAACTCACCATAGGTTGGGCGTTGTGTTAAATGCTGGAGGGGAGTGTTTTAATACTTAATACTATGAAGAGATCATTAATCTACCTATTTTCAGATCAGGAAAGAAAGGGTTATGTCAACTGAGTAGTTTGCATAAGGCCAACAGCTAGGAAGTGGCAAAGCTAAGACTTGAACCCAGATCTCTCTCAACCCAAAGCCCATACTCTTTCCACAGTACAAACCTGCCAGAGCAATAAAGGATCTAGAAAATGGGCTGGTTGAGGAACTCTTGAAGGAAGAGGAAGTGTGTCACTTTAAAGAATGAGAGGAGTAAATATAAATATGGTGGTGGTTTTCAAAGGGTTGCCATTTAGAAGGATTAGCCTTGTTCTCTAAGGCCCCAAAGGATAGAACTAGGGCAGTAGTGTGGCAGTACTAATAGCAGTTACCATTTATTAACCATTTGCTATAAGCTGATCTTTCTGCATACATTCATTCTTTAAACCTCATGAGTGAGGTACAGTACTATGGTTATCCCCATTTCACAGGTGAAGAACCATGAGTAAATCAAGATAATGCCCAGGATCTCACAGCTAGTAAGTAGTAGAGCCTGGGCCTATAATCCAGATATGTCCCACACCAGGGCCAGTGTTTTCAACCATTTTCTTCCACTGCATTGCTGTTGGTAGATTTCTAATCAATGTAAGGGGAAATTTCCAAGTAATTAGAAGCTCTGCAAAAGGAGGAATGGCTACTCTAACTGGAGTGAACTGCCCATCACTGACAAATGCTGAATGACAGGGATGCTGGGTTGGACAGATCTGAGGACTACACAGGTCTCTTTCTACTCTACATTCCGTTTTTTTTTTTCTGTGCTCCTAGAAGAAACACATTTACCTATAGATTAATAGTCAAGGAAGTGAGAAGCGGGGTGTTGGTGGTGGGTCTAGTGGTTCTTTATCAATCCGTCAACTTGAATTCCAACATAACTATAAACCCCAAATCCAGTTTCCCCAAGATATTGTTTATATTTCAGTAATTTATGTTAAGTTTATGGACATAACAGTGTACAGAAAAGTTTATTGCTGTGGCTTGAATGCATAACAGTTCCATTAGTGAGTGAAAATTATAATTCTATGCATATTTTGAAATAAAACCAAGAAATTTTAAGAAATTTGAAGTGGGAATAAATCTAATAAGATCTTAGTAATCATTATTAACACTATATGAACTACTTTGGCATCCTACCCTTTAATTATACTGAAAGTTATGAAAATTGAGATACTTTTTGGAAGTGGGATCAGAACTGCACTAGACTTAAGGATAAAGATTAAGGCGGGGAAAAGGGAAGTCTTTCCTTATTCTCTTGAGTCCTCATATTACTCTTTCTCCCCTCCCCCACCCCCAACACACACACAATCACAGTTCTTAAAACCAAGGTATGAAGAAGTAAGGGTTCGTGGAATATAGTTGTAGATCTAGAAGTTTGGACGTGAGGCCTTAATTTGTTGATTTATTAATTTGTCGGTGAATGAGGTCACATGGAAAAACTTTCTGCTTCTTGATTGTGTTGGCAGATACTTTCCTAAACTCTAACTAGTTGACTTTATAGTTAGCTAGAGATTATTGACTTTTAATAACTTACACATTAAGTTTCTGAACTCAGACATAAAAGAGCAGTCTCCAAAGAGCTCCAGTCCAAAGAGAGTGGCTGCATCCATGCCCAGGTTGTCATCATATTTGCCGAAAAGGTGCTTTGTCTCCCAAGGTAAAGGTAACCCTAGCTTGCTGCCATCCCTGAGTGCCTTCCATGTCTCTGTGTCTTGTTGGCATGCCAGTCTGCCTTCATATCTGCTCCATCGGTTTAAAATCTAGTTCTCAGTCCTTAGGGTATTACCTAATAATAAATGAAAAACTCAAAAATCAAAGGAGTTTTATGTGTGATGCATCTGAACTAACGGGACTTCACTTCTGTCTGGGGGTGGGGGAAATGAATAGCCAGGCAGAGCACATTATGGGTGCTTATTAATGACAACAAGGATGCCTCCCTCCCTCATAAGCAGGCATTAGGAACCTCCTATGTGCCAATCACAGTGCTGGCACTGGAATACCAAGATGTGGCCCTTGTTGCTTCAAGAAGCTTCAGTATAAACATCATAGTGAGTATTGGTTCAAGATGGCGGAGTAGAAGGGCGTGCTCTCACTCCCTCTTGCGAGAGCACTGGAATCACAACTAACGGCTGAACATTAATCCACAGAAAGACACTGGAAGTCACTGAAAAAGATACCCCACATCCAAAGACAAAGGAGAAGCTGCAATGAGACGGTAGGAGGGGCGCAACCACGATAAAATCAAATCCCATAACCGCTGGGTGGGTGACTCACAAGCTGGAGAACACTTATACCACAGAAGTCCACCCACTGGAGTAAAGGTTCTGAGCCCCATGTCAGGCTTCCCAACCTGGGGGTCTGGCAACGGGAGGAGGAATTCCCAGAGAATCATACTTTGAAGCCTAGCAGGATTTGATTGCAGGACTTCGACAGGACTGGGGGAAACAGAGACTCCACTCTTGGAGGGCACACATAAAGTAGTGTGTGCATCAGGACCCAGGGGGAAGGAACAGTGACCCCATAGGAGACTGAACCAGACCTACCTGCTAGTGGTGGAGGGTCTCCTGCAGAGGCAGGAGGTGGGGACAAGGACACTGGCAGCAGAAGTTCTGGGAAGTACTCCTTAGTGTGAGCCCTCCCAGAGTCCACCATTAACCCCACCAAAGAGCCTGTAGCCTCCAGTGCTGGGTCACCTCAGGCCAAACAATCAACAGGGAGGGGACTCAGTCCCACCCATCAGCTGACAAGTGGATTAAAGTTTTACTGAGCTCTGCCCACCAGAGCAACACCCAGCTCTACCCACTACCAGTCCCTCCCATCAGGAAGCTTGCACAAGCCTCTTAGATAGCCTCATCCACCAGAGGGCAGACAGCAGAAGCAAGAAGAACTACAATCCTGCAGCCTGTGGAACGAAAACCACATTCACATAAAGATAGACAAAATGAAAAAGCAGAGGGCTATGTACCACATGAAGGAACAAGATAAAACCCCAGAAAAACAATTATATGAAGTGGAGATAGGAAACCTTCCAGAAAAAAAAATTCAGAATAATGATAGTGAAGATGATCTAGGACCTCAGAAGAAGAATGGAGGCAAGGATCGAGAAGATGCAAGAAATGTTTTAAAAAGACCTAGAAGAATTAAAGAACAAACACCTAGAAGAATTAAAGAACAAGCAAACAGAGATGAACAGTACAATAACTGAAATGAAAAATACACTAGAAGGAATCAATAACAGCATAACTGAGGCAGAAGAATGGAGAAGTGAGCTGGAAGACAGAATGGTGGAATTCACTGCCACGGAACAGAATAAAGGAAAAAGAATGAAAAGAAATGAAGACAGCCTAAGAGACCTCCGGGACAAAATGAAACGCACCAACTTTCGCATTATAGGGGTCCCAGAAGGAGAAGAGAGAGAGAAAGGACCCGAGAAAATATTTGAAGGGATTACAGTCGAAAACTTCCCTGACATGGGAAAGGAAGTAGCCACCCAAGTCCAGGAAGCGCAGAGAGTCCCAGACAGAATAAACACAAGGAGAAACATGCCAGGACATATAGTAATCAAATTGACAAAATTTAAGGACAAAGAAAAATTATGAAAAGCAACAAGGGAAAAATGACAAATAACATACAAGGGAACTCCCATAAGGTTAACAGCTGATTTCTCAGCAGAAACTCTACAAGCCAGAAAGGAGTGACACAATATATTTAAAGTGATGAGAGGGAAGAACCTACAACCAGTATTACTCTACCCGGCAAGGATCTCATTCAGATTCAACAGAGAAATCAAAAGCTTTACAGATAAGCAAAAGCTAAGAGAATTCAGCACCACCAAACCGGCTCTACAACAAATGCTAAAGGAACTTCTCTAAGTGGGAAACACAAGAGAAGAAAAGGACCTGCAAAAACAAACCCAAAAATCCGCAACAAAATACTAGCAAACAGAATCCAACAGCACATTAAAAGGATCATACACCATGATCAAGTGGGGTTTAGTCCAGGAATGCAAGGATTCTTCAATATACACAAATCAATCAACGTAATACACCACAGTAACAAATTGAAGGAGAAAAACCATATGATCATCTCAGTAGATGCAGAGAAAGCTTTCGACAAAATTCAACACCCATTTATGATAAAAGCCCTGCAGAAAGTAGGCATAGAGGGAACTTTCCTCAACATAATAAAGGCCATATATGACAAACCCACAGCCAACATCGTTCTCAATGGTGAAAAACTGAAACCATTTCCACTAAGATCAGGAACAAGACAAGGCTGCCCACTCTCACCACTATTATTCAACATAGTTTTGGAGGTTTTAGCCACAGCAATCAGAGAAGAAAAAGAAATAAAAGGAATCCAAATCGGAAAAGAAGAAGTAAAGCTGTCACTGTTTGCAGATGGCATGATACTATACATAGAGAATCCTAAAGTGCTACCAGAAAACTACTAGAGCTAATCAATGAATTTGGTAAAGTAGCAGGATACAAAGTTAATGCACAGAAATCTCTTGCATTCCTATATACTAATGATGAAAAATCTGAAAGTGAAATTAAGAAAACACTCCCGTTTACCATTGCAACAAAAAGAATAAAATATCTAGGAATAAACCTACCTAAGGAGACAAAAGACAAGTATGCAGAAAATTATAAGACACTGATGAAAGAAATTAAAGATGATACAAATAGATGGAGAGATATGCCTTGTTCTTTGATTGGAAGAATCAACATTGTGAAAATGACTCTACTACCCAAAGCAATCTACAGATTCAATGTAATCCCTATCAAACTACCACTGGCATTTTTCACAGAACTAGAACAAAAAATTTCACAATTTGTATGAAAACACAAAAGACCCCAAGTAGCCAAAGCAATCTTGAGAACGAAAAATGGAGCTGGAGGAATCAGGCACCCTGACTTCAGACTATACTACAAAGCTACAGTAATCAAGACAGTATGGTACTGGCACAAAAACAGAAATATAGGTCAATGGAACTGTATAGAAAGCCCAGAGATTAACCCACGCACCTATGGTCACCTTATTTTTGGTAAAGGAGGCAAGAATATACAGTGGAGAAAAGACAGCCTCTTCAATAAGTGGTGCTGGGAAAACTGGACAGCTACATGTAAAAGAATGAAATTAGAACACTTCCTTACACAAAAATAAACTCCAAATGGATTAAAGACCTAAATGTAAAGCCAGACACTATCAAACTCTTAGAGGAAAACATAGGCAGAACACTCTATGACATAAATCACAGATCCTTTTTGACCCACCTCCTAGAGAAATGGAAATAAAAAAAAAATAAACAAATGGGACCTAATGAAACTTAAAAGCTTTTGCACAGCAAAGGAAACCATAAACAAGACGAAAAGACAACCCTCAGAATGGGAGAAAATATTTGCAAATGAAGCAACTGACAAAGGATTAATCTCCAAAATTTACAAGCAGCTCATGCAGCTCAATATGAAAAAAACAAAGAACCCAATCCAAAAACGGGCAGAAGACCTAAATAGACATTTCATCAAAGAAGATATACAGATTGCCAGCAAAGACATGAAAGGATGCTCAACATCACTAATCATTAGAGAAATGCAAATCAAAACTACAATGAGGTATCACCTCCCACCAGTCAGAATGGCCATCATCAAAAATTCTACAAACAATAAATGCTGGAGAGGGTGTGGAGAAAAGGGAACCCTCTTGCACTGTTGGTGGGAATGTAAATTGATACAGCCGCTATGGAGAACAGTATGGAGGTTCCTTAAAAAACTAAAAATAGAACTACCAAACGACCCAGCAATCCCACTACTGGGCATATACTCTGAGAAAACCATAATTCAAAAAGAGTCATGTACCACAATGTTCATTGCAGCTCTATTTACAATAGCCAGGACGTGGAAGCAACCTAAGTGTCCATCATCGGATGAATGGATAAAGAAGATGTGACACATATATACAATGGAATATTACTCAGCCATAAAAAGAAACGAAATTGAGTTATTTGTAGTGAGGTGGATGGAGTTAGAGTCTGTCATACAGAGTGAAGTAAGTCAGAAAGAGAAAAACAAATACAGTATGCTAACACATATATATGGAATCTAAGTGGGAAAAAAAAGGTCATGAAGAACCCAGTGGCAAGACGGGAATAAAGACACAGACCTACTAGAGAATGGACTTGAGGATATGGGGAGGGGGAAGGGTAAGCTGTGACAAAATGAGAGAGTGGCATGGACATATATACACGACCAAACGTAAAATAGATAGCTAGTGGGAAGCAGCCGCATAGCACAGGGAGATCAGCTCTGTGCTTTGTGACCACCTAGAGGGGTGAGATAGGGAGGGTGGGAGGGAGGGAGATGCAAGAGGGAAGAGATATGGGAACATATGTATATGTATAACTGATTCACTTTGTTATAAAGCAGAAACTAACACACCATTGTAAAGCAATTATACTCCAATAAAGATGTTAAAAAAAAAACCCAAAACGATGAAGAAAGTGGTAATAGGAACATACATATCGATAACTACCTTAAATGTGAATGGATTAAATGCTCCACCCAAAGACAGAAGCTCGCTGATTGGATACAAAAACAAGACCTATCTATATGCTGTCTACAAGAGACCCACTTCAGACCTAGGGAAACATACAGACGGAAAGTGAGGGGATGGAAAAAGGTATTCCATGCAAATGGAAATGAAAAGAAAGCTGGAGTAGCAATACTCATATCAGAAAAAATAGACTTTAAAATAAAGAATGTTACAAGAGACAAGGAAGGACACTACATAATGATCAAGGGATCAATCCAAGAAGATATAACAATTATAAATATATATGCACCCAACATAGGAGCACCTCAATACATAAGGCAAATGCTAACAGCTATAAAAGAGGAAATCGACAGTAACACAATAACAGTGGGGGACTTTAACACTTCACTTACACCAATGGACAGATCATCCAGACAGAAAATTAATAAGGAAACACAGGCTTTAAATGACACAAGAGACCAGATAGATTTAATTGATATTTATAGGACATTCCATCCAAAAACAGCAGATTACACTTTCTTCTCAAGTGCACACGGAACATTCTCCAGGATAGATCACATCTTGGGTCACAAATCAAGCCTCAGTAAATTTAAGAAAATTGAAAGCACATCAAGCATCTTCTCCGACCGTAACACTATGAGATTAGAAATCAATTACGGGGGAAAAAACGTAGAAAACACAAACACATGGAAGCTAAACAGTACGTTACTAAATAACCAAGAGATCACTGAAGAAGTCAAAGAGGAAATCAAAATATACCTAGAGACAAATGACAACAGAAACATGATGATCCAAAACCTATGGGATGCAGTAAAAGCAGTTCTAAGAGGGAAGTTTATGGCAATACAATCCTACCTCAAGAAACAGGAAAAATCTCAAACAATCTAACCTTATACCTAATGGAACTAGAGAAAGAAGAACAAACAAAACCCAAAGTTAGTAGAAGGAAAGAATTCATAAAGATCAGAGCAGAAGTAAATGAAATAGAAACAAAGAAAACAGTAGCAAAGATCAATAAAACTAAAAGCTGGTTCTGTTAGAAGATAAAATTCATAAACCTTTAGCCAGACTCATCAAAAAGAGGGAGAGGACTCATATCAATAAAATTAGAAATGAAAAAGGAGAAGTTACAATGGACACTGCAGAAATAGAAAGCATCATTAGAGACTACTACAAGCAACTCCGTGCCACTAACATGGACAACCTGGAAGAAATGGACAAATTCTTGAAAAGGTATGACCTTCCAAGACTGAACCAGGAAGAAACAGAAAACATGAACAGACCAATCACAAGTAATGAACTTGAAACCGTGATTAAAAATCTTCCAACAAACAAAAGTCCAGGACCAGATGGCTTCACAGGTGAATTCTTTCAAACATTTAGAGAAGAGCTAACACCCATCCTTCTCAAACTCTTCCAAAAAATTGCAGAGGTAGGGACACTCCCAAACTCATTCTATAAGGCCACCATCACCCTGATACCAAAACCAGACAAAGATAGTACAAAAAAGAAAATTACAGACCAATATCACTGATGAATATAGATGCAAAAATCCTCAACAAAATACTAGCAAACAGAATCCAACAACACACTAAAAGGGTCATGCACCATGATCAAGTGGGATTTATCCCAGGGATGCAAGGATTCTTCAATATATGCAAATCAATCAATGTGATACCCCATATTAACAAATTGAAAAATAAAAACCGTATGATCATCCCAGTAGATGCAGAAAAAGCTTTTGCCAAAATTCAACACCCATTTATGATAAAAAAAACTCTCCAGAAAGTGGGCATAGAGGGAAGCTACCTCAACATCGTAAAGGCTATATATGACAAACGCACAGCAAACATCATTCTCCATGGTGAAAAACTGAAAGCATTTCCTTTAAGATCAGGAACAAGACAACCTGTGTCCACTTTCGCCACTATTATTCCACATAGTTTTGGAAGTCCTAGCCATGGCAGTCAGAGAAGAAAAAGAAATAAAAGGAATACAAATTGGAAAAGAAGAATTAAAACTGTCACTGTTTGCAGATGGCATGATACTATACATAGATAATCCTAAGGATGCCACCAGAAAACTACTAGAGCTAATCAATGAATTTGGTAAAGTTGCTGGGTACAAAATTAATGCACAGAAATCTCTTGCATTCCTATACACTGACAACAAAAGATCAGAAAGAGAAATTAAGGAAATAATCCCATTCACCATTGCAACAAAAAGAATAAAATACCTAGGAATAAAGCTACCTAAGGAGGTAAAAGACCTGTACTTAGAAATCTATAAGACACTGATGAAAGAAATCAAAGATGATGCAAACAGGTGGAGAGATATACCATGTTCTTGGATTGGAAGAATTAATATTGTGAAAATGACTATACTACCCAAAGCAGTCTACAGATTCAGTGCAATCCCTATCAAACTACCAATGGCATTTTTCACAGAACTAGAACAAAAAATTTCACAATTTGTATGGAAACACAAAAGACCCCAAATAGCCAAAGCAATCTTGAGAAAGAAAAACGGAGCTGGAGGAATCAGCCTCCCAGACTTCAGACTATACTACAAAGCTACAGTAATTAAGACAGTATGGTGCTGGCTCAAAAACAGAAATATATACATCAATGGAACAGGATAGAAAGCCCAGAGATAAACCCACACACCTATGGTCAACTAATGTATGACAAAGGAGGCAAGGATATACAATGGAGAAAAGACAGTCTCTTCGATAAGTGGTGCTGGGAACTCTGGACAGCTAAATTTAAAAGAATGAAATTGGAACATTCCCTGACACCATACACAAAAATAAACTCAAAATGGATTAAAGACCTAAATGTAAGACCAGACAGTATAAAACTCTTAGAGGAAAACAGGAAGAACACTCTGTGACATAAATCACAGCAAGATCTTTTTTGACCCACCTCTTAGAGTAATGGAAATAAAAACAAAAATAAACAAATGGGACCTAATGAAACTTAAAAGCTTTTGCACAGCAAAGGAAACTATAAACAAGACAAAAAGCCAACCCTCAGAATGGGAGAAAATATTTGCAAATGAATCAACGGACAAAGGATTAATCTCCAAAATATATAAACCGCTCATGCAGCTCAATATTAAAAAAACAAAGAACCCAGTCCAAAAGTGGGCAGAAAACCTAGATAGATATCTCTCCAGAGAAGACATACAGATGGCCAAGAGGCACATGAAAATCTGCTCAACATCACTAATTATTAGAGAAATGCAAATCAAAACTACAATGAAGTATCACCTCACACTGGTTAGAATGGGCATCATCCGAAAATCTACAAACAACAAATGCTGGAGAGGGTGTGGAGAAAAGGGAACCCTCTTGCACTGTTGGTGGGAATGTAAATTGATACAGCCACTATGGAGGACAGGATGGAGGTTTCTTAAAAAACTAAAAATAGAATTACCATACGACCCAGCAATCCCACTACTGGGCGTATACCCAGAGAAAACCATAATTCAAAAAGACATATGCACCCCAGTGTTCATTGAAGCACTATTTACAATAGCCAGGTCATGGAAGCAACCTAAATGCCCATAGACAGATGAATGGATAAAGAAGATGTGGTACGTATATAGAATGGAATAGTACTCAGCCATAAAAAGGAATGAAATTGGGTCATTTGTAGAGATGTGGATGGACCTAGAAACTGTCATACAGAGTGAAGTAAGTCAGAAAGAGGAAAACAAATATAGTGTATTAATGCATATATGTGGAATCTAGAAAAATGGTACAGACGAACCGGTTTGCAAGGCACAGATGTAGAGAACAAACGTATGGACACCAGCGTGGGAAAGGGGAGGGGGGTGGTGGTGGGATGAATTGGGAGATTGGGATTGACATATATACAGTAATATTGTATAAAATAGATTACTAATAACCTGCTGTATAAAAAAATAAAATTAAATTCCGAAAAAATAAAAATAAATATAAAAATAAACATCATAGTATGAGATAACGTGCTATGGTAAAGGTGAACCCAGGGGCATTCAGCAGCTCAGACTTGGGGGCAGGGTGGGCAGGGAATGCTTCTCTGAATCAAGTCTTCAAGGATGCCAGAGGTGTCACGGCAGTTGCAAAGGCAGGCAGATGTATGCACCTGGTTCTGAAGGGCTATGTAGGTCAGGCTCCTGGAGAGAGATGAAAGCAGAAACATAGATACTCCATGCTGAAGAGTTTGGACTTGGTCTGAGGGCAGTAGGAAACCTTTGAATGGTTTTTAGAAGGAAATACTAGGATGTGGTTTGTGTTTTCAAAAATACCACTTTGCTAGCAATATAGAGAGTGGCTTGGCAGTAGGTGAGGTAGGAAGCAGAGAGACACTAGGTGAGTTGCAAAATTCCAGGTGAACAGTAGGACCTGTGAACTAAGGCAGTACTGTGGAACTGAAGGAAAATGTATATTTCAGAGCCATGTCAAGGAGGTGGGCTGCAGAGAACTTGGTCATGAGTGACAGATATTGGAGAACAAGGGAGGAAGGAGTCAAAGGTGTTGCCCAGGTTTCTGGCTTGAGTGGACATGGTGCCCCTCATCGAGAGAGGGCTTGGGAGAAGGAAGGCCATGTTTGCCTGAGAATTACAGGGGAGATGATTAATTTAGTTGGGGAACGTGATGAATTTGAAGCTTGAGAGAAGATCAGGAGTGTGTGTCCAGAAGGACTGGCTGGGTGGGCCTGGAGTTCAGGCAGGAGATGCTGAGGTGCAGTTGTTGGCTTGTCCCTTCCGTGTTAGGAGGACGTTTTGGCATCATTAGAAGGATCGGGTACTCTGTGGTGCAGGCCCAATAATGTTAGATTAGCTTTCTTAGAAGCCACGTTAAAACATAATAACCTCTATTTCAGCATCGTTCAGAGTTGGTGGACACGTGAGATGAACTGAAATGACTTTTAGCAGAGTTCAGCAGAGAAGCTTTGGTCCCCAAGGTGAACTTGGATTTCTTCCGGGGATTGTTCTCCTCTCTGTATCACTTTTCTTTTGAAAGTCCCGCTCAGACTTCTTGGGGTCCTTGGTAAGAATCTCAGTAAAAAGGCTACTTAGAGGGGATATCGGTAAGGAGAAGTAAAAAGCACTTTACTCATTATTTCATCTTCCCAGTAACACTGCAAGGTGTTACTATTAAAAGTCCCATTTTACAGATAAGAAAACTGAGCCTCTGAGGGTTCCCCGGCTTACCTTATGGTAAGGGGCACAGTTGTGGATATGACTCTAAATCCCGTTCTCTCTGTGCTGCACAGAAAGACTGACTCAGACATACCAGGCCTGTGAAATCCTGGGATGGAAAAGTTGTGTTTTCATTGAGGAAAAGATTCTGGGGGGAAATGATGTGTCCCCAGGGTGTTTATCAAGAGCAACACTCTCCTCAATGCTCAAATCAGTTCCTCTGATGTATCCCTGATACTCACCTCCCCTGCCCCATGTTGACAGCACTCAGACTTGGTGGTTCTGGTGGTACCCTGTCCTAGGTCCACCTAAGAGTCAGCCATTAGGGCCTTGCTTATAATTTTCCCCTTTTCCTGGCCTTTCCTCTGCCTCTACCCCCACCGCCCACCCACAGCAGCCAGAGGGATTCTTTAGTCTAAAGCATCAGGAAGTCAATCCTCTGCTCAGAAGCCTCTAATGGCTTCTCGTCTCACTCGGAGTACAACCCCTGCCCTTCAGGGTCTCCTGTGTTCTGGCCTTTCATTGCTTCTCTGACCCTGTCACTGACCACACTCCCTTGACTTGAGCCACGCTGACCTTCTGGCCATTCCTTGAATGCTTAGAGCGCCTTATAAACACCACTTGGCTTTGAAACTTGCTGTTCCCACTTTCTGCACTGCTTTTGCCCACGTAGTCCAGTGACTGGCACCCTCACATCATTAGGTCTTTGCCGCTCTTTGAGGCCTTCCTGCTAACCACCCTGTCTAAAATAGCAGCTCTGTCATGTTCTGTCCCTTATTTTTCTTCATGGCACTCATTTTCTATTTGTTTATTGATATCTCCTGAATATGAGCTCCATGAGTTCAGGGGCTTTATATGTTCTGTTGCTTGTTCCTCTGGCTGCTGGGATAGTGCCTGGCCCATGGTGTGCATTCAGGGGGATTGGTTGACTGATGGAATGAATACATGGAAGCTGTGAACTTGATGGCGTGGGACAGAAAGTGAAGTCACTATCACCGAGGGACCTACAATAATGAAACAGAGTGTCTCCCAATGTGGTTAGCATTGCTGGTTCCCTAAGTCTCCTCATTTGGACGTAACTGTGAACAGGTATTAGGAAACCTCCCCACATTTCCCTGGCTTAGATGCAGATTTATTGCTCTGATAAGGATGGGAATGATTTTTTCCTTCTAACATACAAGTTGCCAGGACAGATTTACTAGTGATAGCGTGGGGTCCATGTCCTACCTGTGTCCACCCTTTCACATCTGGAGGTCACTCACTGGAATGTCAGTGTTTGTGGAGCCCATGGAAAGTGCTTCCTGCATTGCGGCTTTCATAGGAGGAAAGCTTTCTCTAAGGACTTGACTTGAGTGAGCTCTGTCTGCAGAGTGTCCTTAAACAGAGGTTTCCTCATTGGAGATTTGAACCTAATGCCATTTTCAGTGCATTTTTCTGTTGTTCTTCCTGTAGGATCTTCTACGTCTCTCACGATTCCCAAGACTTGAAGATCTTCAGCTATATCGCTCGAGATGGTGCCAGCAATATCTTCAGGTGTAACGTCTTTAAATCCAAGAAGAAGGTAAAGGGGCTGTCATCTCTTATTTTCCTCTGATGGAACCAGAGTGCTCCTAACATTGACCCATCTCCCTGTTGATAGAGAGGAAAGATTTGGAGGTGGCTATTTTAATGCAAGATATAGGGGAACTCTCTCACTAGTCTGTCATTGCTTCTATATAATACAATTCTCTTTTAGTTTCATTTGAACTTTGTACTTAGTTTTATGCGGACAACTGGAGAGATCTTGACCATTGGTTAAGGGCTCTGCAACAGGAGCAGGCAGACAGCTCCAGGAGTGGTGCTCCCCTTGATGTGTGGTAGAAAAGAAGATTGCCGCTAGCTAAGGTGACCCTTCATCATAATTCTATATACTGTTCAGTGGCCTACAAACATGACATGTGGGATCTAGTTAGACTTTGTGATGTTGGTTGTCCTGGATGATTATTTTGTAACCATCATTGATGTATAGTAACCTTGATGCTTGAGTCAATGCAACTTTTGCAATTCCGTAGAGGCATGCTTCCTCTCTGTCATTCCTCCAGGAGCCTAACACACAAAACTGGGGTTTGGAAACGTGGGCTCTAGCTCCTCTTCTCCCCCGGAACTCTGAATGATGTTATGAGGGTCAGTATCCCCCATGGGTCTCAGTTTCCTTGTCTATAAAATGAGGAGGAGAGTCAAAACCAGCCTTTCTTAAAATGTATCCTGTAAAACATTTACCATCCAAAATGTTTCATGTTAAAATTATTCAATTTAAATGTGCTGGGAAGTCCTAAAGTCAGAGAAATCCCTTTAACGCAGCATTTCTCAAACTGAATTGGCCATGGAATCATATTTTTTCCATGTATAAGTGTTAATATCCTGGGAACTACTTTACTATACAGGTGACTTTGGAAAACGCTATTTGTGTCTGAAAGGTCCCTTACAGGTGTGGAATGGTAAGGTCCCAACCATTCTAGACACAAACCACTAACCCTGGCTTTCTATGAGGACTCCTTCCAAATTCTTTCCTGTTTGTCCCTTCTTTGATGCTATGTGATATCTTAATGCATCTTATGCCGTAAGACATCTTTAATAGATTTGTAGGTACCTTGCCAAGTGGGGATAATAAGAATAAAAATGTGACAGGGTCAAGATTTACTATTATATATGTCCTGTCCCCCACCCTAGCTCCATAAAGAGAATTATACTTTGCTGATTTAGCCTCTTCCTCTAAGATTTGTGCCCTTACTCACCAAGCTTTTTAATGCAAATCATGGAATTGGATGGAAAGAGCTAGAACTGGAAAGGTAAAAGGAAAAAGGGGCAAGTTGCCAGATTTCACTTTTAGATAATAGTACAGTTGAGAGGAAAAAAGTGAAAGTGGGGTGAAGTTGAGCTGCATATTAAAGATCTGATAGAAAGAGTAGGAAGGAGAGGAAGAGAAAGAAAAACCAGAGGGGCTGGAGATGAGAATTTAGGGCTTGGGAGAGTGAAAAGCACTTGTGTGGCTTTGAGGTGTAGTGGATCTAGGGAGGAGAGGAAAGGAAATACAAAGTGTTCCTGAGACTTATGAATTGGATCGTCTGTAATGGTCTTTGACAGGTACAACTAAAGACTAGGATTCCCTTTAATTCATTTCGAGTGTTCCACTTTACATCTGACTTTAGTTTTGTCCAGAGACTGGACCGTGTGGACCTTGGAATTTATTAAAGTTACAAATGGCACATTTTAATTTACAAAGTGCTTTAATATTTAATCTTACTTGATCCTTGCAAAAACCTACGTAAAGAAGTTAAGACAGGTAATTTTCATGCCCAATTTTACGGATAAGTAAATTTAAATTGAGGCTCAGAGAGATTAAATGACTTGCCCAAGGTCCCATGAATAGGCATTGGCTAGAATCAGGGAGACATGCAGAACAAAAGGATTTTGAGCAGGAAACCTAGGTAAAGGAGATGGTTATATTTGCTTTGCCAGCCAATCTAGTGTAGCAATGCAAACTCAGTGGGGTCGTCCAGTTCTTCTGCCAAAACCTGAGTCTAAGAATAGTGCCCATTGGAACTTTGATCTTGAAGCGAAGGACAGAATTAAGTTCTTATTACCCAGTGACAAAGGAGTAGTCATCTGGTTCCCTATCATATCAGTGTTTTCCATGTTTCATAGCTCTCAGAGCTAATCCTGATCTCTGGCTCTTTTATTTTCTATATCCCTTTCACCCTCACCTACTGAGACTGTAGCTCTTCAGAGCTGGTTCTCAGGCCCTTTGCTGGCCTGTAGCCATGCAGCTGAAGGAATTGTTTCCAGACAGCCTGGGCTGTGAGCCCCACTGCCGCTGAACTATAGGTGGAAGGGCTAGTTTCCAAGCCAGGAAAGAGAAGTGAATTAATCGTTCAGCAAAGGAAGCACAGTTGGGGAGGGGTGGGTGGGGAACACGTCTGCAAGGTTTTGCATGCTTATCCTGGTTAGTCTCCAGATCTGGTGATTTACTTTCTTGTAAAGCCCTTCTGGTTTGGAGAGATAATAGTTAGCTTGGGAAGGAGTTTTAATTGGCACATGATAGGAATACTTAAGAGGCGAGGGGGAAAGGACTAAATACTCTGAGTATAAGTGTCTTGCAGGGATGTTTCTGGGTTGTTGGAGGTCAGTATGGTGGTCTCTTGACTGGAAGCCAGCGGACCTGGGTGTTCTCCAGAGCCCTCATGTTGATTATAGCATAGAAAAACCTTGTATGAGCTCCTTGCTATGTCAAGGCTTGGTTATTGCTGTTCACGTCACATCATGTCCCGAGTGGGCACTCATGGCACATTTCCCATGACAGGCTTCTCGTGTGGGTCATCCTTACCTTACAATTCACCATGGGGAACAGGATTGTCTCTTCTGTTGGTTGAGAACATGGGTCAGGTGTCTCAACTTGCCTGGTAGAGGACCTCCCTGTACCTCGCTCCCAGTACAGTTGTTATTCTATACCTGTGGATCTTCCTTTACTTACCTATATAGCCAATGTGGTTCTCATCTTGGGGACTTTAATCTTGAGCTGATTTTTTTCAGTTGGGCTTTCACCAGAAGTTAGATAGCAGAATATTGCAGGAAGATAACATACTACCAGCGATTCATCTGTTAGTCTAGATTTTCCAAGTTTTAGCCTTATATTAAGTCAAATGATATCCAATCAGTTTTGGTTACTTGCTATGTGCTCATGACTGGTCTAGACTCTTTATATGAATTATCTTACTTCATTCCCTCAGCAGCCCTGTGAGGTGTAGGTACTGTCATGCTCTTCATCTTATGGATGGGAAAATGGAGACTTAAGGGGCATAATTCATAATGAGTGGTGGAGTCAGAAATGAACCCAGAAAGTCTGACTCTGGAGCTCATCTTTTTAGCCACTGCATTATATTATCTTCATCAGGAAGTTGCATAACTGAGGAGTAGCTTTGTTCTCCAAGACCTACTTGTAACCGGATTCTACTGTAATTGTTACTGGGGTATGAAGAGCTCCTTAAATCTGAAGGGTCCAAGTCTCTTTGAGATAGATTTTCCTTTTTTTCTCTTAGTATCTTTGTTTGGTCAATATTGACTCTATTTTACAGTGGGAGAAAGAAAGGGCCCAGGGATGTAAATTTCCATTGGTCACACAGTGAGTCAACATTGCCACTGAGATAAAAACCTAGCTTCCTGCTTCCTAGTCCAGAGCTTTGGCCACTTAACTCTGTTACACAAAATTCATAAGAGATACATGAGCCTCTCTGGATTTGAGTTTCTCCAGCCACCAAATAAGATGAAAGGCATCTCAGGAATGCTGTTTTTTGTATGTGGAGTGAGATGGTCTTCAGGAAACAAATTTTGTGTGACTGGGAAGGATCACCAGGATTGTAGTGGGGAGATCCCAGCACTATTCAGACTAGTGCCAGAAAGGGAGGGTAGGAGAGGGTCTTTTCCTTGCCCAGAGCATTGGAGACATTTCCTAATAACATGGCTTTCCTGTTTCTCCTCCTTAGGGGATATAATGACAGTATTCATTTGCAAGGCCTTTTGACTCCTGTGAAGTCTCTGTGTGGTCTCTTGACCTCTCCAGTGGAGTAGCTGTCCCGCTCCTGTCATTTTCTCCGAGCCCCAGGAGCATGTGGCTGTCTGCCCTGATTAAGTGTGACTGTACTTATTAGCGCATCAGTGCATGAAGTGTTGGTGATTAACAGGAGCCACAGGAATCTCCCCATTATCTTCATGAAATTGTTCTGCTGGCAATCACAGCTCAGTTGGTTTGGGTTAGGAGAAATCATTTCCTCCTATAATGCTGTCACCATCAGATTAGGGGCCACAGTGGAGAAGTTTAGCTGTCCTTAAGAGCTTGCAATGGATTTTGAATGGTGATGTCAGTCATGTGCTAAAGAATAAGTCACTTTCCTGGCCAAGCTCAAGAAATGGAGGAGAGATAGGTCCTAAATTTAGGGAAGGAACCTCTTTTTTTTTATATCTTAAATGTTGAGGTGGGGTTGGGTTGGGAAGTCAAAAATATAGAAATCATAAGTCTCAGAACTGATCTAGTCCAAACCTCTCTGTTAATGGAGAGGAAATCAGTACCTGGAAAAGTGAATTAACTTGGCCATGGTCACCTAGCTGGTTACTGACAGTATTAAGCTTATAACTTGACCTTCTTTTCTCTATGGTACTGTGGTTCATGGGCTAGCAGAGTACAAGGGAAAACCCAGCAGTCCATTGGAAATTGTAAGGTCCACTATCTCCTGTCAGTGTTGAAAGTCATACCCACTTTGAAACTAAACTTTCCCCATAGTAGCAATATTCTAGTGTCCAAGGCATTGCCTTGATCAAATTATATGATCAAGGCCATTAAAGAACCTGTTAGACAGAAACCTAATCCATCTCCCATTTCAGAGGCTTAGTTTGTTGGATCTTCCTCTAGGTAGAATTCCAGATATATTTTCTTGCTTCAGCATTGCAGATTCTATAGATTGAGATCATTTGATAGATATAAGCTTAAATCTTTTACTAAGGTTCAAAAAACACATTAAAGAAACGTGACCTTCAGCTCTATTTTTGTTGAGATTCTGTGCTGGTTAAGGTCAAGAGAGGGGCACTGTACTTTCTTGCTGTGGTAGATGAAAAGAATTATAAACCTGTGAGTTGTCCTAGAACTGACTTACTGGGCTGCAGTTCCTTAGAATTCAGAAGCACTTGGCAGATAAATCTCAAGTTCCCAGGAGATGCAGGGTGGCGGAGGAGGGGGATGTACACTGGAGTAGAAAGCTAAGTTTATACTAAGAAAGGCTAAGTAGACTAAGAAAGACACTTACTTCTAAGAAGTGTGCCCCCCAGTCTTCTCTTCATTCTCTGTCATTGTCATCATCATCTTCTTCATCATCATGTACCCCTTGCATTTTGAGCTTCTTCTATTCACTTTCCTTACTTATCTGATGACTCCCCTGCTCGCTGCAACTAGAGAAAGCCCGCACGCAGCAACGAAGACCCAATGCAACCATAAATAAATAAATAGATAGATAGATAAATAAATAAATAAAAATTAAAAATAAAAATCCTAGTAAGTTCCAGAGAATGACCATATCCCGGAGCTGGAAAAGGGTGCCTTCCCAACATGCTAATTATTTGCTCTGCTTCATACCTGACTATCTTCACAACTTTAAAGCCCCAGTTTGATTTGCAGAGGTCAGGAGGTATGAGCACCTGCTTCGTGATGACCCGTGGGGCCCGATGGAATGGGTTCTTCTTAAAGCTTCTCCCTCCTGAGTTAGTTATGGTTTATTAAAATAAGTTCCAGCATGTGTGATTCCTGCATTCCGAGGTGCAGGCAGAATCAGTGTTCTTGCTTAGAAGGCCAGAAGGCCCAGTTACCCCGTGGGGTAGGCCTGGCAGGCAGGGGCCAGCATGACCATGCAGGGAGAAGATAGCACCAGTGAGGGGAGGGACAGCCCCTGCCAGGTGCAGGCTGGCCCTCCTAGCCACCTTCAAGTAATGTTCCCCAACCGGGTCCTTATATAGAATCTTCTAAAAGTAGACTTTTTACTGGTGAAGGAAGCGGAGTCTAAAAGGTCAAGGGCCCTCTGAATTCACATAGCCATTTGTGAGAGAATTAGGAGCCACCCAGCCTCTTCTAACTGCTAGAGTGGTGAGTGGGAAGGGCTGTTCTTTTACATGTATATAATCATTCTGTAAAGCAGATAGGGTAGCTTGATTATGTTTTCAAGTGCGGAGAGCTCTTCATAAAACATGCTACTGTGTCCTTTTACTGTGAATGGAAATACAGCCTTCACATTAAACAGGAGTAAAGGATAAATCAAAATGAAATCATTTAGCAGTGAATGTGCCAATCTAGAACTCTTACTCAACAATTTCCTCACAGCAGAAACCTTCATACCAGCTCAGACCAAAGATGATTTGGCCCAGTTCTTCTCTGTTGCTATGGGGACAGAGAGATGGTGGCTCTAGCCCTTTTGATGCTAACATACCTACATAAGAGGCCATTCCCTTCATGTCTTCACGTTTCTATTATTGATAAAGTAAGCCTAGCCTTTCCTGAACTACTGTTTGTTTTATGTCTTAATTCCCCTTTGGTGCAGTGAATTCCATATTCAGAATAAAACATTTCTTGAGCACTTGGTATATGCCGAGCACTGTGGGAGGTGCTCTCATATATGTTAGCCATATATTTATTCCTCTGTGTGGCGGAGGAGAGGCTATAAACATCAGTGATTCACTTTTCCGTTGAAGTTACAGAGATGTTCTGCAGAGCAGCTCTGGTAAAGGGGGCTAGGAAGGAAATGGGAGGCCAGGGAGGTGGGAGTCATTTCTAACATAGGGAAGTCAGGACCAGTGAACCCTAAGTCTGCATTTTCTACTATTTCAGGGGAATCAGATAGAGGTGAGGGTCAATTGCTTGTCCTAGTAAATGTACTAAAATGTGAAAATGAGACACGGAGAGTACAAATATTAAGCCTTAAGACCAGCCACTTCCTTACGACCGTTTTGGGCTTGTAAATAGTTGGTTGAAACCAGTGGGTGTGTGTCATATATTTGTCCTTGATGAAGGTGGCAGAATAGAGATTTGAGCTGGGTTCCAGGTTCTGCAGATGCTCGGTCCTGAGTGTATCCCATCATCCACTGTCAGTGTGTGATGCATGAGAAATGCAGGTCCTCTGAAAAGTCATTTCCCACCAGCTATATCCTCATACTTAAATCGGAGTGTTTCCTTCCAAAGAGAAGTTTAGAGATCTTGTCCTTTCCCCTGTTAATTCCTTAGACTCAGGGACACTTGAGTCCCTTTCATTTTCTAATATTATCTTAAAAGTTAGTTGAGGTATCTGTGACTTACAGAATTGAGGGGATTTATAACATGTCCTCCTTAGGAGAACCTGAGATTTTGTAGCAACGGATGTGGTAGTAAATTTGGAATTTTCTGTGTGAGTATATATTTTTAAGAGGGAAACTGGGTCTGTACTCTGGTAATAATACAATTGGGAAAAGACTAACTCAGCCTTTGCAGATACTTATGCAGTATGATTTATCTGGGTTAATTTATGGAAGATAAGGAAGTAATGGAATCTCTACATATCATTTAGACTTACCGTATTTTATTTCTAGACCTCCCAAATTTGTCCTTTTCTGCCTCTTGTAAAGATGTGTAAGAGAGCAAAATTTCCGAAAGTCAGAAGAAGGGAAAGGGGAAAGGCTCTGTGTAATGGACACTGGCTATATTTGGTAGGTAGAATATAGCATCTCTAAGGTTTGGTAAACTGGTAGTAAGCTTTGCTGTAAAAGATTAACCACAGGCAGTCTGCTCTTATTCTCATAAAGACAATAAGTAACAACAGATCTAAGGAGGCCTGGGGGAAGAACACTTTTGAGTGGAACAGAATCTTCTTTTTCACCTGAGGGTTGAGCTTCCTGACTCAGCCTCCTCATCAGAGCACAGCTTGATTGCCAAAGGAGATGTGAAAGATGTGCTTGGCCTGGATTGGTTAGGGACTGTGCCCTCTAAATGACACTTTTTTTTTAAAGATTTATTTATTGATTGATTAATATTGATTGATTGCTATGTTGGGTCTTCGTTTCTGTGCGAGGGCTTTCTCTATTTGCGGCAAGTGGGGGCCACTCTTCATTGCGGTGCGCGGGCCTCTCACTATCGCGGCCTCTCTTGTTGCGGACCACAGGCTCCAGTCGCGCAGGCTCAGCAGTTGTGGCTCACGGGCCTAGCTGCTCCGCGGCATGTGGGATCCTCCCAGACCAGGGCTCGAACCCGTGTCCCCTGCATTGGCAGGCAGATTCTCAACTACTGCGCCACCAGGGAAGCCCCTAAATGACACTTTTTAAATATATTTGGGGAGTGAGGAAGGTGGGGGCTTCTTGCTTAAGACCAGTGCCTGCTGCTCTTCAACTTCCAGTGTAGACAGAGCAGTTACCTCCTAGATAGTACAAACTTGTGGCGTGAGAAGGGGCCTAAGCCTGACCTTTGGTAAACAGGAGGAAGTTAAGGTTGGAGGTACAGGACAGAGGCTCTGATCCACCCCTGGATGATGGGGGATCCCACAGAAGTTACTCATCTCTTCCTGCCTCACTTAAAGTTCTCATCATCCAGACATGTCAGGATGGTCCAGGTGAGAGGTCAGTTAAGAACATCCCTGGAGTTCGCATCATGGGCGAAGAGAGGTCTGAGCACTAAGACGGTCACTTCTAGGAAGTGGTTTGAGGAACATCAGGAGGAGTAGACGTAGACTGAGATCTGAAGTAGGCCTATGACGACGATTGGCCAAGATGCCTTTTCATCTTAACGTGAATACTCCGGCCTGAAATGAAAAGGGAGAACACAGAAGTAATGCCAGGCTTGAGGAAATAGTAAGGGGAGCGACTTGGGGACTTACACCTAGCAGAGAGTGAATTAGAGCAGTAGTTCCATACATGGGATCCAAGGCCCGTAGGGATTCATGAAGATAGTAATGGCGAAATATGAGCTAATTTCAATATTATGAATAGTGTAAATGAATCATACGTTTATCCTCAACAAGGCCTTACAGGCTTATCAAAACATTGGACTCTGCGTTTGTCTATAATTGCATCGGTTTGCTGATGAGAAGCTCTACTTGACTGCTGATGTTACCTCGGGGTTTTTTTAATGTGCTGGGTGAACTGATGGTGTCATTAGGTAGTCACAACTGACCTGAAGTCAGATCATCCAAGATGTGATTAATCTTAGACTCAAGGCATAGAGTGACAGCCACAGTTAAATGCAGTGCAGTCTATGGTGGCAGAGTGTTTGGGGACCACTGGTGTAAAAGGAGAAGTGACCTAAGCTTTCCCAGCCTGAGCTCTTAAACTCTGCATAGCTCTCACTGAAGTCCTTCAGTGAGTCTTTGAAAGAATGTGAAAGCAGACCGATTATCAAATTATAATCAGTTATCCAGTTAGAAGACCAGGTCCTGAAAACCTTGCATGTGGGCCACTTGAGACTCCTTCCAGGAACAGACTCTTTTGTCCTGTCTCTTGCTGTCCTAGTAGTGGAATACTGGGAGCTAGGGTTAAGCTCAGTGCTTGGGCAGTTAGAGGAAGAGGTTAAATAGCAAGAAAAAAGAAAGAAAGAAAAGAAAAAAAAAAGAGGAAAAAAAAAAAAAGAAAGAAAAGAAGTAGCCAAAGAATGGACCCAGTGAGACATCTTTAGAGCAAGGCTGGGAAGCTCACCTTAGATACCGTTGGCTGACAGTGGTGTTCCAGGGAACTTGGACTCTAGGCCTCAACTGGTTCTGCTGTTTAGACCATGGCTTCTCAACCCTTGGTCTGCAGGAACACCAGGGAAACCCACCGCTTCCAGCAGAAAAAAAAAATGATGGCTGAGTTACTCTTAGTGTGATGAACCCATGGAACATCTGATAATGGTTGGCAAAGAATTCTGAAGCATATCAACCACTTTTGTCAAACTTGGGAGGAGGAATTGGGCTAAGTCCAGAATTGGGATGTTTGCTATCTGTCCATTCAGTTGACTGATTGTTTCAGAACTGTGGTGACAATTTCTATTTTCTGGAGTATTTCAGGAAGGGAAAATGTCTTTGCATTCTTCTTTGTGAGTATGTGCACATCCAAACAACATTAGGTTTTTCCATTTCTTTCCTTTGCTGGCTTCATGGGTTTCTGTCTGCATGCCTCTTGCACATCCTCTCCGACCTTGGCCCTTCTTGTGTCCTTATAGAGGGTCTCCACATCCTTCCTTCTCTCCTTTCCTTTCTCCTTCCCAGAGCCAAGCCATGCGCATCGTCCGGACGGTGGGGCAGGCCTTCGAGGTCTGCCACAAGCTGAGCCTACAGCACACGCAGCAGAATGCCGACGGCCAGGAAGACGGGGAGAGTGAGAGGAATAGCAACAGCTCAGGGGACCCAGGTAGGTCACTGCTGTGGGTGTGGATGGACAGGCAGGTAGACACACAGCGTGGGGCGGTGGAAGTGAACGGTGGCCCAGGAATGGGGATGTTCAGGTGGGGAGCAGTCTGGTTTTAATCTTGAGCCGATCCCCAAAAGAAGCCTGTTTCCTCCTGGTTCACAGATTCAGAGTGTGGGGCTATTTCGCCAGCTGGGTGACTTCCCCCGGAGAGGTGGGGAGAAGATAGGCAAAAAGACTGAGAGAATTGGTCAGAGAATCAAAGATATCTTTGGGATATTTCAGCCCAGCGAAGAGTCCTAAGGATCAGCTTATCCTGGCTAGATTTTTGGACTCTGAAAAATAAAATTCTTCTGAAAATAATTTCCTCCACATTCAGATTCAATTGTCTCCCCTCCTCCATCTTACCAGGACCAAGTCCTTAACTCTGAGAGTCCTCTTGGGGGTGTGTGTGTGTGTGTTCATGGGTGCAAGCAATCAGTTCACTTAAAAAACATTTGATTTTCTCCATTTCTCTCTATATTCCAAATTTTCTTTAAGGAATGTGTGTTACTTTTATAACAAAATTAAAGATATTTAAACTATCAAACAAAGAAGCATTTAAACTGGATATCAGGAAACACATTTTAAAGGTAGAACTGTTTATGCTACCAAGTCAGACCCCAAAGAAAATTACCGTACAAAAGCACCTTCATAAAACAAATTAGAAAGAAGATAATTACAGTTATCTAAGTAGGATTTTTTTTTTTCCTATTTCTAAATTCTGTAGTTCTGTGAACCCTCAGTGTGGACATTATTCCAATATCTCCAATCTTCAAGTCTCATTAAAAGTCAGGAATAAGACTAAGGTGTCTTTTATCATCTCTATAATCTAACAGTAAATGTGGGGGAAAAGGTATGAGTATTAGGCAAAAAGTTAATATTGTTTGTACATTTTTATGTGGAAAACCCATGAAAATAAACTGAAAGCTATTAGAAATAAAAGAATTTAGTTAAAGAAGTGAGGTCCAATAAATACGTATGGATAACTATGGTTTTCTATTCCAACAACAACCAGTTGGAAGTCATAATGGAAGCAAATATCCACTAAAATAACAATTTAAAAAGATAAAATGCCTATGAATAATCATAATAAAACATATGTTTTATATGAGGAAAATCATAAACAATTGCAAAGTTCTTGGTTGGGAAATCTCAACATCATAAAAATGTTAATTCTCCTTACATTAATCTATAAATTTAACATTACAATACAAATTTTTAACAGCAAAGTAGGCACCTTGGTAAGCTATCATATTCAAAACTTATGGGATACAGATAAAAGAGTGCTCAGAGGAAAATCAAAGGCTTAATTATTTACATTAATAGATGATCAATCATGAAAATCAAATTAATTAAACATTCAAATCAAGAAGTTAGAAAATAGCAAAAGAAATCTCATACTGCAAAAGGCATTATCGCAAAGTGGTGAAGAGTAGAGACTCTTGGTTTACATTCTAGCTGCAGTGGTCACTGGCTGTGTGATTTTGGGCAAGTTCCATAACCTCTCTGTGCCTTAGTTTCCTCTTTTGGAAAAAATAGAAATAACAGTAGTGCCTACCTCATAGAATTTTTGTGTTGATTAGATGAGCAGATACATTTCAAATGCTGAGTCTGGTGCTTGGCACATGGTAAACACCAAATACATGTTAGCTATTATTATTTTAAAATATGGGAAAAAACAAGAATAGAAAAAATCCTGGAAGAGAAGAGTGATGACAGAGGAGTGGCTTTCCAGGTACAAAAACATATTATAAAGCTATAATAGGTAAAACTGTGCTAATGCATGAATAAGTGCGTGAATGGATCAGAACAGAAAGCTCAGAAATAAACCCAGACACACATGCTGACATAGTGTGTGATAAAGGTAGAATCCCTATGGAGAAAAATGTGGAAATCATTAATTTTGAAAATTCACATGCTTTGACCCCCAAATTACCCTCAAATTCCCTTCAAAGAATTCATGTTAAGGGTAAACCCATACATGTGTGAAATAATGCATACATAAAGTTACGTAAACAAAGAATTTGTTATAAAAGCAAAAAATAAGAAATAGCAAGAGGGGATTTAAAAATAAATTATGGTTACAAATAATGGAATATTACACAGAGTTGGTGTACTGTATGAACTGATAAAAAGTCATCTCCAAGATATTTTGTTGAATTAAAAAAAAAAATCAAGGTGTAGAACTGTGGATATGATATGCTACCAATTATATTGTAGAAAAATATATACATGTAAATGTAAGTGTGTGTGTATATATATGTATATATATACATATACACATGAAACCATATATGTGCCTACTCTGCGTAGAATGTCTCCAGAATGATACACAAGACACTGGTAACTGTGGTTCATTCTGGAAAAAGGAACTAGGTGGCGATAGTGGGAGAAAGATGTACTTTTCATTATACCAGACCTATAGCTGGCCATGTTGCTCAGAGAACAGAAGCTGATCTGCTCACTTCTGAACTGGAGGATTTGCCCTCAGAGCTGCTAGCTGAAAAAGATGGATACCTTTACGTTATTAACTGTTCTTTGGTAATGCCCTGCTCCTCTGTTGGTGGAGAATCATAGCTAAGCCTCAGAGGCTTTCAAACCCACGGTACCACTAGCAGCCAGGATGCACATATACAAAGAAATTCTAATCAAAAAGTAAAGGGCATTGTCTCTGGTGAAGCCATTTATTCCTGGAGTGAAAGGGTTTGGACATAGGGAGGTTACCTAGAGGTTGAGTGTTTGAACTTTGTTCTTATCCCAGAACTCCTGTCTGAGGAGCTTGATCCTAGCCTCCAAGCACCTAATCAGAACTAACTTCTCAGCCATTTGCTAAAGAGGTCAGGATGGTATGGTTTGGCCTTTTGGAGAGAAGAGCTGGATAGCATTTCATACAGACTATTCTGAGGGGTAGGTCTTCTCTCCCTCCTGCAGTGGGAGCTACTCCTTCCTTCCCCTTCTAGACCCTGCAGGGGTCTTCTGGGTGGGGGTAGGTTGATATGATTTCCTGTGATACTAGGAAGGATTCTCTCTGGGGCTGAGTAGAGATTCCAGTAGGGATCCCTTCCTATCCTTTTCTCTGTCTTGTCTTCCCCCACTCCTCCCCTAGCACCCTGAGTGTATCGTGTACCCTCCAGCCATTGTCAGTGCTCTTCCAATTGCCAGTGGTTCCTGCATTTACCCCAGTCAGCCATTAGACTCATCCTTCACTATCCTGTCTTCTGGGGAGCCTGCCTTCCAGCTTCCACTGTCCCATCCTCTTCCTTTCCCCTTCCCGAAAACGTAAACACTTTTTTCCTCTAGGTTCCTATGTTCTTTTCACTCCTGGCTGATGCTGTTAACATTAGCATTTAGCCCACTGTCTACCAGATACATAGTGTCCTCCTGTCTTCAGTAGAGTGCAAGCTCTGGGAGGGTAGGGACTGTTCCTGGCATAATAAATGCTTGTTGAATAAACATGGTCAGTGATTGTGGCAAGGGATGTGTGTCATTTTAGTCATTGTCAACAGCATTTATTCAGTGCTTACTCTGTGCCAAAATGAGCATGGAGATTGAGTAGAAATTTCAGCAGAGAGTGACTTCTAAACAGTCCCCTTGATGAAGAATGATGACCTTGGATGGGGAGAGTAGGTAGAATTGAGGTGGTATAGCCTAGACGGTGAGACTGGAAGGCTGAAGTGACGGTGGCTGAAGCTGCAGATAGAGACCAACGTGGTTACGCTCTTCTGACTAACAGGTGGTCAGCGTCGAGATACTGGGCCCATCAGCTACATGCACCTCTCCTTTTATAACCTTTTTGGTGATAATTTTTTCAAATTACAGTAATATATGTGAGATTTCAGCTATTTGGCACCTTCTATATACCATTCTCCCTAAGAAGAATGTAACTGATGTTCTACATGTAGAAACATCTCGGTTCATTTTAGGGAAATCTGTCAGGCCCAGTGTAGTTGCTTCAGAGTTGAAGATGTCAAAGCACTGAGTGTATCTC
Organism: Eubalaena glacialis; assembly: GCF_028564815.1. Classification (NCBI taxonomy): domain Eukaryota; kingdom Metazoa; phylum Chordata; class Mammalia; order Artiodactyla; family Balaenidae; genus Eubalaena; species Eubalaena glacialis. Next base: position 75,319,714 of record NC_083718.1, on the reverse strand, counting down.
TTTAAGGAGGTCAAGCATGGGTTGGATATGCTCTCCATATATCGTATTGGCATCTCTGCAGAGTAAAGGGAGTGGTAGGGGCTCTCCTCAACTCATGTAAGGGAGAATCTGGCCTGTGGAGTGATGTAAATTGTATTTTTCAGGGAGATACACACACACACACACACACACGCAGACACACACACACACACCCCATTTTAAGGGGCTCTCCCCAACTCATGAAAGGGAGAATCTGGCCTGTGGAGTGATGTAAATTGTATTTTTCAGGGAGATACACACACACATACACACACACACACCCCATTTTAAGGAATTGGCTCATGTGACACACACACACACACACACACATACACACACACACACACACACACACAAACACACATGCCCCCATTTTAAGGAATTGGCTCATGTGATTGTGGAGGTGTGGCCAGTCCAAAATCTGCACGGTAGGCTCCAGGCTGGAAATCCAGGAAAGAGTTGCAGTTCAAATCTGAAGGTGGTCTGCTGGCACAATTCCCTCTTCTTCCAGGGAGGTCAGTCTTTGTTCTGTTAAGACCTTCAACTGATTGGTTGAAGCCCACCTACATCATGGAGGGTAATATGCTTTACTCAGAGTCTACTGATTTAAATGTTTACTCTGATGCGAAAAATACCTTCACCGCGATATCTAGAATAACGTTTGGTCAAATATCTGGGCACCATGGCCCAGCCAAATTGGCACACAGAATTAACCATCACAGAAATGAAAAGGCAGTGTGACATGATGGGAGAGAGTGTTGGACCAGCAGACTAGAGAAGCAACTGAGAGTTTGGGTTCTGGCACCTGAACAGCTGGGCTTGAATCCTAACTCTACCACTTCTCAGCTGGGTGATCCTCAGCAAACTTTATAGTCTCTCTGGATCTTTCTTATCTGCTAGGTGTTGGGAGATAATGCATGTAAATCAGCATCGTGCCTAGCATGTAATACACTCTAAATACACATTAGCTATTAGCCAGTTCTCCAGTTCAGAGTCTCAACTACGTGACCCCATCTATGCAGTGGGGGCAGTGGACAAGAAGATCTCTGAAGTCCCATGATTTTATGACAGATCCACGTTAAATGATTAATCAGGTGACCTCTGAATGCGGTGTAGTGCCATTGCCGTGAAGTGAAACCTACTTTGAGTATCAGTGCTTGGAATTCTACAGATCTGAGATGGGAAATATTTTCTTATCAAGCCCTGTAGTCACTTCCCTTTTACAGCCCCACTTGCTTCCTTACTGTCTATAAACTGCTAGGAACACGTTCCTTTTTTCCGTAAATTCTTCACCCAGAAGAGTTTCATTGACTCCATTAGGATTTTTCTGTGTAATGGGGCACCTTGAAGCTCCACAGTGGAACTGTTGGTTGGCAGGTTTTCTTTTCCTTTTAACAAGAATCTTGCTTCCACATTAGGGAGCTTTCATTTAATGCAGTGTTTATCTTTCCAGTGGAGCTGCCCCAGGCAGGCCGTTCGTTATGCAGAGGAAACTTGTTTACTCTGGAGGAATTGGAAAGTGCAGAGGCCTTGCTGTCTTCTTTGATGTCTTGTCAGCCCTTTCCCTTCTGGGTTTCGGGAGTGCTTTTAATGAAAGTCCTCACTTTCATTGTGTGTGCTGCCTCTCTCTTTCTTTCTCTGCCTGCCTTTTTTTCCTCCCTCATTCTTCCCACCATTCCCTACCCTGGGGGAGATTTATCTTTTGTATCTTTTGGCAGCAGCTGCCCTTGGCCAGTACTCGGGGCTCAGAGCCAGGTGGGGCCACTGCCCCTGTTCCGCTTGCCTTGCTTTGCCCTGTGCAGTTTCTTTGACTCCTGGAGAGGGTTTCCTGGGAGAGATCCCGTTCCCCTGGAGGCGTCCCTCTTCCCACGGCAGCAGACAATCCAACGTGGGGAAGGGCTTGGAGCCCTTTGGAGATTAGAGCTTCTTAAAAATAAAACTCTTGCCATCTAGACAGTGAGCAGTGGATTCAGGAGTATTTACTGTGTACCTGTTACATCTGCTGGACCTGGGCATCTGGCTTATTCAAGCAAGCACACCACTGACCTTGTGTCACTTCCACGCTCCCACCACACCTGCTCTTCCATCTCATCAGGCCCCCACTGCCTGATCCTTTGGTTCTCCTTAGTTTCAGTCCCCTTCCTTCATTCAGCAGATGTTTATCAAGTTTCCGCATGTGCCAGGCTCGATTCTGGGGATACTGTGAACAAGACAAGGTTCCCGCTGGCGAGGAGCTCACATTGAAAGTTGGGGTGGGGGATCAGACAGATGACAAACAAGACCATTTTAGGGGATGTCGATGCAATGACGAAGATAAAGCAGGGTGGCTGAGACTACAGGTGGAAGCAGTGAGCCTGTTGGGAGACGAGGTGGTGCAATGGTTAAAAGCACCAAGCCTGGAGCCAGACTGGCAGGCTTTGAGCCCCAGCTCCAGCCTTACCAGCTATGTGCCTCAGTTTCTTTATCTGTCAAATGGGGATAATAATATTGCTTAACTCTCAGGGTGGTTATAAGGATAAATGAGTTAAGACATGTAAATCCCTTAAACTAGTGCCTGGAACATAGTAAGCACTATTTGAGTTTAAGCTATTGCTGTTGCAATTTTGAGGCAAAAAGTGGCCATTTCAAGTACTTTTGGACTGAGCTGATAATCCTTTTTTTCTTTTCCCAACCATTTTATTTTGAGGTATAATTGACATGTAAAAAGTTCTGCATTCATCCAACAGTACCTATCCGTTTTGCCCTGTGACGCTGGTCCATTACACATCTGTGGTCCCCAGACTTGGCCCCAGGCTACTTTGCCATTCCGCAGTCCTTCTGCTTTTCCCTTATCCCCAGTTTCCGTCTTGGTGGACGATGTTCGTCTCCTGTCCGAGATTAACCTTTTCACTGCCTCTGCTTTTCCCCTCATCTCGCCTCTTCCTAAACCCTGAGCCATCAGCTCTCTCTCCTGAATCATCACCCGAATCTTCTACTGTGCTGACTTTTCCCCCCACTGCAGATAGATAAGGTCAAGTCTTTTCCATCATAAAAAAACCAAAAATCAAACCTTCCTTGTCCCTGCATCTCCCCCAGCCTATCTCTTTCCTCTCCATAGTCAAGCTTCTTGCGAGAGACACATTTATACTCATTGTCTACGTTTTACCCCACCCTCGCCATTAGCCCTTCAACCTCCAGTGATCTGGTGTCTGCTGCCTGAAAGTCCTTCCTGAAATGACCAGTCCAGGTCACTGAAGGGCCACCTAGTCGGCAAATTGAACCAGCCTTTCTTGTGCACCACTGGGAATGAAGCACTCCCCTTCCCCAGCTTCTGGGGCACCCCACCGCCACCCCGCACTCTTTCTTTTTTCTCCGCTAGCTGCTTTCCAGCATCCTTTGTAGGTTCTTCTTTTTACCTACCCCTCAGGTGTGGGCATTTCTCCTGGGATTGGTCCCTGTGCTCTTTTTTGACTTCCCATGGTTTTAACTGCAGCCCAGACCTTTTTCTTGAACTCTCCACTTATGAATAGTGGATATCTCCAGTTAGCTGTTACAGACTCTCACAATTTCATTCTCTTATCCACAATCCTCCTTCTCCTCAATTTTCCCTAAAGGATGCCAGTCTCTACTCAGTCACCTAAATCAGAGTTTTAAAACTCATTCTACTTGTATTCCTCTCTCTCTCCCTCCCCATTTCCTCCTCTCTCCCTCTTTCCCTCCCCCTTCCACGCCCACAGACAGTTGGTTACCAAGTCCTATGATTTCTGCACCCCTGAAGGTATTTCAGATTTGTCCCCTCTGCTCTGTCTTATGCTACCTCTTTAGCTTAAGCCCTCATCTTTCTCACCTAGAGTGTTGCTTTCTATCTTGTCCCTTATAGATCTATCCTCCACATCATCCCTAGGTGAAATTTGAAAAAATGAAAATCTTTTGGTATTACTTACCTGCTTTCCTTCCTTCAAGATCAGATCCTGACTCTTCCTGGTCAGGTCCCTCCCGCAGAGTCATTTGCAGTGCCTCCACCATGCTGTGGATTTCTGTACCTCTGTGTCTTTGCCCCTGCCTTGCCCTCTGCCTAGAGTGCCTTCCATGGCCTCCCCTCCCCTCTGCCTGCTCCTTCACCTGCCTTAGCCGGTACTCCTTCCTCAGGTGGTGTTTCCCCTCTGCACAGGCTTCTCTAACACCCGCCTGACTTAGATGTTCCTCTTCTGTTGTCCTGCACCCTGGATAGCTCCCTCATAGGTGATACAGCCTCACGCTGCATCTGTGGTTTATGTCTGTTTCTTCCATCAGGCTGGGGAAGCATTGAAAGCACAGATTTTGCTTATTCATCTTTATGCCCAGTAGATTTCTTTTGTATACAGGGTTCTTAACAAATACTTATTGAATAGATGAATGAAATCAGCATATGTCTAGAGACTATCCAATGTATCCAGTATAGCTTAAATAAACAGTTTAAAAAGCACCACCCCCTACCCCAAGTTCAGTCTTACTTGTCCCTATTACAATTTGAAATCCATAGTGCCCAATCCTGTAAGTTTCCTGGTTTTACCACAAGATTTTCGTATCATTTCTTGTCCCTTGGGCTTGTCGATGTCAGGAACGTTGCAAATACCAGATTTTGTCCCTTGTCTGATAGGACCTGGAGAAGACCATTTGCTGTGGGTCCCTTTTCGAGATATTGTGTTATCTGATACACTAACAGGCACACACACAATAATAATATCCCTCCATCTAGCTTGTTCTTCCTCTCTACCCCAGCTTTACCCCCCTGGTTCTAACAGATCTGTTACTATACAGGCATACCTAGGAGATAGCGCGAATTCAGTTTCAGACCACAGCAATAAAATGAATATTGCAATAAAGCGAGTAGCACAAAGTTTTTGGTTTCCGAATGCATATAAAAGTTACCTTTACACTATACTGTAGTCTATTAAGTGTACAATAGTATTATATGTAAAGAACTGTACATACTTTTAAAATACTTCATTGCTAACAAATACTGTCATCTGAGCAAACCGTAATCTTTTTGCTGGTAGAGGGTCTTGCCTCAGTGTTGATGGGTGCTGACTGATGAGGGTGGTGGGTGCTGAAGGTGGCGGGGGGGGCTGGGACAATTTCTTAAAATAAGGCATCAGTGAAGTTGGCCACATTGGTTGACTCTCCTTTCACAAACAATTTCTCTGTAGCAGGCAATGCTGTTTTATAGCATTTTACCCACAGTAAAACTTCTTTCAAAATTGGAGTCAATCCTCTCAAACCCCGCCACTGCTTTATCAACTAAGTTTATGTAATATTCTAGATCCTTTGTTGGCATTTCAACAGTCTTTACACATCTTTGCCAGAAGTAGATTCCATCTCAAGAAACCACTTTCTTTGCTTATCCATACGAAGCAGTTCCTCATCTGCTCAAGTTTTATCATGACATTGCAGCAATTCAGTCACATCTTCAGGCTCCCCTTCTAATGCTAGTTCTCTTGCTGTTTGCACCACATCTGCAGTTATTTCCTCCACTGAAGTCTTGAACCCCTCAGAGTCATCCATGAAGGTTGGGATCAACTTCTTCCAAAATCCTGTTCATGTTGACATTTTGGCCTCTTCCCATGGATCACGGATGTTCTTAATGGTGTCTAGAATGGTGCATCTTTTCCAGAAGGTCTTCAATTTATTTTGCGCAGATCCATCAAGAGAATTGCTACTTATGGCAGATATAGCCTTATGAAATGTATTTCCTAAATAATAAGACTTGAAAGTTGAAATTACTCCTTGATCCATGGGCTACAGAATGGATGCTGTGCTAGCAGGCATGAAAACAACATTAATCTCTTTGTACGTCTCCATCAGAGCTCTTGGGTGACTAGGTGCATTGTCAATGAGCAGTAATAATTTGAAAAGAATCTTTTTCTCTGAGCAGTAGGTCTCAACAGTGGTCTTAAAATATTCAGTAAACCATGTTGTCGACAGATGTGCTGTCATCCAGGCTTTGTTGTTCCATTTGTAGGGCACAGGCAGAGTAGATTTAGCATAATTCTTAAGGGCCCTAGGATTTTCGGAGTGGTAAATAAACATTGGCTTCAACTTCAAGTTGAAGTCACTGGCTGTATTAGCTCCTAAGGAGCATCAGCCTGTCCTTCGAAGCTTTGAAGCCAGGCATTGACTTCTCCTCTCTAGCTATAAAAGTCCTGAATGACAGCATCTTCCCAATATAAGGCTGTTTCCTCTACATGGAAAATCTGTTGTTTAGTGTAAACACCTTCATTAATGATCTGAGCTAGATCTTCTGGGTAACTTGCTGCAGCTTCTACATCAGCACTTGCAGCTTCACCTTGCACTTTTTCGTTATGGTTATGGCTTCTTTCCCCAAACCTCATGAACCAACCTCTGCTAGCTTCAAACTTTTCTTCTGTAGCTTCCTACCTTCTCTTAGCCTTCATAGAATTTAAGGGAGTTAGTGCCTTGTTCTGGGTTAGACATTCACAACTTGGCTAACTGTTGCAAGAGGCCTTGCTTTTGACCTATTTTGGCTTTCAACATGCCTTCCTCACTAAGCTTAATCATATCTAGCTTTTGATTTAAGATGAGAGACATGTGACTCTTCCTTTCACTTGAACACTTGAGGCCAGTGTAAGGTTATTAATTGGCCTAATTTCAATATTGTTGTGTCTTAGAGAATAGGAAGGCCCAAGGAAAGGAAGAGAGATGGGCAGGGTGGGGGGGTGGTGGGAGTGGCTGGCAAGTGAAGCAGTCAGAACACATTTATTAAGTTCGCTGTCTTATATGAGTACAGTTTATGGTGCCCCCAAATAATTATAAGCAAAGATCACTGATCACAGATAATCATAACAAATAATGAATAGCACCTAATAACAAATAATGAGAAAGTTTGAAATATTGTGAGAATTACCGAAATGTGACACAGACACAAAGTAAGCAAATGCTGTTGGAAAAATGGTGCCAGTAGACTTGCTCAATGCAGGTTTGCCATAAACCTTCAATCTGTAAAAATGAAATATCTGTAAAGTGCAATAAAATAGGTATGCTTGTACTCTCTACCCGTTAGCTGTACTAAATCTATGAGACTCCAAATGTGATCATCAAAGAACCCACTGAGTGGCAGGAAGTCTCTCAAAAAGCAGTCCCATAGTTGGTGACTTCATGTACGTCAGGCTTGGTTTGGGAACTCCACTAGTACAAAGAGAATGGCTGAGAAGTTTGTTTTTTAATGACTCCCCCAGAAGCAGAGCTAGAACCTAAGAGATTTTCCAATCCCTTCTGGGCTCCTGGCCTGGGCATCTCCGGACCCTCTGGAGGGCTGCTTAGTTCTCGTCATTCGGATCTCCAGGGATGAGGGGCAGCCGCCTCTTATAGCCCACTTCCCTGTTCTGCTACCCTGTCGTGACACTGTTGCCTTTGTTAGTGTTTACTGAACACCTTCTCTGTGCCAGATCCTTGGGAGACGTGAATGAAATACACCCTTGGTCTCAAGACCAGAAGGGCACAGTTGATATCATGTGCTAAGTAAGTGCACTGACAGATGGATGCCCGGTGCTGTAGGAGCCAGTCCCTCCTGATGACTGATGGAGATCTCTCCTCAAACGCAGGCCCAGTTCAACCTGCTCACTCCTCTGCGGGCAAGGAGACTCAGATGCTCAGTTCCCAACACCATCCACCTACTAAGAAATAGTCACGAGTTATCCATCGGCCTCCCTCTCACAGGATCAACCTCTTCATCGTCAAGAAGGTCACTTCTGGGTGCAGGAGGCGGTAGAAAGCAGCCCACTCCCTGTGCTCCTGCCGGCTGGTTTACAAAGTAGCAGAAGAGCTGCCCTGCCAGGCCGTGGTCCAGGGCCCTCCTTTCTGTTCCATGCCGTTGCAACCCTTAGCAGTCCGTCTCCCAGCTCCCGGAGCAGCCAGCAGGAAAACCAAGCACACTGTTAGCTTTCTAAATACCGCCTTGCTTCCCCCGATGACTCGTATGGGTTTGCATGAGAAGACTTGTTAGAACTATTTGTTCTACAAGGCAGGCCCTCAAATGACCAAATCCTGGCTCCCTGGGTTGGCCTTAGGGTTAAGGAATCAACTCTTCATACTTCCTACTTACATTAGCCTGTGCAGTTTTACAATTGGTGCTTGGTCTCTGAAGGCTTTTAAGAAGTTTTATTTGGCGCCACGAGGCGTCCAGTGCGGTAACGCAACCGATCCCGGAGAAGCCGGCGGGAGCCCCGGGGAGAGTTCTCTTTTCTTTGTGAAGGGCAGGGCGCCCTGGAATGGGTTCGCCCCGAGAGAGGGGCCCGTGCCTTGGAAAGCGTCGCGGTAAAAATTAAAAAAAAATAAAAATAAAAAAAAAAGTTTTATTTGAAGACAGTAGTGATGAACCTAATCCCAAATGTAGAGAAAAAAATGTTTCCTGGGAAATGCCTGAGAATTGCCAGGTGTTTTTATAGAGCCCAGGAAAGAGAGAGGAACAGGGAATGAAGAAAAATAAGAAACAGTAGGAATTTCATACATGTGCTGAGCATGTGATCAAAGACATGGTCACTGTCTTCAGTAGGAAGGGGCAAGTGGGAAATAGACAAGACAAGACATGAAAACCAGCCACCCGTCTCTCCCCTGCCACTGCCGCCTTCTCCGGGGCCCTTCCCTAGCTTCTGCCCCTGGGGGACGGTCAGAGGCAGGCTCTGAGGATGGGAGACTGATGTACTGTGTGGGATGGGGCCTCGGATCTCCTTGTCCTTATTTTTCAGGTCTGCAACCCTCCCACCCACCTAACTCAGCCTCCACTGTATAGTTGAAGGAACTGGGGCCCAGGGAGTGAGGTGATTTACCCCTTATCTGACAGCCCGTTAGGAGCATGGTGGGGGAAACTCCTACATCTCTGGACACCCAGTTCAGGGTTCTTTCCCTGGGCTGTTTCCACTCCTGAGTTTGGATGAGGTCGAGATGACTGTCATCCCTTTCTTCCAGGGTCCCCACGCCCTGTCAGCATAAACATCATGCCAGCTTGGCAAAGCAGTCATGTCCAGGCTTGAGGAAATGTTGTCTTTGTTTCTGGACTTCAAAAGGATATTAAAATGTGAACATCTTATTGGATTGGAAATTTAACGGACTTGAGTGAAAAGATATGTGAAAATGTCACAAAGCCAGTGGCATCCCTAGGCGTGACACAGCTGAAAACTAAAGTGTTGGGAAAGTAGGGCGTTGTTCTTAGTGTGGCTGATCCCTTCCCTGCCCTCTCTGTTGTCCCTGTAGGCCGCCAGCTCACCGGAGCCGAGAGGGCCTCCACGGCCACCGCAGAGGAGACGGACATCGACGCAGTTGAGGCCCCGCTCCCAGGGAACGATGCCCTGGAATTCAGCCGAGGTGTGACCGACCTCGACGCAGTAGGGAAGGAAGGAGGCTCCCACACAGACTCCAAGGTAAGCCGGAGGTGGCCCACCCAGGTGGTCTGCACGCATATCACCTCCCAGAGCAGTCTGTGTCACAGCCTCTGCCACGGTCAGTCACCTCTTAGCCCCTGCCGGGTCACCTTTAGAGTGAGGCGCTCCCCAGCACGGTGGTGGTTCCAGAGCATGTTTTACTTCCTTTCAGAGGGGCCTAACTTCTAGAGATTCAGTCCCCGTGTGTGGATGCTAGACGCCGCTGCGTGTCAGGATGCCACAGAGCTCATTCCTATGCGCGTCACCCTCCAGGGTCCCATCAGTACTCGGTCCCCTTCTTCTCAGTGGAAGCCCCACCTTGAATGGCACCTCGTCGCTGCACAATACCTGTGCATGGCTAATCCTTGCACAACGTGCTGTGATCCCCGGGGGCTTAGCTGAAGGAGCAGAGTGAGTTTGGGCTGCCTCTGCCTGCAGCTAGCAGTTGTGTGCCTTTGATGCTCCTGGGGAGGCTGGAGATCGGCCCCTTGGAGGTTAGAAACTGCCAGACCACCTCAGGCATCATCAATTTCACGCTCGTATCTTACGGGTGAGATGATGGACGCCCTCAAGGAGTTCCTGATATGATCCAGGTTAAGAAACTAAGAACCTCCAACCCAAAGACAAAACAACCCCCCCCGTCCCCCCCCCACCAACAGGAGGAAAATACTGACAAATTGCCCTTCCTGTAGATTCCCTGCCAGTTCCCTGTATCAGGAGTGCCTCTCTTTCCTCACCATGCAGTGCCTTTTCTCAAGTGGAAGTCGTTAGGCTGGTTCATCAGAAGGAAAAACCTGTCTAGTTTGAAGGGCAATGTTGTTCCAGATTGTCTGCCTGATATTTTCTTTGGTGCCCAATTTGTACTCTGCAAGTGGCAAAAGCCCTCTGTCACTGGGTGCTTCCTCTTGCACATCTGCAGAAGGACCAGCAGCAGAGCTGCCAGAGATCAAATTCAACCCTGCGCTTGAATTCTCTGCCTCACAGAAACCGTCTTAATGAAAGTGTCCAACTACCGGGAGGGAGACAGGAGGGAAGGGAATGGAAACTGCTTTCCCCTTTCAGAGAGAGGATCTCTCCAGACCACTATCTGTGTCCCGACTTTCTTCCCTGGTGGCTCTCCCTGTGAGAGGAGGCCGTGCTGGGCTGGAGCACCTCCCTCACGTGTGGCCAACCCTGCAGAGCCTGGAAGAGGGAGCCCTAAGAACACAACAAAGTAAAGGTAGAAGCCGCCTCATAGTGGGGTGGTAGGTAGCTATCTTTCATAGAGGCAGATCCCTCTAAGTCCAGAACCTCAAGTAACTCAACAACATGGTATAGTTGGAAGCTGTGGGCAAGAGATGGGATGGTCTCAGCTGCCTGGTCTCCCATCACACGGCATCAGTAACTCAGGTGTCCAAACAGCGTTTTCTGACTCTCTGGTCCCAGCCCAGGCCGTCAGATCATCATCTCCTCTGTGCGGGTCTGGCCACATTCCCACTGGAGACATAGCATTTCCAGCTCTTGGTTAAAAGCGGGCCATTTCACCCCACCCTCCTACATGCTGTAGGTATGAAAGGCAGAGTGAGGCCCCTAAAGGTGGCGCCTGCCCAGGGTCACGCCGTGTCTCCTCTTCTCCGCCAGGTCTCACCCCGCCCCCAGGAGCCCATGCTGACAGCCTCGCCCAGGATGCTCCTTCCCTCTTCCTCCTCGAAGGCCCCGGGCTTGGGCGCGGGCACGCCGCTGTCCACCCAGCACCAGATGCAGCTCCTCCAGCAGCTCCTCCAGCAGCAGCAGCAACAGACGCAAGTGGCTGTGGCCCAGGTTCTCCTCAGCCTCCTCCCTACTTCGCAGGCTCCACTCTCATGGGCTTGACGCGCCTTCCTTAGCGAGGGGCACAGGGCAGGTTTACAGCCTAGCGAGCTATGAGGGATGGCTCCCGCTGTTGGGTCGTTGCTTGTTGAGGAATGGGGGCGGCGGGGAGGGGAGAGATGGGGGACGCGGTTGAAATGGGAAGAAGCGTTTTGGCTTCCCGTGTACCCCCCGCTCTGAGTTGGGCTTGGCTGGCTTGGCTGGATGTTGTTGGATAATGATTTGAACTTACTAAGGAACAAGATGCACATAATTTCACCCTTCCTTTCCTACCTTAATTTCCTGGTGTTTGGGGTGGGAAGGGACGCCTCTGGAGTCAGGACAGATGTGACTTTGTGATACCACTCTTAAAAGAGTTTGAAGTATGAATTTGTCCCAAACACCCTTGCAGAAGCTACCACCCTGGAAACCTTGTCCATAGGGGTTTCCAGGCCTCTGTTAGTCATCTACGCATTCCAGGAAGGATTTTTTTTTCTTTTTTTTTTTTTAAGATTTCTCCAGGCAGAATTTGATACCATACTGGCCTGGAGTTCATTATATTGGGATTTAACTTACAGGAACTTAGGCGTAGTGTTTGAGCCATAATGAGAAGACTTGGCTTAGATTTCAGGAGCCAAGTGCTGTTTGAGCCCTGAAGACGTGTTGCGCTACTGCTGCTTTATAAAGGAGGGGTGAGCTGATTTCCCTGCTGCTTTTAGCAGGGATTCCTTTTGCTTGCTTTCTGTGGAGGGCATGGTAGTCCACATCTTCCTTGGAACTTGTGAGTCCGAGCTTCATCTTCTCTACGGGGTATCGGGGAATGGTGAAGACACAATCATTTGTACCATTTACAGGCTGAATCCTGTGGTAAGAGTCAGACAGGGTGAGGACCTGGGTGGGTAGATGAAGACAGTGAGGAGGAGGGTGGGGTCTTCAGGGTTTGGAGAGTTGGTGAGAGATCGGGAAAGGCAGCTCTATGCATCGACATTCTACATCTGGTCAACCAGGCTGGCCTTCTGCGTTCTTGAATGAGAACACGAAGACTTCTCTAGGGAGCTCTTATCGATCCTCATCATTTCTTCTCCTTACTCTTCTCATGACCCTTGGGTGGAGTGAATCACCCAGGCAGAGCCGTCCTTTCCAACACATACCCCTTGAGGAGGCATCCAGCAGCCTAACCAAAACAATGCAATGACTTGGGTCTTGAAAAGACCTTCTTTGTAACAGTCTCACCCTGACCTGGGCCTGAGGCCCAGCCTCATGGGTGCCTTTTGCAGCCAGGTTTCAAGAGAGTAAAATCAGTAGGGCACTGCTTCCAAGTGATTTGAACCTTTTTAAAAATCCAGACCATGAACCCAAAAGGATGTGTGCTAATTCTAGGAGGATTCGCAGGTGTTCCCAAAACAGCAACAAAGAGGAGGAATGTCATTAATGGCTTCTTATATTTGGGGGAAAAATCATTGCCTTTTGTCAGATAACACAATTCATCTCCTCTAGTTACTAACGGAGTGGCTGTCCCGAGAATCCCCTCCTCCCCGGTGTGATGGCTGACAGGAGCACAAAGCCGGCGTGCTGCAGCACAGGGCCGTTCAGCAACTCATGTCATTTCCAAAAGTTTCCCGTTAAATATAAATCCATCCTCCAACCATGATACTTTTCTCCTTCAGCATATCAACTGCCAAGTAATTATTATTGATCTAAGAATGGGCTTGATGCATATTCATGATGAATATTGTCGGAGAGGCATTTGAATGTGAACTCACTGCTTAATACTAAAGAGAAACTATTTGCAAATGTACAGTCTGCACAAGAAGAGGAGTGTTGTGGCAGTGACCGACGTATTCAGCGAAGCCACAAGACCTGTAAGTCTCCCACAGTCAGGATGAAACCCTAAGAGTGGTTCTCTGGCCCAGAATCAAGCATCTGTCTCAAGGAGACATCACTGCCCTGGCCCTATTTTAATCGCCTCTGTCCTTGAAGACAGTGAAGCTAGGAGAGGGGAAGAGCATGGTGCTTTCAGTTCACTTGATGAGCCTCTCTCGGTTCCAGCCACTTCCACAGGCTGGACACGCTCAGCCTCTCCTGCACTTGGAATCTGTTGATTATCATTGGTGGTGTCCTGGTTGAGTCTCAGTTTGGGCAGTGACATGATTGAAAGGCACCCAGAGTGCATCAGTATCCCTCACTGATGAAATGACTTGGGGTAGGGTCGTAGACTTGTAAAATCTTCAGGTCAGACAGTACCTTGAGGTCTTCAGAGAGCTTCTGGAGGAGACTCCTCTGCCCCTCTCTGCCTTCCTCATAAGCAGTCTCTTCAGTTTGCACCTTCCTTTGCTGCCCGGGAAGGAAGCAGCCTTATTATTGTAACCTCTCAACTGGCTTTCCGCTCCCCTGCCCTCCGGACCAATTCAGTCTTAAACCAGCCTTCAGCTACAGGTTTCTCTGCGTGTTCCTCTCCCACTCTCTTTGTAGCATTTGATCCAAGGGCTTTTTATTAGTATCCATATCTTTGGGTATAAACGATATAAGATATATAGGTGGACTAATAGGTCTTCTTGGCATCTTTCATGCATTTAAAATATATCAAATCTGGCATACTTGGTTTCTCTGCACAGTGTCCAGTATGAGGTCAGCTTTTACTTGTTCTGTCAGACTCTGTTGTCATCAAACTGCAAGGTTTCTTTCTTCGTTAAACTACCAGCAGTCCCCAGAATTCCAGTGGGTAATACTGTGACCTCAGCACTTTGGTGGGAACATATCCTCCTTTGCTCTGGGGGCATCCAAGTCCTCCTATGTGGCTCCTGAGAAGAGCTAAGGATAAAGACAGTTTCTTGCAAACAGGTGCACTCTTGGGGTCCCTTGTTGCATGACTGATGCCCCTCTCCCCCATTTATTCTCACAGGCCAGTCTGGTTCTACTGTTATCATTGGGACTAGGCTTAGATCGCCTTCACAGCATTCTGATTTGGTCTAAAACCTCAAGATCTCTCCCAGCCTCTCCCTAAATTGGTTCAGAGCTGGCCTAGAAAGGGCCTGTCCTGGCCTTAAAGGTATCCAGGCAAAGGTGTCGCTCAGCTGCCTCTTAAGCATTTCTAGATTAGATATCAGTGTGTAAATAGTGAACCCCAAGCCCTTTGGACCACTTTCCCGACCCAGCATGAGGCTTGCCTGGCTGCACTAGCTTCCTGCTTTTAGATGGACCAGAAGTTCAGGGGTGCGAATGAGAGTATAGCCAAGCCTTGAACCAAAGCTGGGATGTAGCTGGCACCCGCATGGCCACGGGCTGGGCCCACATAGCTCCAGAATTGATCCGGGCACTGTGGCTGACTGGCAACAGTTAAGTAGGCCAGGCTCCTTCACAGTTTGCCAATTCCTGGCCTAGCTCATGGGGAAAATGTTATACTGCAGCTCAGTATTGCTATTTAAAGATTTCTCCTCTACCTGCTGCCACTTGCACTTGTTCTGAAACAAGTGATTGGTTACTTATGCTTCGCAATTGTGTATGCCGTAGTTAGAGGAACAGCGCTAAAAACCCTCCACACCCCGCCGAGGCCCTAGATTTAGCGTCTGGCCTTGTGGCTTCTCCCAGTCCCCAGCACCCTGGGTGCACTGCCCAGGTCCCTGCCTTGTGCATGCTGAGACAGCGCTGCCTGCCTCCGCTTGTGTGTCTGGTGTGTGTGTGGGCAAATCGCTCTGGTTCTCTCCACTGCCATTTCCATGTGCCTGCCGCTCCCTAACTTCAGCCTGGGCCTGCCCCCACTTCTCGCGGAGGAGCTGGAGTCCAGGCAAGTAGGCTGGAGAGCCAGTGGGCAGTGGTCTGGTGTTGCTGGGTGGGTTGAGGGTGGGTATCTGAGTTTTGGGAAGTGGCACCGAGCTGGAGGGCACAGGGTCGAACCTACGCTTGTAGTGCTGTGGCAGGAATGCAGAACTGGACACCGCCCTCCAGGCGTGGCCCTCCCACTGACTTAGATTGTGGCCAGAATAAGTCATTGCCAAAGACCACACAGCTCTGGAAAGGCAAAGCTAACTCCTACCTTTTCAGAAATTGATATGGCCTACCTTTGCGAAAGGTGTCTGATGCTTTAAGAGTGTGCTGAGTACAAATAAGTCCCGCCTGGTAGGGAAGAGGTGGTGTTATCTGCTCCTGTTGTGCCATGGAGGAAGCGAGCACACAGCTGTAGCTGACTGCCCGAGCCAAGGCTGAAAATAATGCTGCCGCATTTTGGTGCTTCAAGGCCAGGCCCACATATGCAAAACACAGGGACTATTAAATTGCCTCGAATTGAAAGGAAGTCTTGGCTGTTTTGTCCCAGCTTGGCCTGGTCTGGGTTCTCCTGTGGTGTGTAGACTGCTGCAGCGAGAGGTCGGAGCCTTATGCCTGCTGCCACTTTTGACGGCTGCAGGGGCAGAAGGGCTCGTTAGCGCTGGGTTTAGGCAGCGGCAGCAGTGTGTGCTTTCTCATTCCCAGGGTTTGAAAATGCCTGAAATGTTATAACTACGTTTGCAAAGCTAAAATTCTTATTTAGTCTGGCACGAGGAGCACTCAAACACAGCATTTTTCGTGGTGCTGAGTGCCAGTGGATTTGCGATGAAAGCATTTGATGCAAGGGTCATCTTTTATGTACTGATGGTACCTCCACCACTGGAATGGTTACCTGCAAAAGAAACTTCCAATTTTTTTTTCCCCTGGCTTCTGCAGGAGGGAATTCCTCTTTTGTTCCCAGTCCGAATTCTCTGACTTCCCAGTGGAAATCTAGAAATGTTCTTCAGTGAGCCTTTAATGAATGGCCCCTGGTACTGACCACTACGTCCACCTGGATGTGAAATCACAGACTGTCCGAGCCTCTAGCCAACCCTCTCAGTTGAAAGATGGAGAAAGTGAGGTCCAAGTAGAAGTGAATTTACCTACAGTTGCATAGGGAGTAACCAACAGACTCAAGTGTTCCAGCTTCTGTTGGGATGTTCAGATGTGGGGTTCAGGCACCTGAGTCTGTAGCATGTGTGTGCAGGGAACCCTCCAGAGATGCCAGTTAGTGGTAGGCAGGATTCTCCACTTTCTCTGTTTACATGCATTGCAAGTTTTGTTCCACATTTATGCCTAATGTTTCTGTTTTGTTCCAAAGAAAATAGAAAATGGATAATTAATTCTGTCTGCTCGGTACATTCCTTTCAATGATACTCTTAGTTGGAATAAGTTACATTACTTGCAGATAGAAGGTTAAGGTTGGCCTTTCCTCTGGGGGCCTTTCTGGGGGCGGGCTTCCCACAGCAACTGTCCTGTTTCTCAGAAGCAACAGGATCTGGGGGACTCTCGGGTGAACTACCTCCATACCTCAGTTTCCGAGGAAGATAGAGGCTTAATAGCCATCCACCATCTGATATCCAGATTGAAATATTATTGCCACTCTTTTCTCTGTTCTCACCCTTCTCTAGATCTCTCTTTAGATTATCTGAGGCAACAAATGAGGCTGATTTCTGGACCAAAATATCAGTTCTGTCCTTAGCAGCACCTGGTGGAGGACAGATTTACTTTAGATTCCTTAGGCATCCTCCCCACTGAGGGAAAGGTTGGCCTCACCTTGGGAGCCACTAATGGAAAGTGGCAACTAATCTCATTAGTGGCCCCACTTAGAAGCAGAGCCAACTGCAGGATCAGGTCCTTAAATCCGGGCAGCGGGGGAAGCAGCCGCTGCATCCAAGAGTATGATCTCCGAGTGCTGGCTGCTGCGAGGGCAGACACTGGGCTGGCAGGACCCTGGGTCAGGCTTGGCCAGACTGTGGTGTGGACATGGTCTTTTACTCCCTGATAGAATGTGAATCTCTTTGGAGCAGATTGCTCTTCAGAAATCCAGAGCATTTGTTATCTGAGCCAGAGAATTGGCTTTTCCAGTTCCTTCCTTCTCTCTCGTCCGCTCCCGGTTCCACCTCTCCCACCCCGCTCACCCTGACTCTGTGTCTTTATCCACACCATGTTTTCGGTTCAAGAAAACCCTCTTTCCCACAGGCTGCCTTGGTCCAGGCCACCAAATTCATCAGCTCTGCTTATTCAGGGACCTTCAGAAACCCTCCTAGAGACCCCTTCATCCACTTCTTAGCAGAAAAGTCACATATGTGTAAATATTGTCATCGTCTCGTGACTCAGTTTCTTCAAACCAGGGTCCTGACAGAATCACCCCACCTCTCCTCCCACTGAATTGTATCCCCACACCCAGATTGCACACGAAGAGCAGACCCTACTGGGCCCTGAGCATTTGGGGTATGCCATTGCCAGGTGCTCTACCATGAGAAGGCGAGAGTTGATGAGGGTCCCTCTCTTCTCATAGAGGGCGTCTCTGTAAGCTGTTTACCTCAGCCCTGCTGGGGTTGCTGGATGAGGCCCTGTTATTAGTCAGGAAACGTTTGACATTTGCCAGGTATGAAGCATGCTCCCAGGTGCCCTGGGAAATAAAAAGGGAATGGAAGGTCAGGGAAGGAAGCTGACACCCACCCACAGATGTGCAAACACAGACCATTACAGCCATTTCACTGACTTAGAAAGGGCAGGTGTAGGGCTTCCTATTTCTCACGGTATTTGGATGCGAGGAAGGGGAGAGGGAAGACTGCAGGGGGTTTACTGTGACACTGTTCTTAGCTAGTGGGTCAGTATATCAGTTTTTGGTTTCGTTTTTTAAAAGACAAGATAAGAAAAATGTACCTGCCTCAACACAGCAGTCATATGTTAGCTGTCAAAGGAGTTCCGACAGGGATGGAGCAGGGGGCAGGGTCTGGGGCCCAACTCTTTCCTACCTTTGGCTCGTGGTGTGGGGCTCTGAGTCGTACATGAGTGACACATCGTGGCCCTCACTCAGGACAGAGAGAGATCCAGCGAGCAGCTTCTTTCGGCTTCTCCTCTGAATTGCAAGCCCGGGCGCCCATTTTGCCCGGGGCAGGGCTTCTTTGTCTTGAATTGAACCTGGAAGGTGTCTCTGGTCCTGGCCGTCCACCAGGGACTCGCATTTGCATTCACGTGCCTCTCTTCTCTCTGTCCTGTCTCCTCGCTGTCTCCTCTGCCTCCTCCTCCCCTGCAGGTTCACTTGCTGAAGGACCAGCTGGCTGCTGAGGCTGCGGCGCGGCTGGAGGCCCAGGCTCGCGTGCACCAGCTCCTGCTGCAGAACAAGGACATGCTTCAGCACATCTCTCTGCTGGTGAAGCAGGTGCAGGAGCTGGAGCTGAAGCTGTCGGGACAGAACGCCAGTAAGCCAGGGCCCTGCCCAGCCTCACCTCCATGTGGAAGCTCTGGAACCACATGTTCTCTTCCCTAAAGCTTTTTGGTGGTGTTTTATCGGACCCCTGACCTGACCTGACCTGGTATCCCGGCAGAAAACAAAGGCAGCTCTGTCCCATCCATACATTTCATGGAATTACAAAAGGGCAGGGCCAGAGAGGGGCTTAGCTGCCTTCTAGCCCAGTGCCCAGACTTGACCTTGAAAGTCCCCGGCAGTCACGACCACATGTTCACCCAGCCTCTCCTCGATGGGGGCCCTGGCTCTTTACACGTAAGCTAGGGCTGCCCGTTTCTTTCTCAGAGGGCTTTTCCAGTCGAAACACGCTGAGCACCTATTGTGAATCGTGCTCTCTGTGAGCTCTGCAGGAGACATCGAACTGTTGAGTAGTTTACTCTCCCTGCACTATTTCACAACTCAGCAGCATAGAAAAGGCTGGCAGCAGTCTGTCTATTTAATGGATAAGGCAAAGGAGTAACTGTGGCCAGCTAGCTCTGCTGGTTAGTGGCAGAGGTTGCCTGGCTCCCAGCCTGAGATGCCTGCCTCTACGTCCAGCTACCCCCAGGCTGCACTGAGAAGTACTAGAAGACAGCGTGTCTCCATGCCCTCCCTCCTGAGCTTGTCCCTGGGTTGTCTGCTGCTCTAAGTGTGCATTGGCTGTGGACCAATATCCATTGATCATATACATAATCTCATTTAATCCCTATAGTGGTAGGTGGTGGTGTGCCCATTTTACAGATGAGGAGACGGACTCAGAGAGGTTAAGTAACCAGCCCACAGTTTCAGGACTAGCGAAGTGTGGAGCCAAGATTCAAACCCAGGTCTAATGCTTTCCCTATTATACCAGTAGTTCTCCCAAACTATCCCGTGAGCTTTTTAAAAAATGGATATTCCCAGATCCAACCCACAGAGGTTCTGCATTGGTAGATCTGGGGCAGGGCTGATAACTCTGTGTTTTTAAAGTGGCCCGAAGTTATGGATTGGGAACCACTGTACTTCACCACTCTGAAAGCCTCTCTGGATTTTTACTTTTGTTTATCAAGGCCCTGTTGTATTCTAATTAATGCCAGTTTACAAGGTTGCACCAAGTGTTACTACATGCTTTTAACGTAGCTCTTCAGTTTGTACCTTTTTCCTACCACACACCCCATTCAAGGCATCCACGGGCCTCACCAGCCGGTCATGTGGTTATCGTTGCCCTGCCTTTACCACCTTCCCTGAGCTCCTCCCCTTCAGCCTGGCGTGTCTGTGCTGCGTGGGGTGGAAGGAAGGGCTGAAGAGCCCCTGTGAGGGTTCGCTCAATTGGCCAGGGACCTGGGTGGGCCAAGGGTGGCTTCCAAACCAACCACCTTGCTAATGTCGCCCCCTCCCCCTCTTCTCACCCCCACCCCCCCCCTCCAGTGGGCTCCCAGGATAGCTTGCTGGAGATCACCTTCCGCTCTGGAGCTCTTCCCGTGCTCTGTGACCCCACGACCCCGAAGCCAGAGGACCTGCACTCGCCGCCCCTGGGCGCGGGCTTGGCCGACTTCGCCCACCCGGTGGGCAGCCCCTTAGGTAGGCGCGACTGCTTGGTGAAGCTGGAGTGCTTCCGCTTTCTCCCGCCCGAGGACACCCCGCCCCCTGCTCAGGGCGAGCCGCTCCTGGGCAGCCTGGAGCTCATCAAGTTCCGAGAGTCAGGCATCGCCTCGGAGTACGAATCCAACACGGACGAGAGCGAGGAGCGAGACTCGTGGTCCCAGGAGGAGCTGCCCCGCCCGCGGAACGTCCTGCAGAGGCAGGAGCTGGGCGACAGCCTGGACGATGAGATCGCCGTGTAGGTGCCGTGGTGCTAGCAGGCGGAGGCCGTGGCCGAGGTGTGGAGGGCCAAGTCGGGCTGCTTCCCCGGGTAGGGGCTGCCGGCGAATATGCGCACTGCTGAGGATAATACCCAGGGGCCCAGAAGCGTTTACAGTTTCAGAAAAGGATTAGGATTTTGCTTTGGAGGGTCACGTGGGGAAGACATTGGATTCCCAGAAGTGATTCAGCTCCTCCCTCCTGCTTGTGACTACTGGGTGGGCGGGGGTTGGGCAAGGGGCCTCTCAGAGCCCGTGGCTTTGGGAAAGGGTCCCTCTTGAGGACCACCAGGCTGCTGAAGGACCTGCTCTCGCTGCATCATCAGGCTCCCCTGCTCTGTCGTGTGATGTCCCCTTGCCCCCCCCCCCCCCCCCCGCTACTTCTGTGGTCCCGACTATGAAGGGAAGCCATCGGTACCTTCTCAGGTACTTTGTGTTTGGATATCAGGATGCTACCAGTTGCCTAACTCTCCCCTGACCTTCATGGGAGGAATTCCTTCTCTGGGCCCTTGCGAAGATTGTAGAGGTTGAACGCTCTAGGCTGAAAGACAGGATAGTCCTTTCAGTGTGAACGTGGAATTGGGATGTGTCACATTGCGGGGATAAGCTTTCAGATGAATTGGATCCAAATGTTTTCTCTAGGTAGGCTTCAGGTGTTGCTACTGAGGGAGACTGGGAGTTTACTGTCACTCAGGCCCTTGCCGTGAAAACCCGTGGGGAGGACAACCTCTTGCCTGCCCCAGATCACTTAGGTCTGATTCCTCAGTGTGGATGTCCTGCCCACCTCCTGCCTGCAAGTCCAGCTCATCCACATGGAGGGTGGAAAGCCGCCCTCTCTCCCCTGTGTCCTGCCTCAGGGGCTGTGCCAGCTGAAGCTTTTGTAGCACTCTTGCCTCTATAAAAGCCTCAGAGACCCGGAGCCCCCAGCCTTACCTCTCAACCTGTCCCTTCCACTGGGCAGTAGTCAGTTTTTACTGCAGAAAAAAAAAACCCAAACATAGACTGGTAGCTGAGACTGCTCAAGTCCACTCTTCAGAATCACTGCCACTTAAGTCAGAGATGATAGTCACTTTGCCCTTGACCTGTCTCCCTGTGGGTGCATGCCTCGAGCACACCTTTAAAAAGTGCCAGGTGGAATTCTCTTTCACCATCTAGGCCTAGAGATTACCACCTGGTACAGTGAGCTGATTGGGGCAGGGAGGGCTAGCTTACTTGTCCTTGGTTCCAGTAAGGCCCTAAGTGGCTGTTAACAGATTTAAAGGTGCCTGAAGAGAGAGCTGAGACCTGCTAGTGCCAAGTGTTGGGGAAATAAGTCTTTATCTTGGACAGCAAACCACAGACCCAGACTGCAGTGTTATTTGGGGATCAATTGGTAAGGATGTAGTTGCAAAATTGAGTTCTTCAAGCCTAACTTGGCTTCATAAGATATAGAAATGGAAGTGCAGGTCTTTTCTTATAGCTACAGTTGGATTTCTTCTAGACCAGAAAGTCCAAATTAAGGAAATAAATGTAGCTTTATGTTAGCCTTCCTTGGTGCAGGAGGGTGTCAGTGGAATGGGACGGTGCGTGTGTGTGTGCATGTGTGTACACGTGTGCTGGCATTGACACACACGTGTGAGGGAAGGTGTATACGTGTGCGTAGGCTTGTGAGAAGTGACCAGAGAGAAGAGAATGGGAATCTCCAGGGTGTTTGAATCAACAGTAGATTTGTGTTCTTTTCCTAATGTGCATTTGGTTGGAGAGAGGTGGTTCTGTTTTCGTTATACTTTCTAATTAATCATTGGAAGTAGGTCCAGATACACAAGGGAAGGAAGAACCATGAGATCAAAGGAGAGAGGTTAGGAGTCCGGTTTGGCTGAGCCTCTCTAGCTAGCTTACAAAATCCTACCCGGGCTTCCTTGAGTGTGGGACCTCTTAGCTCATTAGAATTTGGGGTGTTCAGGGGAGTGGAAGGTCTGGCTCCTCCAGGCCCACTGCCTGCAAGCAGGGGCTGAGGACAAAGCCAGAGGCCAGTGGATTAGGTTTGTGGAATGTGGTAGGAGAAGGCTTCTTTGGGATGGGGAGAAGAGTGGGTGGGGGGGATAGTTTCTAAAAGGGTCTTGAAAACCTTGCCAAGGGAAGGAAGAAAGGAGACGGTGGAGAGATTGAAGAATTGGAGAGACTAGTTCTATGTACCGCTGACTTGGGACTCATTTAAGACCCTTGCCCTCGGGGTGCTCCACAGTGGTTTCCACCCACCTAGGCCCCATTCTTTCCCCAGTTCAAGCCCTCCCTGGAGCACTGGTTTGTGTGTTGGCATTCTCCTCAGTGTGACCCACACCAGCGCGCACTAGGTGTGTTGGAGGTAGAGGAGACAAAGGACAGATCTAGGGGCCTTGAAGGGTCACCAGCCACTGGGCAGGAAAGGGAATGTTGCAGACCTGATCTCCGAGCAATGTCACCCTGTCCTCTCTCCTTCTCGCTCTGCTAACTCAACTCCTGCCCCCCTCTTTTTCATCCTTCTACTCTGCCCTGTATGGAGGACAAGTGGACACCAGGGGCGCCTCCCTTACTGTACCTGCCCCAGCCTTTCCTGGGTGCCAGCAGACTCTTGGGTACACAAGGCTCCCACAGTTGCGGAGCCAGGAAAGAATTTCTCTACACAGGATGGACTGTATATTGGGACTGAAAATTATATTCCTGCTTATACTAATGCTGTCTATAAAGCCTCTTCGTAGCCTCACTTCTCTCAACTCTCATTCAGGGGTTGTATTCCTTTTATTTTCTCTTTGCCTGACTGCTTCTTCCCACTCTGCCCCCTCCCCCTGAGCCCTCTACTTCCTAAAACTGTGTGGCATTAACTCTGTTGGATCAACTCTCTGGGAAAAGATTCTGTTCATGTAAGTGCACTTACTCCCTGGATGTTGTCACTAGTCTAGTGGCTTTTGCTAAATAAACCTTTCTTATTTCTAAAAGCTTTTCCATTGTCTTTTCTTGCCTCTTCTATTCTACCTGCTCCTTCTCCCCACCCACCTCCCAACTTCCCAAGCCCGGTGGCATCAGCTCTGTGATGCACGATTCCCAAGGGTGTGTGGTGTTTAGGAAGAACTCCTAAGCCTTGTGTTCCTTCAAGGAGCGGGGGAAGGTGGTGCCTTCAGTGGCAGTTTATTCAGACCAGCCTTGCAGGATCGGGCTGTACCAACGGTTCTTATCCAAGGGCGATTTCGCTCCCCCAAGGGATGGATGTTTGGTGACGTCTGGAGACATTTTTGGTTGTCACAACTTGGAAGGAGGCTATTGACACATAGTGGTTGGAAGCCAGGGGTGTTGCTAAATATTCTACAATGAACAGAACAGCCCCACCACAAAGAATTATCCAGCCCAAAATGTCAGTAATGCCTAGGCTATCCCCGTTTTTTTTTTTTTGGACCCTCCCAAACCCCAGGTCTTTTCAAACTCCAAACATCACTGGAATATATTGGCGGCGGCAGCAAGTTTTGAGTGCTTGAAAAAGTACATCATAGATATTTTCAGATATAATTAAGATCGTCAAGATTATAAAATTTCACTGACTCCCCGACTAAATGTCTGAAATATGTAGTTGGTAGGTTTCTGGATGGGCCCATTCCAGGAATGTCCATACTGGAGGCAAACAGACTTCTTCCCACACCTGCCTGGAAGGGTTATGGTGTCGCTGAAACACAGCTCAGCAGAGGAGTCCTGACTCATTGAGATGTGGCCTTTCCTTCAGGGAGTAGAAATGAAAGGGGAGGAGGGATGCTGGCAGAGAGGGACGTTAGAGAAATATGGAGCTGCAGGATCTCGCAAAACCCACATCGTGGAAACCGGGCTCCCCTGACTGCAGTGCATAGCCATTTTGAAGGCAGAGGTTTTGTTAAACCTGATACTTTGGTAGGCCAGGCCTGAAGGAAAGTTGGAGGGTCAGATCAACCAGGGTCATATACCCTCTGCCCTTTTCTGGCTGAGTGAACTGAACTGAGCCTTATTTTCTTATCTGTAAAATGGGAATACAACACACCACATAAGGCTATAATGAAGCGTAGACGAGATTGTATTTTAGAAGCACCCAGCAGGATGCCTGGCAGTGGCCCAGGGCGCAGTACAGTTTACCGCCTAATTAGCTGGGAGGGGGAGGCCGTGTTTGTGCTTCTCAGGGCAGTTGTGTTCTGCGTGCATTTTTTGCTGTGCGGAAACCATTCAGAACTCTGTACCGAGAAAGCTACTGGGGTCATAATGACACTACGTTAAATGTGAAAGGTGGAAAGTACCCTGTCCTTAGGGAGAAAACGCTAAATTCTCACACCTGCCAGGCCATGATTAGCATGTGCTGTGGCCCTTGGGCTCAGTCCCTGGCCTTTGGATGGCGTTCTCTCTCTCTTTTTTTTTTTTTTTTTACACTGTGCTCTGTGCCCATGATGTGCATGCCCTGGAGGAGAGAGTGAGGGCTGGGCAGAGGGAGAGAGACCAGATGAGGAGTGATTCCTCGGCCGGTCCTCCCACAGACCATGCTGAGACAAGTCCACTCCGTGTCCCCCTCCTCGTACGCCCTCAGGAGCCCTGTCAAGGGGACACACGTGCACAGCAGCGTCCATAAGGAGAAGCCTCCGGGGGCTCCGGTGGCCTTTCCATTTAGGAAAGCAGGAGGTCAGAGTGAGGACTAAAGACTCGCCAGAGTCACTCATCTGCTCCCTCCGGGAACCGGGCCCTGGAAGCAATGGAATAACGTCAGGGCTGCCTGCAGACCACCCTGCCCCCCAGTGAGTGGGTGGGACCCTGCATGTCCTGGCTCCCAGGCCAGTTGGAGCCTGCAAATCAAGTAGACTCTGGGACTCTGACTTAGTGGCTGGAGGGTGGGGCAAAGAGTGGGGTGAGGAGTGGGGCACTGGGTGCAGGACTGGTGTGTGGTGGGGGTTTGAGCCAGCCTGTCTCTCACAAAAGAACCACAGATGATATTTTAGCAGAACAGTGTTAAGCAGAAGCAGCCTGGCCGAACTGTAAAGTGGGGCTTCGGAAGACTTAACTGTGTGACCGCTGCAAGGGTAAGCGGGGATCCTCCACCCCAACCCGTTGGCCAAGCAGTGGGGAAGCAGAGACAAGGGGAGGGTTGGTGCCAGGGTCCCTGAAAGGAAATGCCCCCGTGCAGTGAAGGGGCCCACTGAGTCATTAGGGAGATGAAGTGAGAGGTAAATAAGGCCGAAAACTAAGACCATCAAACATAAGCTCTTTTTTCTTCAACCACATAATGGGCGGAACCGATGTCCTTGCTGCACCCTCGACGCTCATCCATTTTTCTGGGTCAGAGTTGGCTATGAGGTTTGCTCAGAAATGGAATAAGGGTCAGGGCTGTCTGCTGGGACACTTCTTGGTACTAGGAAGCAGTGTTTTCACATGTTTACCGGGCTTTTTAGACATGACTCAACAGAGCCATGTAAAGATGCCCCCTGGGTCAAAAATGATCTGTTCTGCTTCAGCCAGAGATGTCCCTTCCAAATGAAGGATCATGGTACACGTGGTGGGAATGGGCCCCAGCCCCATTTGCCTCTTTTCTGCCTTATGCGTGGGGCATGTTGTCCTCCCCGTTCCACCCCTCAGAAGATCTAACACCTAAGAAGCTTTCAAACTGTGCAGAGATTCTGCTGGTGGAACCGAGAGAAAAAGGCGTTCAACCCTTCTCCCTCAGTGTGAGTTCTCCCACGGTGCAGGGCAAGGACCAATCACAGAGGGACCAACAGGAAGGCCAGGGTCTTAGAGCAGTGGTTCTCATACTTGAGCTGCATCAGAATCACCTAGAGGGCAATTAGAACACAGACTGAGGGGCCCACCCCCCAGAGCTTCTGATTCAGTAGGTCTGAGAATTTCATTTCTAACAAATTCCCCGGGGATGCTCACTCACACTGCTGGTCGTCTGAGCACCTCACTTTGAAAACCACCATTTTAGAAGATAGTCTCAAACTTTGGGTATTGTCTTTCAAAAAAAAAAAAAAGGCAGGGAGATGGGCCTGGTGTTGCTAGGCAACTGGTAGCAGAAGGGGAATGCGATGGGGACCAGGGACTGAGAAGCACAGGTGGTACAGGGTGACCTCAGACTTGACAGAAGGCTGTCACTAACTTTGGTTTATTGGCCTCTCTGTAGAGACATAAATAGGCATCATCCCCTGTTTCCCTGAAGCGTTGTCCGCTAACAAGACAGCTGCCGCCACCCAGCAGGCCTACTTGAAGGCCTGGCAGCTGCCTGAGGAAAGCCTGTCTCCTGGCCGGACCTTCTGCTCCTTGCCACAGAAGGTTTTGAGCTTGCGATAGTACACCTTGCAGCTGAAGCCCTCCTTGAAGCCCCCCTTGATGTGGCTCTTGAGGGAGTGCAGCGTCGGGTACATACGGCAGCAGGCCGCACACTTGTAGCCTTTCTGCTGGGCCGGGTACCACTTGGAGGCCATTAGGATGTCCTGGGATGTGATGTAGTCTGTGGAATCCAGGCCGTGCCTGGATTTCTTGGTGGCCTCTTGGGGGCAGGTGTTCTCTGGGGAGGAAGAGGACGAGCAGATGCTCTCAGCCGTGTCCTCTGGGAGGCAGTTGTCCCCCCTGCCCTCGTCCCGCTGCACCTCTGGGAAGCTGTAGGTCTCCAGGTGGCTCTCTTTGTCCTTGCATACAAAGTAGCTGTAAGGGGAGAACCAGGGCCGGTAGATGGTGCAGTTCCACCTCAGCTGCTCTCTGTTTGGGGGGTCCCCCAAGATGCAGTCTGCAAAGGAAAGGGCTGGGTCTGAGCCTCAAGCCAGGGAGGGAGCAGTGAGGCCTGGGGTGGCTGGAGGCCGGGCGGAGAAGCGGAAGGGCAAGAAGGCAGGTAGTCAGGCAGGACCTCAGGTTACCTCTGCCCCTCCTTGAGTGCAGTTCTGAGAGCAGGCAGAGGATGGGGTGGGGAGAGCAGTCTAAGGCATTCCTTCCTGCTGTCCAGAGAAAAGCAGTTTGATCTCTGGGTAGAGACTCCCCTTGCAATGACTAACTAAGCCTTGGCATTTGTCAGGTGCATCCCTCCCTGCAGACACCTTTCCTCTGCCTCCTCTGAGGATAGACACAGGTGGCTCAGCAGACAGCCAGACCTCTGGCCTCCTAGAGCCCCTCTTTCTACCACCACTGGTTGCGGCCGTTTCTCCAGCCTCACTGTCTGCCTGCAACAGCCCAGTCAGGCAGACAGTGCTGTTCTCCATCAGCCTGAGAGACAGGAGAGGAGAAGCAGAGGACTCTACAGACCTGCAGGTCTCTGCTAAAGGAAGCACCAGACAGGAGACTACAGGGGGAAAGGCAGCACGTGGCGATCCCACACACAGGCACCCTGCCCTTAGGGGAGCAGCCCCTGTTCCCCCAGCTTCTCACATGTGCCCGCCTGAGTCAGAGAAGGCCTCACCTGATGAGAACACTGTGTTGTACACCCCATGCCGGAGAGCGCTGCTTTGGTGCTGGGGTAGCAGGGCCTGAGCTGGGCTGGACGCCTCAGTGGGAAACACCGTCTTTGCAAAGCCTGGGTTACAGAAGAAACACGCTGGTGAGCTGAGCAAGGTTGGGCATCCTCTTCTTGGGACCCCTCCCCCCGAGACCTACCTAGAGGTTCAACCTTGGTGCTTTAAGGCACTGCAAAACTGAAGCAAAATAATGACCGTTGTGGCATCCACATAGGCAGAGCTATTCTGGATGACCTCCTGGGGAATTCCAAATGGGGTGCTGGTTTCATTGAGACCCTGGAAAGGTCCTCTCCAAAGAAGAATATAAGATGTGGACCAGATGACAGCTTTCTGCCTGGCCCTCCCCTTTCTTGAC
Source organism: Eubalaena glacialis (assembly GCF_028564815.1). Taxonomy (NCBI): domain Eukaryota; kingdom Metazoa; phylum Chordata; class Mammalia; order Artiodactyla; family Balaenidae; genus Eubalaena; species Eubalaena glacialis. The sequence continues at coordinate 75,291,572 of NC_083718.1, read as the reverse complement.
CCTCCTGCAGGGGTGTGTGTGTGTGTGTGTGTTTTCACTCTGCACTGCAGCCTTTGGGTCCCTGGAGGGCCCAGAGGAGGGAGTCTGGTCGCGGACCGCGTAGCTATGTTACAAGATCCCTTTGAGGACGAGAAGCCCGTTTCTCCAATTAAAATGCCTCCCACCCACAGCCAGAGAGTGTTCAGGTGGACCCCAGCTGCCTGATGGTTGCTAATACTTGGGTTAAGAAGCTGACTTGCCTCAAATCGCAGAGCAGTAGCTGTGCTCAGTTTGGGAAACAGATGGTTACAGATGTCCTGTGTATAGGCAAATGGATGTTTAGGAGAACCACTTCACAGAACAGCACTTCTCAAACTTTAATGTGCGTAGGAATCACCTGGACATCTTGTTAAAAATGCAGATTCTGATTCAGCGGGTCTGGGGTAGGGCCTGAGATTCTGCCTTGTTCTAAGAAGCTCCCAGGTGTTGCAGGTCCATGGACCATGCTTTGAATAGCAAGTCCTCAGAACATTCAACTTTATTCCATGATAGGCTCATCAGTTACCACCGCCCCCCCCTTAGGTTCCTTCTGATGGATTGATAAGTCTAGATCTTCTCCAGGTTTCAAAACAGGGCTGAAACTAGTACCTACTCCTTACTTAGACAAACTGTCACTTTGAGGGTTCATGCAGATTCAGAGGGGGAAAAAAGCCTGACAACAAACGTTTCCCCCATCCTTCCCTTGCAAGAAATGAATACACAGCAGGAACTACTTACCATGTATGCAGCATTTTGAAAAATTATTTTCTCCCCATGTGTAATTTGACTTTCTCACTAAATCGTCCTGTAACATGACCTGGTAGAGTACTCAATTAACAAGCATCAGAAAACCACATTTTTGTGGCCCTAGTGGCATGAGAGTTTACCTGGCAAGCTGGTGGCACGTGAGGACGTGATATCAGGAAAAGTGCTCAGAGCAGAGGAAGAGATTCGAGGTTCAGAAATGCTGAGGAGTGAGAAGTTCTCCATATTCTGACTACTGAAGTGTATGGAGATCACACACACCTGCTCCCAAGAGGCTGGTTGGGTTGTCCAGGCAATAAACATTCTGAGCTCAGTTGACATCACAAGAGGACCACATGATTCTACTCGCCAGGGAGGTTATCCCTCTCAAAGATGGATGGGGTCTGTAGCAAGCAAGATACAAAAATTTTAAAGATGTTTTTCACTTGTCATTCTTCCGTGGCCTGTCCTGATTGGGGATACCCAGAGAGAGGGAGGAATGTAGTAGAGACCTGAGAGCGATGTTGTCTATTCACCCCCTCTGTTGTTTAGTGTCCCTTTTCCATGTCATTGCTGTCACCACCCCCAGCTCTGGAATCCTCTGTCCTCTCTTAATGACCTCTTTGCTTTTTTCATCTGCCTAACCTCTGTCACCAGATGTTTTTGTTGTTTTACCTTAGTTTCTGTTTTTTTGGTTTGGGGTATATTTTTTACATTTTTCTTTGGAAATAATTTCAAACTTATAAAAAGCTGCAAAAATAAAATTTGTACAGAGAACATTCATGTACCCTGTATCCAGATTTTCCTATTGTTAACATTTTACTCCATTTGCCTTATCAATTCCCTCCCTCCCTCTCTGCCTCTATGTGTGTATACATTTTTTTTTTCTGAGATATTTGAAGGTAAATTACAAACATAATGTCCCTTTGTGCCTAAATACTTCAATATGTATGTCCTAAGAATAGGGACCAAATACTGTTTTAAATGGTTGGTGCTGTCTGTTTTTAGCAAATGACTCAAACATAGATGGGTGGCTTACTCAACACCATTTTGCTCATTATAAGCAATTTGGTAGTAAGGCTATGTACTCAGAGTGGCAAGGTAGCCTCTTCTCTTTGCTTCACTTTTGTCATGTAACAACCTGGCCAGCCTGCTAGAGGGTTGAAAGATGAGCTTGAAGGTGCCCCATTCTAGATCATCATGACTAGATGCATACAGGGCTTTAGATCTAAAGGTGGGTATGTTTGTGCTGGGTCGGAAAGGTCTGGCCCAGCCCGTAATCAGCAGTGGGCTCCCCTCGGAGTGTGTGAAGCAAGTGTGAGTTAGCATGTGCATATGAGATTCCAGAGTTGTCTTCCTGTCTGTGTTTATTCACAGTACTTAAACATTTGCAGGACAGTGTGGAGAATGAGATCTCATGTACCTCCTTCATAGCCTGGTTTGGAACGTTAGAACGTGTTAGGATGTAAATTGACGCCATGTACCTTGGCAACTTTGAGGGTGTTGGCAGTTTCACTTGGCCGTCATGGTGTAGAGAAAGATGATGGGTCTGGGAGTCAGCCTACGTGAGTTCTAACCCCTGCTCTGCCGTTACCTCCCTGTGTGGTATTAGGCAGACCTCTCTGCCACCTGCTTTTCCCATTTTGTTAATTTAGACGGTTGGAGTGGATGAATGAACATCCTCCTGGTCTAAAATCTAGGGATTCACATGTTGGAAACGAGACAGCAAAAAAATGAGTGATGCACACATGATCCAGAAAACTTAGAATTTCATCTTGCCTTGGCCCATTCCATTCCTCCCAGTGCCAGCTAGGAACTTCAGATATACTTAATGTAAAGGGGCCTCAAAATATTGGGGGAAATACAGGAGGCTGCATCAGCGCCTGTTTGTAGAATTTTAAAAATACGGCTGTGTTTTGGTTTATTACAAAGCGTATGGGAACCTGGTCATCCAGGTCTGTTACACTCCTCATAGCAGGACCCCTGTCTTGCATGCTGTATCCTCTTGGTGTGCTGTTGCTGGTGACCGAGACGGGAGGTGACACTCCCGAAGTGGTCGGTCACTACATAAAATGTGTCTCTCTCTCGTTTGTTTCCCGCCTGCTTTCCGAGCCCCTTTCTCGGACAGGTAAGATACTGTCTTTCTTTTGGATGACTTTGGCCCCAGATGCTCCCCTCTGCTTGGCTATGTGCATGCTGGGGGGTGCTGTTAGGAGGGCCACCTGGTTGGGATCCAGTCACCTTTCTTTCTGCCATCACCATTATTTTCTGAACCACCAAGCCTCCCGTCCTGACAGAGTGTGGGGTCATTAGCGCCTTCAGCAGGAAAGGGGCTCGCTGCACATCCCTCAGATGTGGAGATGAAGGGAGCCCCAGCCAGAGTCCTGCTTTGGAGAGAAGGGCAGTTTTTCCCGGCCTGACCTCAAGAGCCCCTGTGGACCACTCCTGGAGGAGGGCGTTTTGAGTGGCTTTTGTAAATGGAAGAAGGCTTGGGGAACAGCTTCTCTACGATGTTAGCCCATAATGCAGTCAGTTTTAAGTATTCATATCAAAAGTCAATTCAATTAATTTATTAAATGCCTACTGTTGTGCAAGGCCCTATGCTGAGCATTATAGACAAAAAATGTCACTTAAGATGCTTCATCCCATCAAGGGACTTATTTTATTATTAAAGACAAGATGTATTTACCAGAAGACTTAAGAGAATTATGAAGAGAGTATATGATGAGCTATTTTTAAATTACTTAAGAATTCAGTGTATACATCCTGAAGGGTAGAGAAACAAGAAGTACAGGAAATCTAAAATGGTGCTTAATCCAAAAGTTATTTATGTTTCTTAGAATGTGTTTCTTCAATAATTATAATCAAAGGGGCTCACAATTTACAAGTCACTTTGCCAGGTGTTTTTGGTACACACTTTTAGAAATGATTGTGTCTGCTCTGAAAATTCACATTAAACCAGTAAGGAAACAGCCACAGAACTATGTGAGCCCGAAAGTGGTAGGGATTGGCCTTCTTCCCTGGCATATATCTCTTGAACATTTGCTCTAGTTTCATGGTGGCCCCAATACTTTCTCGTTTGGGGGGAAATCATTAAATGCTTAAGTTTCCAAAGGCTTCTCTGCTAGTTTGCAGAGTTCACGATTAAAGAAAAATTAAAAGGATATGGGACATGATAGGTAAATTATGCAAAAGTGGATGACATGGCAAGATTTACACTCTCAGGAGAAGACTCAAGAGTTGATACCCCTGTTGTGGGATGGGCCGGGATCTCCTGCTAATGTGGTGGGTCTACATCTGGAACCCAGCCAGCCTGACCCAGTCAGCTCTGTGCCCCGTGTCCCAGGGATGCTCTAATCGAGTTCCTGGCATGTCCCCTGCAGCGGTGCTTTTCTTGCACGTGGGTTAGGGGCAGTTACAGAGGTGAAGACTGTGGGGTTCATCACAGGGGGAGATCTCCACTCCTCCCACAGCTTCCTCCTGCCGCCCGAAGGCCCTTAGCATATGGCTTACTGAGGTAGTTGGCTCAGAAGGGATATCTCTGCATAAAACCACAATAAAGAGAAATGCTCCCCAGTGCCCAGGACTCAGCAGTGCAGGGCAGAGAATTGCTTTATGCAAAAGTTCAACGGAAGAAAAGGTATACCCTAACCTCAGTTACTCTTAGGAAGGCTCGGCTAGAGTAGGCACTTTAGCAGAGGTGTTGACAAGGAGCAGAGCCTATGACCAAATCGCTCTCCTCCTCTGAGACTGACAAAATATCTGGAGTAGCTGGTAAGGACAGCAACCTCAAGCCTGCTTCCAAGGCCCCAGAGTGGGTCTGGCTGCACTGAGGCCTGAGCTGGATTTCCTGGTGGGGAGAGGCTGCCTCTGTGCAAGTGTGTGGACAGTGTAGCTTAGAGCCCTGAGCTCTAGCCATTCCAACTACAGACCTCGGAACTACTGTGGTCTTGGTCTCCACAATTCTCTATCTGCAAATGGGTTTGGCATTTCAGGATATTTATTGAGCACCTACTGTGTGCCACACCCAGGCTAGCTGTTAAAGACACAAAGATGAGTGAGACATGGCTTCTGCCCTGCAAGTATTTACAACCCAGTGGGTCTCCTCCCAGCCCTTTGAGTTAATCTTTCCAGCCGAACAGAGATCCCTGAGAGGCAGACTGTGCACGAGGCATATTTAGGCGGTTATTCCATGCAAGGCAGGAAAAGTAGTGGCAAGAGCCCTGAGCTTTAGGTGAGAAAACCTGGGTTCTAGTTCCCACCGTGCCAGTAATCGGGCTGTGACCTCGGGCCCAGCAGTTCATTACGCTGATCCCCGTCTTCTTCCTCTATAAAGAGAAATCTTACCACGCCCCACCTTACTAGCTTGTGAGGATTAAGTGAGCTGGTGTTTGTCAGCTTTCTCCTGCTTCCTTGGCACCAAGTGCTTGTCCATTTGGCGTGAACTGGTTCTGAGCCACCACTTAGCATCTCTCTGCATGCAGCTGTCCCATCCTCCCAAGTTCCACCCCCAAGAAAAGTGAGCATTTTTCCTGGAGAAAACGTGCTACACATGTGGCTTTTTAGCAGGGAGCTTCCAACTCCAAGCCTCATACTTGCCACCCCTCCACCAGCTTCTACCCCAGCGCCTGAGTCAGAGAGCTCCACGTGTGCTCATGGCAGTGTAAAAATGTCACATCTCATTGCTTCATCCTTGTTTTTCTTTACTTCAAAGGGCCTGGTGACCCCAAGGTAAGGGGTTAAGCCATGAGTCAAGGAGGCATGTTTAAAGGGATAAGTTAGCTTTCTTGTGGCTAGAGTTCATCACTGATTAACCTGGGTGAGGCAGAACTAGAATTTCTGGTCCCACATCCCATCAAAACAACTGGATCGGAAGGTTCAAGAGTGTCTTTGCTGCCTCTCTCTTGACTATTTCCAAAGCCTCATGAAGTTACAAGCTGTGGGTGTGGTATAAGGAGAAGATCAAAAGTGATGGGGTCGAAGGCCCCCCTCCCCTCTCCTCACCGGCTCTCTGTCTTTCCCTCTCTGTTTGTAGTCGATCACAGCATGTTTGAGAACTTGAACACAACCCTCACTCCAAAGCTCCAGTCAAGCCGCTCCTTCCCCCACTTGCCCAGGCCTGCGGCCCCCAGCTCTGCCGCCCTGGGGTCTGTGGAGCCCGGAGGGCCTGGACTCTGGGTGGGCAGCAGCCAGCACCTCAAGAACCTGGGCAAAGCCATGGGGGCCAAAGTTAACGACTTCCTGCGGAGGAAAGAGCCCTCAAGCCTGGGCAACGCGGGCACGATGGAGGTCAACAAGACCGCAGGGGCCCAGCTGGCCGGCGGGGCTGACGTGGATGACGGAAGGTGAGTGCACCTCTCCCTCCCGCCCTGACATCCTTACGGGTCTGGACCCGCTGGAAGAGGCCTGCGACAGACTGTAGTGTCTAGAGGGGAGAATGGCCTTGGGGTAGGGACAGAGGTTGTCACATAAAGAACAGCTGAAGGATCGGGCCATGTTTGTGGGAGCCGGCTTCCACTCTCCCACCGTGGCTGAAGTTTGCGGCGTGCCCGTCATGTCCTAGCACTGTGCTATACTTCAGCTGCATTATTTTACCTAACCCTGAAACAGCCCTCTGAGATAAATTATATTATTTCCATTTTGCAGGTAAAGCAGGTTCAGAGAGGTAACGTGAGGAGCTTAAGGTTACAGAGTTAGTAATTGGAAGGGCTGGATTCAAACCCAGGTATTGCCAGAAGCTCCCCGGGGGGATTCTGGCACCCAGCCACACCTGAGAAGTGCTGCCCTGACTGTCGGTAGTGGAGAAGCCGGCGTCTGGCAGAACCCACTGGTCAGGGGAGACAGGAGCCTCTGCTTTGGCAACCCTCCCATGTCCAGCCTCGTTGTAGACACCTACACTCCCCAAGTAGTGATGCACTTTTCAGGGCTATTGTATAGGTTCTGACGTGATGCAGTTCACCAGTGGTCCCAGTGTTAACACTTTGTGCTGTTGTGAACACCGAGTGAGGATGTGACAGGCCCAAAGCCATTTGTGCTTAAACTGCCGAGACTCGCACGCTAAACCAAGAACGAGAGCCCAGAGCGAAAAGCACTTCCCGGGTGGGTGAGTGGAAAGTGCAGCATGGTGTCTTGCCAGCCTTATGTCAGCTCGTGTCACCAACCTTATAGGTCAGCCCTGCAAGAAGCATTCCCTCGGCTGGATCCCCCGCCTCCTACCACCAGGAAGCGAACCCCTCGGGCCCTGAAGACCACCCAGGACATGCTGATTTCATCGCAGCCAGTCCTAAGCAGTCTGGAGTATGGGACAGAGCTGTCACCTGGGCAGCCCCAGGACTCCCCTCCCACTACCCAGCCCAGCCCAGCAGATGCTTCACAGCCAGAGGCCGTCATGGAAATGATGGACAGGGGCGAGGCTCTGCCCAATGGAGAGGTTTCCCTGTCGGTACCTGACCTAATCCACAAGGACAACCAGGACGAACCGAAGCTAAAGGTGACTGAGTGCCGAAGGGCCTCCTCCCCTGGCCTCATCGAGAGAAATGGCCTCAAGCTCAGCCTGAGCCCCATCAGCCTGGCTGAGTCTCTGGAGGACAGCAGCCCGCCTCCTCGGGCACGGACCTCCAGCCTTGACATCGAGGGCCCTCACCCAGACCTGCTGTCCTTTGAGTAGAGCTTCTTCTGCTCCTGCTGAGCCCCCCTTCCCCTCTGCCCGCTCCTCCACCGTGCACCCTGGCCCTTGCCCCATCTCCACCCTGCTGTCTGTTCTGCTTGCACAAGGCTCAGCAGAGCCAAGTCTTCCACACGGGCTGCTGCAGGGCCAAAAGTCCATGCGTAGTCCTAGTTCAAGAGTCCGTCCGTGGAATGGCAAAAGGACTCGGGTGCCATCCCAGCTCCTCGGCGTGCTGGCTGCAGCCCTTGGATACTAGGGCGCCTCTGCCCCCGAGTTGCCCTGGCTTCCCACTGACCTGCAGGGCCAGCAGCCCAGGATGAAGGGTATTCTCTGTGCCTGGCTCCCACATGCTGCCTGCTCTTCTTCCTCCCATGCCCTCCTGGTTCCTTTCTTCTCCTCCCTGGGGGCCAGAGGCCTCCTGCCTCCGGGGGAATCAGGCTCGATGAGGGATGACAGGTTTGGCTGGATGATGGGCCCAGGCCCAGAAAGCCGCACACCCTGAGCACAGCCCAGCCACAGCTTCTCCTGGTCCCAAGACAGCACAGGCCTCGGGTCGTTACCTCGCCTCTTCCCGTGTGGATGCAAGCCGGGGGCAATGCTTACCGGACCTGAGACCTTGGGCAGCCTTGTCGACACCCCGGGTTCACAGGGTGTGTCTCATCTAGCCTGAGGCAGGGCACAGAGCCAGCCACCGAGAGCGCCTGCCAGCATGGGAGTGTGGAGAGGCACTGGGCAAGATGATGCAGCCAGCTACGCTCGGGCTCGCTGCACAGAAGAAGGGACCCGGGCTTCCCTTGCTGTGCGTGAAGACAGGGCTAGGCAGGCCCTGGCAGAAGCAACAGAGCAAGTTCTGATCTTGTTTGGCGGGGAGGGCCCAGGAACCTGGCATCCAGGGAGCTGGTCCCGAGAGAACCCAGAGCAGTAGTGGGGAAGGCAGTGAAAACGGGATGGGGAAAGAGTAGTCGTAAGGGCTCAGAGCAGCTTTTCGGGGTTTCCACAGCGTGATGTGATGTAGTTCTAGGGTCTAGGCATGGTAAGTACGAGAAGCAAGGTGAGGAGTGTGAGAGGTTGGAATGTGGTAGGAACCGTGGAGCAGGCCGCCCTTAAGTAGGAGGCGCTCCGCTCTTGTACAGAAGGTGCTGTCTACCTGCCTGCCTCTGGGGTCTCTGTGAGGGATTGACAGTTCACACAACCCCCCTGGTTCTGCCCTCCTGGGTTAACCCACGTCTGTGTTCCTGTCTCCCACCAGGGGTCCTGTCATGCTGTTTTCCTGTGGCCAAGAGACCCTGTCGGGGGGTGTTCCCAACCCTGGGGGCCTTTGCAGCAAGAAGAGAACATGCCTTTTTTTGAGCAAGGTGGCTGGGTCCCCGGGAGAAGGCTGGGAGTAGCACATCTGGCCAGAGTGGGCTGTTCAGTTCTTCTGTGACTCCTGCCGCCTCCCCTTTTCTATTCTTTGTTCGGCTTCCCACTCTGGGTGCCCCAGAGCTCACTGCCCACTTCGTCTCATCACCCAGTTCCTGCTCCCCTCCCCACCACCTCTGCCTTATAAAATGTCCAAGCTAACTCCTGCAGACCAGGGAGCCTCGGGGGACCACGGGGATGCAGGTGCCCTTCCCACCTCCTTGCTTCTGCAGCCGGGGGCCTTGCCACAGCTCTCCCGCCGCCTTTTCTCCTACCCTGCGTTCTCAGAGTGAAGCTTTGTCTCATCTTCCTCAGGAGGGTCCAGGTACGCCAGGCACCTTGCAGGCCGTGGTGAAGTGAGGAAGGCTGTTACTGAATTGAGTCGATCCTGACTTACTCCAGGAGTATCACAAAGATGTTGATATCTGACCCTGATGCTCAGAAGTTCTAAGGACTAGCATTCGGGGGCCTGTGAGTTTTCCCAGAATGGCTTGGGGTTCTGCACAAAACACAGAGCTGGGGGCAGAGAACTAAACCCACGTGCTGGCAGCTAGCCCGCTCTCATCTGCGCTTCCATCCCAGAAGCTCAGTTTGCTTCTCTGACGGGAAACTTACCAGGTTCCTGCACTCTGGGGCTGCTCCTCTCCCAGAGACCAGGGTGGGTCTGGCCGGGTGATATTGTAGCCATAGGTGCAGAGGTGGCAGGCCTGGGCAGGCCTAAGCACCCTGCTCTCCGCTCCACACCCAGCCGCTGCTGAGGTCCTGGCCCTCAGACCCAGGGTTAGCACAGGGATCCTATCAGGCTGTCCCAGGACCATGGCCAGGGTGACCCCAGTGTTCCTCAGACTCGTGTCTAGTACCAAATAAGGGGCTGTGGGACCCTGCTTCAATGTCTGGGTGGCCTCTCTGCGATCTCCATCTCAGCCATCCTTCTACAGGAGGGGTGATGCTGCTACCGGGGTGGGGGAGCTCTCTGAGGCTAAAATCAGGTCCTAGATGCGACAGAGAGTGCCTGGTGCTAGGGCTAAGTGTTGCCCAGAGGCCAGTAGGAACAGCGACTTCTGTCCTGCTGAGGGCCCCGGCTCAGACCAGCTCTCTATGCAAAGCCCCACTTGACTTCCCGTGTCCATCTCAACAACCTGAACTGCCCATAACTGCAGCATGGCAGTCACCCCCCTGACACACCCCTTATGGTGAATCCAACTCCTCTGGAAGCTTGACCCTCGGGTGGCCCAGTCTGCTCAAGGACAGGGTACCGAGGAGAAATGAGGGGCCTGTCTTCTATGTCCACAGAAGGAAGCTGGGGCCACAGAGTTTTTTCTCTCCCTGTTACCCACTGTCCTGTATCCCCATATTCAGCAATAGTTTTACCCTGATAGATGCAAAGTGAGCTTCCAGAACTTGGCAGGAAGGTGGCATATTCCCCTGCATGGAGAGAAATGTATCTGTGTTAACGAATGTGGGTGGTATGAAGACATTCATGTAGTCCATCAACTTTTAAAGAACAAAGAGGTTGGCCCCGGTTTGGGGAAAGAAGAATATTACAGAGCTATTCCAAGTGTTTTCTAGAGATTTTATATTTATATTTTTAGTAATCTTCTGGTAGAAGGAAACTACACAATAAAATGGTTTGGTTTGGTTTTGCTGGTTTGGTTTTTTTCTCCTGACTGATGCAGAGTGGTTGGTTTTTCTGAAGGCTGCCTTGTTGAGCGGAGAGCATTGGCCTTTTGCTTTGTGAGCCTGGAAGAGTGAGTCAGGAGGATGATGGGCACTGCTGACAGATCTCCAGCACGAGACCTTGGGAGGAAATGATCTCTTGGGATGTGCCCTCATATGTTTCTCTGACTGGCTGGCTGCTGTGGAAGTGTCCCTCTTGCAACCAGACCTATGTCTGGTTCAGGGCATCAGCATCACGTGCAAAGGTGCAACCTTCCCCGTCAGAAGGAAGCAGGGAGGAAATGCGAGTGACCACCAGAGCAACCACCTGGGGTCCATAGCCCTCTCCCATCAAGGAGGGGACAGAGCTGGGTGTGCACACAGACGCTCTTCAGAGAGGGACCAGAGCTGCCATCAGATTCGGAGTCATTAGTAATGTTGGTAAAACACCCGAAGCTGCTGATGTAGGCACTTACCCCAGACTGGGGCAACCCAGATGCTCCTTACTGAGACAGCATGGCTTGGAGCAGCGCTGGCCTGAAGCCCCTTTAACCCCCTTGCTGCCCCTGGCTGGTGTCAGGCCAGGAGACCCAGAGGACTCCCAGCTGAGAGTTGGCCAGACCTTTAACCTCCTTAAAAGGGACAAAGTGGAGAAGAGACAGGAAGGGGAAGGAAAAGAATCCATACACATTTCTAAAGGGGGAAAGATGGGACCTTTCTGCCCAGCCCTGTCATTCGCCCCCATGACGTGCCAGGGGTCCCTCCCTGGGTGCACATCAGAAACGTCTCAGGCATGAGGCTGTCTCCAGCCTTTTCTGCATTGAATTCCACTCCTGCACTTCCTTTCTCAGAGGACGAGCAAGAAGACCACGGGCACTCACATTGCTTGCTCGCTCGCTCTGGAGTGGGGTGCAGCGTATTGTTCTGGGAAGGCAGGAGTAACACAAAACCCAATCCAGCATATTCCATGCATGGGAAAAGGCATTGAAGGTACTTACAATACCAACTTCTTCCTTTCAGCGTAAGTCCAGTGACTATTCTTTGGGCGACCTCTCCCGTTGGATGGCTTCAGGATCAACTTCTGCAGTCATTCAGGTGTGAAATGTGCCTTTCATGTGCTTTTCTTTCCCACTATTATGCAAAGGAGTTATTTTTGGCTAAGATCAAATATGAAAAACTATAATGTAAAAATTAAAAACTTTTGAGGAAATTTTTAAGTGTGAAAAAGAATGTGAATATGTCACATTTTTTAATGCTGTGCTCTGAGCCTTTGGTCTAGAAGCTGGGATACAGAGATGCATGTATACAGACAACATATCCAAGCCTGTCTGTGAGCTGAGTGCTGACTGGGGCACAGTGGTAACGCTGGTGGAGAAGAGACACCTGGTTCTGTCTCTCACTATGTCCATGATGGGTGAGGACACCATGGAACCTGCCTTCCTGGTATGCTAACAGGTTATGTTAGCGTAGCCTGTTATGCAATGAAGTACCAAATTGGGGGGGGGGGGGCTGAGTAATTTCAACTAAGTGTTTTTCCTCTGAGCTTAATCTGCCTATAGAGGTTGCTGAAGGAAACGAACAAATCAGAGGTCATCAGGAAGCCCACTTCATTCCTAAAGTCTGTGCCTGTGCTGGTGAGGAACCCCAGCTGGGATTCAGAATTTATGGAATTAGCTAGTCTGGGACTGCACCTCAGATACTGCTCCAAGCTCAGAGAATTCCTTCCTGGTCAGTTTGCTCTCGGACATCTTCCGAATCCCTTCGAAGTCTGTGAATCCTGGGAGTATTCTAGAACCGTCTGTACTTCAACTCCCTGTCCCCTCTCTACCCACATCTCCACCACCGCAGGGCTCCCCAGATCAGCCTGCCAGCTGCTGGTTACACCTCCTTGCCTTTGAGATTTTGGCCCTCAGGGTCCCCTGGGCTTCACTCAGCATTGCCCCTGCCAGCCAACTGCTGGGTTTGAGGTGCCCGATCTGGAGCCCCCGCTCTGGCTCCCCTCTGAGTGGGAGCAAGTAATTAAGTCCACACAAAGAAATGCAGCCCTCCTAGATGAAGCCCCACCTACCCCCAAACAGCTTGCAGACAACATTCAGTGTCTTTCATCTCTCCCAAGGAAATCCACTCTGGAAACCTTCATTTCAGTTGTCCAGTGAAAGCATCTTCAAGGACTTTGCCCCTCCAGGGTGCCCTCCTCCCTGCTGCCGTTTGCACTGGGTCGCACGATGAAAGCCCGGAGTGCCCTCCATGACTTACCACTAATGAGAAAATTCTTCCGCGTTCGTATCTAGGGCCCGACCCGTGGAGACACAAATCCTCTTTGTGTCCAGCTTATCTCCAGCTGCTGCCATGATAAATAGTCCAGCTCGAGGGAGCCCGGGGAAGCTCTACCCCACGGAACGAATCACTTGGTTAGTGACCACACAGGGAAGCCAGCTTGAGGAAATATTTAAGGACCAACTCAGACACCAGGCTGCTTTCTCCCTCGTGGGAGGTGCCTGAGGAATCTATCCTTTTCGGAGTAGGAAACGCTGCCAGTTTCTCTCTCTTGGAAAAGACAAAAAAAGGAAAAAGAAGAAAATCCCCCAAAGCAAAAAGCAGTCTCCCAACAAACTGCAACTTTTGTTTTGCGTTTTACTGTTTAACAAGTCAGTGGTTTCCAGTGCCATCTGCTTGGCCACCTTCTTCCTTAGAGCAGCGGTCCCCAACCTTTTTGGCACCAGGGACTGGTTTCGTGGAAGACAATTTTACCACGGACCCGCGGCGGGGGAGGGATGGTTTCGGGATGACTCAAGCACATTACATTTATTGTGCACTTTATTTCTATTATTATTACATTGTAATATATAATGAAGTAATTATACAACTCACCATAATGCAGGATCAGTGGGAGCCCTGAGCTTGTTTTCACTTGCCACTCACTGATAGGGTTGTAATGTGAGTCTGCAAGCAATTGATTTATTATGGTCTCTGTGCAGTCAAACCTCTCTGCTAATGATAATCTGTATTTGCAGCCGCTCACCGGCGCTAGCATCATCGCCTCAGCTCCACCTCAGATCATCAGGCATTAGATTCTCATAAGGAGCGCACAACCTAGATCCCTAGATCCATCGCATGCACAGTTCACAGTAGGGTTCACGCTCCTGTGAGAATTCAACGCCACCGCTGATCTGACAGGAGGCGGAACTCAGGCGATAATGTGAGCCATGGGGAGCGGCTGTAAATACAGATGAAGCTTCACTCACTCACCCGCCACTCACCTCCTGCTGTGCAGCCTGGTTCCTAACAGGCCACAGACTGGTACCAATCTGTGGCCGGGGGGTTGGGGACCCCTGCCTTAGAGCACCCTCTGTGTTTGCCGCCAGTAGTGTCTCTACACTCCTGTTTATTACAAAACTCCCGCCGGTTTGGTCTGGTGTGTAAGCACAGCCAAGTGTCCAGCCTTCTTCGTGGGCTAACTCATGGCAACTTACAGCATCTCCCTGTGGCTACCATGGGGTGGTCCGGTTAGTCCAGGCCACTGTGGGACCAGCAAAGGGGCAGCCTGGCCTTTGAGATGGAGGGACTGGAGCTCCATCAGCCCTGCAGCTTCAGCCAGTGGATGCGCTCCCTCTGCATCCAGGACCCCTCTGGGGTCCCTGCCCAGACACCACCCCCAGCCCATCCTCTGCGCCTGGGTAGCACCCTGTGCATTTCTCCGTGCTGGCACTTGCCATGTGACATAGGAAGTATCAAGAGCTGCCTCCTGTTGTCTCTCCCACAAGTCTCTGAGCTCCTCAAAGGCGGGGACCTTGTCATCTTCATCTCTGACTCCTCGGTCCCAGGCACAGCACCTGGCACATCGCTTGATAAAGATGTGCTTTGAACTGAACTAAACTCACAGAACGTGTCATCTGATTTGGGAGATTTTATATACGTGTATACACACAATCTAGTGCTAAGTGAACCCCACCCCTTTCAGCCTCCTTCCTCAGGGCCTCCACCCACAGGCAGTCTCTGTACCTGATCACCCACTGCAGAGAAGGATTGAGAAAGGCCATTTTCAAAGTGGAAAATGATGAATGGGCCAGTGTGTAGCTCATTTCTCTCCAGCCAGAGCCTTCATTAATTCTGCCCCCTGGACAAGTGACACCTTGCCATGGAGCCGGCAGAAACAGGCACTTTTGTCTGGCCTAATGTAAGAAGGGTCGTGCTCCAGTGCCAGGCACCTGCCCACCTCTGGTTGCTGCTCCTCCAGCTTCTCTCAGGTCCAGTTCTTAATATTCGTACTTTACTATTTTGGGCTTTGCTATTCATGCTTTATTATATTTCTAAATGCTTTATTATATTTCTATGCTTTATTATATTTCTAAAGCTCCTATACATTCCAGGAATTGTGCTAATCAATTTACGTTCATTATCTCATTTGTTTTTCTCAATAGCCCTGCAAGGGAAGTCCTATTACGCCCGTTTTTTAGATACAGACAAAACCTTACTGCATTCAAATAATTCACACACATGCTGTCATTAATCCTCGTATCTTGTGAGGTAGTTATTTCAGACCCGTTTTATAGATGGGTAAACTGAGATTGAGGTAATGACTAAGCAGATTTGCCTTAGTCTTACAACTGATAAAAAGCAGAGCTAGATGTGTAGGCCTAGGTTTTTAGACCCGAGGAGCAGACAGCTTCCCCACCACCACATGGTTCTTCTCTGTTTCCATCACACCAGTCTGATAAAAATTTCCCGGAAATGTTCATGGCCCAGAAACATCTTGTTGAATTGGACCATCTCCAGGGGTGAATGCAATTTCATTAAACACTGAATATTCATGTGGGGTGGGAATTTAGAGACCCATTCACCAATCCCTCATTTTACAGAAGAGGAAACAGCAAAGGCTATAGTTTTTCAGTGTTAACCTGTGCTGGCATGGTTTCTGATTCCTCACAATAACTCTATGCGGTAAGAATCATTAACCCCATTTTCTAGATGAGGCTGGCCAGAGGCTTAGGGAGTTTCAGCAACTTGCCCAAAGTCACTCTACCAGTAAGTGACAGAGCTGACTCTGGTGCCTCTTGAAAACATCCATTCTGAATGGTTTTGGTGTAAATCTGCTCTATGAAGTGCAAGAATTTCAGCCCCAAGCAGGAGTGGCAGAAGTATTTCTATTGCATCTCAAATTGCAAACTCAGGGAAGGCTGGCTCATACACTAATCCAGCTATTGACACTGGAGATTAAGCATTCAAATGAGAGATGAGTATTAGTGAGAGGAATGTTTCCGGTTTTGTAGCTACCATAGTTCCTCAGCAGTGCTAAACAAACAAAAAAACCCCTCGGCTCAGTACCTGTTTTCTTGGTGGTTGTCTGACCTCTTGTGGCTGACTTTAGGCATTACAGTTTCTGACAGCTAATTTCTGCCAAGAGGCAGCTTTTCGTGATAAAAATAACATACATTCATGAGATAAGTACTACCTCCTTTGGAAAGGCTTGTAATTTTCCTAAGATCATTCAACAAATAGTATGGGAAAGGAGAAATAAAACAGATGACACTTCTTTACTAGGAATTCCAGTAGGAGAGAGAAAATAGAAGGGGAGGAAATCTTTGAAAAAAATGAGAATTCTCCAAAAGTACAGAAAGATTAAAATCTTAAGAATAAAATGGCATATAGACCTGCAAAAGGATAGAAGAGGAAAAACTCAGACACATTTACAGCGAAATTTAAGATCATAAAGACAGACCACCTTTCAATTCTTACTTGTCAAAAAAAAAAAAAAGATACACCATCTTTAAAGTTTCCAGAAAAAGAAGATTGGCTATAAAGGAGAATCAGATTGACATCAGACATCTCAATAAGAATTCTAGATACAAAATAATAATGGCTTAATATTTGATATTGTTGAAAGAAAAAAACTAAACCTATATTTTATATTCAGTTAAACTATCATTTGAATGAGTGTAAAATAATATTATGAAGCATATAAGACTGCAAAAGGTTATTTCTCAAAGACCATCTTTGAAAATATTCTTGGAGGAAATATTCCAGTAAGAAAAGAAGTGAACTCAGAAGAGTTCTATGTGTTTGTAAATATGTAGGAAGTAAGGATGAGTAATTGATTCAGTAAAGCTTACTGTTATTTAAATGGTAAAGGACCCAAAAGGAGTAGATAATAATAATTCAAATTTTAGATCAGAAAATGAGGTGCGATTAATTATGGTGACAAAAGGGAAATGAGAGTATGCTTAATTATAACAACATATTTTAAGTTTTTTAGGTAGAGAAAAAATACAGGTTTTAATAGGCTATGGATAACCACCATAATTTTTTTTTTTTAAATAGAGGTTTCAAATCAGCAGGGGGAAATCCAATGAAAAGCAGAAGAGGAGAAAAAAAAAAGGAAACAAAATGTATAGTAAATGGAAAGAATGGAATAAGATTTCTATCTTAGCTCAGGCTTCTGTAACAAAATACCATAGAATGGGTGGGTTAAACAACAGACATTTTACTAGACTTTCTTGCAGGGAAGTCCAAGGTCAAGGTGCCAGCAGATTCTGTGTCTGGTGAGGATACTTCCTGAGGTACAGACAGCCACCTTCTTGCTGTGTTCTCACAGGGCCTTTCCTTGTGCTTGCAGGTGGAGAGAGAGCTCTGGTGTCTCTTCCTCTTATAAGGACTCTGAACCTATTATGAGAGCACCACCTTATCTAAACCCAATTACTTCCCAATGGCACCACCTCCAAATACTATCACATCAGGGGTCAGAGTGTCAACATATGGTTTTGGGAGGGACAAAAGCATCTGGCCCATAACGATGGCAGAAATAAATTCAAATAGAACAAATTATAATAAATATAAGGGCATTAAACTCACCAAACAAAAGGAGGAAAACTTAAGTTGGAAAAAAAAATAGATCCAGCAAAACTTTGTCTACAGAAGACAGGGTTAAAACAAAAGATATGAAAAAACTTAAAAACAAAGGGATAGAAAATTATATAATGAAAAGTATGGATGAAAAGAAAGTCTGGATAGATTTTTTGCCTCGATTGGTTCAAGATGGCGGAGAAGAAGGACGTGCTCTCACTCCCTCTTGTGAGAGCACTGGAATCACAACTAACTGCTGAACAATCATCGACAGGAAGACACTGGAACTCACCAAAAAAATACCCCACAACCAAAGACAAAGGAGAAGCTGCAATGAGATGGTAAGAGGGGCGCAATCACAATAAAATCAAATCCCATAACCGCTGGGTGGGTGACTCACAAACTAGAGAACAGTTATACCACAGAAGTCCACCCACTGGAGTGAAGCTTCTGAGTCCCACATCAGGCTTCCCAACCTGAGGATCTGGCAACGGGAGGAAGAATTCCCCAGAGAATCAGACTTTGAAAGCTTGTGGGATTTGATTGCAGGACTTTGACAGAACTGGGGGAAACAGAGACTCCACTCTTGGAGGGAACACACAAAGTAGTGTGTGCATCAGGACCCAGGGGGAAGGAGCAGTGACCCCATGGGAGACAGAACCAGGCCTACCTGCTAGGGCTGGAGGGTCTCCTGCAGAGGTGGGGGGTGACTGTGGCTCACCCCCAGGACAAGGACACTGGCAGCAGAAGCTCTGGGAAGTACTCCTTGGCATGAGCCCTCCTGGAGTCTGCCATTAGCCCCACCATAGAGCCTGTCGCCTCCAGTGCTGAGTCGCCTCAGGCCAAACAACCAACAGGGAGGGAAATCAGCCCCACCCATCAGCTGACAAGTGGATTAAAGTTTTACTGAGCTCTGCCCACCAGAGCAACACCCAGTTCTACCAACCACCAGTCCCTCCCATCAGGAAGCTTGCACAAGCCTCTTAGATAGCCTCATCCACCAGAGGGCAGATAGCAGAAACAAGAAGAACTACAATCCTGCAGCCTGTGGAATGAAAACCACATTCACAGAAAGACAGACAAACTTAAGAGGCAGAGGACTATGTACCAGATGAAGGAACAAGATAAAACCCCAGAAAAACAACTAAATGAAGTGGAGATAGGCAACCTTCCAGAAAAAGAATTCAGAATAATGATAGTGAAGATGATCCAGGATCTTGGAAAAAGAATGGAGGCAAATATTGAAAAGATGCAAGAAATGTTTAACAAAGACCTAGAAGAATTAAAGATCAAACACCTAGAAGAATTAAAGAACAAACAAACAGAGATGAACAATACAATAACTGAAATGAAAAATACACTAGAAGGAATCAATAGCAGCATAACTGAGGAAGAAGAACGGATAAGTGACCTGGAAGACAGAATGATGGAATTCACTGCTGCAGAAGAGAATAAAGGAAAAAGAATGAAAAGAAATGAAGACAGCCTAAGAGACCTCTGGGACAAAATAAAACGCACCAACATTCACATTATATGGGTCCCAGAAGGAAAAGAGAGAGAGAAAGGACCCGAGAAAATAGCTGAAGAGATTATAGTCGAAAATTTCCCTAACATGGGAAAGGAAGTAGCCACCCAAGTCCAGGAAGCGCAAGAGTCCCAGACAGAATAAACCCAAGGAGAAACACGCCAAGACACATAGTAATCAAATCGACTAAAATTAAGGACAAAGAAAAGTTATGAAAAACAACAAGGGAAAAATGACAAATAACATACAAGGAAACTCCCATAAGGTTAACAGCTGATTTTCAGCAGAAACTCTACAAGCCAGAAAGGAGTGGCACAATATATTTAAAGTGATGAGAGGGAAGAACCTACAACCAAGATTACTCTACCCGCAAAGGAAACTATAAACAAGACGAAAAGACAACCCTCAAAATGGGAGAAAATATTTGCAAATGAATCAACGGACAAAGGATTAATCTCCAAAATATATAAACCGCTCATGCAGCTCAATATTAAAAAAAAAAAAAACCCAATCAAAAAATGGGCAGAAGACCTAAATAGACATTTCTCCAAAGAAGACATACAGATGGCCAAGAGGCACATGAAAAGCTGCTCAACATCACTAATTATTAGAGAAATGCAAATCAAACCTACAATGAGGTATCAGCTCACACTGGTTAGAATGGGCATCATCCGAAAATCTACAAACAACAAATGCTGGAGAGCGTGTGGAGAAAAGGGAACCCTCTTGCACTGTTGGTGGGAATGTACATTGATACAGCTGCTATGGAGAACAGTATGAAGGTTCCTTAAAAAACTGAAAATAGAATTACCATATGACCCAGCAATCCCACTACTGGGCATATATCCAGAGAAATCCATAATTCAAAAAGACACATGCACCCCAGTGTTCATTGCAGCACTATTTACAATAATCAGGTCATGGAAGCAACGTAAATGCCCATCGACAGACGAATGGATAAAGAAGATTTGGCACATATATACAATGGAATATTAGTCAGCCATAAAAAGAAACGAAATTGGGTCATTTGTAGAGACGTGGATGGACCTAGAGACTGTCATACAGAGTGATGTAAGTCAGAAAGAGAAAAACAAATATCGTATATCAACACATATATGTGGAATCTAGAAAAATGGTACAGATGAACCAGTTTGCAAGGCAGAAATAGAGGCACAGATGTAGAGAACAAACATATGGACACCAAGGTGGGAAAACGGGGTTGGGGGAGGGTGTTGGTGGTGGTGGGATGAATTGGGAGATTGGGATTGACATATATACACTAATATGTATAAAATCAATAACAAATAAGGAGCTGCTGTGTAAAAAAAATAATAAAATAAAGTTAAAAAAAGAAAGGATAGCAATTTTAATATAAAATAAAATTAAAGACAAATTAATTTTTTAAATTAATTTATTTTTTGGCTGCGTTGGGTCTTCATTGCTGCACGCAGGTTTTCTCTAGTTGCGGAGAGTGGGGGCTACTCTTCGTTTCAGTAAGCAGGCTTCTCATCACAGTGGCTTCTCTTGTTGCAGAGCATGAGCTCTAAGCACGTGGGCTTCTGTAGTTGTGGCTCGCGGACTATAGAGCGCAGGCTCAGTAGTTGTGGAGCGCAGGTTTAGTTGCTCTGTGGGATGTGAGATCTTCCTGGATCAGAGCTTGAACCCGTGTCCCCTGCATTGGCAGGCAGATTCTTAACCACTGCACCACCACGGAAGTCCCTCAAGGCAGAAATTTATGAGACAAAGAGAAACCCTTCATAAAAGAAAGATATTAAGATGATAAAATAATTATAAAAAGATACACACCTAAAAATATAACCTCAAAATAGTTAAAACAAGAATGGCAGAACTATGAAGACAAATCTGTACAACTATTGTAGTTAGAAAGCTAAACTCTATTATATATTGGGTTAAAATGAGAGACTTATTTCTCTTTGATAGTTCAAATAAATGAAAAATAAGAAAATATATAAAAGTTTTGGTTTATATGATCTATAATCTTGAATACATTGGCGGCAGTGGTGAAGAGAGTGAGCTTTAAAATGGGTAGAAAAAACTATTTCTTCCAAACAAATGTAATGTTCACATATACTAGGTCATCAAGGAAGCCTCATCAAGTCAAACTATGCTATCTAACTTTAATGCTATATAGTTTGGAATCTGTACTAAAGTACTGTACATGTTTGAAAAGAATTACAAACTACTAAATTCTCTTTGGATTGAAGAGGGCATTTTTACAGGGATTAAAAGTACTTTGATCTGAACAGCAATAAATACCATGTTAAAATTTGTGGGGTACAGCTAAAGTACTATGAGATAAATTCATAGCTTTAAGTATATTTATTAGAAAACAGTAACTATTGAAAATAAGCCAAATAAGCTCAAAAATGAGAATAAAAGTCAATGAATTAGAGAATAGCAATCTAAAAACAATAACAAAAAAAATTAAAGCTAAAAGCTGACTTTGAAAGGACCATTTAAGATGCATAAAATTGATTAGTAAAAAGAGTAAGATGCAAATAATATACAGAGTGAAGAAGGAGATATTATGACTGTCACAACATATTCTTAAAAATAATAAAATAGTATTATTAAGTATATGCTAATAATTTAGAAAACTTAGACAAAATGGATAAATTCTTGGAAAAATAAAGAATACCAAATTTGGCAAAATAATTGAATAAACCAATATGCATTAAAAAGAATAATAAGCATTAACAAATTGAAGGAGAAAAACCATATGATCATCTCAATAGATGCAGAGAAAGCTTTCGACAAAATTCAAAACCCATTTACGATAAAAGCCCTGCAGAAAGTAGGCATAGAGGGAACTTTCCTCAACATAATAAAGGCCATATACGACAAACCCACAGCCAACATCGTTCTCAATGGTGAAAAACTGAAACCATTTCCACTAAGATCAGGAACAAGACAAGGTTGCCCACTCTCACCACTATTATTCAACATAGTTTTGGAAGTGTTAGCCACAGCAATCAGAGAAGAAAAAGAAATAAAAGGAATCCAAATCGGAAAAGAAGAAGTAAAGCTGTCACTGTTTGCAGATGACATGATACTATACATAGAGAATCCTAAAGATGCTACCAGAAAACTACTAGAGCTAATCAATGAATTTGGGAAAGTAGCAGGATACAAAATTAATGCACAGAAATCTCTTGCATTTCTATACACTAATGACGAAAAATCTGAAAGTGAAATTAAGAAAACACTCCTGTTTACCATTGCAACAAAAAGAATAAAATATCTAGGAATAAACCTACCTAAGGAGACAAAAGACCTGTATGCAGAAAATTATAAGACACTGATGAAAGAAATTAAAGATGATACAAATAGATGGAGAGACATACCATGTTCTTGGATTGGAAGAATCAACATTGTGAAAATGACTCTACTACCCAAAGCAATCTACAGATTCAATGCAATCCCTATCAAACTACCACTGGCATTTTTCACAGAACTAGAACAAAAAATTTCACAATTTGTATGGAAACACAAAAGACCCCGAATAGCCAAAGCAATCTTGAGAACGAAAAATGGAGCTGGAGGAATCAGGCTCCCTGACTTCAGACTATATTACAAAGCTACAGTAATCAAGACAGTTTGGTACTGGCACAAAAACAGAAATATAGATCAATGGAACAGGATAGAAAGCCCAGAGATAAACCCACACACTTATGGTCACCTTATCTTTGATAAAGGAGGCAAGCATATACAGTGGAGAAAAGACAGCCTCTTCAATAAGGGGTGCTGGGAAAATTGGACAGGTACATGTAAAAGTATGAAATGAGAACACTCCCTGACACCATACACAAAAATAAACTCAAAATGGATTAAAGACCTAAGTGTAAGGCCAGACACTATCAAACTCTTAGAGGAAAACATAGGCAGAACACTCTGTGACATAAATCACAGCAAGATCCTTTTTGACCCAGGTCCTAGAGAAATGGAAATAAAAACACAAATAAACAAATGGGACCTAATGAAACTTAAAAGCTTTTGCACAGCAAAGGAAACCATAAACAAGACCAAAAGACAACACTCAGATTGGGAGAAAATATTTGCAAATGAAGCAACTGACAAAGGATTAATCTCCAAGATTTACAAGCAGCTCATGCAGCTCAATAACAAAAAAACAAAAAACCCAATCCAAAAATGGGCAGAAGACCTAAATAGACATTTCTCCAAAGAAGATATACAGACTGCCAACAGACACATGAAAGAATGCTCAACATCATTAATCATTAGAGAAATGCAAATCAAAACTACAATGAGATATCATCTCACACCAGTCAGAATGGCCATCATCAAAAAATCTAGAAGCAATAAATGCTGGAGAGGGTGTGGAGAAAAGGGAACACTCTTGCACTGTTGGTGGGAATGTAAATTGATACAGCCACTATGGAGAACAGTATGGAGGTTCCTCAAAAAACTACAAATAGAACTACCATACGACCCAGCAATCCCACTACTGGGCATATACCCTGAGAAAACCATAATTCAGAAAGAGTCATGTACCAAAATATTCATTGCAGCTCTGTTTACAATGGCCAGGACATGGAAGCAACCTAGGTGTCCATCATCGGATGAATGGATAAAGAAGATGTGGCACATATATACAATGGAATATTACTCAGCCATAAAAAGAAATGAAATGGAGGTATTTGTAATGAGGTGGATGGAGTTAGAGTCTGTCATACAGAGTGAAGTAAGTCAGAAAGAGAAAAACAAATACAGTATGCTAACACATATATATGGAATCTAAGGGAAAAAAAAAAGGTCATGAAGAACCTAGTGGCAAGACGGGAATAAAGACACAGACCTACTAGAGAATGGACTTGAGGATATGGGGAGGGGGAGGGGTGAGATGTGACAGGGTGAGAGAGTGGCATGGACATATATACACTACCAAATGTAAAATAGATAGCTAGTGGGAAGCAGCCGCATAGCACAGGGAGATCAGCATGGTGCTTTGTGACCACCTAGAGGGGTGGGATAGGGAGGGTGGGAGGGAGGGAGATGCAAGAGGGAAGAGATATGGGAACATATGTATATGTATAACTGATTCACTTTGTTATAAAGCAGAAACTAACACACCATTGTAAAGCAATTATACTTCAATAAAGATGTTTAAAAATAAAATAAGAATAATAAGCAAGTTCTTTTGCTGAACAAACCAGTCGTAATAAAAATTATATGTTTAATTCCCTCTCATCAGACTATGTTTTAAAAAACATATATTTGTAAATAGATTTCCCCATTAAAGTCTTTATTGTTGTTCTTCTTCCTATGGGACCAACTATAGCTCACATGAGAGCTCTGGGGGAGAAATTCTTAATAAAATAAATTTGGGGTTCAAATACAAATTTTAACATGTGTGAAATATAATGCATGTGTCTGACACTTAATAAAACTCTGTAAATTTTGTAAAAAAAAAAAAAAGATATTTAAATAGTAATAAAAGACACCCTCTCCTTCTTCACCAGAACTTCAAACTCAGTTTTACAAGAGAGTATTAATGAGCTTTCAAGCAACAGATAATCCTTACCTTACAAAGCTCTTGCAAAAAAATAGAAAAAAGAAAAAGACTCCTTAATTCACTTTATATTGATCTGGTTAGTATAACCATGATTCAGCAAATTATAGTTCTGTTTGGTTTACGAGTTTTAATGCAAAAATCTTAAATGAAATACTAACTTACTGAATCCAACAGTCTATTAAAAATAATGTAACATGGTCAAGTTAAGCAATGCAAGGATGGTATAATATTAGAAATTTAATTAATGTAATTTACCTCTATAATGGAATGAAGATTAAAGGAATGTGACTATCTCAGTAGATACAGAAACAAATCATTTAATAAATTTCCAAACATTTCTGATAAAAACTAAAATAGCCTTAAAGGCTGCAACAAACATTGTGCTTAAATGGGGAAATTTCTAACGGTTTCATATAATATGGGAACAACATAAGAATGCCCACCTTCATGGCTAGTATTTAATGTATACCGGAGGTCCTAGCCAACCAAGTAAACATAGAAAATAAATAAAATGTATAACTGATGAAAGGGAGGAGAACAAAATTCTATCATTTATAGCTGACAAAATCATTTACATGGAATTTACAATCTAATTTACAATAGAATCAACAGATAAACCAGTAGATCTAATCAGAGCATAAACAGTTTGCTACTGCTGTAGTCTACAGGGAACTCTACTCAATGATCTATGGTGACCTAAATAGGAAGGAAATCCAAAAAAGAGGGGATATATGTATACATATAGCTGATTCGCTTCGCTGTACAGCTGAAACTAACACAACACTGTAAAGCAACTATACCTCAATTAAAAAAAAATTAAAGGGAAACCTCAAATCAAAAGAAAAAAAAGAAATGTAATAAAATACACGACTTAAATTTATAACAACTAAAAATAGTTAGCAATTAAACTAACAGAATATACAAGACTTCTGTAATGAAAATTTATGATTGCATTAAAGACCAAAAAACATGGCCTGACAAAATAGATGTAGTATGTTTATGCATGGGAAAACATCACAAGAATATCAGTTCTCCCCTAATTACTCTACAAATTCATTGCAACTTTACACAAAATTCCAGGAAGATGTTTTGAGAAACTTATTTATTCTAAAATGTATGTGGAGGAATCAAGGTCCACAAACAGCTAAATTGGTTTTTAAAAATAAGAGAGTGCTTATCCTACCAGACAATTAAAAGCCAGAGTATTAGAACAGTTGTGATATAAAGGAGACGCCATAAGTCAGAGGGGGGAAAATGAATTATTAAGCGGGTTGAAATCAGAAAACCACTTAAATATATATGGAAAAATACAAAGCTGGATTCTTACCTCTCACCATGAACCAAGGTTAACCTCAGATTCATCATTTATTCAATAAATATTTATTGAGCATCTACTATGGGTGAAGGACTTTTCTAGACGCTGGATATATGCCAGTGAAAAAGGCAAAAGTCCTTGCCATCTTTAAAACCCTAACTGCAGAGGGTAAAAGTATAAAGCCAGTAGAAGAAAATGTAGGATAATTTTTTTCCCACGATCTTGGAGAGGGGAAGGGCTTGTAAAACAAGGATCAAAAAGCACAAAGCTTAAGGCAAAAAAAGCACTTAATGGGCTTGATTACCTCATAATTAAATCTGAGTACACTTTATGACCCACCCATATAATCCAGAGGAAGTCTTTTACACTTCCATAAAGAGACTTGCTCAAGGTTGCTCATCACAGTAGCAGGGAGTTGGAACCAACTTAGATATCTCTATCTCTAGAGGGAAGCAAAATATGGTGGATGCATGCTGTGGAATACCATGCATCAGTTAGAGGCACTGGGTTAGATGTACACTCAACAATATGGAATAGAACTAAACATACTATTGAGTGAAGAAAAGTAATAACAGAATTGGAGCAATAGCACCATATCATGCACATAAATGTGAAAGATCTATAGTCACAACCAATTCTGTATATTCTACAAGGGTGCATACATACCAAGGGCATGTATCAAATAGTACAGAGCTGGTTCCACTGAAGTGGGAATTAGGGATGAAGGGAAGAAAAATGAAATAAAACAAGAGTCTCGTATGGGTTGATGGTGGTAAGGAGTTATGAACAAAGGAATGTGATTAACTCTACTCTCCATACCTAAGTCACTTGGACCACAGCAGAGGGACGACTGTTTGAATGTAGGATAGCTCCAGTGGGTTCAGAGTTCTTTCTTAGATTTGGCTAAAACTGCCCTCCTATAAACACCCAGCCATTGGTCTGAGTTCTGCTGTCTGGCATTGTACCCAGTGAATCTTCACGCTTTTTCACAGAACAGCACTTCGAACACTTGAAACAACTGCTTTAGTTTAAGTCTTCCCTCATCCAGTCCCACATACTCAGAACTTTCAGCTGTTCTTCATATGACCTGTTCAGGGTCTTCTAAATTTCAGGGAACTATAGCATGACATCCACATTAGCTATTAAATGTGGCTTGCTCGTTTGAAAAATATGCTGAAAACCCACCGGGGACCAAGCATCATGTAAGGTGCTATGCATAGATGCTCAGAAAAAAGGAGATCACTTCTATGAGAGTTATAACTGAAAGGTCTTGAATTAATAGTCACGTTCTACTGGGTTTTGAAATGTATAAAGTTCAAACAAATCTCTGCTATCCAAAATAAGTGGCCACATTTTATGTATATTGATTTATTCAGTGATTTATTTAAGAAATATTCACTGAATATATTTTCTGTGCCAAGGATCGCTGCAGGCTCTGACAACTGGAACATGCTTCTTTGTACCATGGAGAAAGAATCAAAGACCCAGGACCCTGGAGAACAGGTTTGCTTCTGGTGTCCTTTACCGAACCAACCGGAAGGATTTGGCTCCCTCAGCTCTCTGAATATGGCTACAGTGCACTTCTTCTCTACTATGGTTTGCTGTGACCCGAAAGTCAGAACGGCTCATGCTTTGGGGTTCCAGCCACAATGTCTGTTCATGTTTCCTAGAAATCTAAGTTCCTCTCTTTAATAACTTTAAAAGGTAAGGCTAGTGGGGTGAAATGAATCACTACGGTTTGAAGATGGGTGATAGAATGGGCATAGAATTTGGTACATTCCACACTAATCAGGTCTTAATTTAAAATGTGAACTAGCAGAAAAATTCAAAGGGCCTTAGAACCAATGCGACAAACCCTTCAGGAATGAGCTTCTAGTCAGTAATGTCTCTGAATGGGGCACAGCTCTGTGCAGCATGCATTTCTACGTGCTGTGGAGGGTTCAGGGAACACCCAACTGTGCTTTAAAACCTCGTTGGGAACAGGAACCACACCTTCAGAATCCCCGCACATACCACAATGCAAAACCATATCCCTGCTGCTGAAGTGGTTAGTGCATAAATGAAATTAGGCAGAATCAGAGAGGAAGTGTCTCCAGGGCAACATTTGGCAGGGATCAAGGTTAGAAAGAAGGCGAGTAGCCCAGGAGGGAGGGAGAAGGGTGCATGAGTGGGTCAGGTCTCCCACCATGACCAAGAGCAGCACAGGCAGGTGCAGGGAATGCGTTGGCTGTTTTGGGAGGGCTGGGATCCTAATCTCTTGCTGATGCTCTATACATGTCCATCACTCCAGGGCTCCCCAACTCCGCTGGACATAACCAGGCTCAGGAGAGAGGCTGGGGCATTGTGTACCCTTCTGCTTAGCCACTTGTTTTATAGACGAAGAAACAGAGAAAGAGGAAGAGGTTTGTCTGCAGTCACAGAGCCAGGACTGGAACTCAGGCTCCTAACTAGCAGCCAGCGCTCTCTCTTCGCTCCCCTCTGGTCACGTGGTTGAAAGGGGGACGTCAACTGTGATGTAGTGGTGGCACCTTTAACAAGTCAAGGAGCATAGGTTCAGGCTGTCCTATTGCAAGAAAGAAGAGTGAGAGGGGAGAAGGGGTTTCAAAGCTGCTCAAGGTGTATGCATGGGAGGGAGGGCAGGGGGAGTGATTTCTCTGAGACTGGTGGACAGAACATCTTCAGTCACTCACACCAGGAGAGTCTAAATTGTCCCCTAGAGTTTGGCCTTGCAGACCTACACCTACAGGAGAAGCAGGGTCGCTGGTGAGAGCTATCACCCCATCTCTTCTATAAGTGCTTTGTCCAGTCTCCTTACCTTCAAGGCAAGACATCCACATAATCGCTGTTACTGTTCTCTGGGGAAAAAAAAAGCAGAAGACCAGCCATGAGGCTCAACACCCAGGAGTCACACTGACCAACACCACTCAAGGGAAAGACTTATCCCCAGGCAGAGGGTGATCTTGATGCCACATCCAAGTGACACCTTCAAGGGCTGGGGTACCACAGGGAGCTCTCCTGGCAAAATAGGGGGTCTGTTTATAAGTCGAACATCAGAGTTTCCAGGACCAGATGCCTCCACTCACCAGGAGAACACCTGTGCCTCCCTCAGAGTGAGAACACCTAAGGCTTGTTTTAAGGAGCCCAAGGGAAAGGGAGGAAGAAGATGAGCTAATGGGAGGAAGTTCCCACTTTGGTAGCTGAGGATTTGGGAGCTTGCTCTGCCAAGGCTGACCAAGCATGGACAACTGGTATGGCGAGACTCTCGCCCAGTTCTTGGGGACGAACTCTAAAGGGTTCTCCTGTTGGAATTTGTGGTTATTTTATCATCGCTGAGACAAATACTACCACCACCCAAGCATCCTGAGCAACTCATCTGGGTTTGCCTGAGGACTGCAGCACAGGTACATCCCTGGGTTTCTACTCTGCCCCCTTTTATTCTTCTTTTCTATAAGTTATGGTAGAAAATGGCCGTGGGACTACATCTGCAGCTGAACCTATAGGAAGCGGGTCAGCATGGGTTGCTTCTCCTCTGGGTGCACACTCCTCTACGCGGGGGAGGGGGGACAGAGAAAATGGTAGAGGAGGGTTTTGTGGGTTTTTTTCCATAATTAAAAAGCCACGCTTAGTCTTGTTGGGGAGGTGAGAAGTTTGCTCTGGCAGTCTAAAGGGAAACTTTGCTATAGACAGAGTACAATGGGTGTGGGGTGATTGCAGGCTCCCCAGAACTCTCTGTCCTCCGCCCTTCTCCCTAGCTAGCACTTCTGCTCCCATCCCCATCACCTACCCATTGATGACTGAAATCCCTTTCATGGGGCTATCACCACACATCCCACCTTGAGAAGACAGGGTTAAACTGTAAATGTCTCAGGAAGTCTGAGTTAAATTCGAACTATGTTGTAACGGACAGATACTAGATTCTCTTCTGAGAGCAGACTTCAAGGGGTGTAAGCAAGAGTAGCTGCTTGGGATATGATCTGGATTCTCCGCACTCAGATTTACTGACCATCTCCCCTTTTCCACCATGGCTTAATAACTTTTGGGGTGTATCTGAAATAATTACTCCCCTAATGCTATATAAATGAATGCTTAGCAAATATTGAGCAAAATGTAACAGGATGAGGCTTGGGGAGAGGGTTGAAGCAATTTTCTCATTTGAAAATTCTGCTTGTTTGCCATCTCTTCCCAAACCTGTGTTGTGTGCACAAGGTCACAGAATGAGTTTGAAGTCAGCTCTCGGAGAGTGCTCAGGAACCACCCTTGCTCCCCGGGCTGTCCAAGCACAGAGAGCTCTATGTGTTTGCCACCTCCAGGAGCTCGAAGGCACCACTCCGCAACAAAATGGAAAGTGCTCTTCATAGAATGAAGCTTTTTAGAGCTAACATCATAGAAAGGGACAATTATCTGTATCGGTTCTGCACAGTAGGCCAGTGGTGGAAATGGGACTAAGGTTCCTGTCTGGCACCCGTGTGAAAGTTATTTACCATAAACACCATCTAGCTCTATCTTCGATCTTCTCCATCTCAGGCAGGGACAGGTTCTCTTTATTGGCCTTAAAAGGTGAACCACCAGCCCTTGATTTGGTTTTTCAAACTTGGAGATCAATTCCTCTAGGTTTGGAAAGATCTGTCTTTGAGCGCCTTCCACGGTCTGCAAAAATGCAAGGAGATCACTCATCATCGTGCAATTGTGTGTGAAAGATGACACTTCTCAAAACAGTGGTTTTCAGGGCTGCCTCTGAGCGGTGAATTGAAAACAGGTGGCCGACACTTCTTGTGTGGGAGCTCACACCTTACGCAATACCCAGAAACCCTCCTTTTTAAAACGGAATTCTGACTTGAGCTACTCTGAGTAAAGAAGATTAACAATCAAAGGTCCCCACCTCAGTCTGCAGTATCGAATGAGCTCCCATTCTTGGCAATTTGGGGACAGTTCTTGTAGGTACCCTGTGGAGGGTACCCCTCTAAGAGCTTATGTCAGAGTGTAAGGGACTAATACGGGAGGACTTCTGATGGGAAATGCAAAATATGCAACTTACGTACTTGACGAATTCAGACTCTCCACGAGAGGAAAACAAGACCAAAAAGCCCCGATTTAAATTGAAAATGGGAATGTCAACATGACTCAGGTAAATTGTGAATAGTTGTTTTCTCTTTACCACCTACAAACCAAGTACAATTTTCTAATATAATCTTATAGAAATAATTTAAAAACACAAGAGCTTCCTTGGCTCTTATGTATTTGATTTTCTTAATGATCACTGTGGTTCTCTTAGGACCACGGTGTTGGTCTACAAAGGGGTGTTGACAGGAAGGCTCTGTGACCTGGGGTGTGGTTAACCTCCATGACAGAGATGCAGGCTGACATGGAAGTCAGCTCTACGAAAGGCTGTCACTTCAGCCCAAGGCAGCATCCAGCACAGGCCCTGATACAGAGCTGCTCCTCAATGAAATGCCCCTCTGTGTCTGTTATAACTGATTTGGATGCCTCTCTGTTTTGTTCAGACAAGAGACAAAATGGGGTATTAAGGAATTATCCAGAATTTCCCAAAATATGCACAAGAAAGAAATAAATGCTTTAAAATATGTTGCTTTAAAAGCTGCAAAAATATTTTTTAAATTTCCATATATAACCTTCACCCATACCCCAAATGTTAACATTTTATTGTATTTGCCTTTCATTCTTTCTCTTTCTAAATATATATGTGTGTGTATATATGTATACATATATGTATTCTTTTTTTTAAAAAAATTATGAGAGTAAGTTGCTGACATGATATCCCTTTGACCCTAAATACTTCGTATTTCCTAAAAAGCAAGAACATTACATATCCACACTAAAATGAGGAAATTAATCGTTTTTTTTTTTTTTTCCAGGTACATTTGTAACTAAATGAACAGACTTGACCAAAGGCAGTTTAGAATATCAGTGGCCATTATAGGGAACTTTTTTATTTTTAACATCTTTATTGGAGTATAATTGCTTTGCAGTGGTGTGCTAGTTTCTGCTTTATAACAAAGTGAATCAACTATACATATACATATATCCCCATATCTCCTCCCTTTTGTGTGTCCCTCTCACCCTCCCTATGAGGAAATTAATCTTGATGCAATACTATTACTAATCTACAGACCTTATGCAGAGTTTGTCAATTGCCTCAATAATGTCCTTTGTGGCAAAAGAAAAATTACATATATGTGTGCGTGTGTGTGTCTGGGGATCATTGTATATTCTAATCTCTTTCAGATAGTCACAATGAACGTTAGCATGTTGAAGATTCTGAGAAATCCTGCAGTAAAAAAATCTGCTTAACCTTTATGCAAGTGTTTCAGAAAGATTATTTCAGGAGTCTATGTTAGTAATTAAAGATTCAATGACATTTATTATACTCTATTTCCTACCAGAGAAGTAACTTCAAAAGAAAAAAGGTTTTTCTGCTTAGCTCTCAGTAAACCAGAAACATTAAAGAAATCCCTAAATTGCCAGTTGACTTATGCTCCCCTTTGCATTTTCATACAGCTATGGTGTCCCCGAATGTTGACTTCCTAAACATTCGGACCTCTCCCCACCTTCCCTTTCCATCCATCCTGTTCGTTGTTTAGTCTTATAATTTGACAGTAGTCTTATATGGAGTTCAGGTTGGTATATTTGACCCCTGTAGGAACTTTGTGCCTCTACACTTTTGAACAACAGCCTTGTTTTTCTTGAAAATGGAACCCAACTCTAGTGCATTCCTATTTCCCTCAAAGAAAGACAAGGTTAACTACTGATCTGATTCTAACTCTGCACACTGCTTCCCTGTTTAGAATGCCTCTTCATGGTGTCTCAGGTTCAAGAGATGTTCTCAGGTTTTTCTCCCCCCAGCTTGTGTTGTTTTTGTTATAGGAGTGCTTGTATGTTCTTACCTGTATATTGTAATACCCATGTTTCTCTTTGAAGATTCGGTATGTGTAGACCAAATTTTTAAACCTGTGGAAAGATGACTGTGTGAATCACAATGTTCTTATATGCAAATCCAGGTAACATCTACCACTGTATTTTGTGTGCAATGCCTTTGTCAATCTTGGATCCCAAAAAGAAACTGATCATTTTCAGGCCTTCTCATCTGTGGGAATTTGAAAGAGAGGTTTTAAAATGGACACCTTTATTCTATGGTGGAAGTCTGGGCTGTAGCAAAGAGAATAAGGAGAGAAATTTTACAGTTTCCATTGTCTTGGTATTTCTCCCTAGTTTTTTCACTTAGCCCTAAGTTGATACAACATACAAAACACCATCAAACCATTCCTGTGTTGTTTATTAAGTGACAGGTCACTGACCTCATTAGAGATAGTTAATGTAACTAAAATAGAGAAGGTTGGGAATTTTGTGCAAGGAAGTAATGTATTGTGCTGTTGTGCCTCACTGGAACAGGAGCCACTGGGTAACTAATCTAACTAGACTTTAGATAACAGACTCAATCGAGCAATTTCCAAAACAGGAAATAGCATACATTACCATATTTCTTCAATTCCAAGATGTTATCAATTTAATAATAGCTTTTGAGGAGAAAAATGCATACATTAAATGTCTCTATCAACTGTTAACCATGTTCTGATTCCAAAGAAATATTAAAATGTAAAAAATGAGGATCAAAAACATTGACATGAAGTTCAAATTATCTGACTGATCGCTCCTCACCCCTTCACTTGCACCCATGCCAAAGAATCAGATGACCCATCTTTTGACTGAATTGGGAAAGCAGATAGCTATAGCTTTAAAGTACAGGAGACTTCATCGCTGATTGTCTGGCGGCTTTGACAATTGACTTCAAATCCCAATCCTTTTTGTGGGGTTTCCTGAGGCCAGAAGAAGCTAGTGGGTGTTTTTAAATCACATGACAAGCAACAAAAAGTTTTTACATGAATCCTTGTCTATATGTGACAAATTAAAGTATTCCACAGTCTGGGACGAGGTCTCACAAGTGTCTTTTCAAAGAAGTATTATTCAAATAGGGATCCAAACAAGGTCCATACATTGCTTTTGGTTGCTCACATGGTTTCTTGAAACTCAACTATCATATAGCCTAAGTTAAATTCTTAAATAAATGACTTTATTTTTAATTATACTGTTGTATTATCAGCCTAAGAAAATCTTTACTAGAGGAGTTTGAAAGAATAAAACAAATGGAGGTTCTATATTAATTAATCCAAAAGCCATATACTTCAAGTTAGAAAGAGGGACATTGCTCAAATATAGTCTTATTCTTTGCAAAGTATTTTTCATGAAATAAGCCACATTGCAGTGATGCTTTACAAGAAATTGATTTACTGAATTTGTGATACCTATATGCATTTATTTTGGAATGTTTACCCCAAAAAATGCTGTAAGAGATTACAGAGCAGTGAGATTAGTATCTACTTTATACAACTGCAATATTACTGGGTCAACATAAAGACTTATTGTAATGCCTCCTATTCTAATTATTATTTTATAGATGCCACTTATAAAACTTTTAAAAGATACATGATTTTTCAGTGTGCATTTACACTCAAGGCAGTTATAAAGACCATGCTTCCCCTGGGCCTTGTGCCCCTGTCACCATGGTGATGAGGGAGTCCCTCTTTATCCCCCAGCACTCACAGTCTTGCCTCCACCCTCTGCCTGGAATCCACTGGGTTAATCTCATCATGCCCTTTATCCCTGTTTGTTAGTCATTGCAAGAACCCCAGTCTCTCAGGATATCTTTTCTCCTGTTTTCTAATCCTACAAAGCTCTGTACAGCCTGTATTGTGTCCTCTCCCCAGCTCCTGAAATCCTTCCATGTGTTCTCTAGCACTCAAGGTCTGCCATCACCAAAGTCTCCTATGTCTTCAACCTATTCTCTAATCATCCCTGTCACCTTCTCACTCTAAGGGAAACCTGGCTCTGTCCCATGGACACTGCTTCCCCGGGACCCCACTAAAAGGCTGCTGCTCTCTCCTCACTGCAGGCATGGAGGGGAGGCCCGTGCTCTTGCTTTTGCAGCTCTTCAGTGTTGTTTCCCATCTCCAAACCCTCAGCTTTGAGCTTCAAGTAGATTATATCACCTCCTACCCAATCAAGATGTCACTATGCTGACAGCTCCTCAGCTCTGGGTTACTGTGACTCATTTCTCCAGGATTTAGCTCACTGTCACTGTCTTCAGTACTATTCCTGACTAAATTGTTGGCAATTTCAATTCACATGTAGATTATCCTTTGACATCCCAATTTCTCAGTTCCTCGAATTCCTCTCCTTCGATAACCTTGTCTTCCACCTACATCGCCTTCTCACTCCCATGTTCATAACCAGGAGTGGCTACATAATTTGTGGGGCCCATAGAAAAAATGAAAATTTAACGCCCCTCTTAAAAAATTATTAGGAATTTTGAGATGGTGACAGCAGAACAGTAAACCAAGTGCAGGGCCCTCTGAGTGTAGGGCCCTGGGTGGCTGCATAAGGTTGCACGCCATGAAGCCAGCCCCACTCATAACTTTGACCTTGTAATTGCCAATATGGGCAACCCTCTCATAATGTGAATTTCATGCATCCCACTCTCTTTCTCCTGCTTCCTGTCTTTCCAGATCCCTTCCCCAACATTCCCGTGACCCCATAGACTTTCCAATCCATTGATCCTACCACTTTTCAGTGTTCTCACTCACATGTCTTCACTCCCTTCTTTACCCAGTTTAGATTGCTTGTCAACCATTACAATCACTCCCTTCAACTCCTTTATCATCTTTCACTTTATTTCCTTAATTAGCAGAATCCTGATTAAGCCCAAATCTCTGCAGCTGTATGTGGCTGGGAGACACAGCCATGTTCACTGTTCTGTCTTTAAATGCATGAGCACAAACCTCAAGTGGGCTCTTAATGCCTCCAGGTGATCATTTATTTTCCTATTCTCCTCAACAATGATTCTACACCATTCCCTTTCTTCTTAAACCTTCAACGTCTCATTCTTAACTGATGATTTCACCAAAAAGATTAAAACAATCAGAAGAGAATCTCCAGATTCCCATCACCATAATAGCATAATAGCATCTACACGCATAGACTCTGCCTTTATTACCGTAGTTGAACTTTGCATGCTGCTCTGCAAAGCTAATCCCTCTTATTTCCACTGGTTGCCATCCGCTTTCATCTATTCAAGGACATAATTCTAGCAATTTTTCCTCTCTCTCTGATGTCATTATTATTCTTTACACAACAGCCAGGGTGCTCCTTTTAAAAACTGTGAGTCAGATCATGACACTCCTCTGCATAAAAATCTGGTCTAGTCAATTTTGAAAAAGAAAAATAAAACTGGTGTGTGTGTGTTTGTGTGTGTGTGTGTGTGTGTGTATGTCTCTGTGTGTATGTGTTTGTGTGTGTGTGCACGCGGTGGGGTGCTTCTGTCTTAACAAGTCTTAAGTCTTCTTATAAAGCTATAATTAAGACAGTGAGAGTGAAGTACGTCAGAAAGAGAAAAACAAGTACTGTATGCTAACGCATGTATATGGAAGCTAAAAAAAACCAGTACTGATGAACCTAGTGGCAGGGCAGGAATAAAGATGCAGACATAGAGAATGGACTTGAGGACGCGGGGAGGGGGGAAGGGAAGTTGGGGCAAAGTGAGAGTAGCATTGACATATATACACTACCAAATGTAAAATAGATAGCCAGGGGACCTTCAAGATGGCGGAGGAGTAAGATGTGGATATCACCTTCCTCCCCACAAATACAACAAAAATACATCTACATGTGGAACAGCTCCTACAGAACACCTACTGGACGCTGGCAGAAGACCTCCGACTTCCCAAAAGGCAAGAAAATCCCCACATACCTGTGTAGGGCAAAAGAAAAAAGAAAAAACAGAGATAAAAGAATAAGGATGGAAGGGAGCTGTGAAGTAGGAAAAGTTTCCACACACTAGGAAGCCCCTTCACTGGTGGAGACAGGGGGTGGGCGGTGGGGGGAAGCTTCAGAGCCACGGAGGAGAGCAAAGCAACAAGGGTGCAGAGGGCAAAGCGGAGAGCTTCCCGCACAGAGGATCAGAGCCGACCAGCACTCACCAGCCTGAGACGCTTGTCTGCTCATCTGCTGGGGCAGGTGGGGGCTGGGAGCTGAGGCTCGGGCTTCAGAGGTGAGATCCCAGGGAGAGGACTGGGGTTGGCTGCATGAACACAGCCTGAAGGGGGCTAGTGCACCACCGCTAGCCAGGAGAGAGTCTGGGAAAAAGTCTGGACCTGCCTAAGAGGCAAGAGACCATTGTTTCGGGGTGTGCGAGGAGAGGGGATTCCTTCACTGTCTGCCCACAGAAGTCAGAGCACTGCCTAAATGAGCTCCAGAGATGGAAGTGAGCTGCAGCTATCAGCTCGGACCCCAGAGACGGGAATGAAATGCTAACGCTGCTGCTGCAGCCACCAAGAAGCCTGTGTGCAAGCACAGTTCACTATCCACACCCCCCGGGGAGCCTGTGCAACACACCACTGCCAGAGTCCTGTGATCCAGGGACTGGTTCCCCAGGAGAACACATGGTGCGCCTCAGGCTGTTGCAATGTCACACCAGCCTTTGCCACTGCAGGCTTGCCCCACATTCCAATTATAACTACCGTACCCCTCCCTCCCCCTGGCCTGAGTGAGCAAGAGCCCCCTAATCAGCCTCTGCTTTAACCCTGTACTCTCTGGGCGGGAACAGATGCCTGAGGGCGACCTACATGCAGAGGTGGGGCTAAAACCAAAGCTGAACCCCAGGAGCTGTGCGAACAAAGAAGAGAAAGGGAAATTTCTCCCAGCAGCCTCAGGAGCAGTGGATTAAATCCCCACAATCAACTTAATGTACCCTGCATCTGTGGAATGCCTGAATACACAATGAATCGTCCCAAAATTGAGGCGGTGGACTTTGGAAGAAACTGTGGGGTATGGGGTTTGCTGTCTGCAACTGATTTGTTTCTGATTTTTATGTTTATCTTAGTATAGTCTTTAGTGCTTGTTATTGTGGTTGGATTTGTTTATTGGATTGGTTGCGCTTTTCTTTTTTAAAAATTATTTAAAAATTTTTTTATTTTAATAATTTTAAAATTTATTATTATTTTTCCTTCTTTTTTTCTCTCTCTTCTTCTGAGCCATGTGGCTGACAGGGTCTTGGTGCTCTGGCCTGGTGTCAGGCTTGAGCCTCTGAGGTGGGAGAGCCAAGTTCAGGACATTGGGCCACCAGAGACCTCCTGCCCATTGACGAGAGCTCTCCCAGAAATCTCTGTCTCAACGTTAACACCCAGCTCCACCTAATGGCCAGCAAGCTCCAGTGCTGGACGTGCCATGCCAAACAACTAGCAGGACAGGAACACAACCCCACCCACTGGCAGAGAGGCTGCCTAAAATCATACTAAGTTCACAGACAACCCAAAACACACCACTGGACATGGCCCTGCCCACCAGAAAGACAAGATCCAGCCCCACCCACTAGAACACAGGCACCAGTCCCCTCCACCAGGAAGCCTACACAACCCACTGAACCAACCTCACCCACTGGGGGCAGACACCAAAAACAACAGGAATTACGAACATGCAGGCTGAGAAAAGGAGACCCTAAACACAGTAAGTTAAACAAAATGAGAAGACAGAAAAATATGCAGCAGATGAAGGAGCAAGGTAAAAACCCACCAGACCAAACAAATGAAGAGGAAATAGGCAGTTATCTGAAAAAGAATTCAGAGTAATGATAGTAAAGATGATCCAAAATCTTGGAAATGGAAAGGAGAAAATACAAGAAACGTTTGACAAGGACCTAGAAGAACTAAAGAGCAAACAAACAGTGATGAACAACACAATAAATGAAATTAAAAATTCTCTAGAAGGAATGAATAACAGAATAACTGAAGAAGAAGAACGGATAAGTGACCTGGAAGATAAAATACTGAAAATAACTACCACAAGGGAGAATAAAGAAAAAAAGAATGAAAAGAATTGAGGACAGTCTCAGAGATTTCTTGGACTGCATTAAATGTACGAACATTCAAATTACAGGGGTCCCAGAAGAAGAAGAGAGAAAGAAAGAGTCTGAGAAAATATTTAAAGAGATTATAGTTGAAAACTTCCCTAACATGGGACAGGAAATAGTCAATCAAGTACAGGAAGTGCAGAGAGTCTCATACAGGATAAATCCAAGGAGAAAAACGCCAAGACACATATTAATCAAACTATCAAAAATTAAGTACAAAGAAAAAATATTAAAAGCAGCAAGGGAAAAGCAACAAATAACATACAAGGGAATCCCCATAAGGTTAACAGCTGATCTTTCAGCAGAAACTGCAAGCCAGAAGGGACTGGCAGGACATATTTAAAGTGATGAAAGGGAAAAACCTACAACCAAGATTACTCTACCCAGCAGGATCTCATTCAGATTCGACGGAGAAACTAAAACCTTTACGGACAAGCAAAAGTTAAGAGAATTCAGCACCACCAGACCAGCTTTGCATCAAATGTTAAAGGAATTTCTCTAGGCAGGAAACACAAGAGAAGGAAAAGACCTGCAAAAACAAACCCAAAACAATTAAGAAAATGGTAATAGGAAAGTACATATCAATAATTACCTTAAATGTAAATGGATTAAATGCTCCAACCAAAAGACATAGACTGGCTGAATGGATACAAAAACAAGACCCATATATATGCCGTCTACAAGAGACCCACTTCAGACCTAGGGAAACATACAGACTGAAAATGAGGGGATGAAAAAAGATATTCCACGCAAATGGAAATCAAAAGAAAGCTGGAGTAGCAATTCTCATATCAGGCAAAATAGACTTTAAATAAAGACTATTACAAGAGACAAAGAAGGACACTACATAATGATCAAGGGATCAATCCAAGAAGAATATATAACAATTGTAAATATTTATGCACCCAACATAGGAGTGCCTCAGTATATAAGGCAAATGCTAACAGCCATAAAAGGGGAAATCAACAGTAACACAATAATAGTAGGGGACTTTAACACCCCACTTCCACCAATGGACAGATCATCCAAAATGAAAATAAATAAGGAAACAAAAGCTTTAAATGACACATTAAACAAGATGGACTTAATTGATATTTATAGGACATTCAATCCAAAAACAACAGAATACACTTTCTTCTCAAGTGCTCATGGAACATTCTCCAGGATAGATCATATTTTGGGTCACAAATCAAGCCTTGGTAAATTTAAGAAAATTGAAATCGTATCAAGTATCTTTTCCAACCACAATGCTATGAGACTAGATATCAATTACAGGAAAAAAACTGTAAAAAATACAAACATATGGAGGCTAAACAGTACGCTACTAAATAAGAGAGTATTTTTATCAAGAGATCACTAAAGAAATCAAAGAGTAAAAAAAAAAAAAAAACCTAGAAACAAATGACAATGAAAACATGATGATCCAAAACCTATGGGATGCAGCAAAAGCAGTTCTAAGAGGGAAGTTTATAGCAATACAATCCTACCTTAAGAAACAAGAAAAATCTCAAATAAACAACCTAACCTTACACCTAAAGCAATTAGAGAAAGAAGAACAAAAACCCCCAAAGTTAGCAGAAGGAAAGAAATCATAAAGATCAGATAAAAATTAAATGAAAAAGGAATGAAGGGCACAATAGCAAAGATCAATAAAACTAAAAGCTGGTTCTTTGAGAAGATAAACAAAATTGACAACCCATTAGTCAGACTCATCAAGAAAAAAAGGGAGAAGACTCATCAACAGAATTAGAAATGAAAAAGGAGAAGTAACAACTGACACTGCAGAAATACAAAGGATCATGAGAGATTACTACAAGCAACCATATGCCAATAAAATGGACAACCTGGAAGAAATGGACAAATTCTTAGAAAAACACAATGTTCTGTGACTGAACCAGGAAGAAATAGAAAATATAAACAGACCAATCACAAGCACTGAAATTGAAACTGTGATTAAAAATCTTCCAACAAACAAAAGCCCAGGACCAGATAACTTCACAGGTGAATTCTATGAAACATTTAGAGAAGAGCTAACACCTATTCTTCTCAAACTCTTCCAATTTATAGCAGAGGGAGGAACACTCCCCAACTCATTCTATGAGGCCACCATCACCCTGATACCAAAACCAGACAAAGATGTCACAAAGAAAGAAAACTACAGGCCAATATCACTGATGAACATAGATGCAAAAATCCTCAACAAAATACTAGCAAACAGAATCCAACAGCACATTAAAAGGATCATACACCATGATCAAGTGGGATTTATCCCAGGGATGCAAGGATTCTTCAATATACGCAAATCAATCAACGTGATACACCATATCAACAAATTGAAGGATAAAAAGCATATGATCATCTCAATAGATGCAGAAAAAGCTTTTGACAAATTTCAACACCAAATTATAATAAACACTCTCCAGAAAAGGGGCATAGAGGGAACCTACCTCAACATAATATAGGCCATATATGACAAACCCACAGCCAACATTTTTCTCAATGGTGAAAAAGAGAAACCATTTCCTCTAAGATCAGGAACAAGACAAGGTTGCTCACTCTCACTGCTATTATTCAACATAGTTTTGGAATTTTTAGCCACAGCAATCAGAGAAGAAAAAGAAAGAAAAGGAATCCAAATTGGAAAAGAAGAAGTAAAACTGTCACTGTTTGCAGATGACATGATACTATACATAGAGAATCCTAAAGATGCTACCAGAAAACTACTAGAGCTAATCAATGAATTTGGTAAAGTAGCAGGAGACAAAACTAATGCACAGAAGTCTCTTGCATTCTTATACATTAACAACGAAAGATCAGAAAAAGAAATTAAGGAAACAGTCCCCTTTACTATTGCAACAAAAAGAATAAAATACCTATGAATAAACCTACCTAAGGAGACAAAAGACCTGTATGCAGAAAACTATAAGACACTGATGAAAGAAATTAAAGATGATACAGAGAGATATACCATGTTCTTGGATTGGAAGAATCAACATTATGAAAACGACTCTACTACCCAAAGCAATCTACAGATTCAATGCAATCCCTATCAAACTACCAATGGCATTTTGCACAGAACTAGAACAAAAAATTTCACAATTTGTATGGAAACACAGAAGACCCCGAATAACCAAAACAATCTTGAGAAAGAAAAATGGAGCTGGAAGAATCAGACTCCCTGACTTCAGACTATACTACAAAGCTACAGTAATCAAGATAGTATGGTACTGGCACAAAAATAGAAATATAGATCAATGGAACAGGATAGAAAGCCAAGAGATAAAACCACACACATATGGTCACATTTTCTTTGATAAAGGAGGCAAGAATATACAATGGAAAAAAGACAACCTCTTCAATAATTTGTGCTGGGAAAACTGGACAGCTACATGTAAAAGAATGAAATTAGAACATTTCCTAACATCGTATACAAAAATAAACTCCAAATGGATTAAAGACCTAAATGTAAGGCCAGACACTATCAAACTCTTAGAGGAAAACATAGGCAGAACACTCTATGACATAAATCACAACAAGATCCTTTTTGACCCACCTCCTAGAGAAATGGAAATAAAAACAAAAATAAACAAATGGGACCTAATGAAACTTAAAAGCTTTTGCACAGCAAAAGAAACCATAAACAAGATGAAAAGACAACCCTCAGAATGGGAGAAAATATTTGCAAATGAAGCAACTGACAAAGGATTAATCTCCAAAATATACAAGCAGCTCATGCAGCTCAATATGAAAAAAACAAACAACCCAATCCAAAAATGGGCAGAAGACCTAAATAGACATTTCATCAAAGATATACAGATTGCCAACAAACACATGAAAGGATGCTCAGCATCACTAATCTTTAGAGAAATGCAAATCAAAACCACAATGAGGTATCACCTCACACAGGTCAGAATGGCCATCATCAAAAAATCTACGAACAATAAATGCTGGAGAGGGTGTGGAGAAAAGGGAACCTTCTTACACTATTGATGGGAATGTAAATTGATATAGATACTATGGAGAACAGTATGGAGGTTCCTTAATAAACTAAAAATAGAACTACCATATGACCCAGCAATCCCACTACTGGGCATATACCCTGAGAAAACCATAATTCAAAAAGAGTCATGTACCAAAATGTACTAAATCGCTGAAGCACTATTTACAATAGCCAGGACATGGAAGCACTGAAGCACTATTTACAATAGCCAGGACATGGAAGCAACCTAAGTGTCCATCAACAGATGAATGGATAAAGAAGATGTGGCACATATATACAATGGAATATGACTCAGCCATGAAAGGAAACAAAATTGAGTTATTTGTAGTGAGGTGGATGGACCTAGAGTCTGTCATACAGAGTGAAATAAGTCAGAAAGAGAAAAACAAATATGGTATGCTAACACATATATATGGAATCTAAAAAAAAAAAAAAAAAGGTTCTGATGAACCTAAGGACAGGACAGGAATAACTACACAGATGTAGAGAATGGACTTGAAGACACGGGGAGGGAGAAGGGTAAGCTGGGATGAAGTGAGAGAGTAGCACTGACATATATACATTACCAAATGTAAAATAGCTAGCTAGTGGGAAGCAGTTGTATCCCACAGGGAGATCAGCTCGGTGCTTTGTGACCACCTAGAGGGGTGGGATAGGGCGGGTGGGAGGGAGACTCAAGAGGGAGGGGATATGGGGATATATGTATGCATATGGCTGATTCACTTTGTTGTATAACAGAAACTAACACAGCATTGTGCAATTATACTCCAATAAAGATGTATTAAAAAAAAAATAGTGAGGAACTGGCTCTGGAGTCAAGAAGACATAAATGGACTAAAATAGCCTAGAAACAGACCCATATATGTATAAAAACTTGATGTAGGACAGAGCTGGCATAGCAGATGAATGAGACGGGGATAGACTGTTTTTTAAATGGTAATGGTAATGTTTTCATGTGTTAACAAATAAAATTGGATTCTTGCTTCTCACTCTAATTGAAGATCCAATTATGAAAAAACAAAACACTAAGCTTGGGAGAAATGTAAGTGACCAACTTAATGACCTTGAGTTAAGGAAGGAGTTCTTAAATCACAAAAAGTACAAGCCAAAAGATAAGATTAATAAACTCACTATA
Source organism: Eubalaena glacialis (assembly GCF_028564815.1). Classification (NCBI taxonomy): domain Eukaryota; kingdom Metazoa; phylum Chordata; class Mammalia; order Artiodactyla; family Balaenidae; genus Eubalaena; species Eubalaena glacialis. Next base: position 75,247,741 of record NC_083718.1, on the reverse strand, counting down.
TTAAAATTGAAACTTCTATTTATCAAAATATACTATTAACAAAGTGAAGAAGTCCACAAATTGGGAGAAGATAATTGCAACCCTAATATATTGATAAAATGAGAACATTAACGTACAATAAGGAAAAGACAAGTACAATGGCCAATAAACATATGAAAAGGTGCTTCACTTCACTAACAATCAGGGAAATAGAAATGAAACCACATTAGATATAATTTCATACCAGATTGGCAATGATGTAAGAGTTAACTAATTCAAAATATTGGCTGTGATTTGGAGCTATACAAGGTTTTATATACTACTAATTGGGGTCTAATTAGATAGTAATATCTTGGAGAACAATTTGGCAAAATTTAGTAAAGTTGAAATGTGTATAATCCATGAGCCCAAGTGTCTACTCTTTCAGATTGGCACTATTGAAACAAAACTGACAATGCCAATATTTTATTACTTATTACAAAGCAAAGATCAGTGAAACTATGTATTTATTACATTTAAGTATACTTTAAACATAAGTATATTATAAAGTACAAATAAAAGTGTAAATTAATGAAAAGTACATATTTTCTAATATGAACTATTATTAGATTAACTTAATCAAAATACAGTATTCAAAAATAACACATACTCTATAAAACTTACTAAATTAAAATTAATAATGAACGTTTAAAGTAAAATAGCTTTTTTAGTGCAATTTTGAGATTAAAGATAAAAGAACAAAGGAGGGAGGGATGAAGGGAGGGAGAGGGAGGAAGGCAGGAAGGGAGGGGTATCAGTGGTGTCATCATTGAGTTCTGAGGGGTTTTGGTGCAAATTTTTCCATCTGCTGGAAAAGCTCTATCTGTTTACACTAGTTGGGAAATGCTAAAGATGTAAGAATAGGCTAAGTAAATCTTTTCCTATGATTTGTTGATCTTCAACAAACATCTCTTGTTCTGCAACTTCGAAAAAAATCTATTATGAACATTTTGGCTCTTTGTGGGAGCTGATATCTCTACTGAAAACAAGCTACAGAGTTTGTTATTTAAGCCTTTAGTAATCACAGTGGTTAACTTTCTAGATACCAGATGCTTACTGACTGCTCTGAAACAGCCTTTATCCAAACACAAAAGCAAAACAATTAAACAGATAAAAAGGGCCCACCACTAAGTATTTATTATTTTTGCCAACAACCTCACCTCTTTTGAAGTACACTATTTTGTGGTAAAGGCTATGTTTAAATTCTCTAATAATTCTCTTTTAGAGTGGTTTTACTTTTTTCAATATTCAAGAAAATTTTTAGATTTTTCAAAAAACAGACCTAAAATGAATATAGTCTTAAAATTTGTATCCCTGATTTTCCCCCTGTGCTTTTAAGAGGATGGAATGGGGGATGGGGTGACTTCAGGCTGATTCTCATGGGGAGAGAAGAGGAATGATGGGTAGATGGGGTTTAATTGGTGTATGTATTCCTGTCTTAACAGGTCTCAAGTGATAATCAATATCACAATAACCTCACTATCTACATACTACATACCACGATAACCAGCCACATGCCACCTCTGCCATCCAGGCTTTGCTCAAAGACTTGGCGGAGAAAGGCAGCTGAATTGATTCAAGGCACCTAGTGCTTCAGGTAAGGCACCCTGGGGTGGGGCATTCCATCAGGGGGAAAGGAGGGGAACCTTTGGAAAAAGTTGTCAATTATTATCGAAACATACTTAACATACCGAATTTTAATTATCCATTTCCTCATCTGTAGTTCATACTCGGGCCAGAATCATGTCTGCTTTGTTCACTCTAGCACCATTGCCAATCTTACAATACATTCTCAATAACTGTTTGCTGAATTGCATTGAATTATCTTAATAAGAAATGTGCCAAGTGTGTATGAAAAATCTTACCAAGAGACATGAACAAAATAAAAGGAGGTGGAATGTTTTTGAATGAAAAGACTGACTACTGTGAAAATATGAACACTTATCAAATTATATTTTAATTTGTATTTCTACCTCCAACCTGCCCCTGAACTCCAGACTCATTTTTTCTACCTAACATTAACTACTTAACATTAACTACTTAACATCTCCTCTTGGATGTTAAATATTTCAAACTTAACGTGTCCAGAACAGTGTCTCCTACATACGAACAAGTTCCGTACTGAGAGCGTGTTCATAAGTCCAATTTGTTTGTAAGTCCAATTTGTTCATAAGTCCAACAAAGTTAGCCTAGGTACCCAAATAACACAATCGGCTATACAGTACTGTACTGTAATAAGTTTATAATACTTTTCACACAAATAATACATAACAAGCAAACAAACAAAACTTTTTAATCTTACAGTACAGTACCTTGAAAAGTACAGTAGTACAGTACAATTGCTGGCTTCCGGGGCTGGCATCGAGTGAACAGGCAAGAAGAGTTACTGACTGGAGGAGGGAGAGGGGGTGGGAGTTGGTAGAGTTGAAGGATCGTCAGCAATAGGAGATGGAGGGCAAGCTGCAGTTTCATTCATGCCTGACGTTGATGGCACAGGTTCTGGTTCCTTGCTGGATTCAATTCTATTTACCCTCTTGAGAAAAACGATCCAGTGATGTCTGGGTAGCTCTTTTTTTCTCACCATAGACGACACGGTGGCACTGGATTGCATTCTGAATGGCTGCTGCAACCTTCGTGTACCATTCTACGTTCAGGTTCTATGCCTCAAAAACTAACAGTGCCTCCTCAAATAAAGAAAATCCCCTTGCCATTTTCTGTGTCATGAATCTCTTCTTAGCAGTACCACCTACATCACCACTGCTTTTATGCTTGCTACCAGACATCCTGGGCTTGAAATAAAGATACTGTACTACTGTACTCTATACAGTACTGTACAGTAAAGTACACAAAAGCACAACCACTTGTAGAGGATGCACTCAAGTGGCAAGGTACTCCAGACATGTGAACTAACTTACATGATTGGACATGCCAACGCACGTTTGCATCTTTGAAAGTTCACAACTTGAAGGTTCGTATGTAGGGAACTTACTGTACCAGTATATACATGTGCCAGATATTTTCTGTATCTTCAGATCCTCTTTCTAACTTTCCCCACTCTGCTCTGTGCTCTGACCTCTATGGGCTCCCTTGCTCTCAGGTCTCTGATTGGGTTCAGTCAGTGAGAGACACATATATAGAGTATATACCGAAATGGATATTAGAATGTTAAACCAAGAAGGATAAAGTAGCTGATTTACTTTGTTATACAGCAGAAATTAACACACCATTGTAAAGCAACTATACTCCAATAAAGATGTTTTAAAAAAAAAGAGTATATACAGAAATGGATATTAGGATGTTAAACCAAGAAGGATAAAATAGAAGATTTGTTGGCTGAATTCATAAATAAAGGCACACTCACCCAGGATTTGGAATTAATGTGTTAGCTCATGCACTGGGGAGTGACATAAACATTCTGCTAGACTGGTTAATTGAAGCATGGATTTAATGATGGCTCACATTCAATAGAGATCAAAATGCCTAAACTTCCCTGGTATTCTATAGAGAAAGGAATCTGAAGACTCAGGAAGATGGGAATATTATAATAAATCTATTAATGCAAACTGTCTAGTTATTCCTCACCCCCCTTCAGGTGTCTGAAGGTCAGCACCTTCATGATGAACTAAAAAATAAATTGTGAGGTGAGAACCAGCATCTTGAAAACTGTATCTCTGTGCTGTAAGCTGGAGTTGACAGTGGGGAATCCTGAAATGGTTGGGTGCCCTGATTTCAGTGGAAATAATGGGATCAAGGAATAGTAGAGGTTAGGTGTTAGCACTCAATGAGAGACAAAGACGGCACAATTATCATAAGCCAGAGGGATGTAACAGTGTAAGAGCAATTTGCTGTACAGGGATCTGTGGTGATGTTTAATTGATTCACTGGATTCCAAAGCATAGAATGATGGGCAGCCTAAAGTTCTGTTGGATATAAAGTAAACAGAGAACTTCTAGGTCTTGTGGCACAACACTGACTTGAGTCACAGAGTAGGGATTCTTGGATGTCTTACCCAATTTACAGATTTAATCCAGTTGACAGACTCAGATCCCTTTCATTGAGAGGGGTGTTGGGTTTCTGGATTCCTTTAAGGAAGGAATGTGACCACACATCCCCAAGCCTTTTCCAGAAGAACGTACAACATTTACTAGGGGCACTGTGTACTGGGAAAAGGAAAAATACCCAATATTTTTTAGGGTTATTTGATACTGGCTCTGAACTGACACTAATTTTTGGAGACTCAAATATTCCCATGGTCCAGCAGTCAGAGGTAGAACTCATGGGAGTCAGGTGATAGAAGAAATCTTGGCCCGAGTCTACTTCAAGTGGGTCCAATGGGACCACGGGACCATCCTATGGTTATTTCACCAGTTCCAGAATGCACTTACACACTTAGGAATTGTCAAAATCTTTTCATTGGTTCTTTGAATCATAGAATGAGGACTATTGTAGTGGAAAGGAAAAAGCAGAAGTTCCTATAACTGGTTTCATCTGCCAAGACAGTAAACTAAAGCAATTTCACATCCCTGGAAGAGATTTCTATACTAAGGGCACCATCAAATCATGAAATGTACGGTGTGTTGATTCCTACCACATTCTCATTTAACTGACCTATTGGCCAGTGCAAACACCAGATATATCTTGAAGAATGACTATGGATTATTACAACCTTAATCAAAGGTTATTGTATTTTCAACTGCAGTTCCAGATGTGCATATTTTTGTGGATAAAATAATCACAGATCTGGCATCTAGATCTAGGAAAAGGTTTGCTGTAGATCAAACAGAAGCAATTTATCTAGCTAGCTAGCTAAAATTCCTAATAGCAAAGTAGTCAGAACCAATTGCCTTCATTTGATAAGAATAACAGTACACAGTCATGGCCTTATCACACAGATGTATCAGTTCTCTTTCTGTGGCATAATATAACACAGAAGGACATTGATTATATTAATATCCTATAAAATATGATGTTGGTTCATTTCTGGGACTGTTTCTATTGATTAACATTTCTCCTCATTATGGATTGTATTTCCTGCCTCTATTCATACTTGGTAAATTTTGTTTTTGTTTGTTTTTGTTGTTTTTAGGCCGCACCATGCAACATGTGGGATCTTAGTTCCCCAACCAGGGATCGAACCCTTGCCCCCTGCATTGGGAGCATGGAGTCTTAACCACTGGACCATGAGGAAAGTCCCTATACCTGGTAAATTTTGATTGGATGCCAGAAGTAGCAAATTTTATCTTTATGGTGCTGGATATTCTCATTTTCCTATAAAGATTCTTGAACTTCTTTCTAGGGTGTAGTTAAGCTACTTGGAAATAGTTCAATCTTTTGGAGACTTGTTTTAAATCTTTTTTAGGTGAGACAAGAGCAGCCTTTAGTTCAGAGCTAATTCTATCCCACTACTGAGTCAATATGCTTCTGATTATTCTAACTGAGGTCCATGAAGTATAAAATTTTCTACTCTGGTGAGAATACAAACTATTTCCAGACCAGCGTGAGCTCCAGAGATTGTTCCCTTGGCTTTTAGGGTGATTTTTTTTTTACCCAGCCTGGTTATTTACCTCATGCACATGAGCTATTCAACTCTAAGCTGAAGATTCAAGGAACCCCTCTGCAGATCCCAGGAGCTCTTTCTTAGTGTATCTTTTCTTCTGTGTTCTCAACCCCATAAACTCTAGGCACCTTGGCCTTCCTGGACTCCTAGCTCTACTTCATCAACTTAGGGAGACATAAGGCTCTACCTTGGTAGACAAGGACATTAATACAGTTGTTGTTATTATCTCAGATGTTCAAGAATCTAGAGAAAAGAGAGCTTGCTAAGTAGAAACATGGATGATATTAAAGAAACACCCAAATTAAACTTCTAGAGATAAAAACTACATTGTATAAAATGAAGAATTCACTGGATGGGATTAGCAGCAAATTTCACATTGCAGAAGACAGAAATTAGTGAACTTGAAGACAAAGCAATAGAAACTATCCAAAATGAAAATCAGAGAGAAAAAAAGACTGAAAAAAATAAACAGAGAACCTGTGAAATGTGGAACAACTTTGGGTAGCCTAATATACCTGTAATTAAATTCCCTGAGTGGGAACAAAACTATTTAAAGAAACAACAGACAAAAATTTTCTAAGTTTGATGAAAATTATAAACCCACATGTACAAAAAATTAAATGCACCCCAAACTCAAGAAACACAAAGAAAATTACACAAAGCTACTTCACAATCAAATTGCCTAAAACCAATGATAAAGAGAAAATCTCAAAAGCAATTGAAGAAAAAAAATACATACCTACAGAACAAATATAAGGACAGCAAACTTCTTATCAGAAACGCTGCAAGTCAGGAGACAGTGGAACAAAATCTTAAGCATATTGAAAGAAAAAATTAACCTAGAAATCTATATCCAGGGAAAATCTTTCAAAAACTGAAGGTGAAAAGAAGACATTTTCAAATACACAAAAGCTGAAATAATTTACACCAGTATATATGCACTACAGGAAATGTTATAGGAAGTCCTTTAGACAGACAGAAAATGGTACCAGGTGAAAATCTGAAACAATACTAATATTTCTCAACAAGGAGTGACTTTTGGCAATGTCTAGAGATATTTTTAGTCATCACAAGTTGCACAGGGCATTCCCCTCAACAAAGAATTAGCTGGCCCCAAATTTCAATAACACCAAGGTTGAGAAACCCTGGTACATACAAAGGAAAGAAGAGTACCAGAAATAGTAATTATGTGGGTAAAGAAAAAAATATTTTTCTTATATTTAAAATCACTTTAAAAGATAATCGATTGCTAAAAGTAAAAGTAATAACAATCTACTGTAGGGGTAATAAAATATATAGAAATAAAATGGATGACAATAAGAGCACAAAAGCTTGATTAGAGTGTGGGAGAAATGAAAGGATATTATTGTAAGGTTCTTGTATTATAGGTGAAGTGGTATAATATTACTCAAGTATAGGTTATAAAAGTTAAACATGAATACTATAAATGTTAAATAAACTACCAAAAAACAAAGAATTATAGGTAGCAAGCCTGCAAGAGAGATAATTTGGAAATAATTTAAATATTCAATCAATTCCAAAGTAGGCAGAAAGGGGAAAAGAAGAACAGATGGGACAAATAGAAAATAAATACCAAGATAGTAGATTTAAACACAGTCATATTAATGATCACATTAAATACAAATGGCCTAATCATCCCTATTAAAGGGAAGTTATTGTCAGATTGGATAAAAAAGCAAGACTCAGGGGTATGATTCTTACAAGAGACCTGATATAAAAATGAAAACACAACTAGATTAAAAGTCAATTGATGGGGAAAGTATATACTCTTAACACTAATAAAAAGAAAGCTAGCAATATCAGCTCAGAGCAATGACTATAACCAGGAATAAAGAAGTGGGGTTTTCAAAAAGATAAAGGGGTCAATTAATCGAGAGGATATAACAATTCTAAATGTTTATGCACCTAAATGTTTGTTTCAAAATACATAAAGCATACCTGTTTTTCCCAAAAAGATATACAAATGGCCAACAGGTACTTTAAAAGGAACTCAATATCTCTAATCATCAGGGAAATTGAAATCAGAATCACAATGAGATATCCCCTCACATGTGTTAGAATGGCTATCATCAAAAAGACAAGAGATATCAAGTATAGGTGAGGATGTGGAGAGAAGGGAACCCTTGTGCACTGTTGGTGGGAATGTAAATTGGTGCAACCACTATGGAAAACAGTATGGAGGTTCCTCAAAAAACTAAAAATTATGATCCAGTAATCCCACTTCTGAGTATACAGTCAAAGGGAATGAAAACAAGATATCAAAGAGATATCTGTACTCCATGTTCATTGCAACATTACTCACAAAAGCCAAGATAAGGAAACAAACCAAGTGTCCATCAACTGAGGAATGGATAAAGAAGATGCAGTATATATAAACAATAGAATATTATTCAACCATGCTAGATGGAGAAAGATAAATGCTGCATGGTATCACTTACATCTGGAATCTAGAAAATTTAATCTGTTGATTAACAGACAAGAAACAAAAATTCATACTACCATTTCAGTTGATGCAGAAAAAACCTCTCAACCCTACTAGGAAGAGGAGGGCTAAAGACGTAGTTAGTGGGAAAAGATTGAATACTTTTACCCCAAGATCAGAAAATGACAAGGATTTCTGCACTCATCACTTCTATTCTACATTGTTTTGGAAGTCTCAGCTAGTGCAATAAGGCAAGAAAAAAATGGAATAGAAAAATTGGCATGTAAGAAATAAAACCATCTTTAATTGCAGATGGCATGTAGAAAATCATACAGAGATTCTACAAAAAAAGCCACTGGGCCAATAAATGAGTTTAGCAAGGTTGCAGGATACAAGTTCAGTATATGAAAATCAACTGTGTTTCCATTCACTTGCATTGAACAAGTGGAAAGTGAAAATAAAATAATTTAAAATTTTAAATCATTAAAATCTGATATCATTTACAATAACATCAAGTGTATGAAATCTTCGGGATAAATTTGACAAAAGATGTACAAGACCTGTTACAAAACATTTCTGAGAGAAATTTTAAAAGATATGAATGAATGAAGAGATTAAACTATGTTCATGGATCAGAAGAATTAATATTACCATGTTAGTTCTCCCCAAATTGATCTCTAGATTCATGCAATCTCAATCTAAATGTCATCAGTCTGTGTGTGTGTTGGTTGCGGGGGGGGGGTAGTTGAAAAGCTGAATCTAAAATATGTATGGAAATGCAAAGGGCCTAACATAGCCAAAATAACCCTGAAAAAGTTGGGTGATTTAAACCATCTTATTTCAAGATTTATTATAAAGTGATAGTAATCAACACAATACAGAATTTGCATAAAGAAAAAAAAAAAGATCCATGGTGAGAGCTTAGAAATAGAGCCAAACTTATATAGTCAATAGCTTTTGTTTTTGTTTTTTACAAAGGCACCAAAGCAATTTATTGGGATAAAGAATAGTCTGTTCAACAAATGAGCTGGAACAAATAGGTGACCATATTTAATAAAACACCAACCCCGACCTTACCCCAGATTGCAAAAATTAAATCAGAATAGGCTACACTAAATGTGAAAGTTAAAACTATATAACTCTAGAAGAAAACAAGGAGAAAATCTCTGTGAATTGCATTAAGCAAGGGTTTATTACATACAACACTGAAATCACAATTCATAAAAGAAAAACATGATAAATTTGACTTCATCAAAATCAAGAACTTCTGTTCTTTGAAATATACTGCTAAGACGATGAAAAAAACAGTTACAAGTCAATACAGAATGTTTTAAGACTTTTAACTTCTGGCTTTCTCACTGGTCTTGATTGGAGTGTGCATCCATATAACCTTTTGTTGTACTAATTTGTCAATGTGTGTAAAAATGTTAAAATGTTTAGGATATTATCCTGAGGAGAGAGTTGGGCAAACTCTCAAAGATGTAAGCACAAAAATGTTAATCTTCTCAAATTACATTGTGTCCATTGGACCAAATTGGAAATAACCTAAATGTATAGTTATGTATAAATTAGGATACATGCAATCAATAAAATAGTAAGCAATCATGAAAGGATGATGTGTATTGGCTTTCTTTTAAGTGGAAAGATACCCATTATACACTGAAAAAAAGGGTTGCAGATGATCATATATATAATGAACCATTAACGTACATATATAATATTTGCGTATGCATGCATATGAATAGAGAACAGTCTGGAGAGATTAGAAAAGGCGATTTCTGAGTGGTGAGACTGAGATAATTTCTGCTCTCTTTTTTATACCTTTCTCAACATTTGATTTTTCTAAAACAACAGAAAAGTTTGAATTTTTTTTTTTTTTTCTTTCTGAACTCAAGTCTTTCCAAAGATCTCAGAATCTGAGAGCTGGAAATGACTCTTGGGTTCTCTCTCATTCACTCTTTCTGTTGTTTCCTCCTCAGTGAGGACATGCCCTAAGTCAGGGCTTGGGTTCTTCTCACCTGCAGCCTTCCTATATATGACTACAGAAAGTCCCTCCTTTGTCTTCATAACTGCAGGTGAATTCCTTGCATCTCTGAATATCTATTCCATTTTGATTCTGCTGATTATAAAGCCAGACCCAGTTCCAACTTCTAACACTCACAATGTCACCTACGCAGACAGTGTTTTGCACATTGGTGTTTTCTGCACGCTCTATCAGGCTGTGAGATCAAGTAACATTTCCTGTCCATGGTTACCACATACATAGCTTTCTGGTCAGTGCTATATGCTGCTAGGCCAACTCTCCTCTGTGACTTCCTTTCCTTATTTCTAACCTTCTCCATAATATCTTCATTTAGATCTGTGAAAGCGTGAAAGTTGGCATATTGCCATTCTAACACAGCAAAGAAGAAAGGGTAGCTCATTTCTAGGAAGCAGAATGCAAATTCTACATATTAGGATCTCCTGCCAAGCCCTCAAGTCCCCTGCTTGGGCACTTTATAACACAGTTCCAAGGGGACCACCTTGAACATATTTCAGTGGAACTGGGGACATTGATAAGAGAGGGAACATAACAACATATTAACAGTTTGACCTTGGACACTTTAGTTAATAAGAAGCTCCATTTCTTTTCCCACAAAATAGGGATATATCACCTATGGAAGATGGCTTTGCAAGAGATAAATGAGATAATTGATGTAACATGCTTAGCACAATTTTTGACTCATAGAAAGCACCTTCATAGTGGCTCTTGCTGCACAGATGTAGAAAAACAGTCTAACACTTGTGTTGTAGATAATTTTGGCTTTGCTTACTTAGGGTGGTATACTGGAATATGAATTGCTTTATGTGACCTTCTCAGAGGAATCTTTCCTGTACCCAACCTAAAGAAGACTCTTTGTCCCTCCCTGTAATACTTCTCTGTTTTGTTTTCACTGTATTGTCTCCTCTCACTGGAATGTCATTTCATGAAGGCAGGACTAGTGCCTGTACTGTTTATCACTGTTTCACCAATGCATAGGAACATGCCTGGAACATAATAGGTGCTCAGTGTGTGCTTGTTGAATGAACGAATGAAGGTTCTAGTCATCCTCCAAGTCCCAGCTCCCAGGTAGGCTCTCTACTCCTTGATGAATGAATCACTCCTTGCTCTCAGTCATCAGTTATCACACACGTCACAGTGTCCTTTTACTTCTTTATTTTCCCCACTAGACTCTAAGCTGTGTTGAAGGCATCAACTGAGTGTCTACCATAGTGCTTGACATGGGAGACTTTAAATAACTGTTGAACAATAACAACTGAATGGTCTGTCTGATCTGTGTGGTAACAAAGTTTCACAAGAATTATGAAAAAGGCCATTTTGATGGGGACCATTTGATCTGAGCCTTAAGCCTGAGGGTGCCTGAAATTTTGGTTGCCTTTTAGTGACGTGGGCAGGGAAGAGGGTGAGCCCTGATCAAGTGCAGGTGTTTAACAAATGTTTATTCCTGCCTCTCCATTTGATTAGTTATTATTATTTGTATTACATTTCTCAATGAATTTTGCTTTGAATGAATATATAAGCTAGGATGATGTATCACAGAGCAGTTGAGCATAAATGTCCATTTTTAAAGAGAATCCCAGTGTTGACTACCTACCCTGAAATCTTGACCAAGGTCTCTCCTGTCTCTACCACATCTCTTGCAACTTCTAATCTCTATTCCCACTGCTTGCCCCACCGTAGCTAGTTCCTCACCATCTCCCATCTAGAGACACAGCAATCTGTATTGCCATCATCATCTGCCAGCTTCAGTACACTCTCCTTATTAGACTGGAGTTCCTAAAACTCAGCATCAGTCTTGTCATTTCCCTGCTTAGAAACCATCCATGTTTCCCCATTAGCTACAGTATCATTCTTTTAAGACCCCATAATATTACCCCAAACTGACTTTTCCAAAAGTTGGTTTCCAAACTACCTTTCCAGAACCCTGTATGATTCTTATGTGTTTTAAAATATCCTATTTCTAGACCTATGTTCCTGCCTTTTCCCCAACCTACAATGCCTTCCACCCCATTTCTGTGTAACCAAATCTTATCCACTCTTTTAAATCCCAGCTCAAATACCACCTCCTCTAAGAAGACTTTCCTGCTCATCTCCTCTGTCCTTGAATTTGTATAATATTGTCTTACCCTTATTTTATTTATTTACATGTTGAAAAAAATTGCAAGTCCCCTATTGGAATCTCCTTAGAATCTCCCCAGGCCTTAGCACAGTGTTTGAATAGATAGTAGGGATTCACTACATTTTTATAAACATTTTTTTAAATTACCAAAGTAATACATGCACGTAAGCATTTAAACGGTGTGAAAAAGTTATCAAATAAAAAGAATGAATCCACAACCTTTTTTTCCTATTTATTCCTCCTAAATTTCCCAGCTGTAACCACTATTATAAGTTTCTTATATAACTTTCAAAAATTGTTTATGAATATACAAGGATATAGGCATACTTTTTTTTTTTTTTACACAGACGGGATCATACTTTGTATCTTGCCTTTTTCACACAACAATAGATCTTGGAGTTTTTTTCATACCATATATGGATGTACTCAATCTTGTTAATGTCAATTTGTACGTACTTATGCAGTAATAACTATAAGATACGTTTTTATTAATGAAATTTTGGGTCAAAGGTTATACCTGTGCATTTTATGTTTTGACCACATTTCTATCCAAAGAGGCTGTATTTAGCATGTGCAAGCACTTCTGCTTCCCAGCAGTTGAATTTCCTCTGGGTATTTTCATAGTTTTAATTCTAAACCCTTGAAGAGGTAAAAATGGTATCACAGACTTGGGGAAGATGGCGGAAGAGTAAGACGCGGAGATCTCCTTCCTCCCCACAGATACATTAGAAATACATCTACACGTGGAACTGCTCCTACAGAACACCCACTGAATGCTGGCAGAAAACGTCAGACCTCCCAAAAGGCAAGAAACTCCCCACGTACTTGGGTAGGGCAAAAGAAAAAAGAAATAACAGAGACAAAAGAATAGGGACGGGACCTACACCAGTGGGAGGGAGCCGTGAAGGAGGAAAGGTTTCCACGCACTAGGAAGCCCCTTCGTGGGCAGAGACTGCGGGTAGCAGAGGGGGGAAGCTTCGGAGCCACGGAGGAGAGCGCAGCCACAGGGGTGCGGAGGGCAAAGCGGAGAGACTCCCGCACAGAGGAGCGGTGCCAACCAGCACTCACCAGCCCAAGAGGCTTGTCTGCTCAGCCGCCGGGGCGGGCGGGGGTGGGAGCTGAGGCTCGGGCTTCGGTCGGATCGCAGGGAGGGGACTGGGGTTGGCGGCGTGAACACAGCCTGAAGGGGCTAGCGCACCACAGCTGGCTGGGAGGGAGTCCGGGAAAAAGTCTGCAGCTGCCGAAGAGGCAAGAGACTTTTTCTTGCCTCTTTGTTTCGCGGCGCGCAAGGAGAGGGGATTCAGAGCGCCGCCTAAACGAGCTCCAGAGATGGGCGCGAGCCGCGGCTATCAGCGCGGACCCCAGAGACGGGCATGAGACGCTAAGGCTGCTGCTGCTTCCACCAAAAAGCCTGTGTGCGAGCACAGGTCACTCTCCACACCGCCCCTCCTGGGAGCCGGTGCAGCCCGCCACGGCCAGGCTCCCGTGATCCGGGGACAACTTCCCCAGGAGAACGCACGACGCGCCTTGGGCTGGTGCAACGTCACGCCGGCTTCTGCCGCCGCAGGCTCGCCCCGCATCCGTATCCCTCCCTCCCCCCAGCCTGAGTGAGCCAGAGCCCCCGAATCAGCTGCTCCTTTATCCCCGTCCTGTCTGAGCGAAGAACAGACGCCCTCAGGCGACCTACACGCAGAGGCGGGTCCAAATCCAAAGCTGAACCCCGGGAGCTGTGCGAACAAAGAAGAGAAAGGGAAATCTCTCCCAGCAGCCTCAGAAGCAGCGGATTAAAACTCCACAAACAACTTGATGTGCCTGCATCTGTTGAATACCTGAATAGACAACGAATCATCCCAAATTCAGGAGGTGGACTTTGGGAGCAGGATATATTAATTTTTCCCCTTTTCCTTTTTTTGTGAGTGTATATGTATATGCTTCTGGGTGAGATTTTGTCTGTATAGCTTTGCTTTATAATAGCTTTATTTTACTTCACTATATTTTATCCTCTTTCTTTCTTTCTATTTTTTCTCCCTTTTACTCTGAGCCGTGTGGATGAAAGGCTCTTGGTGCTCCAGCCAGGCATCAGGGCTGTGCCTCTGAGATGGGAAAGCCAACTTCAGGACACTGGGCCACAAGAGACCTCCCAGCTCCAAGTAATACCAAACGGCGAAAATCTCTCAGAGATCTCCATCTCAACATCAAGACCCAGCTTCACTCAACGACCAGCAAGCTACAGTGCTGGACACCCTATGCCAAACAACTAGCAAAACAGGAACACAGCCCCATCTATTAGCAGAGAGGCTGCCTAAAATCATAATAAGGCCACAGACACCCCAAAATACACCACCAGACGTGGACGTGCCCACCAGAAAGACAAGATCCAGCCTCATCCACCAGAACACAGGCACTAGTTCCCTCCACCAGGAAGCCTACACAACCCACTGAACCAACCTTAGCCACTGGAGACAAATACCAAAAACAATGGGAACTATGAACCTGCAGCCTGTGAAAAGGAGACCCCAAACACAGTAAGATAAGCAAAATGAGATGACAGAAAAACACACAGCAGATGAAGGAGCAGGGTCAAAACACACCAGACCTAACAAATGAAGAGGAAATAGGTAGTCTACTTGAAAAAGAATTCAGAATAATGATAGTAAGGATGATCCAAAATCTTGGAAATAGAATAGACAAAATGCAAGAAACATTTAACAAGGATGTAGAAGAACTAAAGAGGAACCAAGCAACAATGAAAAACACAATAAATGAAATTAAAAATACTCTAGATGGGATCAATAGCAGAATAACCGAGGCAGAAGAACGGATAAGTGACCTGGAAGATAAAATGGTGGAAATAACTACTGCAGAGCAGGATAAAGAAAAAAGAATGAAAAGAACTGAGGACAGTCTCAGAGACCTCTGGGACAACATTAAACGCACCAACATTCGAATTATAGGGGTCCCAGAAGAAGAAGAGAAAAAGAAAGGGACTGAGAAAATATTTGAAGAGATTATAGTTGAAAACTTCCCTAATATGGGAAAGGAAATAGTTAAGTCCTGGAAGCACAGAGAGTCCCATACAGGATAAATCCAAGGAGAAACACGCCAAGACACATATTAATCAAACTGTCAAAAATTATATAAAGAAAACATATTAAAAGCAGCAAGGGAAAAACAACAAATAACACACAAGGGTATCCCCATAAGGTTAACAGCTGATCTTTCAGCAGAAACTCTGCAAGCCAGAAGGGAGTGGCAGGATATACTTAAAGTGATGAAGGAGAAAAACCTACAACCAAGATTACTCTACCCAGCAAAGATCTCATTCAGATTTGATGGAGAAATTAAAACCTTTACAGACAAGCAAAAGCTGAGAGAGTTCAGCACCACCAAACCAGCTTTACAACAAATGCTAAAGGAACTTCTCTAGGCACGAATCACAAGAGAAGGAAAACACCTACAATAACAAACCCAAAACATTTAAGAAAATGGGAATAGGAACATACATATCGATAATTACCTTAAATGTAAATGGATTAAATGCTCCCACCAAAAGACACAGACTGGTTGAATGGATACAAAAACAAGACCCATATATATGCTGTCTACAAGAGACCCACTTCAGACCTAGAGACACATACAGACTGAAAGTGAGGGGATGGAAAAAGATATTCCATGCAAATGGAAATCAAAAGAAAGCTGGAGTAGCAATTCTCATATCAGACAAAATAGACTTTAAAATAAAGACTATTACAAGAGACAAAGAAGGACACTATATAATGATCAAGGGATCGATCCAAGAGGAAGGTATAACAATTGTAAATATTTATGCACCCAACATAGGAGCACCTCAATGCATAAGGCAAATACTAACAACCATAAAAGGGGAAATCGACAGCAACACAATCATAGTAGGGGACTTTAACACCTCACTTTCACCAATGGACAGATCATCCAAAATGAAAACAAATAAGGAAACACAAGCTTTAAATGATACATTAAACAAGATGGACTTAATTGATATTTATAGTACATTCCACCCAAAAACAACAGAATACACATTTTTCTCAAGTGCTCATGGAACATTCTCCAGGATAGATCATATCTTGGGCCACAAATCAAGCCTTGGTAAATTTTAAAAAATTGAAATCGTATCAAGTATCTTTTCCGACCACAACACTATGAGACTAGATATCAATTACAGGAAAAGATCTGTAAAAAATACAAACACATGGAAGCTACACAATACACTACTTAATAACGAAGTGATCACTGAAGAAATCAAAAGGGAAATCAAAAAATACCTAGAAACAAATGACAATGGAGACACGATGACCCAAAACCTATGGGATGCAGCAAAAGCAGTGGTAAGAGGGAAGTTTATAGCAATACAAGCCTACCTCAAGAAACAGGAAACATCTCGAATAAACAACCTAACCTTGCACCTGAAGCAATTAGAGAAAGAAGAACAAAAAAACCCCAAAGCTAGCAGAAGGAAAGAAATCATAAAGATCAGATCAGAAATAAATGAAAAAGAAGTGAAGGAAACAATAGCAAAAATCAATGAAACTAAAAGCTGGTTCTTTGAGAAGATAAACAAAATTGATAAACCATTAGCCAGACTCATCAAGAGAAAAAGGGAGAAGACTCAAATCAATAGAATTAGAAATGAAAAAGGAGAAGTAACCACTGACACTGCAGAAATACAAACGATCATGAGAGATTACTACAAACAACTCTATGCCAATAAAATGGACAACCTGGAAGAAATGGACAGATTCTTAGAAATGCACAACCTGCCGAGACTGAACCAGGAAGAAATAGAAAATATGAACAGACCAATCACAAGCACTGAAATTGAAACTGTGATTAAAAATCTTCCAACACACAAAAGCCCAGGACCAGATGGCTTCACAGGCGAATTCTATCAAACATTTAGAGAAGAGCTAACACCTATCCTTCTCAAACTCTTCCAAAATATTGCAGAGGGAGGAACACTCCCCAACTCATTCTATGAGGCCACCATCACCCTGATACCAAAACCAGACAAAGATGTCACAAAGAAAGAAAACTACAGGCCAATATCACTGATGAACATAGATGCAAAAATCCTCAACAAAATACTAGCAAACAGAATCCAACAGCACATTGAAAGGATCATACACCATGATCAAGTGGGGTTTATCCCAGGAATGCAAGGATTCTTCAATATACGCAAATCAATCAATGTGATACACCATATTAACAAATTGAAGGAGAAAAACCATATGATCATCTCAATAGATGCAGAGAAAGCTTTCGACAAAATTCAACACCCATTTATGATAAAAGCCCTGCAGAAAGTAGGCATAGAGGGAACTTTCCTCAACATAATAAAGGCCATATATGACAAACCCACAGCCAATATTGTCCTCAATGGTGAAAAACTGAAACCATTTCCACTAAGATCAGGAACAAGACAAGGTTGCCCACTCTCACCACTATTATTCAACATAGTTTTGGAAGTGTTAGCCACAGCAATCAGAGAAGAAAAAGAAATAAAAGGAATCCAAATCGGAAAAGAAGAAGTAAAGCTGTCACTGTTTGCAGATGACATGATACTATACATAGAGAATCCTAAAGATGCTACCAGAAAACTACTAGAGCTAATCAACGAATTTGGGAAAGTAGCAGGATACAAAATTAATGCACAGAAATCTCTTGCATTTCTATACACTAATGACGAAAAATCTGAAAGTGAAATTAAGAAAACACTCCCGTTTACCATTGCAACAAAAAGAATAAAATATCTAGGAATAAACCTACCTAAGGAGACAAAAGACCTGTATGCAGAAAATTATAAGACACTGATGAAAGAAATTAAAGATGATACAAATAGATGGAGAGATATACCATGTTCTTGGATTGGAAGAATCAACATTGTGAAAATGACTCTACTACCCAAAGCAATCTACAGATTCAATGCAATCCCTATCAAACTACCACTGGCATTTTTCACAGAACTAGAACAAAAAATTTCACAATTTGTATGGAAACACAAAAGACCCCGAATAGCCAAAGCAATCTTGAGAACGAAAAATGGAGCTGGAGGAATCAGGCTCCCTGACTTCAGACTATATTACAAAGCTACAGTAATCAAGACAGTTTGGTACTGGCACAAAAACAGAAATATAGATCAATGGAACAGGATAGAAAGCCCAGAGATAAACCCACGCACATATGGTCACCTTATCTTTGATAAAGGAGGCAAGCATATACAGTGGAGAAAAGACAGCCTCTTCAATAAGGGGTGCTGGGGAAATTGGACAGGTACATGTAAAAGTATGAAACTAGAACACTCCCTGACACCATACACAAAAATAAACTGAAAATGGATTAAAGACCTAAGTGTAAGGCCAGACACTATCAAACTCTTAGAGGAAAACATAGGCAGAACACTCTGTGACATAAATCACAGCAAGATCCTTTTTGACCCAGCTCCTAGAGAAATGGAAATAAAAACACAAATAAACAAATGGAACCTAATGAAACTTAAAAGCTTTTGCACAGCAAAGGAAACCATAAACAAGACCAAAAGACAACCCTCAGAATGGGAGAAAATATTTGCAAATGAAGCAACTGACAAAGGATTAATGTCCAAGATTTACAAGCAGCTCATGCAGCTCAATAACAAAAAAACAAACAACCCAATCCAAAAATGGGCAGAAGACCTAAATAGACATTTCTCCAAAGAAGATATACAGACTGCCAACAGACACATGAAAGAATGCTCAATATCATTAATCATTAGAGAAACGCAAATCAAAACTACAATGAGATATCATCTCACACCGGTCAGTTTGGCCATCATCAAAAAATCTAGAAACAATAAATGCTGGAGAGGGTGTGGAGGAAAGGGAACACACTTGCACTGTTGGTGGGAATGTAAATTGATACAGCCACTATGGAGAACAGTATGGAGGTTCCTTAAAAAACTACAAATAGAACTACCATAAGATCCAGCAATCCCACTACTGGGCATATACCCTGAGAAAACCATAGTTCAAAAAGAGTCATGTACCAAAATGTTCATTGCAGCTCTATTTACAATAGCCAGGACATGGAAGCAACCTAAGTGTCCATCATCGGATGAATGGATAAAGAAGATGTGGCACATATATACAATGGAGTATTACTCAGCCATAAAAAGAAATGAAATTGAGTTATTTGTAGTGAGGTGGATGGACCTAGAGTCTGTCATACAGAGTGAAGTAAGTCAGAAAGAGAAAAACAAATACAGTATGCTAACACATATATATGGAATCTAAGGAAAAAAAAAAAAAAAGACCATGAAGAACCTAGTGGCAAGATGGGAATAAAGACACAGACTTACTAGAGAATGGACTTGAGGATATGGGGAGGGGGAAGGGTGAGATGTGACAGGGTGAGAGAGTGTCATGGACATATATACACTACCAAATGTACAATAGATAGCTAGTGGGAAGCAGCTGCATAGCACAGGGAGATCAGCTCGGTGCTTTGTGACCACCTAGAGGGGTGGGATGGGGAGGGTGGGAGGGAGGGAGATGCAAGAGGGAAGAGATATGGGAACATATGTATATGTATAACTGATTCACTTTGTTATAAAGCAGAAACTAACACACCATTGTAAAGCAATTATACTTCAATAAAGATGTTTAAAAAAAAATGGTATCACATTATTCTTTTTTTTTTAAATAAATAAATGTATTTATTTATTTATGGCTCTGTTAGGTCTTCGTTGCTGTGCACAGGCTTTCTCTAGTTGTGATGAATGGGGACTACTTTTCGTCAGTGTGCGCAGGCTTCTCATTGTCGTGGCTTCTCTTGTTGCAGAGCACGGGCTCTAGGCGCACAGGCTTCAGTATTTGTGGCACTTGGACTCCGTAGTTGTGGCTCATGGGCTCTAGGGGCGCAGGCTCAGTAGTTAAGGCACACAGGCTTAGTTGCTCTGTGGCATGTGGGATCTTCCCGGACCAGGGCTCGAACCCCGGTCTCCTGCATTGGCAGGCGGATTCTTAACCACTGTGCCACCAGGGAAGCCCACATTATTCTTTTAATTTGTGTTTTTTTAGTTATGAGTGAGATCTAGCATTTTTTCTTATGTTTCTTTTTCACATTCCATTTCAGAGAATCTCCTCCTCTTGCATTTTACCTAGTTTTCTAAAAGCTTCATTATATGTTAATGAAGTTTTGATTTTTTCTGTTGGTTTGTCAATAAGTTTTTTTAACAACAGTTTTTTGTTATAATGGTCATATTTAGCAATCTTTTCTTGGTTTCTGTGTTTTATATCTTGTTAGGAAGTCTTTCTCAATTCCAGGAATATTTTTTAATAGTTCACGTTTTCTTCTAGTACACACGGTTTCATTTAGAAAAATAAGTTCTGTATTAGAACCAATTTGAATTAATTTTACTTCAAGAAGTAAGAAAGGGATTCAGGTTTATTTTTTTCTAAGTGACCAGCCAAGTGTCCCAACACAATTATCACTCATCTTTTCCTCATTGATTTGAAATGCTCTTTTACGCATATGCTAAATTCCATACGTATTTGGCTTTATTTCTACCAGATTCTATATTCGATTCCATTGATCTCTCAGTACCAAACTCTTTTAATTACTGTAGTAGTTACTGTAGTTTTATAATGTATTTTAATATTTGGTACAACTAGTCCCCTTTTTTAATAAAAAATTTTCTGGCTCTCTGGCAGGTTCCTTGTGTTTCATTTCCCACCTGGATAAACTTTACTATCTTTGAAGAAAAAATTTTAAATTCTGTTGATTTTTCACTGGAAACATACTGAATTTATGATTAATTATGGTGAACTGATATGCTTTTAAACTGAATCCTTCCCTTCACTGAAGTCTTCTAGTAAGCTCCCCAGTAGCTATTTAATTTTGTACGTTTCATATTACATTTATTCCTGGGTATTATTAATTTTTTGCTGATGTAAATGAGATGTGTTATTATATTTACTTACTGGTTATTGTTTCTGTATGAAAAAGCTATTGATTTTTTAGATTTCAATAATATAAGCAGATATCCTTATTGGATTTTCTTAGTTTTTAGTAGTTTTTCTTTTCAGTTAAATCTATATTTCAGAGGTATAAAGTCATGTCAACTGCAAATAATAATAATTTTGCATCTTCCTTTTCAATTTTTACATGTATTTCCTTTGACTAATTACACTTGCTAACATCTCTCGGAAAATGTTACATAGTAGTGCTTATAATGAACATCTTTGGTTCATTCATGATTTGGGGGGTAATTCTTCTAGTGCTTCATCTGGCCTTTGTTTAAGGAAGCATCTCTCTAGCTCTACATGGTTAAGAGTATGTAAGTGTGTGCATGCATATGCACACATGAGTGTGTGTTTAATTGAGGGGTTGATGCTGAATTTTATCTAATACCTTTTAAGCAAATTTGAATCAGCTATGCAGTTTGTAACCTCTGACTTATTAATATGTAATTAAACTAATAATTTTCCTATCAGGGAACCATCCTTGATTTCTTGGATTGGACGATACTTGAGCATAGTGTATTTTCTCCATTAATGTTTTACGGGCTTCCATTTTGTTCGTAGTTTATTGAAAATTGATAGTAAATGAAATTGAAATTGGTCTGTAGTTTTCTTGTATCTGTGTGTGTCTTTTTTTTTGAAAAAAAAAGTTTTACCTTAATACATAGAAATTGAAAAAAATCAGTAAGAAGATGAACAACTCAAGCTAAAAATGCGTAAAGGATATGATTATGCAATTCTCAAAAGAAGAATTAACAATGGCTAAAAATATATGAAAACACCCTCAACATCACCTGTGACTTGAAAATTCAAACTGCTAACACCTTAAGGCTGCCTTTCTTGTAACTGTATTCCCAGTATCATATAGAGAAAGAAATATATCCCTGCTTATTCTGTTAATAATGACAATCTCTTTTGTCCTTATAGCTCCCGAATTCTAAGAAGCCCTGAAGCGCATCCATGGAGATACTTGGGTTTTAATTTCTATAACAGGTAAAGAAAAATTTCAGTGGTCTCCACAAACACAAGAATCCTTAAAGACAGTAGATTTCCCCTGATATCTGTTCAGGATTGCTTTCTAAACTGGGCTAAACAAGTTCCTTTAGCAGTGTAGCTCTGATGCTCTGGCTTGGACCTGCATACTGAACTCAGCCTCTTTGGAACCACTAGATGAATTGTAACGCAAGCAAGTTGTTTGAGAAATCCCAGGTCTCTGTTTCTTCATCTATAAAATGGTGGCTTGTCTTGATAGACTACAAGCAGGATGAATGGAGATGATGTACGCTGAAGCCTTTTACAAATCCAACGAAATTTGAAATATTATTAGTATTATAAGAATCACAAGTGGAGCCAGCAGAATCCATGTAAAAAGTTGGCCTCTCAGATAAAAATTTTATAAAGGGCACCTAGTCTTTTCCATACCAAATAAATCAACCTCTATAGGAGAGGACCTTTCTCACATGGCTACCTTCTCTGCCTCCCCGCTCCGCTCCCATGCTTCCTGCACTCTTCTCCTCACCACCCCCCACTTCTCCTGCTCCACAGAGTCTGCTCATTGCTTGTATGGCATTTGCACCAGGGAGAGAAGGGCAGGTGGAGGAGCTTGGACAGACACGTTCCTTCCATCCCCTCCTGGCAGTGTCTAGCTATTTCTCATTCTGCTTATTTGGGCTGCAAAGTCAGTGAAGTACAATTTCTTTTCTACTTGGTTATCAGTCCTACATTTAACATAAGCTTCCAAATGTGTGGAAGATGAGGCTACTCACGAGACACAGAGGCACAGCACTCCAGGCATAGACTCACTGTCTCTTAACAGAAAGTTGCCGTCCACTCCTTCCTTGAGCAGCAAGGTCTCACAGTCTCGCTTGGACAGAGGGCCGTGGTAATAAGGCAGATCCATGGTGAACCTTCTCATATCTCAAGTTCAGAGACAACTCTGAGGAGAGAAGAGGAAGCAGTTGGCCTAATGGAGACTGTGGAAATACCTCTTCCTTCTCTGGCTCGTGGGGGTGAGATGAGGTTACCTGTGGGACTCAAGTAGTTTCACAAGATTCAGGAAATGTGAGAGGTGGGGTAATGAAGTGACCAAGACTTTTCAGCCTGTAAATAGACCAAGTATGACTCATAGAAGTGGGTTAAAGTGCAATTGGGTAAACACTGGAATCAACGATGTTCATGGCTCGAGCTCAATGCCGAAGACAAGCTCCCCAGAACTGGGTTGCAGCCTTGTATGTCACCCTAAATCACCAGTTTTTACCTTCTCTGGCTCATGGCATCCCTTCCAGGGATCACATCACTGCTTTTGGCTGAAATGGTTGCCCATTTTCTGCTGAAGCTGCCTATGATTATGCTATGCTTATCTCAGAACAGTTGCTCACAAACTGTTCAGATGCTGAATGAATCCAAGTGTGTCCAGACGCAATGGAACAATTGAGAAGGTAGGACGCGTCTATGGGTCAAATGACATGAGAAATTAAGACAGCAATAGGAATAGAAAGCAACTGGATGCTGTGGGGGAGGATGGGTGGGGGGGAATATCCCCTGGCTAAGGCTCCTAGCCACTGGTGAACAAAGGCCATTTTTGACATCCTCAAGCATCGTGCCTTTTGGGGAAGGAGCTGGTGCATGTGGGAGTGATATCTGGATATGCAAAATTAGTGCAGGGATACTTATCCAGGTGGAAGAAAAGAATATATTAGGCTTGGGTTTGAAGAGTCTCAGGTCCTTTGAAATTTCCATCCTGCAGGACAGCAGTGATGACCAAGAAAAGTCTATCTAGCCAGGGACACTTAGCCCCCTTTAGACAACCTGGTGTTGATGAGAAAAATCTTTTTTTTTCTGCTGAGCCTTTTCTACCTTGGTCAACTGATATGCTTGGAAAAGATGGTTTCTGTTATCTGAGAATCAGAATTAGTCTTAAGAGTAATTTCTAAGGCCTTTTTCCCCCAGCTTTGTTGAGATATAATTGACATATAACATTGTGTAAGTTTAAGGTGTGCAACGTGTTAATTTGGTACACTGCAAATGATAACTGCCATAGCATTAGCTAATAATGCCATCTTGTCACATGCTTACCATTTCTTTACTGTTGTGAGGACATATAAGATCTACTCTTGTAGCAACTTTCAAGTATATAATACAGTATTATCAATATTAATTGTAATCACCATGCTGTACATCAGATTCCCAAAACTTATTCATCATATAACTGGAAGTTTGTACCCTTTGACCAATATCTCCCCATTTCCTCCAATGCTTTTTGAGCAACTAAACTGTCCTACATAGTATTGTTTTATGTTCAAATAAATCTTTATTTACAAAAAGAGCCACTGGCAAGATTTGGTCGCCAGCTATAGTTTGTCAATCCTTGATTTAGAGTAGTAAAATTTTTAACTGAGTACATGACTGCCTAGCTAAAGGTTATTTTTCCTAGCCTGCCTTGTAGCTATCTGTGACCATGTGACTAAATTTAGTGTCAATATAGATTAGCATCCTACATAGTATTACTTAATTATCTATTAATTAATTAATTTCAGATAGAAGCCATGTAAACATATCTATAAAATGTTTTAAATTGAATTACGTTTACTTAACTTTAACAATTACCATCACACAATGTCAATTAGTATGAACTATATGTAAATTTCTCTCCCTATTCACCTGCCTTATCCAAATATCTATAGGAATTTGTACATATCTCAAGTACCTATCTTTAAAAATAGAACCGTGTGCTCAGGACTCATCCTTACTTCTCTTAATGCCTTCTTAACTCAGATGATTATTTTATCTTACTGCTTTGCTTACCAGCTGTCTACCCACTCTTGGGGATTTGTCTTACATTGAACTTTCCTGTAGCAGATTTTTGTTCTTCCTTGGAAGTCCCACTGCTTTGCCCTTGGTTTAATGTAGTGTAATGGAGTGACGGTAACTGAGGAGCTTGCATCAGAGAGATATGCTTTCAAACCCCAGTTTCTCTTGTGTGAACTCAGGCCATTCGATGTATAATTTTTTTGAGAATTATGGCAGTTGAGGAGAGAACTTTTACTCATGGAAGAGGAAATTGGGTACTAAGCTTGGTGTGAGGATATTTTTGGGCATAACAGAGGAAATAATTGGATATACACTCAAGGTCTTTATCATCACAGGGGATTTCATGCCTTTTCTTCCTGTTTCAAACCCAGTCCCTTCAACCTCACGCATCATAAGAGAAATGAAAATTAAATCCATACTGAGGTAACATCTTTCACCAATCATTTTTCCAAAGAAGATATACTAATGGGCAACAAGTACATGAACAGGTTCTCACAATCATTAATTACTAGGGTAATGGAAATCAAAATCACAATGAGAAGTCATCTCACACATGTTAGAATGGCCATGATCAAAAAGACAAGAGATAGCAAGTGTTGGTGAGGATGTGGAGAGAAGGGAACACTTGTGCACTGTTGGTGGGAATGCAAATTGCTACTAGCACTGTGGAAAATAGTATGGAAGTTCCTCAAAAAATTAAAAATAGAACTACCATATGGTCCAGTAATTCCACTTCTGGGCATATATCTGAAGGAAACTAAATCACTATGTTGAAGAGACATTTGCACCCCCATGTTCAATGCAGCATTATTTACAATAACCTAGACATGAAAACAACGTAAGTGTCCATCAACGTAATAATGGATAAAGAAGATGTGGTAAATATATATACAATGGAATACTATTCAGTCATTAAAAAAGAAGGAAATCCTGCCATTTACAACAACAAGGATGGGCCTTGGAAGCATTATAGTAAGTGAAATAAGTCAGACAAAGACAAATACTATATGTAGTAATTTGTTACAGCAGCAATAGAAAACTAATACACCTAACAAATCTGGTTCCCTCAGGAAGAAAATCCAGATTTCTCTGATGGAGGATGAAGCAGCTTCCCTTAACTTTTCTCTCCTCACTCATCTGTAGTTACATTGAAGAGTAGGATCCTATTTACTATGAATTAGCCCAGCAACCAAGCCTTGTTGCAGGAAGAACATTTTAACTTCCTTTTCTCTCATACTGCTCCAAGAACAGTCAAGCCTGTTTATCTAAATCAAACTGCATGAAAAAAAAGTTACCTAATGTTTACTTGCCAAATCAACAAATTTCCTAATCACATCTTCCTCTAAAATTCATACTTACCAAGTTTACCTTTTATATTTGATTGGAGTGTCTCAGCCGCTTTTGAGATTTTTGTTTGCATTCTTCAGGGTTTTCTTTTTTCATTCATGCTGGACATGAATTTTTGGAGGACACTATCCAACCCAGTGTACTTTCCTACTCCCCTCTTCTTCCACCTCCTCTTCCTCTTCTAAACCTCAGAGTGGTTTATGAGATGAACACCATCTAAATGAGAACTGTAGAAATGAGCTCCAAGGCCCTCAGAGAAACTATAGAGCAGAGAAAGGATTTATCTCAGTGATAAAAGTCACCCACAGATCCTGGCTGAAGATTAAATAACCTCAGATGAATAATCTGCTTTTTTCTTTTACTTCTGAGTATTTCAATTTTTAAATAAAGTGATGCATGTCAAACTATTTTCCAGTATACGAAATAGTAAGACAGATACATTATCTGTTTTCACCTCTTAGATGTCATAGGTATGCTCATATTAATTTAACACCAAGTTATTATTTTCAATATTCAATACAATTATAATACAGCTTTTAAAATTTTATTTGATGAATGATAAGGAGAAAATGAGAGATAGTCAATCTGTGGTAGAGGGACTTTAGGAAAGCTGATAGTTCAAGATATGAGGAAATCAGAAAATAGGGGGAGTTCAACATTGTAGTGACATCTACATACTGTTAGTAGATGAGTAACATCTACCACATTAAAAAAAAAACCCAGATCAATTAAGATAGTATCTAAACTAATTTAACAATTCAATGCCCTGTGTCAGTGTATCTCTTAGGATCCTTTTTGCTGCAAAAATAGGCCCCAACTCAAATAGCTTAAACAGAGATGAAATTCATCTTCCACACCACTGGAAGTCCAGAGGAGGCATGGGCTCCTAGGCCAGTTGGTAAAGCAGCTCAATGCCACTGTTGAGGACCCAGATTCTTTCTCTCTTTCCACTTTGGCCTTCTCAGCAAGCAACCTGGCTCTTGTGGTCCCAGGATGATTGCCAAAGGTCCAAGTATTCCATCCACACACCTTGTGCAGGTAATTGATCCTTCTGGCATCTCCAAGACCCCTGGGAAATGCTCTGAGAAGGTCAGAGAGTGCTGAGAAAAGGACACACCCATTCCTAGCACACACACACACACACACACACACACACACACACACGCCCCACTGTCCACATAGGTGCTCTGGCCTCTCTCACTTCTTTTTCAGGTCAGGGCAGTCGCAGGTACTTACTGCCCAGTGATGTAAATTCTCCTGGGACAAGTGCTCCCTCTCCTTGTGATCCTGGACATCTTAGGAATTTGGCACATCCAGGTACTGTGCTGTTTTAAAATATAGTGAATACATAGAAAATTTGAAGATCAGTAAGGCCTACAGATCAGGAGACCATTGCCATGGAAAAAACACCTTTTTTCTCACAGTTCCCAAGAGGAGGGGGCACACGGGAAAACATAGGTCACAGGCACAAGAGCAGAGAGGGTGGGGGGAACTGAGGCCATAGCCTCTATTGTGGTTTCCCTGGGAAGGAATAGGCGAGGCAGGGTAAGCAGGTCTAGAATTGGCTAGTTTGTTTGTTTGTTTGTTTCTTCTAAGAAGTCTCTATTACTTGTCAAGTGCAAGTCCCACAGTTCTTCATTCCAAATAAAGCTAATTTTATCTGCCTCTCCTCTAACTTGCATTCCTTAGATCACAGGTCTTTTTTTCCTACACAGTATACAGAGAAGAGAAAGTGCACGTGTGTGTGTATGTGTGTGTGTGTGTGTGTGTGTGAGAGTGTATGTTGGTACTTTCTAACTGAGAGATAGTTTATTATCTAGTTGAATAACTGTTAGGTGAGAAATAGAATCTCAAACGGTAGCCATGGATTACACTTGATATTAAAAACAAATGTCTTGGCAGTTTTAGGAACTGCTTTATGATTTAACTATCTCAGTTAGTAGTTAGACCATAGTTCTAAAGAGTTGGAAAGGACGAGCTAATTTTCTATCTAAGCTAATTAGCTTTATGCTCTTCTTTGGCCACATAACTTGAATTCAGTGAAAAGTTTTGCTGGTCCATTTCTTTACTGGTATAGAGAATGTCAACTGAAAAAAAAATGCACAATGTAAGAGCAGTGAGTTTCAGTTTTATATGAGGAACTTACTGAGGCCTCTAACCTGGGAGACAGTCTCTCAGATAGCTATGAGGAACTGCTCTGAAGAGGTGGGGGAGGAGCCAGGATATATATGATTTTTTTGGGGGGGGTGGTCTGGGAAATACATGTAGTCAAGCATAAAACTATTAATGCTCATCATAAAGAACAGATATCTCAACTTAATGATTTTAGTGCTTTTTTTATGTATAGGAGGATGCAAGAATCTGGGGTCATTGAAATTCTCCGCTAGACATGCATCTTAACTATCTAGGGGCCCTTGTATCCAAAAGCACAGAATGCTTCCTGTTTCTAGAATTGGCTAGTTTGAATCATTTCAGTGGACTCTGGAGCATAGGGGTTGTTCCTAGTTGTCTGGTACCTCGCCCTGGGTGGTTAGGGCTGGTGGATAGTGGCTGGGAGTGTGAGATAATGGAGGTGGTTAGGAGTATGGGCTCTGGATTGGTCGTCTTTGCATTTGAAAAATGATGCGAGCTGTTTAGTATCTCTAGGAAT
Organism: Eubalaena glacialis; assembly: GCF_028564815.1. NCBI lineage: Eukaryota > Metazoa > Chordata > Mammalia > Artiodactyla > Balaenidae > Eubalaena > Eubalaena glacialis. The sequence continues at coordinate 75,218,724 of NC_083718.1, read as the reverse complement.
TGGCTAGCTCTGGTTAGGGCAGTCCCTCCAGAGGCTCAGCAAACCAGTGTGACTAACTCGAGGCAGTGAGTGCTCAGCACGATTAGTCCCGAGAGGTTTTCTGGACACAAGACCATTGGTTCAATAAATTTAATTAATGAATGTCCACCCAAATGCACTAATGGTAGAGGTCTAAGGGGTTTCTCCCAAGTATAAAATGTTTTTCTTGGGGACTTCAGAGATGATGCAGCTGCCTGATTGGCTAATGTAGGAATAACTCCAGTGGTGTACAACACAGTTTGCAGTGGACCCCTCCCCAGCACTCGAAATTTAGGTAGAATTACCTCAATTCCCCAAGTCCGTGCCCTGGGGAAATTTCTCCAATGTTTCTGTAAATTCCTAGGTTCTTACTTTTTATGATCTCCTCTGCCTCCAAGTTCCTGTGCCTCACATTCTCTCCTAACACTGCCATGTGGATCCATAGAGCAATACTGCAACACTTTTTCTAATGTCTTTCCCTGCCAAAATCAAAATTCACTCATAAGAAAGGATTGGTGAGCAAAGTAGAATTTACTGAAGATTTGCAGAGGAGGTAGGGGAGGAGAGGTTTGCCTTGCCTACTCCACAACAAATAACTTAGAAATATATTTAGACATTCTGATTCCACAGAGTGACTTTTCAGCCAACTGATATCCCAAGAACTCTCTTTGACACCCTTGCCCCTTTCCCATAAGCAGAGTCTTGTCATATCTCCCTTCTTTGTACAGAGTGATATGCAAATTAGTCAATCAAACAAACAAGCAAACAAAAACACAAGATAAAGGGAGACAAAAAAACTCAAAAAAGATTACATTGTTGAACTGTATATCAAATATAGTGACAGGTTATATTTAATAAGATTTTGAATAGTGCAAATCAAAAAGTGTGACATGAATTACTAAATATTCTCCAAATCCCCCTAAATCAGAAAAAAATCAAGAGCTGAATAATTACAAAGTTGGTGAATGATATAAATCATAAACTCAAGTATATTAGTAATTATATTTAATGTAAATGGACTAAGTGCTCCAGGTAAAACATAAAAATTGATGGAGAGGATTAAAATAAACAAAATCTAACTTTGTAATGTTTACTAAAGAGACATATAAAACATATAAACAGAAATTCTGAATGTAAAAGCATAGAGAAATATTATAGCATATAAATATGAACCAAAAGAAAATTGGAGTAGTTATACTAATATCAGACAAAATAGAGCTTATGACAAAAGTATTAATAAACAGGTTCACCTTGTAATGAAACAGGTTTAATATATAACAATTTATAATATATCATATAATTATGAGTAATACATAACATTTAAAAATTTGCATGCACCTAGTAAGACAATGTTAAAATATAACTATATATATAACAATTTAAAATTTGCATGCACCTAGTAGGACAATCTTAAGCTATATAATACAAAATTGATAGACCTATAAGGAGAAATAGATGAATACACAAAGTGAAATATTTTGACATACTCTCTCTATAATGTTCTCTTATGATAATGAATGTAGGCTAAGAATAATTATCAGAAGTTTTTTTAAATCTTATAATATTTTGAAACAAGAAATACAATTTAAAATAATCTATGTATCAAAGAAGAAATAATAATGGAAAAAGGAAAATATTTAATATTGTACTAGAGGTTCTAGCCAGAGTGGTAAGACAGGGGGTGGGGGAAGATTAAAAAGGGAAAATTAACACCATCCATATTCACAAACAATATTGTTTGGACAATAAAGTCCAAAGAATCTACAGATAATTTGTTAAAATCAATAAGTGAGTTTAGAAAAGCACAAGATACAAAGTCTATGTAAAAATTGATTGTATTTGCATATAACAATAACATTTAGAAAAGTAAACTTGAAAATATTTATGACACCATTTATGATATCAAAACACGTCAAGGACCTAAGAGTAAATCTAGGAAAAGACGTGTAAGATTTCCAGAATCAAATTATAAAGCATTATTTGGAGATATAAAGGAAGACCCAAATGAATGAATGGATATGTATACAATTTGAAAGAATCAATATTGTAAAGATGTAAATAGCTCCAGATTAATATATATAGACAATCCCAGACAATGACACAGCAGTTTTTTTTAAGTGTGGAAAATGACAAATGTTTCTGAAATTTATATGAAAATGAAAGGAATTACTACCAGCCAAGACACTGTTGAAGAAGAGGAAAGAGGTCAGAACTAATTCTACCAGATATCAAAATCTATTTATAAAGCTACTCCAATTAAGACAGTGTGGTTGAAGCAAAAGAAAGGCCAAATAGAACAATGGAACAGAATAAAAGCTCCAGAAACACACCCAGATGTATATAGACACATATATGACAAAAAGTATTGCAGAGCTATGGAGAAATGACAGTTTTTCAACAAATAGTGCTGGATCAATTGGCTATCCACGTGGGAAAGAAATGAAAAAATTCCAAGTGTATTGTAGACCCTCATGTGAAGTGTAAAACAACAAATCTAAAAGATACTGTATTTATAGAAGAATATCTGTACTCTGTATGACTTTGTGGTAGGGAAAGAAATTTTAAACCAAACCTAAAAGAAAGAACCCTAAAAGAAATGATAAGATGTACTAAATTAAAATTTAGAAATGCCACTCATCAAAACACCATTAAGAGAGTAAAGAAACAAAGCACAGAATAGGAGAGGATATTTGCAAAACATATAACAAAAAGCTCTTACCTGGAATATATAAAGAATTTATACAAATAAAAAGGAAATGACAGACAATTCAATAGAGAAATGAGCAAAGGAGTTGAAAAATATGTAACAATGTAACTAATAAACATTTGTGAAGGTTTCAATTTCACTAGTAATCAGGCAAATAAAAATTAAAACTAAAATAGGATACCAAGGTACACCCACAAGGAACAGTTACAATAAAAATACTAATGACACTATGTGTTATCAGTGGAGCAATGTTGCGTGGAACAATGGGAACCCACATATACTGCAGATGGTTGGATAAATTGTGCAACCTCTTTGGAACATGGTTTTTTATTAGCTATTAAAGTTTAAATATAGACATACTCTCTGAACCAGTAATATTCTACTCCTAGGTATATACCTTAAATAAATGAGAGCATGTAAGTGCAAATAAATAAATAAAAAGATAGATAAATAAATAAATGTACATGGTATTGATTGAAGTATTATTTACAATAGACCCAAGCTGAAAAAACAAATGTTCATCACTAGTAGAATGTATTAATAAAGTGTGGTGTACACATACAGAAGGATACCATATAGCAATGAAGATGAAGAAACTTCAGCTAGCCTCCACAACGTGAATGACTCTTACAAACATAATGTTAACCACAAGAAGTCAGATGGAAAAAAGACATATGCTGTATGACCCCATTTGTATAAAGTTTGGTTATAGGCAAAACTAACCTATGGTATTAGAAGTCAGAATATCTGGTACCTTTCGGGAGAGATTGCATGTTGATATTGGGACAGGGCAATAGATGAGGCTTAAGGATTGCTGGTAATTTTTAATTTCTTGGTGTCAGTAGTGGTAACACTAATAGGCTCACTGTCTGGTAGTTTACTGAACTCTTCATTTATCATATGCACACTTTTCTGTATGTTACAGTTCAATAAACATATAATTAGAAAGATAATTCCCACTAAGAAAACTTCAAACCCAAATGACTTCATTGAAAGGTTCTACTTTTTAAAAATTTTAAAAAATTGAGGTATGATTGACATATACCATTATATTAGTTTCAGGTGTACAACATAATGATTCAGTATTTGCATACATTGTGAAATTATCACCACAGTAAGTCTCATTAACATCTGTCACCACACAGAGTTACATTTTTTTTTCTTGTGATGAGAACTTTCAAGATTTACTCTCTTAGCAACTTTCAAGTATCGCAATTTAGTATTATTAACTATAGTCGCCATGCTGTGCACTGCATCCCCATGACTTTATTTTATAACCGGAAGTTTGTGCCTTCTGACTTTCTTCCCCCATTTCTTCCACCTCCCTCACTCCCCACCTCTGGCGACCACCAACCTGTTCTTTTTATCTATGAGCCTGAGTTTTTTTTTAAAGATTCCACATATAAGTTTCAAGATTCCACAGATAAGTTTTTTATAGGATTCCACATATAAGTTGTTTTTCTCTGAGTTATTTCACTTAGCATAATACCCTCAGGTTTCATCTATGTTGTCGCAAATGGCAAGATTTCATTCTTTTTATGACTGAGTAATATATATATATATATGAACGGTTCCTGACTTACGATGGTTTAACTTACAATTTTTTGACTTCACGATGGTGCAAAAGCGATACACACTCAGTGGAAACCATACTTCAAGTTTTGAATTTTGATCTTTTCCTGGGCTAGCAATATGCCTTCCGGTGCTGTCCCCTGATGCTGGGCAGTGGCAGCAGCCGTAGCTCCCAGTCAGTCCACAATCACAATGATACAGTGAAATGGTCAATACACTTAAAACCATTCTGTACCCATACAACCAATATGTTTTTCACTTTCAGTACAGAATTCAGTAAATTACATGATATATTCAACACTTTATTCTAAAGTAGGCTTTGTGTTAAGTGATTTTGCCTAACAGTAAGTGTTCTGAGCATGTTTGAGGTAGATTAGGCTAAACTAGGATGTTCAGTGGATTAGGTGTATTAAAGGCATTTTCGTCTTACAGTATTTTCAACTTATAATGGGTTTATCAGGATGTAATTCTATCGTAAGTCAAGGAAGATCTGTACCATACTTTCTTTATCCATTCATCCTTCAGTGGCCACTTAGGTTGTTTCCATATCTTGGCTATTGTAAATAATGTGCAATGAACATGGGGTGTCTGGCACAAAGTAAGTGTTCAATAAATGTAATACATTATTATTAATATTATTATTTAAATATAAATTTATGTATCTTGTGCTTTATATTAAAACTGTGAATGGAACATTTTAAATTTCTTGTTATAATATAAAAAAATTTGAGTTGATTTGACAAATGTGAATCTTGATGTCTTCTAGGTGGATATTTAGCTTTATATAGAAAAAAGATTTCCTATATTTGATATAGGTTTTCGATATATAGATGCTGGCTGGACCTCGGTGGATGACCACTCTAGATATAACAAGAAGGATGAAATCCTCTCTAATATTTGCAAGCCTTAGGCTATTGAAGTGCCTCCTTTATCAGTTCTCCAGTGGGAACTTTTATTCTCATTTAAGAGATTAGAACTCCATAGGTCTTTTACAGTCCATTTGTCAATCTTTGGTTTGATGTTTTCAGTTGAGGTTTAAAGAAGACTATAGGCCTTCTACATTTCTGTCCTTCATGAAACTGCTAAGCTCTTTTTGACAAAGTTTTGGCCTTGTAAATGCAGTAAGAATCTGACATTATATTTTTGATGTTTGACTGCTGACAGTTTTTAAGCCTCACCTCATCCTTTTCCCCTCTGCCCCACAACTGGGCAAGTTGATCAAGCTGATAAGAAAGGCTGGGTATTCCTTCCTTTGTCACAAGCAAGAAGTTCAAAGCACACAAGCCTCTGACCAAATGCAGGAACACTCATACCAGCCCCACTCCGATGTACTATGAAAGCCCCAAGCCAGACTCCTTTGTCAGAGTTCATTAAAAAATATAAATAAAATCAATGAATCACGTAAGTAGTGATTAGTAAAAGTTTATTGTGCACACCAAAAAGTCAGTTTGCAAACTGGGAGCATTCAAACCAAAACATGGAATGAGGCTCAGAGGTATATTGCTATAAAGCAGCTTATATAACGTGAAAGCAGTGAGTGTTTATTCTTTACAGTGACTTGTGAATACAAGAATTTTCTTAAATGAACGGGAATTGGTTAGTGGTTATCTAATATCAATTTTGGGGAACTTAAGTTTCGTTTATGATTCTCAAGAGGCATAAACAAGAAGTGACACAAGTTAACCTCATTTGTGTTGCAGAATAAGCCAGATTAAGCTTTGCTTATTTGCCTAAACTGGCTTTGCTTGCTCAGGGAATTTTTAAGTCTGGTCTCTGTGTTTCATTTTAACACTTTTCATTGCTCTCTCCACTTTTTCAGACCAGTTCTGGAAGACTGTGCTCCTCTAGCCAGAAAGTCTCATTATAGAAGTAATAAGCCTTTCAGACCCTCTTGGTATATGTGTGTGGCACCATTAGTCTGACATCTGAACCACATTTGGGGTGGAAGTCCATCCTGTTTCTATAGAGTAAATGTAGGAGCTGTACATGTGTCTCTGAGTCTGTGCTTAGTCCCTCAACAGCTGCAGATGACCAGTATCTCAGGGGAAACCTGCTCACATTCTGTTCTGACGTTCATGCTTGAGTTTAAATTTTTTTTTAAACAAACTTGGAAAGTCACTTGGAGGAAATAAAATTGAATGCATGTGTGTGTGATGTTATTTATGTGGCCTTCATTTTTCCATGACATGACCCATGCAGGGGAATCCAAGTCAATAAAAATACTTTAAGAATTTTCCATCTGGTAAATTGGTACAATATTTGGGCAGCAGAATAATTTTGTAAATGCATATCGAACTTTTAAATGTACAGGTGTTTGACCAAACAATACTATTTCTAGGAATTTAACCTCAAGAGAGAGCTAGGTAAACTTTTAAAGATGTAAGTATGAAAATTTTTACTGTCACACTGTTGAGAAAAACTTCTAGCATAATTTTATGCAAATCAATACATGCACTCAATAGAATGCTAGGCAATTATAAAAGTATTATGAATATATGCTTTCATGGATGTAGAAAGGTGCCCATGATATATCTTTAGAGTTACAAATCAGAAAACCAGATGATTCCACCTAAGCACATATGTGTGTCGTTTTGTGTGTGTGTGTGTGTGTGTGCGCGTGCGTGCATGCTTATGTGTATGTATATGTGTATATGTATATGCACAGAGAGACGTGTAGAAAGAATTTTGCCAAAATATTGATAAGGATCATTTATAAATGGTAAGGTTTTAGAGGGTTTCTGCTTTCTTCTTTATGCCTTTGTATTTTGTTGGATTTTTCTACTATGAACCTCTATAAAATGTCTTCTTTCTAAAATGTAGAGACTTTCCAAAGGCCTTTCTTACCAATTTCCTTAATTGCCATCCTTCTTCTCAGTGAGGACATGCCCTGAGTCAGGGTTTAGGTTCTTCTTACCTGCAGCCTTCCTACGACTACAGAAAGTCCCTCCTTTCCCTTCATACCCGTAGGTGAATTCCTTGCATCTCCGAATCACTATTCCATTTTTGACTCTGCTGATTATAAAGCCAGACCCAGTTCCAACTTCTAACACTCACAATGTCACCTACACAGACAATGTTTTGCAAGTTGGTGTTTTCTGCACGCTCTATCAGGCTGTGAGATCAAGTAACATTTCCTGTCCATGGTTACCACATACATAGCTTTCTGGTCAGTGCTATATGCTGCTAGGCCAACTCTCCTCTGTGACTTCCTTCCTTTATTTCTAACCTTCTCCATAATATCTTCATTTAGATCTGAGAAAGCATGGAAGTTAGTATATTGCCATTCTAATACAGCAAAGAAGAAAGGGTAGCTCATTTCTAGGAAGCAGAATGCAAGATTCCACATATCAGGATCTACTGCCAAGCCCTCAAGTCCCCCGTTTGGGCACTTTATAACAGTTCTAAGGGGACCACCTTGAACATATTTCAGTGGAACTGGGGACATTAGTAAGAGAGGGAACATAACAACGTATTAACAGTTTGACCTTGGATGTTTTAGTTAATAAGAAGCTCCAGTTTCTTTCCCCACAAAACAGGACTATGTCACCTACTGAAGATGGCTTTGCAAAGGATAAATGAGATAATGCATGTAACTTACCTGGACATCACATAGGTATTACAGAATTAATATACTCCAAACAGAATTCATAATCTTTCCTCTCTGTCTGTCTGTGCCTCCTCTCACCGAAACCTGTTCTTCTTTTTTTTTTTTTTGGTTGTCACTACTGGTTTATAGCACTGCTATTATCTCATTTCCCAGAAGGCTCAGTGGAAAGGTATATAAGAAAAGGGAAGGACTTTCCTGGTGGAGCAGTGGTTAAGAATCCACCTGCCCATGCAGGGGAAACGGGTTTGAGCTCTGGTCCAGGAAGATCCCACATGCCATGGAGCAACTAAGCCCTTGGGCCACAACTACTGAAGCCCGGGCGCCTGGAGCCCTTGCTCTGCAACAAAGAGAAGCCACCACAATAAGAAGCCTGTGCACCACAACGAAGAGTAGCCCTGCTCGCCACAACCAGAGAAAGCCCACAGCAACGAAGACCCAACACAGCCAAAAATAAACAAATTAAAAAAAAAAAGAAAAGGGAAGAAGAACTGGGTCACAGAAGAAAAACAAAGAATAGGAAGTCCCAAATAATAAAATTGCTTCAATGCAGAACCAGGCTGGGACCCCAGATAGTAATAGAAGTAGAGGCTTGGTGAAGGTGGTAATTCATTGTCTGGCCTGGTATATATGTGGTGGTCCAGGTAAGAACTGGTCCCAGAAGGCCAGAGGTTTCAAGGTTGGCACAGGAAGATGGGCAAGAGTTGGAAATTCTAAGTCCACGGTAAGATACAATATTATAAGAAACGCTGCAAGCCAGAAGGGAGTGGCAGGATATACTTAAAGTGATGAAGGAGAAAAACCTACAACCAAGATTACTCTACCCAGCAAGGATCTCATTCAGATTTGATGGAGAAATTAAAACCTTTACAGACAAGCAAAAGCTGAGAGAGTTCAGCACCACCAAACCAGCTTTACAACAAATGCTAAAGGAACTTCTCTAGGCAAGAAACACAAGAGAAGGAAAACACCTACAATAACAAACCCAAAACATTTAAGAAAATGGGAATAGGAACATACATATCGATAATTACCTTAAATGTAAATGGATTAAATGCTCCCACCAAAAGACACAGACTGGCTGAATGGATACAAAAACAAGACCCATATATATGCTGTCTACAAGAGACCCACTTCAGACCTAGAGACACATACAGACTGAAAGTGAGGGGATGGAAAAAGATATTCCATGCAAATGGAAATCAAAAGAAAGCTGGAGTAGCAATTCTCATATCAGACAAAATAGACTTTAAAATAAAGACAATTACAAGAGACAAAGACGGACACTATATAATGATCAAGGGATCGATCCAAGAGGAAGGTATAACAATTGTAAATATTTATGCACCCAACATAGGAGCACCTCAATACATAAGGCAAATACTAACAGCCATAAAAGGGGAAATCGACAGTAACACAATCATAGTAGGGGACTTTAACACCCCACTTTCACCAATGGACAGATCATCCAAAATGAAAATAAATAAGGAAACACAAGCTTTAAATGATACATTAAACAAGATGGACTTAATTGATATTTATAGGACATTCCACCCAAAAACAACAGAATACACATTTTTCTCAAGTGCTCATGGAACATTCTCCAGGATAGATCATATCTTGGGTCACAAATCAAGCCTTGGTAAATTTAAAAAAATTGAAATCGTATCAAGTATCTTTTCCGACCACAACGCTATGAGACTAGATATCAATTACAGGAAAAGATCTGTAAAAAATACAAACACATGGAGGCTACACAATACACTACTTAATAACGAAGTGATCACTGAAGAAATCAAAGGGGAAATCAAAAAATACCTAGAAACAAATGACAATGGAGACACGACGATCCAAAACCTATGGGATGCAGCAAAAGCAGTTCTAAGAGGGAAGTTTATAGCAATACAAGCCTACATCAAGAAACAGGAAACATCTCGAATAAACAACCTAACCTTGCACCTAAAGCAATTAGAGAAAGAAGAACAAAAAAACCCCAAAGCTAGCAGAAGGAAAGAAATCATAAAGATCAGATCAGAAATAAATGAAAAAGAAATGAAGGAAACAATAGCAAAAATCAATGAAACTAAAAGCTGGTTCTTTGAGAAGATAAACAAAATTGATAAACCATTAGCCAGACTCATCAAGAGAAAAAAGGAGAAGACTCAAATTAATAGAATTAGAAATGAAAAAGGAGAAGTAACCACTGACACTGCAGAAATACAAACGATCATAAGAGATTACTACAAGCAACTCTATGCTAATAAAATGGACAACCTGGAAGAAATGGACAGATTCTTAGAAATGCACAACCTGCCGAGACTGAACCAGGAAGAAATAGAAAATATGAACAGACCAATCACAAGCACTGAAATTGAAACTGTGATTAAAAATCTTCCAACACACAAAAGCCCAGGACCAGATGGCTTCACAGGCGAATTCTATCAAACATTTAGAGAAGAGCTAACACCTATCCTTCTCAAACTCTTCCAAAATATTGCAGAGGGAGGAACACTCCCCAACTCATTCTACGAGGCCACCATCACCCTGATACCAAAACCAGGCAAAGATGTCACAAAGAAAGAAAACTACAGGCCAATATCACTGATGAACATAGATGCAAAAATCCTCAACAAAATACTAGCAAACAGAATCCAACAGCACATTAAAAGGATCATACACCATGATCAAGTGGGGTTTATTCCAGGAATGCAAGGATTCTTCAATATACGCAAAACAATCAACGTGATACATCATATTAACAAATTGAAGGAGAAAAACCATATGATCATCTCAATAGATGCAGAGAAAGCTTTCGACAAAATTCAACACCCATTTATGATAAAAGTCCTGCAGAAAGTAGGCATAGAGGGAACTTTCCTCAACATAATAAAGGCCGTATATGACAAACCCACAGCCAACATTGTCCTCAATGGTGAAAAACTGAAACCATTTCCACTAAGATCAGGAACAAGACAAGGTTGCCCACTCTCACCACTATTATTCAACATAGTTTTGGAAGTGTTAGCCACAGCAATCAGAGACGAAAAAGAAATAAAAGGAATCCAAATCGGAAAAGAAGAAGTAAAGCTGTCACTGTTTGCAGATGACATGATACTATACATAGAGAATCCAAAAGATGCTACCAGAAAACTACTAGAGCTAATCAATGAATTTGGTAAAGTAGCAGGATACAAAATTAATGCACAGAAATCTCTTGCATTCCTGTATACTAATGATGAAAAATCTGAAAGTGAAATTAAGAAAACACTCCCGTTTACCATTGCAACAAAAAGAATAAAATACCTAGGAATAAACCTACCTAAGGAGACAAAAGACCTGTATGCAGAAAATTATAGGACACTGATGAAAGAAATTAAAGATGATACAAATAGATGGAGAGATATACCATGTTCTTGGATTGGAAGAATAAACATTGTGAAAATGACTCTGCTACCCAAAGCAATCTACAGATTCAATGCAATCCCTATCAAACTACCACTGGCATTTTTCACAGAACTAGAACAAAAAATTTCACAATTTGTATGGAAACACAAAAGACCCCGAATAGCCAAAGCAATCTTGAGAACGAAAAATGGAGCTGGAGGAATCAGGCTCCCTGACTTCAGACTATATTACAAAGCTACAGTAATCAAGACAGTTTGGTACTGGCACAAAAACAGAAATATAGATCAATGGAACAGGATAGAAAGCCCAGAGATAAGCCCACGCACATATGGTCACCTTATCTTTGATAAAGGAGGCAAGCATATACAGTGGAGAAAAGACAGCCTCTTCAATAAGTGGTGCTGGGAAAATTGGACAGGTACATGTAAAAGTATGAAATTAGAACACTCCCTAACACCATACACAAAAATAAACTCAAAATGGATTAAAGACCTAAGTGTAAGGCCAGACACTATCAAACTCTTAGAGGAAAACATAGGCAGAACACTGTATGACATAAGTCACAGCAAGATCCTTTTTGACCCAGGTCCTAGAGAAATGGAAATAAAAACACAAATAAACAAATGGGACCTAATGAAACTTAAAAGCTTTTGCACAGCAAAGGAAACCATAAACAAGACCAAAAGACAACCCTCAGAATGGGAGAAAATATTTGCAAATGAAGCAACGGACAAAGGAGTAATCTCCAAGATTTACAAGCAGCTCATGCAGCTCAATAACAAAAAAACAAACAACCCAATCCAAAAATGGGCAGAAGACCTAAATAGACATTTCTCCAAAGAAGAGATACAGATTGCCAACAGACACATGAAAGAATGCTCAACATCATTAATCATTAGAGAAATGCAAATCAAAACTACAATGAGGTATCATCTCACACCGGTCAGAATGGCCATCATCAAAAAATCTAGAAACAATAAATGCTGGAGAGGGTGTGGAGAAAAGGGAACACTCTTGCACTGTTGGTGGGAATGTAAATTGATACAGCCACTATGGAGAACAGTATGGAGGTTCCTTAAAAAACTAAAAATAGAACTACCATATGACCCAGCAATCCCACTACTGGGCATATACCCTGAGAAAACCATAATTCAGAAAGAGTCATGTACCAAAATATTCATTGCAGCTCTGTTTACAATAGCCAGGACATGGAAGCAACCTAGGTGTCCATCATCGGATGAATGGATAAAGAAGATGTGGCACATATATACAATGGAATATTACTCAGCCATAAAAAGAAATGAAATGGAGGTGTTTGTAATGAGGTGGATGGAGTTAGAGTCTGTCATACAGAGTGAAGTAAGTCAGAAAGAGAAAAACAAATACAGTATGCTAACACATATATATGGAATCTAAGGGGAAAAAAAAAAAAAAAAAAAAAGAGGTCATGAAGAACCTAGTGGCAAGATGGGAATAAAGACACAGACCTACTAGAGAATGGACTTGAGGATATGGGGAGGGGGAGGGGTGAGATGTGACAGGGTGAGAGAGTGTCATGGACATATATACACTACCAAATGTAAAATAGATAACTAGTGGGAAGCAGCCGCATAGCACAGGGAGATCAGCTCGGTGCTTTGTGACCACCTAGAGGGGTGGGATAGGGAGGGTGGGAGGGAGGGAGATGCAAGAGGGAAGAGATATGGCAACATATGTATATGTGTAACTGATTCACTTTGTTGTAAAGCAGAAGCTAGCACACCATTGTAAAGCAATTATACTTCAATAAAGATGTTTAAAAAAAAAAAAAAAAAAAGATACAATATTATAAATATTTGCTTAAACTCACTTCCCTCCAATAGACCCAGAACAAATTAGGGCTACCTGTCTCATCTCTGTATCCCCAGAGAGAAATATATATCTTCTCCTTATTTTTGACTGACTTGATTTTAATTCTATAGTAGGTAAAATGTGAAAATTTTCAGTGGTCCATACTTTATTGGGAGACCAAAGTGATTATTCACTCAGCATTGCTTTCTATACTAGTCTTTAAGTAATCACTTTGGTAGGATAGTTCTGGCATTTTGGCCTGATATCAGATGAATTTTAGCAAGAGCAAGTCATTTGAGGAATTTGGGCCTTGCTTATTCATCTAAATAATAGCGATTATTTATACTTACCTTAGTGGACCCAGAGAGAGACAAGAGCAAATGATAAATGTTAAAGCCTTTTATAAATCTAAATAAAATGTGAAATATTATTAGTGTTTTATATATTGCAAGCAGAGGTGGCAGAATGCATGCGATAATTGGTCTTTCAGGTTGAAATTTCAAAAAGGGTCTCTAGCCTTTTCCATAATAAATAAATAGACATCTGGAGGAAAGGACCTTTCTCACATGGCTACCTTCTCTGCCTCCCCGCTCCGCTCCCATGCTTCCTGCACTCTTCTCCTCACCACCCCCCACTTCTCCTGCTCCACAGAGTCTGCTCATTGCTTGTATGGCATTTGCACCAGGGAGAGAAGGGCAGGTGGAGGAGCTTGGACAGACACGTTCCTTCCATCCCCTCCTGGCAGTGTCTAACTATTTCTCATTCTTCTCATTTGGGCTGCAAAGTCAGTGAAGTACAATTTCTTTTCTACTTGGTTATCAGTCCTACATTTAACGTAAGATTCCAAATGTGTGGAAGATGAGGCCACTCACGAGACACAGAGGCACAGGACTCCGGGCATAGACTCACTGTCTCTTAACAGAAAGTTGCCGTCCACCCCTTCCTTGAGCAGCAAGGTCTCACAGTCTCGCTTGGACAGAGGGCCGTGGTAATAAGGCAGATCCATGGGGACTCCTCTTGTATCCCAAGCTGATTTGATTGCAGAAAGCCAGCCCTAATATTTTCATTGTACATTCTGTGTGGAAGATATCTAAGGATTGTTGCCGACACTTGGCCTCTGTTCACCGGTGCCAAATAGAAACGTGGAGATGTGGAGTTTTGGGTGAAGTAGAAAAGAGTAGCTTTTATTGTTTTGCCAGGCAAAGGGGGCCACAGTGGGCTAATGCCCTCAAGACTGTGTGACCCACCCTGGAGGGGGTAATGAGGAGTCTTCAAGGAGCAGGGCGTGATTAGTTCATGGATATTCTTCTGATTGGTTGGTGGTGAGGTAATCGGGAGTCAGCATCATCAACCTCTGGTTGCAACAAGTCTGGGGTCTACGTGCTTGTGGGCAGCATACAGTTAACTTCTTCCACCTGATGGGGGTTTCAGTATCTGCAAAACAGCTCAGAGGACATGGCTCAGAATATTATCTATAGTCCTTGAGGAAGAACTAAAGGTCCTTGACTTATTTAATGGCTAGAGTATTATTATTTTGTCTTGCTTGACTGTTTTTCTTTCTTTCTGTGTTTTCTCACTTTTCTGATGAAATTTGTTCTTTGACTAAAGTTTTACTACAAACAAAAGGAAGGCGGAGGACATGGGTGGGGGTCTAGTCTAGAAGGCCTGCTTGGTTACAGGATGAATAAACCTACAAAGAAATGTTAGATGTTAAATGTTAATGTTAAAACTCATTCAGTGTTTATTGTTGCTATTAACAATTCTGATATTATTACTATCTTAAAACTGTATATATTTTTTCCAGGATAAAACAAACACATTTTTACATTAGTGCTGTTAGGAACCAAGACGTTTTCTTATAAAAGAAAGAGATACGTGTAAAATCAAAGAATTTAAATAGAAAGTGGAAAAATACAAATTTTTGTCCCATTTTTTCTTTAAAGAGTATGTATTTCCTAATTCTGTCCACTGAAAATGTCTGTAAGCAATGACAATCCAATACCAATGAGTATGCTTAGAGACAAAATTGTGGTGTCTAAGTAGCATTCCCCCATTAAACGAATAAGGGATCTTTTGAGGAATGGCTGCTTTTATGTCTGTGGAAGTTTATGAACAAGTTGAGCCTGGAATACCTTCTTGTGTACGAATTCAAAGAAATTATAAAAGGCTAATGCAGACTTCCCTGGTGGCGCAGTGGTTAGGAATCCGCCCGCCAATGCACTGGGGGACACCAGTCAGTTCGAGCCCTGGTCCGGGAAGATCCCACATGCCTCGGAGAAACTATGCCCGAGAGCCGCAACTACTGAGCCCACGTACCACAACAACTGAAGCCCGTGTGCCTAGAGTCTGTGCTCTGCAACAAGAGAAGCCACCATAATGAGAAGCCTGTGCACCACAAGGAAGAGTAGCCCCCACTCGCCACAACTAGAGAAAGCCCGCGTGCAGCAACGAAGACTCAATGTAGCCAAAAATAAATAAATAAATAAAATAATAATTTTTAAAAAACAAATGTTTAAAAAAAAAGAATTAAAAAAAAAGAAAGCCTAATGCAGCCATGTCAAAAGAACAAAGGAACCAGCAAGGAGGGTCTCACATTGACCAAAGATGAGAAAATTTAAGCATCAAAGTAATAATTGCAGTTGACACACATTGCATATACAAAAATTCATGAGTTTATAATGATACGTAAAAGAGAAAGAGTGAAAGAGAGAAACTTCCCTCAAAAAAAAAAAAAAAAAAACCAGGAGGAGGTGAGGGCCACTGACTTCTGTAGATTAGAAGATATTTATGAGGTCCAATAACAAAATGCAGCACAAGGATCTTGTTTAGATTCTGATGAAAACAAAACCAACTACAAATAGTTTCCTGCCATTGGGAGAACTTGGAATACAGACTAGACATTATATAATACCAATGAATTATTTTCATTTTTTTAGTTGTGATAATGGCATGGAGATTATGTAAGAAATGTATGTATATTTTAAAACACACTTTGAAATACAAAGATGATGGCATGATATCTAGGATTGTCTTTAAAATGGGGGTAAGAGGAGAATTTAACTTTTAAAATAGCTTAACAATCACATCAAAACCATTTGTTAAAGCATATCAGGTTCTCTAAAGTGCCATCTTCATATTTGTGAACTCTTTCTGACTTTAAGGACAGAATCTGAGGCAGATGTCAGGGCCAATCAAGAGACAGTAACTAGGGATGTGCTTAGCAAAAATGATGCACATGGGAACTAACAGCATCTCATCATGTTATCTGTGCTGTGAAACAGAACTTCCTGTTCTCTTGTGTCTTCCTCTTATTTCCTTGAGATCTTCAGGGCAAACCAGCTCAGTCCTGCCAGCATGAGACCTGCTCAGCTTCTCCTCCTCCTCCTGCTTCTCCAGTCTCCAGGTGAGTGGGTCAGAGGCTCCTCCCCTGTAGCTTGACCTTCCAAGGGGCAGAGGGTCCACATGGGCACTGCCTGGGAAGGACTTTCCCAGAATTGAGAGCCCCTTGTCAGAGAGATTGGGAGACCAGGCAGAAAAAAGCAGGTGAATGACTCAAGGACATGAGAGAGAAAGACCTATTAGATAGTGAAGGAGAGAAAGAAGGAGGAGGAAAAGAGAATGTTGGGGGTACATAGAATCATGACATTGTGAATGTCAGAGGTGAAAGGCTTTACATTTTATCTCCATTATTTTATAAAAGAGAAGAGGCCTGGAGGAATCAACAGGCTTCTCCAAAACTGCACGGGAAGAGGCAGGATCCTCTAGAGACTGTCCTCTAGAGATCGTTATATCATACACCACTGAGCCACCAGAACTACAGCGATAGCAAAACCCCAGCTGCGATGTGGTGGAGCATTTCATAAATAGGAAGTCATGAGAGTTAAAATTTAGGGATAAGGAAAAAGAGGGGCTGGGCAGTGTAAGGCTGGGCCCTGACTTCCCCTGCCATCTCCCTTCTAAGCTTCCAGGGCCAATAGCCCTCAGTAGGAATCCAGTCCCCAGGTTGGAGAACATGATCCCAGCAGGAGGGAGAGTAAGCATTGCCCAGTTCCAGCTCCAGCCAAAGCACCACTGCTAGGTCTCACATTCTTCTGGGCACCAACCTGGTAGGGCTATGACTGACTGGGAGACTTAGGGAAAAGGGAGGGTATCAGGACCAGTTTTTATAGTCATTTCCTTCCTTGTGTTCACAGTTTCACAAATCAGCTCAACCCCATTGATTGTGAACGGGGTCCTGGGGGAGTCTGTAACTCTTACCCTGAAGTTTCTTGTGGAAGAGAAGATCACGTCCATCACCTGGCTTCATGATGGAAAATCTATCGTCTTCACAGAGCCAAATGAAGCGCTAAACCAGGTGACTGACCCAAAGCAGAAAGATCGATTGAATGTCACCGAGTCCTACTCCTTGCAACTCAGCAACCTGACGATGGCAGACACAGGAACTTACACAGCCATGATAAGCACACTGACCTCTTCACTGTTTACCAATTATGATCTGAGAATCTTCAGTGTGTAAAGGCATAGAGGACCAATTCCCTACTGGTCAGGGTGAATAAGGCCACCGTCTATGCTGGGGCCGGGGTGGGGGGGCTAGATGGCCCTTGGTAAAGATTGTCCATTGGTTTCACTCTTTTGGGGTGTCCAGAACCTCTCTTAGGTAGATCTTTCTCATCCCTTTTCTTATTCTTTTTTGTTCTCTTCAGTTGTCAGCAAAGTCTGGCTGATGGCCCTGGTTGTGGCTGGTTAAAAAGCATCACACAACTTGCTTCTTCCTCCATTCAGCCCCTTAAGGGCTGGAATTGGAAGAGTCAGAAATCTTTTCTCCAAAGGGTTGTGGATTCCTTGCTATGTTCTCTCCCATTTATTCCCTGTGTCCTCTCCTCCTGGGATGGCCTAGTAAGGCCCCTTATTGCTATTTGTATCTTTTAAAACTATTGCTTCAAGCAGAGTGACTGCCAAGGCCTCAAGTTCGAGTGGATTCCTTCATCTGTGAGCACAGCACCTGTAATGTCACCTTGAGGTGTTCTGTGGAGGTAGGAGGAGAGAACACCATATATGTGTGGACACCAATGGGACCAAGGGCCATTCTGCCCCAGGAAGGATCAGTCCTCAGTGCCTCCCAGAACTCCTGTGATCTGAATTGGACCTACACCTGCACAGCTATGAATCCTGTTAGCAAGAGTATCTCTAGCCTCAACCTTGTTAGGCAGCTTTGTGCAGGTAACTGGCCCCTTCTAGCCTTTCTAGGGCTTCTGGGAAATGCTTTGAGAATCTTTACAAAGAGCTGGAGGGAGTAGATGCCAGCTCTCAGCACCTACCAACAACACCCCTTCCACTTATACACACATGCTCTGATCCCTCTCACTCTACTTTCTCTCTTTCAGGTTCCGAAGCAGCTGCAGGCACTTTCTTCCCAGTGACATGGATTCTCCTAGCGAAGGGGCTTCTTCTCCTTATATTGCTGGGGGAAATAGGAACTTGGTACATCCAGACACAGGTACTCAGAAAACCTTTTATGTCATCTCAGGGCAATGAAAACCGCTAGTGCCCCAAGGAGAGCCAGGCTGTGTCCTGGATGAGACCATCACTCCTCCATGGCTCAGTTAAGTCACATTTACTGACGTGTAGTCCTTTCAAGGTGTGGTACTATAGAATGTCAAAGATCAATGGGATTTTTATCCCATTCATATCTTGTCATGTGTGAACCCATGTGCATGCACATTGCATGAGAATGAGGAAGTTTGAGCAAGAAAGGCTAAAATAACTGCATAAAAACCCTATGTCATCTATTCTAAGAAGAATTTTCCCCAATAATTTAAGGTTTCTGAAATCAAGGTGAGTCAAAATATTAGTGTGTATAACTAAAAGACTTAGGGTGCTTTTCTCTTGAAAGGCTTTTATTAAAGTGATCCTGCATTTAAAAGTCAATGGTGTCTTAGAATTCTTAAAATACTGTAGCTGTAATACAAAGGCAGAGTTTCCTATAGAGGCACATACAGATTTGAGGACTGAAATTTCTAAAGTATAGGGCAATTTAAGTGAACTTTCAAGAATGCTGCTGGTTAGAGATGAGAGAAGAGGGGGTAATCAGGGCCATGCTAGCCCACTGGAGTGAAATCATAATCATCAATAAGCTCCAACTATAGGTAAGTGCTATAATATGTTATGGTGTACACCAGAAACTAATACAACATTGTAAATCAACTATACTTCAATTAGAAAAAAAAAGAAGATGACCCTAAGAGGGACTGAGTAACTTCGCCCAACTCATACAGCTGTAAGTGATGAAGTCAGATAGGTTGAGTGACTTAGTGGATTAATAAGGTAGTCTAAGATGCAGCAGCAAATAGACTCCTAAAGTTTCAGTAACATACACAGTAGATTTTACGTCTTGCTCACATAAAAGTCCTGGATGGAAGTTCACATCAGCAGACCAACTTGTTTCCACATGGTCTTTCAGGGACCCCTGCTGACATTGCATCTTCAACACACGGCTCCCCATGGCACCCTTGGCATCAATACTGCAATCTGGGGAAAGTGAGCACTGAGACCACACATGGGAGATTCCTAGGACCAAGTCTGGAAGTGGCACACATTATTTTGGACCAAATTTCATTAAAGACAACATAATTATATAGCCATACTTAAGTGAAAGAGAGTTTGATAAGTCATCTAACTGTATGCCCAAAGAGGAAGTTGATTTTGGTGGCTAAAACATACTAAAATAATGTTTCTCTTAAAAAGCTAAACTTTAGCATTGGATGGTGACCAATTCAACAGAAATTCCAATGGGGTGTGATAAGTAATATGTTGGAGGAACTCTGGTGCAGAACAAGATTGTACGATGAGGGACCTAATCTACTATAGGGGATTAGGGAAGGTCTTTCAGAGAACACTTTTTAAAAATGTCCTTAATAATTTTTTATTGTGGTAAAATACTTACAATTTACCATCTTAACCATTTGCAAGTATATAGTTCAGTGGCAATAAGTACATTCATGGTGTTGTGTTCCATCACCATCATACATCCACAGAACTCTTTATTTTGCAAAACAGAAATTGTACCCCTTAAACAATAACTCTCCATTCCCCCCCACCTGAGTCCCTGGCCACCACCATTCTACTTTCTGTCTCTATAAATTTGACTACTCTAGGTGCTTCAGATAAGTGAAATTATATAGTATTTGTTCTTTTGTGACTGGCTTATTTCATTTAGCATAGAGTCCTCAAGGTTCATCCAAGTTGATGAATTTCCTTCTTTTTAAGGCTGAATAATGTTCTATTTTGTGTGTGTGTGTGTGTGTGTGTATCATATATATCACATTTTGTTTTTTCACTCATCCATCAGTGGACAGTTGGGTTGGGTTTCTTTCACATTTTAAGGTGTATCTGAGCACATTACTTTGCATTCATTCTATCATATGCTTGATAGAATAGTTAATCACTCTATCATATGCTTGATTGAAACAAATAAAAAACTCACTTCAGTTCTACACTCAAAAAAAAAATGCACTCCCCTCTATTTCATGTCACTCCTATTTCATACCACAATTACTTTTGTGGTACTTTTCTTACTGTTTTCAAATTAATCTCCTTTTTGTCTTTCTCCCTTCCTAAGTTTTGAATGCCTCAAGACCAAACGTATCTTTATATCCCCTGGTGCCCAGCTAGCATGGTTCCATACACACAGTAGGTGCTTAGCGAAGTTTGCCATCAGCAACCCTTCTTTCTCCTCTCCTGTCCTGGATCCCCTCCCTGGGCCTGTCTCAGGCATTTCCTTGACACACATATCTCATTGTTGTACTACTCATCTCCTTCACCAGTCTGCCTTCTGAATTTTCCCATAGTTCCCCTGATGAATTGAGATACTGGAATGTACATTAACAACAGGGGAATAGGAGACTTTCTCCCAAGTAAAATATAGCATCTCCTAAGTATAAAACCTTTTTTTTTTGCCTGGGCCCTCAGAGACAGTTCAGTTGCCTCATTGACTAACCCAGGAGTAACTCCAGGTTGTACTGAAGCTCTCTCCAGCACTTGAAATTTAGATAGAATTTCCTTGATCTTTTAATTTAATGAGTTGGGGAAGCATCCCCAAGATTTCTACAAATCCCCAAGAACTAACTTTCTCCTGGAGAGCAGAGGAGTTAGGAGCATCCTGAGAAGCTGGCATGTGTATATCATATGTGTAAAGCTGCAGTAGGTGTCAAGATAAAATGGCACAGTTGATGGAGCTGTCTCATGAATAGGATGGGGGCAGGGATGGGATCAGGAAGGGTGGCATGATACAAAATACTGCATCTAATTTGTAAGAGCAGAAAATATTTCACAAAGGAGTGGCATTTGAGATATTGATCTTGAAAGATGGAAAGACTTTTTTTAATAGGAGGAGGAATACAGGTAATGGGATAGCATTATTGTTATTTATTGAGCATCTCCTATGTTCCAGGTGCTTTGTGTGCTAACTCAATAAATATCCCCAACAATAGTAGGAAGTGGGCATGGTTACCCCCATTATTCAGATTAAGAAGGAATTCCATTAATACTATATTTCCCTATTTTTATTCTCTCTCTAAATGTTACTACTATCGAGCTAGTCTCCCCAAAGCTGGAGATTATTCAAAATTCCTTCTCATTTACCCCTACATCCAATGATTAATCATGTTCTTTCCACCTAAATAGTCTTGTATCCATTCCTTCCCATCCATATGCATGACATAACTTAAATTTAGACTCTCATCATCTTTTCTGAGTGGTTCAATTATTTCTCTGCTAAGCCATACCTCTAGTTTTACCCCTTCCAAATCACCAGCATGATCTTTCTGAAATAAAAAAAATGATATTTATTTCCCTACTGGAATGTATGAGTTAGGATGGTTTACATTGCATATAACAGAAAACTTATCTCAAATTGATTCAATAAGGAAATTCAATAGGGAATCTTGGCTCATGTAACATGAACTTCAGAGGGAAGGCAGACTTCCGTGTTGACTTACTCTGGTGGTTCCAGTACTGTTTCCCTGCAGTTCTCTTATGTCTGCCTTTCCCACTGTGAGTTTTGTTCTTCAGGCTGGTTGCAAGGTGACTGCAGCAGTTTTGGTACTCACAATTACAATATGATGTTCATGGAGAGAGAAAAAAACTGCCTCTTCCTTCCTTTCTTAGGAGGGAGAAAACTTTACCCAGAAGCTTCCAGCAAATTCAAATTTCATTAGATCATATTTCATCATGTGTACAACTCCTGAACCTGTCTCTCTGGTTAAGGGAATCCATCCATGGATTGGTTTAGAGATCCTGAACCCACCACTGGCAAGGTGTATGGAGTTATTAAAATAGCTTAGAGTATTTATGACCTGATCCCAGAGACAGGAGTCAATCTTCATGCCACTTGGATGGCACACGATGGAGGCGGTGCAAAGTTGATATTGCGTAGAAAGTCATGAGATCATTAGCATAGGTAGGATGCAAATTCCTTAGCCCAACTGATAAGGGCTTTTGAGTTTTGGCCTCTGCATGTCTCTCAGGACTATTTCCCTTCTGCTTTTCTTTGCATACATAAGATCCAGCTATATGGAACTACCTGCACTTCCCCAAAGAGAACATGGTCTTTCAAATGACCCCATTTATATATATTTATATTTACATTTACATCTATGTCTATATTTATGCCATATATTTTCCACTTCCTGGAATACCAGTCTCCTTTGATTAACTGACAAACATAACCTTCAAGATCAAACTTAAATACCTTCTCCCACATGAAGCCTTCCTTGATCTCTTGGACAAGTTTGACCAATGACTCCTCTGTGGCTATAACTGTTCACACTTCAAATATTGCTCACTTTTTTTGCAATTATTTGTTTTCTTTTTCTCCTCAACAAGATCGTGAGCTCCTAGAAGGCAGGGTCTATGTCTTCTCTGTTTCTCTCTCTACCGCTTAGTAGAATTCCTAGAACATACTATATACTCATAAATATCTCTTGAATGAATGAAGCTTGCCCTCAACATCACTGTTTCCCCTCACCTTGTAGGATCCCCTTGCCTGGTTTTCCTAGCCCTGGCCAGGCTACCCAGTGCTGCCTTGCTGGTCCTCAGATCTTGTATTTTCACACTTCGGTATAAGACCTGTACTGGGTATCGCTCCCAGGAGCAGTTATTTCTCTAGTTGGGTAACTCTCCAGGTAAACTAATCCACTTACAAGTGCTAGTGGTAAAGACCCCCTCCCAGATTTGTACTTATTTCTTTCACCATGTCCTTCAGTGATAATGTCTCTGCCTCTTTGCCTGCCCTTTGAGTGTCTCTAATGGACATTGTTACCAGGCCGGAGGATAAATTTGGATACATCACTGGATCACTGCGATAGCCTCCTACTATCTTTCTGCTTCTCATTTTGCCCCTTTTCAGTCTATTCTCAATACACTCATCAAAGTGATCTTTTAAAAGTTTAGTCAGATTCATGTCTTTCTGTCGCTCAAAATTTTGCAAATGGTTTTTCCTTTCACTCACAGTAAACACCAAGGACCCTACTGGGCTACAGAGTCTGCATGACCTGTTCCCCTACACCTCATCTCTCTGGCCTCATCTCCTACTCTGCCTCATGCTCACTCTGCTCCAGCCACACTGGCCTCTTAATCGCTCCTGAACACACCAGGCATGCCTCTGAACCAAAGCCTTTGTACTGGCTCTTCTCATTGCTGGACTGCTCCTTCCTTGTTCACATGGATAATTCTCTCACTTCCTCCAAGTCTTTGTTCAAATGTCATCTTCTCAATGAGGCCAACCCTTACTGCTTTCTGTAAAACTGCAGCTTCCTGCATACCATGTCCATGAACTCTTGGTTCTCCTTACTCTGCTTTTTCTTTTTCATTTTTACCATTGCACTTATACCTTTCACATGTACTATGTAATTTACTAATTTATTTATTAAGTTCATTGTTATTGTCTGAGTGGGGTAAAACGTAAGCTGAACAAAAAGTCAGGGATCTTTATTTTGTTCACTGATATATCCCAAGTCCTAGAATAGTGTCTGTTCTATGGGTGTATCATAAATGTATGTGGAATGAATGAATGAAAGAATGAATGAGTGGATTATCCAGACACCTTTTTTTTTTTGACAACTTTTTCACAGTGGTCCTCCTGAGAACAAAGAGGACATGGATTTGCAGAATGCAGTGGTAGAATACATTTTGATACTCACTAAAAGGAGTTATGTTCACAGAAAAAGCTCAAAACACAAGCCACTCATATCTTATTATCCAAACTCACTAGAAACTTGCAAAATGTATCATTTGAGCAGTGCTACTGTAAAACTCCGTGAATTGAGAATGTTCAGCCAAACCATTCGCATATATTCTACACCCACTGTATCCATTTCTTCCTCTCTCTTTAACAACTTTACAATCCAGCTTCTGTTTCTTTAATAACTGTATTTATGCTGTGCTTATACTCAGTCTGATTCTATGATTTTTTGTTTAGCTCCCCAAGGCATCTGCTGAGAACCTCCAGTTTAAGAACTACTTCTCAAAGGTAAGAACTCTATTGTACTACTTTTTTTTTTTAATCCCTAGTACCTAATACAGGATATTGCACAGAGCAGGTATTCAATAAAAGTTCACTGAATGCATGAGTGGAGTCTCACCCTCTTTCAGTACATTTTCTGCATTATACCACATGAATGATTTTACAACATATTTGATGTGCATGGCTTCAGCATCCTTGAATGACCTCAACTCTAAATACATATGCCTCTGAAACCCAAACTCCTATCAAAATATAGAACCTTACTGGACTTCCCTGGTGATCCAGTGGCTAAGACTCCATGCTCCCAATGCAGGGGGCCTGGGTTCGATCCCTGGTCAGGGAACTAGATCCTGCATGCATGTCGCAACTAAAGATCCCGCATGCCACAACTAAGACCTGGTGCAGCCAAATAAATAAATAAATATTTTTAAAAAATATATAGAACTTTACCATCATCCCTAAGAGTTTACTTGTGTCCCATCTCAGTTAATTCCTGCCCCCATGCCCACCAGAGACAATCACTATTCTGATCTTTTTATTTACTATAGATTAGTTTTGACTGCTCAACAATTTTCTATAAATGGAATCATAAGGTAAGTATGCATTTTTGTAAGGCTTTTTTCATTCAGTATAATTTTGCCAATATCTTGTTTAGGATATCTGCAATTATGTTCATGAGTGAGATATAAATTTCCTTTCTTGAACTGTCCTTCTTCTGGTTTTAGTATAAAGATTATTTTTTCTCTCCCCATGTTGGTTTCTTCCTTTTGCCCAACAGCTAATACAATGATTTATACATAGTGAATGAAAAAATAGATAAATAAATGGAGCTATAATAATTTCATAGTTGTTCTGATCTAGCAAACTCATAGTCCGTGTCAAACTCTAAGGCTGTTCGTAAAAAGGAACAAAATTGGCTCATTTGCAGAGATGTGGATGGACCTAGAGACTGTCATACAGAGTGAAGTAAGTCAGAAAGAGAAAAACAAATATTGTATATTAATGCATATATGTGGAATCTAGAAAATGGTACAGATGAACCAGTTTGCAAGGCAGAAATAGAGACACAGATGTAGAGAAAAAACGTATGGACACCAAGGGGGGGAAAAGGTGGGTGGGCTGAATTGGGAGATTGGGATTGACATATATACACTAATATGTATAAAATAGATAACTAATGAGAACCTGCTGTATAGCACAGGAAACTCTACTTCACTTTGCTGTACAGTAGAAACTAACACAACATTGTAAAACAGCTATACCCCAATTAAAAAATACAAAAATTCTAAGGCTGTTCAGTTAAGAATGGCAATACCATTAAATTGAACACTGGAAAGTTAGTCTTGACCAGATCCCAATGGCAAACTTGTTAATAACAATCAAATTATAACTTTAATAATAATAAACAAAACATTTTTATTATATATTGCAGCTTACACTACTGGTTGCCACACAATATTCATCCATCGTTAACACCTTTAAAGCAGTGGCCACTCTGAAGTGCATTTTAACATTTTAACCAGGACAAAACAGATATATATTCAGATTAAAAATATCTCCCTCACAAGGAAGAGAAAAAAATTTTTTGTAACTATGTGTGTTGACAGATGTTAACTAGACATTGTGGTGATCATTTCTCAATATATACAAATGTTGAATCATTACACTGTACATCTGAAACTAATATAATGTTATATGTCAATTATAATTTTAAAAAAAGAAAGAAAGAAAAGCTCCCATACAGTCCCATCACTGCTTGGTAACTTCTGAGACTGTAACTCATCGCACATGGAAAATGTCAGGCAGAAGTCACCAGTGGGTCCTGAAATTTTAGTCCAGTCAATAATCTTGTTCTATAAACCTCATGCAAACATCTATTTGGTGTCCCAGTCCTTCCTGACATCTGTCTTAGTCAGTTCATGCTTCTGTAATGAAATACCATAAACTGGATGGCTTATAAACACCAGGAATTTATTTCTTCCAGTTCTGGAGGCTAGATGTCTGAGATCAGTGTGCCAGCATGGTCAGGTTTTGGTGAGAGCCCTCTTCTGGGTTGTAGACTGCCAGGTTCTTGGTGTATCCTCACATGGTAGAGAGCAGAGCACAGGAAGCAAGCTTTTGTGACTCTTATAAGGGCACTAATCTCATGCATGAGGGCTCCATCCTTATGACATCATCTAATCCTAATTATTTCCTAAAGGTCCTGTCTCCTAATACAACACACTGGGGGTTAGGGTTTCAACGTATGAATTTTGGGGGGACACAAGCATTCAGTCCATAACAGCACTCATTCCCTCCCTGTATACCCAAAGCAAAGTGGGTGGTGAATATATAACGGACAAGCCTACAGATATTTCTTGAGTGTCTATTATTATCAGCTATAAGAAACATTTCCTTCCCTGGCAATTCATGTGAGCATAGATATAAAAAGCTACATAGAATGAATATCAGTGGAATAATATCAGCAAGAATTCTGCAAAAGATTAAAGAGGGGAGACCCTGGCAGGATGGCATCATCAAAGACAGAAAATTTCATGGTGGAGGAGAACTTGGAGCTGAGCCTTTAGAAAGTGTTTAAGCTTTTGTGGTACACAGAATATTCCAAAGAACACACAGATTACAAAGTGCTTTCATACACAGACCTGTGAGGTAGGTTTCATTACTATGAAGACCAGTGGCTTCTATCTTGGCTACCTAACTCATGGACTGAAAAAATGGAATGACCTAGAACTAGGAACAGAAGAAGATAAGTGGACTGCCAAATGAACTGGGTGTGAAAATATCTTCTTGATCTGGGTGTCACTTACCTGGGTGTTTTCACTTTGTGAAAATTCATTCATCTATATACCCACAACTTGGACATATTTCTATATATGTTATATTTTAATCTATAATTTTACTTCAAAATACTTCTTCATTTAATTTACATATTAGAAAATCATCTTTACATCTCTAGAAGACTTAAGGGGGTTGGTCATTCACAAATTGGAATAAATTGGTTTATCATTAGTGTTACCAGAGCCCAGTGTAAGCTAGCTGTGTAACTTTGGGCAAGTTACTTAGCTTCTTAATGCCTCAGTTTCCTCATCTGTAAAATGAAGACAGTAATAGTATGTCCACTTTAAGGGGTGGATCTGAAGATTAAATTAGTTAATGTATCAATATATAAAGTGTGCAGAGCAATGCCTAGCACATATAAGTATTTTAAAGAAAGAAAAATAAAAAGCAGGTGTTCTTGGCTTATTTCACTCTTGTAGTCACAAAAATCTAAATCAGAGTTTACAACCAGGTTCCATGAAAACTTCACATGTGGCTTCAGCAAGAAATTGTGATTGAAAACTTATCATTTTTGTATGTCGTGTGCTGCTCAGTACTAGTGCTTACAGTGAGGGATGGTGACCCAACAGCCCTACTAGCAATTTCATTAAGAGGTCTTTTGGTCCCACTGGTTGGCTCACAGTAGGAGCATGTTCATTAAATTGACTTATTCTCGGTTTTCAATGTGGTAATTGGTGAGTGCTGACCACATGGAAGGGAGGACTGTAGGCTTGATGATGTCAGCCTCTCCTTTCCAAATTGCCTCCCCCCAACCTCCTCTTATAAGCCACCAAGCCACCAACTGCCTTAAAAGTGGTGAGCAAACTCTACTAGCGTAATAGAGAATCACAGGGAAATTTTCATTCTAAAGAAGGAATTTTGGTGTGTCACAACTCAGCTGTTCCCTGCAGCTTTGCTATTGTTGTAAACATTGCAAAATATGGATTATCTGTTGAAGTAAATTGTATTGTAAAGTTTTCATATTTCTTGCAATTTTCTCATTTAGTTATATTTTTATACCCTTCCATTTTATATTATATTAACAGTTATGTTTTACCAACACGACCAATGATCACATGACAATTTTTGAAGATGAGTCATAAGATAAAAGAGTAAGAGTTTAGACCTAGGCCTGTGGAAAGTTCTGCTGAGGTCAATGACAAAAATTACAGTCATTTGAATAATTTCACTGCACTGGTGCAATAAAGGACATAAAAGAAGTTCATCTTTACAGTAAAGGCTGATTATCAATGGGTTTTACATGGGCTGGTAATCCAAGTTGTCCTAGACCGTTTTGGTAGGCTCATAATGACTCTTAAAAATAGGTCCACTTCTATTCCCCAGAACTTGTGAATGTCACTTTGGAAAAAGGGTCTTTGCAAACATGACTGATGATTTTAAGATGAGGAGATTATCTCGTATTATATGGTGGTCCCTAAATGCAATCACATGTTCTTGTAAGAGGGAGACAAGAAGGAGAGTTGATACAGAGAAGAAGGTGATAAGAAGGCCGAGCAGAGTTAACATTCACAGTTTCCAGGGATATCTTTGGGGGCTATTATTCAGTCTACTGCATGTAGTATGAGAAACTGAGAAGGTTCCACTCTCAAACAGTACAACAAATCAACATAGTAATGCCAAGTCACATGATACTGAAGAGGTTTTGTGTAAAAAACTGAAGAATGGGGGGCTTCCCTGGTGGCGCAGTGGTTGAGAATCTGCCTGCTAATGCAGGGGACACGGGTTCGAGCCCTGGTCTGGGAAGATCCCACATGCCGCGGAGCAACTAGGCCCGTGAGCCACAACTACTGAGCCTGCGCGTCTGGAGCCTGTGCTCCGCAACAAGAGAGGCCGCGATAGTGAGAGGCCCGCGCACCGCAATGAAGAGTGGCCCCCGCTTGCCACAACTAGAGAAAGCCCTCACACAGAAACGAAGACCCAACACAGCCAAAAATTAATTAATTAATTAATTAAAAAAAAAAACACTGAAGAATGAGAATTTCTTCATCCAAGTTGATGAGTTAACAGGTTTCAGAAATAAATATGCTGTAGCACTTGTAAGATTTTTTAATGATATATTTAAGAAAACATTTTCTACTGCAAAGGGTAGAACAAAACAAGAAAAGTCCAGGAAATATTAAGTGTCTCTGTGTCTAGAAAAGATAGTTATCTTGGAGGCACTCTATTGGCAAGTATAACTAGTGGTGTCCCATGATGGCTGGTTCCACATCAGGTTTCATCCTTTGTTGTTTAAAAAAAAAAAATGCTGATGTTATCACAGCAGACTGCCTTCTTCAAAGAGAGGTGCTATTGAAAAACTCTTGGAGATGATACAAAAACTTATGGTGATGTTACAAAAATGCTTAACTTTATTAAACAGAGACCTGTTCACTCAAAAATGTTTAAAAGCCTGAGTAAACACCCAGACAAAGAACATAAGTCTCCTGCTACACACAGATATCTGGTGTCTGGCAAAGGAAGACTTCTCAACAGGGGGCTTGAGATGAAAGGTGAATTGCAGGACCCCTTTCAAGAAAATAGGAGGCCAGAATTTGCTGGGTGCTTTGAAGATGAAGAATGGCTACAGAAACTAGCCTTCTTAGCAGACATTTTTGATCCCACGAGCAAGGTGAATTAAGTCTCTGTAAGGCCCTGAAGAAAATGTATGGACTTAAGTGACAAGATTCTTGTATTTAAAAGGAAACTGAGTCTTTGGAAAAATCACATTGTAAAAGGAAATTTCACACTGTTTTCACTGCTGCTTGGGATTAGAAGAAACCAGCGAGTTTCAAGTCTTACTAAAAATGACCTGGAAGTATTAGAGAAAAAACTGAACAGTTTTTTTTCTTTTTTCCAATCCAAATGGATGACTGGGTGAGGAACCTTTTTTTTTTCCCCCCTGAATCTTCTGTGCTTGGCTTTGAGAGAAGAGAAAGTACTTTGTGATCCACAGTCTGATCACACACAAAAGATGAGATGTACTGTCTGAGCCCTAGACAAGTTTTGGATTTTGGCAAAATAAGGGTATCTTGCCATTCATAGAAAAACAATAAACATTTTGCTGCAGTATTCAACTACTTACATGGGTAAGAATGTTTTTTCTGGTATGCCAAGCATCAAGAGGAGGGACAAAAATGATCTTATTTTACTTTATTTATTTTTTATTAATTTTTATTGGAGTATAGTTGCTTTACAATGTTGTGTTAGTTTCTGCTGTACAGCAAAGTGAATCAGTTATACATATATCCACTCTTTTTTAGATTTCCTTCTCATTTAGGTCACCACAAATCAAAAAATGATCTCATTTCATTTAAAAATGAAATCCATTCATGCTTATCTCAAGTTCAACTGAGAATTAAATATTTGTTTAGCAAAAAAAAAAAAAATCTAGCATAGATTAGACATTAAAGAAATAAATTTTATGCCTGAAACTAACACAGAACACATTGTAAATCAACTACAATTTAAAAAAAGGAAAATTTTTTCTGCATTTGTGGTTTCAAAAATAACACTTTCATACAAAAAAAGAAAACCAATCATGTAAATAATAATTTTGTTACTGCTGCATTTGTGTTTGAGCCAGATCATGGCACTCGGTAAGAAAATATTTTTAAATTCTTGTGAAAATTTGTATCTTAAACTAGATTTTTTTTTTTTTTAATTTATTTATGGCTGTGTTGGGGCTTCGTTTCTGTGCGAGGGCTTTCTCTAGTTGCGGCAAGCGGGGGCCACTCTTCATCGCGGTGCGCAGGCCTCTCACTATCGCGGCCTCTCTTGTTGCGGAGCACCGGCTCCAGACGCGCAGGCTCAGTAGTTGTGGCTCACGGGCCTAGTTGCTCCGCGGCATGTGCGACCTTCCCAGACCAGGGCTCGAACCCGTGTCCCCTGCATTGGCAGACAGATTCTCAACTACTGCGCCACCAGGGAAGCCCTTAAACTAGATTTTTTTCCAGATTGTTTGGCTTATGATTTTAATAGCTTAACTATTCAATAAGTGTTAATAAAATGTCATGTTGTGGATGATGTTAATTAAAATAAATGTATAGCTTTTATTTAAACTAAATCAACCAAGCCTGCCTTTAGAAAAATTGTCTCATTTTGGCTTGTCAGTTATTCAACAAAAATTCATTGCCTGCCTTATGAATTTTTAAAAATTATGAAAAGAAAGATTGATTTCAAAAAAGATAAGCTAAGCTTAACTCCCTATTTTTTTCAAGAAAGTTTGGCTAAAAAGTAATTTTTAGTTTTAAATAGGTGGAAAACTATTCTTCGCCAGGAAATATTCCACAGAGTACACCTCATTAGCATCTCACACAGTAGGAATTTATTATAAGACTTTTAGGCCAAGTTGGGTTAGGTTAAAAAAAAAAAAAGTCAAGGGCATTTAAACAAAGGAAAAACTTTGGAAATTTAGGGAAGGTTTCTCTATCTACACTAATGACTTTCAGTAGAGTTGGGATCCTTTGTGGGGAGGGAGAACCACACAAAAAATACAGTAGTAATTGGACCAAAATAAGTAGATCTGCAGGAAAACATCATTCTCTTCTAAACAGAGCATTGACCATTATTGTCTACACCTTCCTGATGGCGTAAGCCAGAGATTTAATAATTTCTCAGTAGGGCTTCCTTGAGACCTGAAAATTATTTCCGGGATTTCTCCAGGGTAAGAAGACAGAGAAAGGCTGGTCTCAACAGTCAGTTGGCCTCCTCCCCCTCATCTCATGCATTAGTCAGGATCTAGTTAGGGGTCAGACACCACACTAGTAATTTGAGCAGAGAAAATCTAACATAAAGAATTGTTAAGTAGTAAAAGGCAGTTAATTAAAAGGGGGGAAATAGGACACTAAAGAACACAAGAATAGAAAATACAGGAAGCAGCTACCACCTCCAGGGTTAAGGGAAGGAATGTCCAAGGAGGAAACAAAGACTTTGGAAGAGGGTACCCACCTTACAAGGCTGAGGTTCAGATCCTGTTGGAGAGAGCGTGGCCACAGCTTAGCCTGTAGGGCAACAGAGAAATTCGCTGGACAGACTCACTGGAGGGTGCGTTCTGTCCGGCCTCTCTCATGTCGCTTGCAGCCACACTGGAGGAGGAAAACAAAGCACCCCAGAAGCAGGGAGAGAAGTCCCATTCTCTGGCAGGGTCCCTCCAAGTGCCCTCTGTTATTAACAGAGACAGCTGGCACAACTGGCAATGGAGAAATGTTCACAGGGTCCTGCTCCAGTGTCCCAAAGCAGGTCAAAGAAGGATGGATTTGAATCAGAGGCAATAAATTGATACTGGCACATCTCACTGTATCTTCACATATCTTGCTAAACAAGACATTGTCTCCCAAGTGTACTACTTAGTACGTTCTATTTCTGTTAACCAAGCATGGAGAATATTTCCAAGCATATATCATCACATAATTATATCTTCATAAACTTTCTAGCTGAATAAATTGAATGTAGTTATTCCTTAACCGAATACATTTCCCATCCTCCTAATATATTTCTATTCTGATCAGTGAAAACCATCAGATATTAAGTAGTTTGTTCTTTTCACAGATAGCTTAAGTTGAAGGCTTTATGGAAGTGTTATTTTCAAGCTTTTAAAGCCATATGATTTTGCAAATGATACAGCTACAACAGCTTAAAATTTTCACTTTCATCTTTACTCTCAAGTAATACGATAATACTTTTAATACCTGATGACTTGAGATTTTTTTGTGTGTGAAATAAAACAGCTAGGGAGCATTGACTTCCCAAAGAATCATGTCTAGTCTACACTGAACATTAGTGCTCTACAATGCGCCACTCTTCAATAGTTTCACCAAGGGGTTTCTTGTGAAGCCCTACCTGAACTTAGTAATTTGTAACTCACGTGGCTCTCCCATTTTTATATTATATTTGCTTTTTATATCTGATTTACTAGAATATTTCTCTCATGCCCTTTTTGATATCCATTATCTTTTGCCTAATTTATGTGTAGGTGTGTTATACCATTAATTTCCGATACCACATGTGTAAAATAAACACACACACAGAAAGTATCTTCCCTTAGGCTTGCAAAATTCTTTATACAGAAGACTAATACAGGAAATCTTTATGGTCTATAAAAAAAAAAAGAGTAAAATTTACATGTAAAAATCATATGTCTAAAAATTTAAGTTGTTTTGATATAAAAGTAAGAATTTATAGAAAGTTGCCTACTTTAATAGTGTCTGTTTCAGAATCAGCAGTTTTTCTGATTTTTTAAATTCACTAAAATCATTTGTCATTGAATTTTGTCTAGAGCCTTGGTAGTAACAACAATCAGAAGACTACAAAAAATCCTTGCTTTTGGTAAAGGTGTGGAAAGTGGCTATTGCCACCAAGTAGCAACTAATGAAGATTTCATGTCTTGGGAGAAAATTTTTGGAGAATGTAGTTTTCTGACAGGGTCAATGTGGCAAGTTAAAATCATACTAGTGGCATTAAAAACAGGATAGTTTTAAGGGTAATATCTTAGGTTCATGATCACTTGGGGAGGGGAGGGGTTTGGAGGGATCAAGTATACCCATTCAATAAAACACACTGGCTAAATTTCAAAGAAAACAGCTCAAGATGGGGCTCAAAGATAAAAAAGAAGAGGTTTTCCCACTGAACCAGTTTAATTTCCTGCCTACTACACCATCTGCGTCTCTGGCTCTCATCCTTATTCACTGGGTCTTGCTGAGGGGCTCCTAGTAAGTGCTTACCACCATTCTAGAAAATAGAACAGATGAGGTCATAGCACCATCTGTAGGTCCCAACCAGGAAGACAGTTTTAGAATTCTTCAATCTGATTCTCCCAGGCATTTTGGGGGTCAACGTGGTAAATAATTCGAAATCCAGAGAAGAATAACTAACATCTATTGCGTGCTTAGTCTGTGGCAACCACTATGCTAAGCTCTTTAAACACAGTATTTCTTTTACTCGCCATAGTAACCCAATGACGGTTTACTGTTGAAGAACCGGAAGTTTAGTTAGGAGAAGTCACTTGACCAAGATCACACACATGATGGCAAAGTGGTGAATCCAGGGTTAGAAGCCAGACAGTACAACTCCAGAGCCTGGGCTTTCAATTATCACCCTGGATGTCTTAATACGTCATCTACAAAGAAATGGTATTACCTGACTATCAGTTCTGCTGAGGCCTGCTAAATGCTTGCAGGGCAGAGATTTTAGATGATGATTACTGAATATATTAGAGACACTTTCTTCTTGAGAAATTTCATTTGTTAATTTATGGACTTTTCTCTTTAAGAATTTGCTAACCCCACACTTCCTCCAACCCCACATCCTCCAACTAGAAAAGTTTAGTGCCTTTACCTTTCTGACTTTTTAAGGTAGGCTCTGTTAACACCCTATGTGATGGGCTGAGGGTCAGAGCTTGGAATTGCCCTGCTACCATGTGGAGAGAGGTTGAACGCTTTAGTAAGAGAGGAGCAAGATCTGCTGTGGGGAAAAGGAAAACGTTCTCCTCGTCCTTCACTCATCCTTATCACAAGGATTGTCGCTGTTCCTCATTAGGCTTGGGATGGGTGTAGGTAGAATACAAACCTACCTTTTTCCACTGGACACCAATTAGGTTTCTTTGTCAAAATCTCATCAATTTGTTCTATATTATAGTACAGATGCAGGGCTTCCCTGGTGGCGCAGTGGTTGAGGGTCCGCCTGCCAGTGCAGGTGACACGGGTTCGAGCCCTGGACCGGGAAGATCCCACATGCCGCGGAGCGGCTGAGCCCGTGCACCGCGGCTGCTAAGCCTGCGCTCTGGAGTCTGCGAGCCACAACTGCTGAGCCCGCACGCCACAACTGCTGAGGCCTGTGCACCTGGAGCCCGTGCTCTGCAACAAGAAAGGCCACCGCAGTGAGAAGGGGGCCCGCACGCGGCAGTGGGGACACAACATAGCTAAAAATAAATAAAATAAAACAAGTAAATAAAGGAGAAGAAAAAAAAAAAGAAAATGCATGGTATTAAAAAAAAATTTAAAAAAATTACAGATCCAGCGTAACCAAAAAAAAAAAAAAAAAAAAACCCAAAACTTCAAACTGCTAACTCTCACTCTGCATCCATTTCTCTCCAAAAGAATAAATATGATATAAAATGTATTAAAAGATATAATATTAAAATATATAGTACCCATATATGGGCATAGCAAGGATCAGTAGCTTAATATCACACATGAACCCATGAAGCAAAAAGAGTTTAATGAAATTTGCTCAGCCTGTAAGAACCAGAATAATAATTCATAAGCAGCATCTTAAAATTTCAGAGGAAAACTGTTAGTACTTGAAGCAATAATAATGCAGCTCAGTGCAAATTAGTAATTAAGGCAGTTTGTTATACTAAGTAAAATAGTGACAAGTGATGATTTATATCTCTCTTTTGTGATTTTCATTATTTCAGGATCAGGAATAAAAACACAACACTTTTGAATCTAGAGACAATTCTTAATTATATATAACTGTTTATGCAATTTCTGGATTATCAAGGCTTTTGATTTTCCTTGGTTTGGCTGATTATCTTTTCACTGTTTATTAACACTCCCACCAGAAGGTGGAGAACAGAGCAGAGAGGCTGAGAAGTCCACATCACCTGAACGTCACTGTCTGCAAAAGTGGCTTTTGTAAGAGCTGGACCTGGGAGAGACAGGAAAGGAAAGGAGTGAAATGAATGGCCTGAGAGTGTTGAGAAGAGACTGTAGGAGGACAAGAGTGGGAGCAGAAAGACCAGTTAGGAGGTTATTTCAATAATCTAGGCAAGGAGAGATTAACCAAGATGGCGGAGTAGAAGGACGTGCTCTCACTCCCTCTTGCGAGAGCACCAGAATCACAACTGGCTGCTGGACAATCATCGACAGGAAGACACTGGACTTCACCAAGGAGGATACCCCACGTCCAAGGACAGAGGAGAAGCCACAGTGAGACGGTAGGAGGGGCGCAATCAGAGTAAAATCAAATCCCATAACTGCTGGGTGGGTGACTCACAGACTGGCGAGCACTTATACCACAGAAGTCCACCCACTGGAGTGAACATTCTGAGCCCCACGTCAGGCTTCCCAACCTGGGGGTCCGGCAACGGGAGGAGGAATTCATAGAGAATCAGACTTTGAAGGCTAGTGGGAATTGATTGCAGGACTTCGACAGGACTGGGGGAAACAGAGACCCCACTATTGGAGGGCGTACACAAAATAGTGTGTGCATCGGGACCCAGGGGAAGGAGCAGTGACCCTGGGGGAGACTGAACCAGACATAACTGCTGGTGTTGGGGGGTCTCCTGCAGAGGCAGGGGCTGGCTCTGTTTCACCGTGGGGACAAGGACACTGGCAGCGGAGGTTCTGGGAAGTACTCCTTGGCGTAAGCCCTCCCAGAGTCTGCCATTAGCCCCACCAAAGAGCCCGGGTAGGCTCCAGTGTTGGGTTGCCTCAGGCAAAACAACCAACAGGGAGGGAACCCAGCCCCACCCAGCAACAGTCAAGTGGATTAAAGTTTTACAGAGCTCTGACTGCCAGAGCAACAGTCAGCTCTACCCACCTCCAGAGCCTCCCATCAAGCCTCTTAGATAGCCTCAACCACCAGAGGGCAGACAGCAGAAGCAAGAAAAACTACAGTCCTGCAGCCTGTGGAACAGAAACCACATTTACAGAAAGATAGACAAGATGAAAAGGCAGAGGGCTATATACCAGATGAAGGAACAAGAAAAAACCCCAGAAAAACAACTAAATGAAGTGGAGATAGGCAACCTTCCAGAAAAAGAATTCAGAATAATGATAGTGAAGATGATCCAGGACCTTGGAATAAGAATGGAGGCAAAGATTGAGAAGATGCAAGAAATGATTAACAAAGACCTAGAAGAATTAAAGAACAAACAAACAGAGATGACCAATACAATAACTGAAATGAAAACTACACTAGAAGGAATCAATAGTAGAATAACTGAGGCAGAAGAACGGATAAGTGACCTGGAAGACAGAATGGTGGAATTCACTGCTGCGGAACAGACTAAAGAAAAAAGAATGAAAAGAAATGAAGACAGCCTAAGAGACCTCTGGGACAACATTAAATGCAACAACATTTGCATTATAGGGGTCCCAGAAGGAGAAGAGAGAGAGAAAGGACCAGAGAAAATATTTGAAGAGATTATAGTCGAAAACTTCCCTAACATGGGAAAGGAAATAGCCACCCAAGTCCAGGAAGCGCAGAGAGTCCCATACAGGATAAACCCAGGGAGAAGCACGCCGAGACACATAGTAATCAAAGTGGCAAAAATTAAAGACAAGAAAAATTATTGAAAGCAGCAAGGGAAAAACGACAAATAACATACAAGGGAACTCCCATAAGGTTAACAGCTGATTTCTCAGCAGAAACTCTACAAGCCAGAAGGGAGTGGCATGATATACTTCAAGTGATGAAAGGGAAGAACCTACAACCAAGATTACTCTACCCGGCAAGGATCTCATTTAGATTTGATGGAGAAATCAAAAGCTTTACAGACAAGCAAAAGCTAAGAGAATTCAGCACCACCAAACCAGCTCTACAACAAATGTTAAAGGAACTTCTCTAAGTGGGAAACACAAGAGAAGAAAAGGACCTACAAAAACAAACCCAAAACAATTAAGAAAATGGTCATAGGAACATACATATCGATAATTACCTTAAATGTGAATGGATTAAATGCTCCAGCCAAAAGACACAGGCTTGCTGAATGGATACAAAAACAAGACCCATATATATGCTGTCTACAAGAGACCCACTTTAGACCTAGGGACACATACAGACTGAAAGTGAGGGGATGGAAAAAGATATTCCATGCAAATGGAAATCAAAAGAAAGCTGGAGTAGCTATACTCATATCAGATAAAATAGACTTTAAAATAAAGAATGTTACAAGAGACAAGGAAGGACACTACATAATGATCAAGGGATCAATCCAAGAAGAAGATATAACAATTATAAATATATATGCACCCAACATAGGAGCACCTCATTACATAAGGCAATTGCTAACAGCTATAAAAGAGGAAATTGATAGTAACACAATAATAGTGGGGGACTTTAACACCTCACTTACACCAATGGACAGATCATCCAAAATGAAAATAAATAAGGAAACAGAAGCTTTAAATGACACAATAGACCAGATAGATTTAATTGATATCTATAGGACATTCCATCCAAAAACAGCAGATTACACGTTCTTCTCAAGTGCGCACGGAACATTCTCCAGGATAGATCACATCTTGGGTCACAAATCAAGCCTCAGTAAATTTAAGAAAATTGAAATCATATCAAGCATCTTTTCTGACCACAACGCTATGAGATTAGAAATGAATTACAGGGGAAAAAATGTAAAAAACACAAACACATGGAGGCTAAACAATACGTTACTAAATAACCAAGAGATTACTGAAGAAATCAAAGAGGAAATCAAAAAATACCTAGAGACAAATGACAATGAAAACACGACAACCCAAAACCTATGGGATGCTGCAAAAGCAGTTCTAAGAGGGAAGTTTATAGCTATACAAGCCTACCTAAAGAAACAAGAAAAATCTCAAGTAAACAATCTAACCTTACACCTAAAGAAACTAGAGAAAGAAGAACAAACAAAACCCAAAGTTAGCAGAAGGAAAGAAATCATAAAGATCAGAGCGGAAATAAATGAAATAGAAACAAAGAAAACAATAGCAAAGATCAATAAAACTAAAAGCTGGTTCTTTGAGAAGATAAACAAAATTGATAAGCCATTAGCCAGACTCATCAAGAAAAAGAGGGAGAGGACTCAAATCAATAAAATCAGAAATGAAAAAGGAGAAGTTACAACAGACACTGCAGAAATACAAAGCATCCTAAGAGACTACTACAAGCAACTTTATGCCAATAAAATGGACAACCTGGCAGAAATGGACAAATTCTTAGAAAGGTATAACCTTCCAAGACTGAACCAGGAAGAAGCAGAAAATATGAACAGACCAATCACAAGTAATGAACTTGAAACTGTGATTAAAAATCTTCCAACAAACAAAAGTCCAGGACCAGATGGCTTCACAGGTGAATTCTATCAAACATTTAGAGAAGAGCTAACACCTATCCTTCTCAAACTCTTCCAAAAAATTGCAGAGGAAGGAACACTCCCAAACTCATTCTATGAGGCCACCATCACCCTGATACCAAAACCAGACAAAGACACTACAAAAAAAGAAAATTACAGACCA
This sequence comes from Eubalaena glacialis, assembly GCF_028564815.1. Lineage (NCBI taxonomy): Eukaryota > Metazoa > Chordata > Mammalia > Artiodactyla > Balaenidae > Eubalaena > Eubalaena glacialis. Next base: position 75,179,029 of record NC_083718.1, on the reverse strand, counting down.
ATATCACTGATGAATATAGACGCAAAAATCCTCAACAAAATACTAGCAAAAAGAATCCAACAACACATTAAAAGGATCATACACCACGATCAAGTGGGATTTATCCCAGGGATGCAAGGATTCTTCAATATACGCAAATCAATCAATGTGATACACCATATTAACAAATTGAAGAATAAAAACCATATGATCATCTCCATAGATGCAGAAAAAGCTTTTGACAAAATTCAACACCCATTTATGATAAAAACTCTCCAGAAAGTGGGCATAGAGGGAACCTACCTCAACATAATAAAGGCCATATATGACAAACCCACAGCAAACATCATTCTCAATGGTGAAAAACTGAAAGCATTTCCTCTAAGATCAGGAACGAGACAAGGATGTCCACTCTCACCACTATTATTCAACATAGTTCTGGAAGTCCTAGCCACGGCAATCAGAGAAGAAAAAGAAATAAAAGGAATACAAATTGGAAAAGAAGAAGTAAAACTGTCACTGTTTGCAGATGACATGATACTATACATAGAGAATCCTAAAACTGCCATCAGAAAACTGCTAGAGCTAATTAATGAATATGGTAAAGTTGCAGGATACAAAATTAATGCACAGAAATCTCTTGCATTCCTATACACTAATGATGAAAAATCTGAAAGAGAAATTAAGGAAACACTCCCATTTACCATTGCAACAAAAAGAATAAAATACCTAGGAATAAACCTACCTAGGGAGACAAAAGACCTGTATGCAGAAAACTATAAGACACTGAGGAAAGAAATTAAAGATGATACCACCAGATGGAGAGATATACCATGTTCTTGGATTGGAAGAATCAATATTGTGAAAATGACTATACTACCCAAAGCAATCTACAGATTCAATGCAATCCCTATCAAATTACCAATGGCATTTTTTACGGAGCTAGAAAAAATCATCTTAAAATTTGTATGGAGACACAAAAGAGCCCGAATAGCCAAAGCAGTCTTGAGGGAAAAAAACGGAGCTGGAGGAATCAGACTCCCTGACTTCAGACTATACTACAAAGCTACAGTAATCAAGACAATATGGTACTGGCACAAAAACAGAAACATAGATCAATGGAACAAGATAGAAAGCCCAGAGATAAACCCACGCACCTATGGGCAACTAATCTATGACAAAGGAGGCAAAGATATACGATGGAGAAAAGACAGTCTCTTCAATAAGTGGTGCTGGGAAAACTGGACAGCTACATGTAAAAGAATGAAATTAGAATACTCCCTAACACCATACACAAAAATAAACTCAAAATGGATTACAGACCTAAATGTAAGACTGGACACTATAAAACTCTTAGAGGAAAACATAGGAAGAACACTCTTTGACATAAATCACAGCAAGATCTTTTTTGATCCACTTCCTAGAGTAATGGAAATAAAAACAAAAATAAACAAATGGGACCTAATGAAACTTCAAAGCTTTTGCACCGCAAAGGAAACCATAAACAAGACGAAAAGACAACCCTCAGAATGGGAGAAAATATTTGCAAACGAATCAACGGACAAAGGATTAATCTCCAAAATATATAAACAGCTCATTCAGCTCAATATTAAAGAAACAAACACCCCAATCCAAAAATGGGCAGAAGACCTAAATAGACATTTCTCCAAAGAAGACATACAGATGGCCACGAAGCACATGAAAAGATGCTCAACATCACTAATTATTAGAGAAATGCAAATCAAAACTACAATGAGGTATCACCTCACACCAGTTAGAATGGGCATCATCAGAAAATCTACAAACAACAAATGCTGGAGAGGGTGTGGAGAAAAGGGAACCCTCTTGCACTGTTGGTGGGAATGTAAATTGATACAGCCACTATGGAGAACAATATGGAGGTTCCTTAAAAAACTAAAAATGGAATTACCATATGACCCAGCAATCCCACTACTAGGCATATACCCAGAGAAAACCGTAATTCAAAAAGACACATGCACCCGAATGTTCATTGCAGCACTATTTACAATAGCCAGGTCATGGAAGCAACCTAAATGCCCATCAACAGACGAATGGATAAAGAAGTTGTGGTACATATATACAATGGAATATTACTCAGCCATAAAAAGGAACGAAATTGAGTCATTTGTTGAGACGTGGATGGATCTAGAGACTGTCATACAGAGTGAAGTAAGTCAGAAAGAGAAAAACAAATATCGTATATTAACTCATGTATGTGGAACCTAGAAAAATGGTACAGATGAGCCGGTTTGCAGGGCAGAAGTTGAGACACAGATGTAGAGAACAGACATATGGACACTGAGGGGGGAAAACAGCGGTGGGGTGGGGATAGTGGTGTGCTGAATTGGGCGATTGGGATTGACATGTATACACTGATGTGTATAAAATTGATGACTAATAAGAACATGCAGTATAAACAAACAAACAAAACAACTAATACTAAACTTTCATTGGGTTATTTGTATGGAAATATGTTAATATAAATGTGTCAGACATTACATGAAATTTCTAAAAATCTTATATGTTCTGGTATAATGTTATAAGTCATAATCCTAGTTATTACTTTAAAATGTATATCTCAGAAATAACTAATTTTCTTGTCAACTGCATTATTATGAACTTTCATCAAATCTTTAACCGTGGTCATTTTTAAGTCTTGTCATTTACAGACAGTTCTGGGTGTACTCTGATGCTTTTGTAAATATGTTCCTATAAAAGGGTTTCATCTTCAGGAAATTCATGGAAAAGACTCTGACAAGTACAGGTTTCTGGTACCTGACTGTACTGCTGAACTGAATGAATAAGCATTTTCAGAACTCTAATGAAAAACTGATGAGCTCATAAAAGTGCTAACAAAAGATCAAGATGAAAAAAAAAAATTAATTACATGGGACTGAGTGAACTGATGAGGATGAGTATAATTTTTGTGACTTTCTGGTTGAATTTAAAAAAAGAAAAAATCCCACGAGGACTCAGAGGCAAAGAATATACAAATCAATTTTCACTGCAAAGTAAAAGAGCTGTTACAGTGGAGGATTACTGGACTGAATGTCAATATTATGACATAGTATGAGTGTGTTTCATGTTTGGTAATTGCAATCATTGTTGCTTTTGTTGTGGTCATCCATGTACAATGCTTGCTGTCAGTCTATTTATCTCTTGTAAAAATAAAATACAGTGTGTGTGGGAAAAAAAAAAAAAAAAAATCTAGGCAAGAGGTGATGGAGGCTTAGACCAGGCTGGTAGCTGGGACATGGTTAAAAAAAAAAAAGTGGTTGAGTATATTTTGAAGATGGTAGAAAGATAAGAGTCAAAGGATGAGGCCAGGGTTTGGGGGCTGACTGGGGAGAAAGATCAGGAGTATAGTTTTAAATATATTAAGCTCGAGATATTAATAAAGTGTTGACTTGGCATTCCCCAGTCAAAATTTTCAGGACAAATAGTTGCTGGGGCCAGTTGACAAGAGTGACATTGAGGCATACCCCCTCCCCTTACCTAGCCTTTTCCTCAATAGTGTATACAGTGCAGAACTGCCTCCTAAATATTATCTAAAAGCCAGTTTCAAATCAAGAGATAGTGTATCAAGAAATCAAGATCTATCTTGAAGATAGATATACACTCTGCCCTCCATATTCACGGTTTCACATTCACGATTTTCAGTCTTCTCTGGGGTTGGTTGAATCTGCGGATGCGGAACCCGTGGATACGGGAGGTCCTCTGGGCTACAGGATTTTATATAAGGGACTTGAGCATCCATGAATTTGGTATCAGCCGGGGTCTTAGAACCAATTCCTCCACCCCCCGGTGGATACCGAGGGACATCTATATACCATTCCATTTAAATCGACCCTCCTTTTCAATACACTTCTCATTGAAGTTATTTTCTCTTCCAAATTTGACTTCTTTTCCCTTCCCTCCTGGGATGATGATACCATACATACCACCTTAATGGTAAAGCTTGGGGTCATCAGCATTTTTCAGTTCTTCAGATCACTTTCCCACAATCATTATCTCAACTTTCTCCAATCTCAAATAATGAACTTTTCCTTATGCTCTAAGCATAGTTCTTCACTTGTGCTTTTTTATTTTCCTCGTTAAACTTGTCTGTCTCCCTCACCAGACTCTGAGTTCTTTGTCCAGGGAATTATAGTAGTTCTTTATAAATATTTATTGAAGTCAGGAATAAATGAATAAATGGTTTCAAGCTATCAGGCTTTTCTACCTTTCTGGATTTGGGCCCCACAATCCTCTCTCTAGAATATTCTATCTCTCTTGATGTTAAGGCCAAGACTAGACTGATTTTCATTAATGCTTGAGTAATAAGTGTTTCTACTATTTAGACCCACCTATATTATTAAGCACCCATTTGTCATACAAGAGTTGGCTGGAGACTTACATGATCTTCTGTTTGTGACTTCTCCACTTCTCCTGCCTTCATCTCTATAGGAAAATAATAATAATACCATGTTTTATAGCTTTCAAACTCTTTTCAAGCATAGTACCTTGTTCTATCCTGACAGGAATGAGAGTTGGAAAAGGCATACCTCACCACAGGCATATCTGAGTTGATTTCTCTCCTTTTATATCCCTTCAATTTATTCTTTTGGACTTTTGATCCCAAAGTAGTTTGAAGAAAAAACCATCCCTGTTATGTTTTGACATGCTTCCTTTGAGAAGATAACTTCAAAGGGTAATACAGAGTTCTAGATAGGAAACAATAATTTTGTACAGTTTCCATAAAGAGCTATTGTTTATCAAAGATCCCTCATGATGTAACAGCTCACAGTAAGTGCTCTATAAAGTTTAGTTTCCATATTTTCTCAAAACAATCTCTCCCTTTTGATCACAGGTTAGTCTTTTTCTCCCCAGGTCACTCTACTGCTCCTTGGGCTCTGCTGCTGCAGCTCCAGGGTCAATGGACCTGCCTAGCTCTCTTGTGTCATTTGGCCAAGGACAGTGATCCTAGTGATCCTGGGATTAGACCCGGTGGGTGAATCAGTTGTCCCTCTCAGCTACCTGTTTTACAACCTGGAGAAAAAGAGCCTCCCTATCTCTGTTTTCCTCTGAGTTTGGGAGACTATTTCTGCAGTGCTTTGTGACATGGCTCTAGGGCCTCAGAGGCTGTAATTTCTCCATTGTAACAGAGGGAACCAATGCACCCTCTAAATTTAAGTTCCTCCCAGATCTCTTGAGTCACCAGTAGCCTCTAGTCCATTAAGATTTCAAATTCAAATATTTGGAGGTGATGGAATTCCCTGTCATACCTGGCTCACACTGACTTTCCCAAAAGTGCCTGCAAGATGCATCCTGCACCACATTATCCTCCTCCATCTGAAGGGCAGTAAACTTGAACAGGAAAAGAAGTGTGATTCAGGTCCCTCAGATACCACAAGGGGACAGAATACCTGGAGGAGATATTTAGTAGTGTCAAGAAACACAGTTATCTGTAGCATCTTTGCAGTCCACTGAGGAGGAGTCATGATGAGATGATGAGAAGGTTCTATTTTGTTCTAGTGGGCACTCTAAGTCTAAGCATAGGTAAGTGAAAAGAGCAAATCTTACTGAGAGCCCACTGTGTGTCAGGTACTTCATAAGATAATCTACATTTGTTGTTTTATTTAATTATAACAAAGCAGATATTTCATCCCATCTTAAAATTAGCCAAGGAAACAAGGTCTAATAGAGTTTGGCTAGTTTACTCAGGGACACATAGACAGTAAGTGGTAGATTGAAATCAGGTCTGACTCTGAAGCCAGGGCTTGGTCTCTAGACCTATAGGAAAAGGACCAGTCAGAGGGCCTGGCTCAGCCTCCTTCTAAAGCTGCTTCTGACATTGATGGGGATGTGGGAATTGAAAAGGTGGGAAATGTCATGACAGACCACCAATTGGTCCACTTACTTCAGGGTGTAGAACAAGGAAATGAGAACAAAGTCTCTTGAAATACCAGGAAGAAATGGGTTCTATTATAGGAATCCTCAAGTGGCCAAAGTTTATGATAATCATTGTGCCTTAGTCAGTTCGAGTTGCTATAACAAATACACAGACTGGGTGGCTTAAACAACTATTTCTTATGATTCTGGGGGCTGGAAGTCTGAGATCAGGGTGCCAGCATAGTCAGGTTCTTAGTGAAGGCCCTCTTCTTGCTTTATAAACTGCCAAATTCTTGTTGTACCCTCACACAATGGAGAGCAGAAAGAGAAAGCAAGCTCTCTTGTATCTCTTCTTATGAGGGCACTAATCCTATCATGAGGGTTCTACCCTCATGACCTAATTACCTCTCAAAGTCCTTATCTCCAAATACTGTCACACTGATGATTGGGGTTTCAACATATGAATTTGGGGGCACACAGACATTCAATCCATAGCACACTGCAAAGAGATATTGTTCAGGAGAGAAGAAAGAACAGGTTAGAGAGGGACAGTAGATTCCTTACAGTTAGAGCCTGCAATTCCAAGTGAGCCTCTGGTATTTCCTGGCGTGTACCAGCCACATGGAAAGAAAAGGATCTTATCAGAAAGACAATAGGAGTAAGGAAAGTAAAGCGAAAAGGGAAATCTACAAGGTGATCTTGCAAGAAAATTTACAGAAGAGAAAATTAAAATATCTAATAAAAGTATGAAAAAGGTGTACATTACTAACAACAAAAAATAAAAACTATAGCAAAATATCATTTATTACTTATAAAATTAAAAAGAAAAAATTTTAATCATAATGCTTTATAATGATATGGGTATGGTAAGTCACGCACTCTGACTGCTAATTAGAGCATAAATGTATACAACTAGTCTACAAAGCAATTTTGCAACAATGTTAAATTTTGCAGACATTAATTAATTTATTCCTTTCTAGTTTATAGTTTTTTCACTGCTACATTATAAATTACTCCACAACTTAGCAACTTAAAACAATAATAAACATTTGTTGCCATAATTTCTGCAGGATTGAATTCAGAAGTAGCTTAGATAGGTGGTTCTAGCTTAGGGGTCTCTCAAGAGTTTGCAGTCAGGATTTCAGCCAGAGCTACAGTCATCTGAAGACTTGCCTGGGACTGGATGCTTTTTGATGAGGCAGCCACAGGCAAAGTAGACTAAGAGGAGCACAGAGGCCTGGGCGTCCAGAATTATAGCCACTAGTGACCATAGGTGTGGAAGTGGTGTTAAACCCTTTCCTTTAGTAACTGGGGTATTTCCTCTGGGATCCCGGCTATGAGAAATGTAGGCGGGGTTTTATTTTCCTAGGTTCCCAGTGCTGAGGTGAGGTGCCTCAACAAGAAAAAGGGGCAGTTTTAATTTCAGGTGACGTGTATGAAAGCGGTTTACGTTGGGCCTGGAACAGTGAGAACCCAAGAAAGTTTCACATCTCTCAACCTCAGTCCCTTCCTCCAAACCTTAATTCCTCTAATCAACTTTAGACCCCGCCCCTTCTGGGCCCGCCTCCTTCAGCCTGCAGGATTGGCTCTTCCTCCATTTCCGGCTTCTGGGACCACCCCACCCCCACCCCCCACGGCGCCTACGGTTTCCGGTGTCATGGCGAGCGGAGGTCCCGGCAGTCGGTGAGGCGGCTGCAGGCCCCTCCCTGCGGAGCCGCTGGTCCGGCAGGCGGAGATGTGACCGCGGGCCCTGCCGGCCTGCCCTGGGCGTCGCGTCAGCTCCGTGTCAGCGCCCTCAGTCCGCACCGATGGCGGGATCCGGCTGCGCGTGGGGCGCGGAGCCGCCGCGGTTTCTGGAAGCCTTCGGGCGGCTGTGGCAGGTACAGAGCCGCCTGGGTAGCGGCTCCTCGGCCTCGGTGTATCGTGTGCGCTGCTGCGGCACACCCGGCTCGCCCCCCGGCGCTCTGAAGCAGTTCTTACCGCCGGGCACCACCGGGGCTGCGGCCTCGGCCGCCGAGTACGGTTTCCGCAAAGAGAGGGCGGCGCTGGAGCAGTTGCAGGGTCACAGGAACATCGGTAATTGCCACTGTCTCCCTTCTCGTCTTGCCCAGGTCCCAGTCCAAGCATGCACTCCCTCTCGCAGCCTGGCGTTCCCGTCTTCCGTCTTTTAGGCTGGACAAGTGGGTCTGGCCCTGTCCTTATCACCCGGTCCAGGGCCCTTTCCCGTCCCCCTTTCACTCTGCAATAACGGTGGAGTTGGTGGTCTGCTTTGCCCGTAGTAGATGCTCAATAAATTCTGTTTTGATTCAGTTCTCGTTGCAGAATGCCGCACCTATTAGCACAGAGAATTAACTTCTTTAGTGAAAGGAGGCATATCTTTACTAGATTGTAATGTCTTATACGGAAATTGTTTAATCTTTGCACACCAGTGAAAAATGGGAAATATTTCTAGTACTTGTGACGTCAGTGCTAATAACCCATATAGGTGTTACTTGATACATATTTAGTGTGGATTTGGGAGAAATGACTCCCAAATTTTACATAGTAGTCCTTATGGAAGTGTGAAAATTATACCTATGCACTTTATACTTTTACCCAGGTAAGACCATGTTTCATGATTCAGATATCCGGAATGTAAGATATGTAATGGTTACTGATGATTGATATATGAAAACAGTTTTCATTGTTACTATACCAACAGAGAGCTTATAATTAGTAACGGCTTTGGTTAGTACAGAAATGTCTTATTTCCTGGCAAGCATGATCCATATTTAATTTGAAGGTGACCTTTTTAACATTACCATTTGGAGAAGAATTTCTTAACACTAGTGTTGCTTTTTTTTTTTTTCCTTTTCTTTTTTAAGGGTTGCTAAATGGTGTATATAACCCGAGTATTTAAGACGGAAATCTTTTGCAGGCCTAAGGAGTTGTTGAATCTCTACAAGATTAGGTTACAATGCCATCTTGAAAGTCTCAATCTCTCCTTTTAATATTTAGATTATAGAGTGCTATTTTGGATCAAGAAACAATCTTCAGTTTTGATTTTGCATGTTGTGACATTTGCCGTAAGAGTACTTAGTATTTGGATTTTTCTTTCGATCATTTTTGCTTGGCACCCTAAGTGCCTATTCACCCATCCCTGAGTGCTTGGGAAACACAATTTGAATTATTGTGCCATGTTTAATATCTTTGAATAGTAATCCGCTGTTGAAGGTCGTCTCATTTTATTAAAGTAACCCAGTTGCCCAAAAATCTTACTCATGGGAAAAATAAATTACAGTGGCTTGCTTGCTCATCAAAGTTATCCTTATCTAGACTACCCCAAATTTGTATCTACTTTAATGGTCACTTACTCGGAGTCTGGTTTTTAAAGTATTATAATTCGTTTCTTTTTCTAGTGACTTTATATGGAGTCTTTACAATCCACTTCTCTCCAAATGTGCCATCACGCTGTCTGTTGCTTGAACTCCTGGATGTCAGTGTTTCGGAATTGCTTTTATATTCCAGTCACCAGGGTTGTTCCATGTGGATGATACAGCATTGTGCAAGAGATGTTCTAGAGGCCCTTGCTTTTCTTCATCATGAGGGTTATGTCCATGCAGACCTCAAACCACGTAATATATTGTGGAGTGCCGAGAATGAATGTTTTAAACTCATTGACTTTGGACTTAGCTTCAAAGAGGGCAATCAGGTAAGACATACTTTCTCTCCCCACCCCTTCAATGGTCTAAACAAAATATTTTTAAATAACAGAGGTGATTTAGTAGAGACTTAAGAGATATTTCTGTGTAAAATACTGAAGTGCCTGGGGATGAAGCAAATAAAAAGAATTTCATTGCCATAATCATTAAAAAAGGATATATGTTTGGGTCAGGTAGGGGGAGCTAGTACAAGAGGGCTGTGGAATTATTAAAAGTACTTTACCTACATAGAAGACTTTTTTTTCTTTGAGCATTTGGTTAATTGCTGAATTACTATTACTGGTGTCTTCAATGTTGGGACTCTGTCTAATGGCAGAACTCATGTGACAGTTCTGGCAAATTCTCCATTCTCTATGGTTTATCAGCTCTTTGCAGAGTGTCCTTATTTATCAGCAGTGTCTGACAGGCAAGAGAGTATCTAAAGAAATGAGCAGTTGTATGGAAAGTGTACAGCTTGCCTTTGAGAACTACCCAGTTAATGAACCAAAGCATTGCGGTAGCCAAGGACTCAAAATTTTGACATTCAGTTTGGTAGTGGCTCATTGTGCTTTCAGAGAGGTAAATACACTGGTTGGATGGAAAGTGGGCAGTTTTTGATTGGTTATAATATTTACTCATCTTCTTTAGGATGTAAAGTACATTCAGACAGACGGGTATCGGGCTCCGGAAGCAGAACTGCAGAATTGCTTGGCCCAGGCTGGCCTGCAGAGTGATACAGAATGTACCTCAGCTGTTGATCTGTGGAGCCTAGGAATCATTTTACTGGAAATGTTCTCAGGAATGAAACTGAAACATACAGTCAGATCTCAGGAATGGAAGGTAAACTGCACCACTGTTTTGCTTTGGGGTCCTTAATCCCAATGTAAGAGTACTCAGTTTATAGTGATTCTCTTCGAGGACGCTGATTGCTTCATCTCCTCCATATTCCTCTTACTGCATTCATGTTACCTTCAATGCCATTCCTCACTCCCGTAGCTACAGATGTGCTAGTGAGCATTGCATGCTCACTGTTTTTAGCTGAGGCCTGGCATGTCGTAAGTGCTTGAATGAATGCATTTCCCCAAAGAAGCAAAAGTGATTTGTTTAGTAATGTAGTATTCTAAAATATTACTAATACAGTACTATTCTATGAGGATTGTTAGAATGGATATTGGTTATTCTTTTACAAATGAAAACTTGGAGGCACAGATGTGTAAAACCACTAGCTCCAGATAGTACAACTGGATGTTCTAGACCTGGGCCCCCAATTCTGTCCCTCCTACTCAGAAGTTCAGTGTTCTGTCCACAGTTCCACTCTGCTTCGTGTTTATTTGTATTCTGTATGTGAACTATCCTGAGAAAGTGCTGCTAATAACATTGTTTCTTTGGGAACATGGGTTCTAAGTTCCAAACCTCTGACATAGGAATTAACCTTTCGCATATTCATGAGTTAGGAATTAACTACATTATGTTTTCCAACATATTGGGGCTCTAATGTTGTGATGATATCAGTATCCTTTATGTTAGAGGTTTGATAAACAGTACAATATTTAAGAATTATTATTGGTTTTGATATTAAACAAGTATTTTTTTGAGCATCTAATGCATAGTGTGTGGCCATTATACCATACAGAGTTTTATTTCTTTTAAACCCCTAATCATCTATACCTGGTGAAGCAGTTCTTGGAAGGAATACTTTAATAGCCTAGTGGGTGTACCTAATGCTTACTTTTGGCAAAAAAAGTACTGCCATGTGAGTAAAACCAATATCATTCTTTATCATTAGTACCCCAAACAGTCCGTTGTTCTTTCTCTAGTGCTAATATAGATAAACGGATCAATTTTCTACATTTAGCTTTGACTGAATTTGAGCTCTTTGGACTATTTCTTCTTGAGCCAGAGCCAATCAGAACTAAATCACATTTGGGCATTTTTTTGGTGAAATTTAGAGGCATGATGTGTACTAAAGCAATCCCCATTATTTGTCTCCTAGATATAAGCATCATTATTCTGTATTTTATCACTTTGTATAGAGGCAAAATTGCCGAGTATGAGCATAGGCTCTGAACTTAAACCTCTAGGGTTTATATCTTCCCCCACCTCTAAGTTATTTATTTAGGTTTACTAAGCTATGGTTTACTTTCTGTAAAATGAGGATAACAGTGTTGAGGTTAAAAAAGAAATGATACCTAGTTCCTAGCATAGCGTGTGGCCTGTGGTATTAGGTGATGATGATGATATCGGGTCTTTTTACTCATGTACACACTTCCACAGTACTCAGGGAGAAAATGTTATGTTCCACAAGGATTTAAGGTATGAATAATGTGACAGATGCAAGTTTTAAATACTGTCCTGGTTTCTCTTTGATAGTTTATTTTATTTCTGTCTGAAAACCAGTTGAAGACTCATCATGAAGACACTCTGACTCACCTAGCACACATTTACTTTCCCATTTTGCATTAAACTACATTTCTGTGTGGTTGCTTTGGTATTTGTTTCTTTATTCATTCATCTAGTAAGCGTTCATAGAGTGTTAGGTACTGAGAATGGAGAAAAAATGTTCCTCTTCTCTAGAAGTTTTATAATAATGTACCAATCTCCTTCATTAAGATTGTAAGCTCTCAGAAGAGCGTGTTTTCTGTTGCATTTAATTTACCAGACGTTCAGTGCTATGTGTCCAGTACTCAGTAAATACAGACTGAATTGAATAACCAAAGGAAGACTTTTCTCCATCTTTTCAGGCAAACAGTTCTGCTATTATTGATCACATATTTGCCAGTAAAGCAGTGGTGAATGCCGCAATTCCAGCCTATCACCTAAGAGACCTTATCAAAAGGTATGTTACATGTACTTTAAACTGGCTTTTTTTTCTGAATGGATTTATATTATTATTTCTGGTTTGCTTAATCATGTAGAGCTTTTCCTTCCTTAGAATCAAAAATCTTTAGATATTCTATACAGGCTAGCTTCTAATAAGAAAGCAATCAAGTTGGTTTACTAAATTTATTTTCAAAGGAGTGTTCTTTTTTCCTGGTGAGTACCAGGTATTAGGCTCTTCCTAGCAGTTATTCAGTGGAAGATAGATGATGGATCACTGTACCTTGGGCCTTTCGTAGCTCTGGCAGTTCTATATATGATAGAGAATAGGTGTTTATTAACTAAAGACTAAGTTTACTTTGGACTACCAAATAAAAGTTTCAAGTAAAGTAATTATATATTATACTTTAAATAATTACCATTGAAAACTCTGGGGACAGATACAGTGTTGTTTTTTTTTTAATTTTTAAATTGTTTTTTAATATAAAAATAATTCCTGTCTTTAAAAATGTAGTGACATAAAATAGACTTTCTTTGAATTGACAAAACATGATTTCTGACAAATGGTTTAATTAAAAGGATGTGTACCCTATTCTTAAATTTTCTCCAAACTGGTTTTTAAAGCTTCATTACAACTGCTCATTAGTCCACTCCTTCTACCCAGGAATGTTTGTTTCTCAGAGTAAACTTAACGGCCATTCAGATTCGGTGGCAACTTAGTCATGCCCTTATGATAGTCGTTGTCAAACTTATTTGAGAAAGCTGGTCCACGTGACTCCTGGGCCAGGTGTTGCTCCGGAGGGTGTTCTGATTAGCGTCAGTTATTGTAAGTGAAGGTGTCTGTTTTTATCTGGCATGATTGATTTTATATGTTTGTTGTTTGTGATTTGTGTTGTTTGTGTTCATGATTGTTTTATAAATCTTGGTGTCTAAGGAAATGACACTGTTTGTGGTTTTTGATCAGAGATAATTAATATTACACATGTGTATATAATGAAATGAGTCAGGCGGTTATGGAGCTTTTTGCTTAAAGTATACAGATGGAGTGTTTTGATTTCACCCAGTTTCCCCTAGTGGTAACATCTTATGAAACTAGTACAATATCGAAACCAGGAAATTGACATTACAGTCCATGGAACTCAGATGTCACCAGTTTTACTTGCAGTTATTTGTGTGTGTGTGTGTGTGTGTGTGTGTGTGTCTTACAAATTACAGTAGTTTTAAATAGCTGTCAGTATCTGATTGATACTAGATATTAAATGTTGCATTTTACATTGAAAAGAGGCAGTGTAAAATTATATAACGGATTCTAGGATAGAAGTCAAATTATGTAATGGATTCTGGGATAGACTTAAAAGTCTAAGTTCTACCATTGACCTTGTTATTTAAGCTTGAGGGGTTTGGTTTTATTTTGTTTTTAATAATACCTTTTTTTTTTCCTTTTTTCTATAAGTAATACTAGATTTGGAAGCTATAGAAAATTGTGACAAGAAAAATAAAAATTATAAACTCATTTTCTACTGTTAGCACTTCGGTGTATTTCTTTTCAGTATTTTTCTTCATATTTTGTTGTGTATGCATGCAAATTATTTGAACCTTTTTTTTTATTGTAGACTAAAACATAGATACTGAAAACAAATGTGTAGCTTAGTGAATGCTTAGGAATACTCTTGTATCCACTATTCAGGTTGAGAATTAGAACTTTACCAGCTACTCCTGAAGTCCTCTGCATACCCTATCCCAATCTCAAGCCCCTTCTTCCTCCCTAAAAGTAACCGCTACCCTGACTTTCATGGTTATTACTTCCTTGTTTTCGTTATAGTTTTATTACCTAAGTGTGCATCCCTAAACACTATGGTTTAGTGTTGCCCTTCTATTAAAAAAAAACAAATCCCTTTTAAGTTTCATTTACTCTAAAAGGTCCCTTTCCATCTCCTACTCTCCCTTTTCCTTTGTTTATTTGTTGAACAGCCTGGGTTGTTGACTCAGTATAGTTGTCCGCAGTCTGAATTTTACAGATTGTGTTATTGTAGTGTAGTCTAACATAGTTCCCTATTTTCTGTAAATTGGTAGTTGTACGTATGTATCTAGAGGGTGTTTTTTTTCCAGACTATAGATGGTATTCTGTTTTTTTATGTCAGCACATAATGTGGCCATCTCCATTTTATGTGTTAAGAACTGTTAATACTCAGTGCCTAGATCCATGACTTTGTTAGGGGTTGTAGAATGGTGATGTTCTTATTATGTCATTTTCTCTTCATTTAGTTAAGACAAAATAAATGCTTGATTCTCTTGACTTGTTTTCATAATGAATTGATTCCCTGTCATCTTCCAAAGCAGACCATCCCCTTTTTGAAAGGTCAAAGTATCATTATTAACTAGTGAATTTAAATATATTTGGTATATTTCAATCCATTTCAGTTCTTATCCTAATTGAAGCTGAAATTATCCCATCTTTGATGAATGTGAGCCTCTGCAAGTTGGTTTTGGCAGACCTTATTATCTGTAATAGTTTCATTTTTATCTGGTTTGGTAAGATGTTACTAGTTCAAAGTATACATTTCCTGCCCCAGACCTGGAAGTAGCATTTCTCCAAGAAGCCTGGTTTCTTTTAGTAGGAAATGATATTTTAAAAACCACAATCTGGGTATTAAGAATACTCATTGCTACTGGGGTGGTCATTGTTTCGAGGCCTATTAAGTGGACAGAGTTCGTACTGATGTGTCCAATTTAAATTCAGAACCACAGTGTTTTTACTTCTTCTGTTTTACATCTCTTTCTCTTTTCTTTTATGTCAGGAATTCTGGTTCTTAAGGACAAAGAGAATGCCAGATTAGAGTATTTCATAATTACTCATTTGCTTCATTCCACATTACACTAAAACAGTCTCAATAATAGTGGTATAGTAAGATTACTGAAAACAGATGTTTTTGCATATGCTTTTCCCATTCTTCCCTCATTTGAAAAATAGTTATATCTGCATTGTCAGATTATATAGCCATTACATGCTATGCACTCTGTTTTCAAACACTCTCATTTAATCTCAGTTCTTTGTGTAACTAGATACTTAATGTTCATCACTGATCCTTGTGTTGATGTCTCTCTAGTCATTTTAGTTTACTGAAGCTTGTTCTCTTGATCATAGGATTAATATTCTCTGAGTTCTTGCATGTTTTTTCTTTTAACATTTTTTTAAAAATACTGTTTTATTTATTTTTTAACTTATTTGTTTTATTTATTTATTTTTGGCTGCGTTGGGTCTTCGTTGCTGCACGCAGTCTTTCTCTATTTGCGGAGAGCAGGGACTGCTCATTGCGGTGGCTTCTCTTGTTGCGGAGCACAGGCTCTAGGCGTGTGGGCTTCAGTAGTTGTGGCGCATGGGCTTAGTTGCTCCACGGCATGTGGGATCTTCCCGGACCAGGGATCGAACACGTGTCTCCTGCATTGGCAGGCAGATTCTTAACCTCTGTGCCACCAGGGAAGTCCCTTGCATATTAATAATAGTTAAACTGTGCTTATTATACTTGAAAGTCTGTTTACCTGGGTATAAAAATCCTTAGCAGACACTTTTCTTGAGTGTCTTAAATTACAATTGACCCTTGAACAACATGGGTTTGAACTGCAAGAGTCCATTTATACATGAATTTTTTTCAGTAGTAAATAGTATGTTACTACATGATCTGCAGTTGGTTGAATCTGCGGCTGCAGTACCGTGGATACAGAGGAACTGTGAATATGGAGGGCCAGCTATAAGTTACATTGATTTTACACTGTGGGGAGGGGGCGTGCCCCTAACCCTGGAGTTGTTCATGGGTCAACTGTACTCTGTTTTCTTCTAGCATATAGTGTTGCTGTTGAAAACAGCGTGTTGATGACACTCTGTCTTTGTATTAAAAGTCACTTGGTCTTTTGGCCTAGATGCCCTGAGGATTTCATCTTTTTCTTAAAAGTCTAGTGATTTTACCGGAATAATAGATTTTGATTTTTCTAGGGTCTATATTCTCAGGAAATATGTAGTTTCAGATCTTTTTGTTTGTTTTATGAAGGTATTCTTAAGTTACAGTTTTTAGTATTTGTTCCCTCGCTTTGGTTTTTTTCCTTCAGGCACTCCCATTCTATATATATTAGATTTTCTTTGACTCTATTCAGTATTATCACTTTCTCTTGAATCTTTTTTTATTTCATTTTTTTTTATTTAAAAATATTTTCTCCTTTCTGCCTTGTTTGTCTTTAAGACATTATCTCTTGTGTTTATTCATCCTTGTGTCTCTTCTAACTTAAGCTTATTTTATGAAATTATTTTTTCCTTTTGTTTCTCCTGAGTTCTGTTATCTGATTTTTGAAATTTTCTAATTTGATTTATGTTACTCTTTCATATCTTGTATCTTTGTAAAAAATGTCTTTAGCTCATTTGAAATGGTAGGTTATAGTGTTCGTCTGTGTTGTGGTCATGTCTTGCATGGTTCATTTTTATATGAAATTCATATGAAATATGGTTCATTTTTATATGAAATTCATTTTCCTTAACTTACAGAAGAAGGTGTAGCTTTTCTAACTACACAGGGCTCCTTCTTCTGTTGTTTTGTGTAATTTTTTTTTGAAAAAGTGTTTTTTTTCTTTTCCTGAGATCTCCTGGCTCTTCCCCTTCCCTACTTTTTTCCTGGTGTCTTTGTCTCTTTCTCTCTCAATTTATTTACCCCATCAATGTGGATTCTCTTCCCAAGATTTCTTTTCTTTGCAGGACTCTGCCCTGGAAGGGAGCTTCAGCTGGTTGGTTTTGAGAGGTTCTAGTGTCTAGATTACTTCAGCCCCCTCAGGTCTTACAGAGGACCCCTTGCATTCACTTGGAATTAGAATGTATAACCCCTGGTAGTTTCAGCTGCTTTTCTCAAATTGGCTAACTGTGCTTTCCAGTGAATACCTGTTGGTTCTTTGGGATTATTTTTTTTCTCTGGTTCATCAGATTAACTGTTATTTTTGTCTGCTTCCTTCTACATACATGCCAATGTGGTGCAAGTCCTACTGCTATTGATGGTTTCTCCCTAGCCTCTTGTATTTTGGAGTCTAGTGGGGTTACCTACTTTTGTTAGAGATGTTGTCCATAGATTTTTGATTTTGCTATCAAGTTGCTTTATTATTAGGGGGATTTGACAAGGCTCAAAAGTCATCTCACCTCTTTTTGTTTTTTTTAAATTGGATTACCCGAAATCTATGTCTAGCTATTTTTCACTTAGTGTTACAGAGTGTGGATCACTTTCCCATGTTGTATTTATTAATCAAAAAGATTTTAAATTAAAATATAATATTATGTCTTAGGTATATATAATAATTTATTGAACTATTTACTCATAAATAGCATTTATTTTTTTGTAGATGAATGATTCAGTGAGTCATGCTAATATGATTAATGCTGTGGTGAACATTTAGACATTTTTATTTTCTTTAATGGCTGCATTTTCAAAAGATTTGACAAAAATTGTAAAGATACCTATTTTTGTGTTTTAGCATGCTTCATGATGATCCAAGCAGAAGAATTCCTGCTGAAATGGCATTGTGCAGCCCATTCTTTAGCATTCCTTTTGGTAAGTTGTATACGTCTTTATCTTTTTCTTGGTTATTTTACGATCAAATAAGACATCAGAACTAATTTATATTCCCAAGCTCCTTTGCCTGATAGTCATCAATTTATTTGGGAGAGTTTACATTTAACCATGTTATAATGAATTTAACAGCCCCTCATATTGAAGATTTGGTGATGCTTCCTACTCCAGTGCTAAGACTGCTGAATGTGCTGGATGATGATTATCTTGAGAATGAAGAGGAATATGAAGGTCAGCGTTTCCTAAATTATATTTTAATGTGTCTTTCCTAACTGTGTGGAATAGTCATACCAATTCGTAAGATTCTCATATTTTACTAATTTATATAGTGAGGATATTGAACTATATGATCTCTAAAGTACTCTTTTTGATTCCTGCTATAGATTCAATGTGTCCCCCACCAAATTCATATGACAAAGCCCTAATCCCCAATGTGATAGTATTTAGAGTTGGAGACTTTAGGAGGTAATAGGGTTAGATTAGGTCGTAAAGGTGGGGCCCTCATGACGGAATTCATGCCCTTTAAAAAAGAAGAGACAGGAGAGGTGTCTCTCTCCTCCCTCTCTTTTTCTCTGTCTCTGCCATGTGAGTATACAGCAAGAAGGCAGCTGTCTACACCAGGCAACAAATCTGCCTGCACCTTGATGTTGGAATTCCAGGCTTCAGAACTATGAGAAATAAATGTCTGTTGTTTAAGCCACTCAGTCTGTGGCATTTTGTTATAGCAGTTCGAGTACACTAAAAACAATTCCTAAGGTCCTTTCAACTCTTTTACATCTCATAGGTCTTTACAAAATTAATAAAGAAGGCTATCTTTCCCAGCAACTTCTTTCTCCCTGTCTATTCTAGTCCTGCCCTAATCTTTCACTTCTCCTTTTAGCTCTCTTTTTTTGCTTTTAATAATTCATTCACTCAAGACATATTTACTGAGTATATACTTGCCACTGTGGAATTATTTCCTGTCTTTAGTGTGATAGGGGAGACAGTTATATAAACAATTATAGTTTTGATAACTCTGAAGGTAGGGTAATGTACTGAGGCAGAGGAGGGGTATTTAACTCAGTCTGAGTGATGCATGAATGGGCATCTCTACAGAGGTAATATCTGAGAATTGCTTGGCTAAAAGTTGAGGGGTTGAGCTAAAAGTAGCTGAAAGACATAGAGATGAGAGAAAGTGTGGCATGTTCAGAGAACAGCAAATTGTTTGGTATGACTGTATCTTAGGATATTTATTGGGGAACAGTCAGTTAAAGCTAAAGAGGTAGCCAGAATACAGATATCTAATAGACTTGTTTGCTGTGTTTAAGAACTTGGACTTTAATCCCAGAGGTAGTAATATTGGAATATAAACTACACAAGAGAACTTTGCGTCAGGGGTAGAATAGTCCCTGGCTTCTGAGAAGTACTCAATAAATATTTGTTCTTTGTTAAATGCAATAAAGAGCTATTAAAATTTAAACTAGGAGAGTGATATAGTCAAACTTGTGTTTAATAAGAGCATTCTGGAAGCAGAGTGGTGAATGGACTAAAAAGCAGGACCAAACATAAAAATATCAATTGCTTAGTATTAAACATTTTCTTTGTGGAAAATTAAACCATTACAGATGAAGCTAATTTTACCATACTGTCTCTTGTAAGGGTAAATCAGCTTTGTATAGTTATCTGACAAATGAAACAAACATAATTTCTTTGAATCTGTGACAGTTGTAGGAATCTCCAGTCTCTACTTTTTAGGATGCCTTTTTATCTGAAAGAATAGTCTTGCCCTCAGCATTGTTTTAATCAGGTCCTTATGGTACAGTAGTTCTAAATAATCTTGGCATCTAATTCAAATTACTACTTAAGTCCTTTAAGTCTGTCTACCTACTGTACTTAATTCTGTCTCCTCCTAATAATTTTTATTGCTGTAAAACTCAAGCTTGGACTTTCTTGAATAAATGTTAGGGTAGACTATACCTACTCTATTCTGTGTATATTGCTATGTAACACCTTTTTTCTACTTCTAAATACATTGAGCATTGAAATGTTTAAATGTTGCTATTAAATCTTACTGTTTAAGAGTCTTATGTGAACTAAAGTGCAACAGACTATATAGTACCATTAAATGCCTTGTTAGTTCTAATTAGCAAGGTCATCTTCAAATAACACTAGTTTTAGGTAAGTTTGCCTTGCTAGAAATCATAAGTGTTAGGACAGCTGTCTTGTAATCTTGATGGTGGTGGGGAAGAAGTTAGATTCAAACCTTCCACTTTAGACCAAAATAAATTGCAAATCATGTACAGGTTAGAGTTTAAAGCAAAACAAAGAAGTAAAGGAGGGGGTAAAACAGGGAAAAAAGAAAAAGAAAGGAGGGAAGGAAGGAAGGATGGAAGAAGAGCAGGCAGGAAGGAGAGAATAAAGGAGAAACAATATAACTAAAAAATCATGGGAGATTAAAAATATATATATTGTTGGAGTGGGGAAGGCCTTTTACTAGTCTGGCACAAAACTCCGTAGAGGTAAAATTTTAATTCAACAAATTTTACCTTGCATAAACCACCAAAGACAAAATATTTACAGCTCTTACCACAGAAAGAATCCCTATAATTCAAGCCAGTAGATTATGGGTAGAGGATACAAATAGACAATTTATATGAAAGGATGTACAATGTATCTCACACACATATTTCATTCTCATTTATTGAAATGTTAATACCATACTATGATATCTTTGTTACCTATTACATTGACAGTGAAGAAAATATATAAAAACCCTCCTGTGAGTGAGGTACAGGAAAACATATTTTCATACAACACTGGAGAGAGTTTAAGTTGGTGAACCTTTATGAAAGGCAAAATGGTAACTCTAACAATTACAAATTCATATCAATTTTGACCTAGCAATTCCATTTCTAGAAAGTTAATTTAGAAGTACACAAGTGAAATGAGATATGTACAAGTTTATCTATTACAGTATTATTTATAATGGCAAAAAGCTTGGGAATAGTTTAATTATTCAGCAGTAGGACACATTAGAGAATTTATCAACCATGTATAGAGTGAAATACTACACAGCCATAAAAACAAATGAGAAAATTTCATGTAATGATATTGAAAGATCTAAAAATGTAATGTTAATTTTAAAAAAGCAAGATTGGAACTTTTTACTTAAAGCATATATGATCATGTTTGCTTGTATAAGCTTATAAGATTTATGGAAGGATACAGAAGAAACTGATAATGTTTATTGTCTTCAGGGAGAGGAACAGAATGACATTTTGGAAAGTGGGAAGGAGACTAGTTTTGTGGATTTTGAATCACTTGAATGTATTAACTATTCAAAACAAATTAAAATATAAAAAGAAAATTATTAAATGCATTGAATTTATATTGTTCTTAACTTAAGCTTAATTTTAGAAGTTATAGAAAATGACCTCATTACTTAGATATGGATTCCTGAATTCTTTAATTTAAAATATGAAAATAATGAATGCTCGTTAATTACATCTGATTACTGTTGTGTTTATTAATAACCAGATGTTGTAGAAGATGTAAAAGAGGAGTGTCAAAAATATGGACCAGTGGTGTCTCTGCTTGTTCCAAAAGAAAATCCTGGCAGAGGACAAGTAAGTGAATATTTTCATAATTCCAGAATGATTCAGAGGTTATTAAAATCCTGTACAAAATGTTTTAATTTTGTAGAAAGATGTACACAGAATGTTGCTAGGGATTATGAATTTTGCACTATGGCTGTTTTTATTTTCTTGTACTTTTCACTTTTTCCAAAAGTTCTATAATATGCATGTACTTTTTTATCAGTTAAAATTTGTTTTTTTAAAATATTAACCTACTTTTAAGCCATTATATACAGGCCAGCTGAATCATATGCTAATTTAGGTCAGGGTCAGCTACAGAAATACTTGGCCCAATTTTGTTCTAATTAAGTACAGTTAGGAAACCATTTAGGTTGGATTCTGATTGTAATAGAATTATCAGTGATAATTTAAACAAGGAAAATACACTGGACTGAGAATCCTGAAAGCTGAGTTCCAGTTTCAACTTGACTAGCTTTGTGATGAACCGTAGTTTTTTCATCTATAAAATATATAGGCTAAAACTATGATCACAGTTTCTAAAGAAAACTCTGTATCCTAAATTAAATCTTTCTTTTATCTGTAGTTTTTTTTTATTTTTCAGAAAACAGAATATTGTTTTACTCTAAGTGTTTCTCAACCTCAGCACCATTGACATTGAGCTGGATAACTCTTTGTTGGGGGAGCTGTCATGTATATTATAGGATGTTTAGCAGCATCCCTGGCCTCTACTCACTAGATGCCCTCCCTCCACCCTCCTCCTCAGTTGTGACACCAAAAATGTCTCTAGACAGTGCCAAATGTCCCCTGATGGGTGAAATCACCTCTGGTTGTAGATTTTGTTTTTCATGGTTCAATATTATGAAAATTCTTGGCAACTGAAAAAAAAACAAAAGAAATCTCACTCTAGTCTTAGTGAAAAGTTATTATTGCCAGTCTAGTAATAATGGCACTTACCTCATTCAGTGTCAGGAACATACTGAATACATCATTGCTGCTTATTTACTCAACCAGTATTTATTGAGCATCTGTTACTTTCGAGGCACTGGGATACAACAGTGATCAAAACACAAAAGAATATATAGTGAAAAGTGCTATGGGGAAAAAGAGATTGGAGAAGAGATTTAAAGAGTGCTGTGGAGGGGTGGATTGCAGTTTTAAATAGGCAGGTGAGGAAGGACTAGTGGATTACACTTGAGTCAAAATTTGAAGGAGGTAAGGAAGAGAATTCCAGCAAAGAGAACAGCAAGTTCCAAGGCCCTGAGTATGCCTGGTAGGTTTGAGGAGGTCAGTGTGGCTATGCAGAGAGAGAAAAATGGGGAGTAGTGGGAGATTAGATCAAGGAAGTATGGGAGTGTAAGGGACAGATCAAGTAGAGTGAGCCTTGTAGGCCTTTGAGATAACATTGGCTTTTACTCTGAATGAGAAGGGAAGGTATTGGAAGATTTTGAATTGAGGACTAATGTGATCTGACTCGTTATTAGTCTGAGTGGTCAAAATAGAATGGGAAACACAGCATAGAGAAACGGGGAGTATTTTCAGGGGAGAAGTATCCATCTTTAAGATGATATGAAAAAAATAAGTCTTTATGAGCAAGAAGACATTTGCTTTATCACCAAAAGAAATAAGAAGCTTCTACTGACATTCACTGGAGAGTGAAAGCAACTTTTGATAAACTCTTAGAATCACAGATTTAACTTCCTTGGGTTATTGAAAATATCTGTTGCCTAGTTGGTAAAGCCAGTTTGACTATTTCAGTTCAAATTAACATGTTATTTTTTTAAGGAATATTAAAAAAATACTGGGAAGTAGACTATGGGAATGCATCTTACAATTATAAAAAATAGTCAAGATTAAAATGATAGAGCTCTAATAATTATTTAATTACATAGTAAGTTATAAAATATGTTTCCTCTTTATTTAGTTCAGAATGATGTAATGTGTAAAATTATAGGTTATCTATGAAGCAAGGAATCTTATAGAAAGCTTGGTATTCCTTCTATAAGTGCATGTCTACTCATTTATTGAACTTTGGTGTATGGATTTTGGAGTAATTATGAATCAAATTAAAAAAATCAGAAAGAGCTTCATTTTTCTCACTGGACATCATCTAATCTTCCTTTTGTATTTAGTGAAAAAGTATATATTGCTTGAAACTACAGCTAAGCACATTTATTTTGGTAAGAAAAGGAGATATAAAATACTAAGTATATCTAAGGTGAAAAAATGAGCATCAGTTTTTAGCACTGGATGGTCTCTACTTTGTGTTCAAGAGTAATGCGTATTTTGTTGTGGTCATCCATGTACAATGCTTGGTGTCAGTCTATTTATCTCTTGTAAAAATAAAATACAGTGTGTGTGTGTGAAAAAAAAAAAAAGAGTAATGCATAGCTTAAAATGTCATAGAATGGAAGAGACGAAATCAGTTCTGCCTGTCCCTTTTGCAGTAAATATGAATTCAGAAAATCCCATCACAGGCCAAAATATCCTAGGTCTAATGTCACACATCATCCTTAACAGAAATATTTGCATGAGACAGGGAGTGACCAGTCATAGGCAGGGCATGGAGCTTTGTTTATCAATGAAGAAACAGTCCATTAAAAAAAGTACTGTGTTTGAAATTGCTTCTTTTTATGCCCTGAAGGTTTTTATGCCCTTTGGTAATAACTTTGCTTCGTCAGCTGGGAAAAGGGCTCCTATGAAAGGGGAAATGAAAAGGGATAACCTGCCTGAACTTCTAGGTAGAGCCAGTTTTAGGAAAAGGTACAAATGAAAGTTAAGAATCTGGAAATTGATGTCCTTAAAACTGTCTATTCTTGCTTCCACTTTGAAAGTCTCTGAGTGTCCTAGGATGCTCGCACCTCAGTTTGAAGAATATTGATGTAACAAATGAGGCATACAACTGAGGAGGGAAGGCAGTTCTTTTCCTGGCTCACATATTTACGGGTAACTGAGGACAAGTCATTTCAAGTCATGTCACCTCCCTGTAACTTTTGCTTTAGATCATCAAAAAGAACTAATAAATTATTATGCTATTTCGTTTACCTATGGGAAAGGAAATTACCTAGTTTTAAACCTCTTCCTTACTATAGTTGCGGCTTCTGCAAATCTTCTTTGAGACACTGTTGAAATGTCGTTGTTCTCTGGGCTGTTCAGCCCTGTCTTCAGCAAGTGTCTAGCACTATTCAGCACTCCTTTATGAACTTGACAAAAGGATGTATGTTTTGATGGAATTTTTCAGAATTGAAATGAGTTCTAAGGAAGTATTCTAAACTTTGCTGTTCAAAAATGTGGTCCATGGACCAGCAGCATTGGCATCACCTGGAAGTCTGTTTAGAAATAAAGAGACTCAGGCCCCACCTTAGATCTACTGAAGTAGAATCTGCATTGTAACAAGGTCCGCAAGTGATTCATATATATATACATATATATATATGTGTGTGTGTGTGTGTGTGTATATATATATATATATACACACACACACACACACACATATATATACACACACACACATTAAAGTTGGAGAAGCACTGTTCTAAAACAATTTTGATAAAAATGAAGTTACTTTGTTTTCTCTGTCCTCTTACAGGTCTTTGTTGAGTATGCAAATGCTGGTGATTCCAAAGCTGCTCAGAAATTACTGACTGGAAGGATGTTTGATGGGAAGTTTGTTGTGGCTACATTTTACCCACTGAGTGCCTACAAGAGGGGATATCTGTATCAAACTTTGCTTTAATCAGTAACCTAAGGACTATTTCCTGTTTCTCCTCTTCTATTTCCTGGGTTATTGTATTCTACATCTGAATGCAGAAGTACCCCCTTATCATTTTAAGGGAATACTTTGTATATTTATTCAATCCTACCGATGTGCAGCCATTGCTCAAGCAGTGACTGCATTGCAGACATTTGGCACTGAGTAGGACAAGACCTCTCAGCTATACATTGAGGGGGTTTAGAGCATCCATGTGGGCAACCTTTTTTTGTGCAGTAGGGCAAGTGCTGCTCTTCAGTATGTAACCTAAAAAGATATTAACTCTTTCATGTGATCATGAAGCGAGGATGAATAATATCATGTTGTAGTGAATATTATTAACAAATTTGTTAGAGTTGGTGACATCACTTACAGATTATTCCTTTATGTTGTCAGAGGGGTCTTCCTTATTGATATCTGTAGTTGGCACTGGATGCTCTCAGTAATGTTAAGTAATTGTTAAGCAGCAATTCCCTACTGTGTTCTTAACACTGAGTTATGAATTTTTTTAAAGGAGTACTGTAGTACTGAATATTCCTTTAAAGAAACTGCAGTGAGCCTATCTACATTTTTTTTTTAATTAAGGCTTTTAAAATAGAAAGCTAATGCTTGATCTTGCACAATTTTTATGTCCAGTATGTATGCTCGAGTGAGTGTGCAGGTGTGAAAGATTAGAGAAAATTTGAGTAGCTTTCTTTATAGTGTGAATCTTGTGAGTTAATACAGTCTATGCCCATCTCTTCCCTACCTGTTTAATATCTGTAAGATTTAGGATACAAGTTTTTTGGGAGTTGGTCTGTCTGATAGAATGAAATGAGAAAATAGTTCATTCGTGAGAGGCCCAGAACACACAAGTCTAAACTGGGTTACACTGAAACTCTCTTAAAGTGAGAAAACTCTTGTAAAAGTTTTGGTACACATAAATTGCCCCTTCTTTCAGTCTGCTTTAGACCCTGCATTAGCTCATCTGTTTTGAACTGAATCTTCTAGGATCACTGTAAAATTTCTCAAGATAGAGTTCTGTCTACTATGATGGAAAATTGACGTGGGTCAAAAAGAAAGAATTAGTTGTTCAGTGAAGGGAAAAGGAAAAAAAAAATAGGCAAAGGGCGCATAGTCAAGAATTATTTCTTTCTTTCTTTCTCTCTCTCACCTCCCTCCCACTCCTTCTTTTCCTCTTCCCCCATTCTTTATCTCTATCCTTAGCTGAAGAGAAGTTAGAGGAAAGCATCCTAGGTGGTCAGGTGATCTGACTTCTGATTACAAGGAAGTTAAGAAAGGTGTAGCTATAATAAGGTGGAAATAGAAAAGAAGAAAAACTTATGAAGAATTCTTAAAAAGGTTCATAGCAATCTCATGTGTCCCCCAATAGAGGAAACTAGTATTCGTGAGTTCACGGGCACAGGTTGACTACATGGTTTTAGGAATTATAATTATGGATTCCTCCCACTTTACAGTAGATTGTCTTCAAAGGTTTAAATCTTAGGAAACCTTTATAAAGCACTGATTATACAAAAAAAGAAAAGTATACAGGTTATGAATTTTTTGTTTTCTTAACTAAATGAAAAATTTATTTATTTATTTATTTTCCTAAGGAAAAAGCTTTTATACCTTTCCCTGCTGGAAGCCTCCTCATATAGTCTTTCCTTGTGTGTGCCATGCAGGTTATTGAGAGCCCAATTAAGAATTTATGTCTTAGAGGATGAATTACTTGACCCTGTTGAGACAATTACCATTTGATATTTTAGTTATTCACAGTTACCTAATTATTCAGGACTCTCCTTAATATTTGTTATGAAGCCAAATTTGGTATAATGAATTGCCAAAAGATCTGTGGCGTGGCGCCCAAGGGAGAACTGTAGAGTAAGCTTCTAATATGTGCCCTTAGAAGGAAGAGCTATTATTTTTCATTATGGCCTTTTCAGAGGTTGATTAGCTGGTTTGGTTTCAAATAAAAATTCAACAGAGTATTGTGGAGACCAAAGCTTTCCTAAAACATAAACGTTTGTATGGTAGCAGCTTCCATGGTGATTAAAAACAGCAGGTCTTTCCATACATACTGATGAACACAGAATGCAAATGAATTCTTTTTAAGGGCAAGTAGTCTAGGTTAGCACATATACCTTTCTCATTCTCCCTCCCCCAACTATCACCAAAAAGAAAAATCCTTACAAATAAACTGCAGGTAGGCTTCTAAGCTTAATGTTGCAGTATGCTGCTAACATCTTGATGCTGAATTTCACAGCATTCTTTGATCGTCTTCTTATTGCTGATGTATTCATGCGTATATGTAGTGTTTAACACTGTAGAATTTTATTACAGAAGATGCTAACTAGATTTTAAGGGAGCTGAGGGAATAATTGATGAGCCTAAGTAACCATGCATCGAATTAAATATTTTATATTTAAGCCACAAAATTGAATGGAGGTGCCTCCTTTGATTTAAATTGTTATTTTATAGCTCTTAGCCCATTACTACCAAAGATGACATTTGCAGATTCTCCCTCCCTCTTCTGATATTATAAGAAATTTAATCTTGTTATCTTTTTTAAACCTGAACCAAATATTGAATGATGCAATTTTCATGATCCTTTAGGATGAAATATATACACAAAGATTTTGATTCCTTGAAGTTTTAAAGACAGAAGTTTTCTTTTTGAGAGGTAGGGTAAACATGTGAGGGTTCATGTCACTTAACCCCTACCATTTTGGGAAAATTTTATCTCAGGTAGTTTTTCTTTCCCTAAATTAATATCTGTGCTTCCTTCCCTCTTGCCTTCCAGTTTCTTCTTTATTATTCCATGGTATTTTCATGGTACATTTTTGTCCCAAAAAAGGCATGTAAATTGATAATTCTATAGGAAATCTTTGGTTCTTTGGGAACATATTTGGAGGAGGTGGCTACTTGGCTACTTTCAAAACTTTAATGCTATATTTAGAGAAGAATAAGTAGAGTTGGACACCCCAGTGAAAGATAGCACTGCTAAAAGAAACTATTTGCTGCATTTTAAAGGAGTAACAAAATGAGCCTCTTGGAATAAGAGATTGCATTTATTATTACTGAATGTCTTCCTTGTTTTGTGGCCATCAGTATAGAAACTCTTTAGAGAAAAATTCCCTCTCTGCTATGCCTTGAGCCAATACTAGGCTTCTTTTAGAACAAAACCATAAATATAGTTTTACTCATACTTCTCCTTGTTTTCATTGAGACAAGTACTGCCTTCTTTTTGGTATTCCAGCTGCTAAATAAAGAGGGCTGAGCTATATTAAATTAACCTTTTTAAAAAATCTCTCAATTCTTATTTAACTTGCCTTCTAGATTCATATTGCTTATACTTATATTTTAACCTTTGAGCAAATTTATTATAAGGAATGCTGCCCGAAAGAGTGCTGCCATGTAAAGGAAGTTGAAGAAACTATGAGCATAAGGTTTGTTTCTGTCTTAGTACACTGGGCTTTCACCCTGGTAAGGGAATCAGTTACCTTTATGGAATGAATTACAGTCAGAGTTACAATACTCAAATGCTGTTTTATGGCTCATTTGAGTTATTCCTCAAATGCAGGTAACTGGCATTTTGGCATCATTATCTTTTTAGGCTTGTATTCTGACCTTATAAAATTAGGCCTATCTTACATAATTTCTACTATTAGTTATACTTGGCAGCATGACATTTTATTTTTTATAGTTGAATGAAAATCAGCACCATAGTAACTGATGATAATTATAATAACATAGTTACTGGGTGAGGGAGTGGGGGAGACACTCAGTAACCACGTGTTTTACCTGGACTTTTATGCAAAGGTACGTGCTAGGTGGCTTTATTCAGATAAGTGTACAGATGGAATTGCATCATGACTTTTAGTCTGGTGGATGTGTAGACAGTCAAAGATTTAAGCAAGTGCCTTGTGTTTCCTGGAAAATATTAAAACTCATTTGGGTGAAAGCTTCCCAAATGATGATAATTATTGCTCCTTTGCCTTTTCCTTGGAATAACTTTTGGATTGAGTCACTTAATGTAAAACTCCAAAATTGCCTGGGTTTGCCTTTTTTTTATATGTGTAAAACTATTCGTATTTGATTTTTTCCCCCCAATATTACATATAATGGAAAGCCAGAGTTATCTGGCAGAATCAAATTCTTCCTTGGATCTAGTTCCATTTTTAATATTAGGTTCCTTCTTCAAATCTTATTACTCTAGCTCTGATAAAATTTATTTATTTCTTGTCAAGTGTGGTCACAATACAGACCAGCCTTTGGTCACAATTAGCTCAAAAGAATTTCCATTTCTTCTTAAGGTGCTCAATAAATCACCTTTACTTTGAGATGTTAGCCTTTTCAGGTTAGTATTACTTTCTAGCTTTCTCAATGAATATAAGACTGTTGAATCTCTATGATACGGAATTCATCTGAGCCTCTTATGGTATATTTGGGTAAGTTATATTTTCTTAGTTATAGAGGAACATGGATGTTTTAGTTTTTGAAGTACCCCAAATTTTAAAGATTTTGTTTTGTTTTAGGTTAGCTTCTTCTCTACCTGACACCACAGGGTATATCATGTTTGTTATCTTAGCCACCTCCCCCTCTCCAGTGTCTTTCACTGCTTTTTAAATTCACACAGTGAATGACCAATAGATTTACACAGTGACATGTGATTGACAAGTACTTATGGATATTTAAGAAGGTAAACAATTTTAACTATTTTTGCTGCAATTTTATAGGAGAAATGGGCTGTAAAAGAAATATCTATAAACCAGAGAGCATTTAGGAAATTGTTTATTTTATAGGTGGTCATGAAGGTGATCTTCAGGATATAAGATATATAGTTTACACAATCTTTGTTTTCCTGATATGAAGTTTTTATTCATTTTCCTACAAGTCAGCACTTTTGTTGTCCCTTATACTGTTTAGAAGGGTTAATATTTTATTTGCTTTATTTGTGCTTTTCAGAGAGTTGTCATAATCATGGCAGTTATGTTTGTGACACCATAAATGCTGGAATTCATGGGAAATTTATCAAATGATTGCCTGAGTGTTATTTCCCATTACATAGAGTAGCTGTCACAATATCCTAAAGAAAACTGATTTTTTTTTTGAAAGTCATGTATGTTTTATGACCTAGCTTTGTGGTATTTTAATTTAAAAGCAAAGAGAGAAGCTTTGTGTCTTATTTTGCCTTATATGACCATTGATCCTTGTTGTGTTGTGCAGAAAAGAGCTTCTTTTGTTATACTACTTTGTATAATGAAAATAAGTCACATTCTGAAGAAAAAAACCCCAAAACTGGAATTGTCAAAATTTTTGTTCCTTTTTGGGAAACCCTTATGTAAACATCAGAGCTATTTGTTATCATAAACTCTTGATTGTCAGCAAGAGAATTATTCATAGTCACTTCTATCCCAGGTTGGAATTGCTTTCCCCTTCTAAGCTCTCTCCTTAATAGTATTCATGATGTCAGGACAGTGAGTGTGTAAAAGCAAATGTAGTGAGGTGTTCTAAATCACACATCCAAAATCATGCATTTATGGACTCAAAAATCTTTTCAGTTATTTGAATTATCTATAGCTGTATTATTTTATTAGCATGAGTTGTCAGAAGTCTGCCAAATTTAAGAGTAAAGAAGAGAAAGATAAGTAATAAAAACAGAGAGATGAGGGGAAGAAAATAGCTTCCTTATTGGTGTTATTAATTGTTCATATAGTTTATGACCTAAAAATGATATTTATTTTTAAAAATCCAGGTTTGGTACCTGTAACATAGAAACGTTGCCATTTCTACACATTCCTCATCATTGTTTCCCCAGAAAATTATTTTAAGAGTGTATGAGATCAGACTAAATATCCATATTCAGTTTGGTCTAATTTTTAAAAATAAATATTTAAGTTAAACTCCATCTTTTGTGTATTTGGTATACATCAACACTTATGCAAATCAAGGATCAGAAAGAAACGGGATTAGCCATCTCCTTATTTCCCTTTGCACAGTGGGTACAGTGGGTGGCATTAGTATGCACTAGCTGCAGTGTTATAGCACCTTATGAAGTAAGTAGTGTTTATTATAATAAAAAAAAAGTTAAGCTGCATCTCTGTAGAATATTTACTTTGCAGAGTGTAAAGCTGTCATATCTTTTTCCAGCAGGATTTAACTCCTTCATTCTTAATTTTTTTGAAAAAAAAATCTTCAGTAATTTAACATTCCTTTATATGCTCTTAACAGTGGCAAATCTGGGGTAGAAGGGATTTTTTTCCCCCCCAAAGGGCTCCATCTTTGTTATCTTTTGGTCACTCTTTGAAATCCAGTTATGATTAATAGATTTTTAACAGTTTATGGCTTCCCATATCAGCACTGGAGTGGCTGGTTGTGAATATTAAAACCTACTACTATTTTCCCTCAATAACATGTAATTGCTATGTTTTTGATTAGGAGGTATGGTTAGAAAAAATGTGAACGATCACTTAAACCAAAGCCAGTTATAAGGAGTATTCTCTCCTGTTGGTTTACCTTCACCTCAGAACTACAAGAATATTACAGTACATAGTGAATAGTTGTCTGTAACATTTCTACCAGTTGTTTCAGTAGCGTATTTGTCTTGGCATTTCTTGGCACTATGGTTCTCTGTTCTTGGTGATGTCTTATTATTTTGTGATTTTTTTTTTTTAATAACTAAGTGGGACTATAAATGTAGATGTGTATCAGTACCAAGAAGTTCTTTTCTCAAATCCCTATATTTCTGATTTCAAGTCTTTTAAACCTGTTTTTTCTTGCTGAGTAGTAAAGAACTTTTATTTTCCACTTTCCTATATACCTAAAAAGTATGGACACTGCGTTTCAATTAATTGTACTGCATATAGTTTTTTGCTGAAAACTTTATCTGTAAACACAATTGCCTTGTTCAGTTTTGTTGTAAACTGACTTACCATAAGATGCACTGTTGATATGCTTTCTGATGTGTGTTTGTTTGATAAGGGTGATAAAATAAAGCTTAAAAATAAAGGAATTGCTTTTTTATTTCAAATATTTCTGTATTTAGTATAAATATTCAAGTTTAGATAACAGGTAAGTATACTTATTTTATGATTTAATTTTTACTGAGAGCTACCATTGAAAAATTTCCATGTAGCTTCATTCATTCATTTCTAAAGAATGTGATTTTTCATCTTTGAAAATAGTACATAATTTTTTATTTTGGAATAAATGTTCTCGATAATGTAGAAACAGCCTTATCTCAGGAAAAGAACCAGAATTCATAGTTGGGAGACTTGTGTTCTAATCTTGGTTCTTTTATCAAGTTGGATAACTTTAATCAAGTGACTTAATTTCTGACAACAGTGTGAGATAGTAGGTTCAACCATCAGTTGTGGAGCATCTCCTAGATGATGGTACTATTTTAGATAGTTTATGTCATGATTAATGTTCCCTTTTACATATGAAAACTGAGGCCCAAATAGGTTAAATAAACTTGCCCAACATTTCCTGTGACTTAGAGGTGGTAATCATATACTGGTCTCTCTAGGAGTGGCATGTTTTTTAGGAAGCCTGTGGCTGTTCTGTATGATGAATTCAAGGGAAAGAGACTGCTGAGAGGGATACCCTAAGAGACTGTTTTAAGAGCTCAGAATTGAGAAAATGAATGTTTAAGTCAGTAATTCTCACAGTCAGCATATAACAGTATCACCTGGGAGGGCTTGTCAAAATACAGATTGCGGGACCCCCACCTCTAAAGTTTATAACTGTAGTTCTTGCTGGGTCTGAGAATTTGCACTTCTACCAAGTTCTCAGATTATGCTGTTGCTGCTGGTCTGGAGACCGTACTTTGAGAAGCACTGGTCTAAACAAAGGACTTGGGCTGTAGGATTGAAAAGCTAGACCAGATTTGAGCTACTTGGGAATCATTCTCAATCCCTCCTTCTCCCTGATAGTTGCAGTAAAACTAGTAACTAATTGAGCACTTATTTTGTGCCAGGCACTGTGCTAAATGCTTTTTGTACATTATCATTTTTTCCCCCACACTAAATCCTTAATCACAAGCCTATGAGGAAGGTACTGGTATTCACTTCATTTTATGGTTGGGAAAATGAACATTTAGATGATCTTACTTCCTATGGTTACATAGTGGGTAAATGAATGTCTGGCTCTAAAATTATGTTCTTAACACCACTATGCTGGATTGCCTTCTAGTCAACCCAGTAATTCCTCTCTGATCCATCTTCCCTTTTCCATTTCCTCTGATACTACTTAGTTTAGTCCTTGATCTCTCCTCCTTACTCTAGCTTCTCACAAGATCCTCATCTTTAGTCTCATGCCCCCAGCCTCTGCTTCGCAATGCTGACAGTTTTCATTCTTAAAAATAAACCTGATCATGCTACTCCCCGCTTCAAAAATTCTTCACATTATTTCCTATTTCTTTACCTGCCCATTTGCCTTCAAAATAATATCTAATTCCCTCAGATTGGCATATAAGATTTTTCACAATCTGGCTCCTCCTACAAATCTTGCTGCATTTCCTCTGTTTATACTTTATGCTTCGTCTGTACTAAACTATCCATCTTTCTACAAATTTCATGCTTTTTCTTGTATCTGAGCTTCTTATCAAAACGTCATTCAATTCTCTGTCCCCCCACCTTACCTGTGTGATGAAATCCTGCTCATCTTTTAAAACAGCTCAATTGTCACTTTCTCAAGTTATCTTCCCTAAACTCCACCCCCAACTTCCCACCTCCCCCAAAATATCATTAATGCTTCTGTGCCAACTTCGTACTTGTATACATGTATTTCCAGTGTGGTTAGACTTACCATTTTGTTTTGCCCGAAGTGCACTCCTTGAGGACGTTGGGTCGCCATATTCTGATCTGTATCCCTAGCACCTAGCACCATGCTGGACTACGGTAATTGCCCAATAAATGTTTGTTGATTTGAAAATGAGTTTGTAGAATCTGGCAGCCAGTTGGTTATGGATGACTTCAATATTTCAAAGAATGACAATTTGGTAGTTTCTACTAAAATTACAAAGCAAAAGGGAACAGTTATAAAATGTTAACCTATTGACACGTGAATAATAACATTGACAATGAATCATGTAAACAATTTGGAAGGGTAGACTTTCTTTGGACTTTTTAAAGATATGGCAAATTATTTTTGTGAAAGAGTGTATGTGGTCTTACAGTTAAGGAATTTGGGTTTTTCATTTCCTTCTACTGCATAAAACTGTATATCTGAAAAACCCAAATCCTTGAGTCTTAGCATGATTATATTAAAAAGCAAAGCAAATTTCCAGTTTAAAAACATGAGGTGTTTCATTGTAATTTGTACTTCTCTCCACCATTCTGCAATTTTTAATAAGACTCCTTGACTTATAAAACAGGATAGAGGGCTTCCCTGGTGGCGCAGTGGTTAGGAATCTGCCTGCCAATGCAGGAGACATGGGTTCGAGCCCTGGTCTGGGAAGATCCCATATGCCGCAGAGCAGCTAGGCCCGTGAGCCACAACTACTGAGCCTGCGTGTCTGGAGCCTGTGCTCCGCAATGGGAGAGGCCGCGGCGGTGAGAGGCCCGCGCACCGCGATGAAGAGTGGCCCCCACTCGCCGGAACTGGAGAAAGCCCTCACACAGAAACGAAGACCCAACACAGCCAAAAATAAATAAATAATAATAATAAAAAAACAGGATAGAACACAAGAGAGTTTGCAACACATAATGACTAAACCATTTCCAAAAGCCCATTTTCCGTGCCATATTTTTTGTTTGTTTAAAAAGGCAAACCTGCATTTTAGAGCATGTTTAGACAAACTGTTATGAGAAAGGATGAAGCACATAAAGGCTCATCTTTAAGAATGAAAGCCAAAGTTTAGTTAAGCAGGAACTGAACAGTTGAACTTAGAGAAGAGTCTATTAGTATTTAGCTCAGTATTTCCCAGACTATATCCTTGGAACACTAACATGCTGTATGATATTAAGAGAAGCTTTGGGGAGCAGGGTAGGATGAAAATATTCTGTGATTAAATAAGTTGGATATGCTGCATACATTTTCCCAATTTTATTAGAGAAGTCTTGAACAGAAGCCTGTTTAAACAAAGAGTTAGAAGGACAGTATAAGTTGATGCCAATATACTTTTCACCTAAATTCACCTATTGTTAACATTTTGCCACATTAAAAAATTTTTTTGTGAAGTATAGTTGATTTACAATGTATTGGTTTCTGGTGTACAGCAAAGTGATTCAGTTATATATACATATATATATATATATTATTTTTTTTCATATTCTTTTCCATTATGGTTTATTACAGGATATTGAATATAGTTCCCTGTGCTATATAGTAGGACCTTGTTTACCTATTTTATATATAGTAGTTTGTATCTGCTAATCCCAGTCTCCTAATTTATCCCTCCCCCACCCCTTTTACCCCTTGGTAAACGTAAGTTTGTTTTCTATATCTGTGAGTCTGTTTCTGTTTCATAACTAAGTTCATTTGTGCCATATTTTAGATTCCACATATAAGTGATATCATATGATATTTGTCTTTCTTTGACTGACTTCACTTAGTGTGATAATCTCTAGGTCCATCCATGTTGCTGCAAATGGCATTATTTCATTCTTTTTATGGATGAGTAATATTCCATTGTGTATACATACCACATCTTCTTTATCCATTCATCTGTCGATGGACATTTAAGTTGCTTCCATGTGTTGGCTGTTGTGAATAGTGCTGCTGTGAACATTGGAGACCATGTATCTTTCTGAATTATAGTTTTGTCTGGATATATGTCCAGGAGTGGGATTGCTGGATCATATGGCAACTCTATTTTTAGTTTTTTAAGGAACCTACATACTGTTTTCCACAGTGGCTGCACCAATTTACAATCCCACCAGCGCTGTAGCAGAGTTCCCTATTCTCCACACCCTCTCCAGTATTTATTATTTGTAGACTTCTATTTTTTTAATACATCTTCATTGGAGTATAATTGCTTCACAATACTGTGTTAGTTTCTGTTGCACAACAAAGCGAATCAGCCGTATACATACACATGTCCCCATATCCCCTCCCTCTTGAGCCTCCCTCCCATCCTCCCTGTCCCACCCCTCTAGGTCATCGCAAAGCACCAAGCTGATCTCCCTGTGCTATGCTGCTGCTTCCCACCAGCCAACTATTTTACATTTGGTAGTGTATATACGTCGATGCTACTCTCAGTTCGCCCCAGCTTCGCCCTCCCACCCCATGTCATCAAGTCCATTCTCTATGTCTACCTCTTTATCCCTGCCCTGCAACTAGGTTTATCAGTACCATTTTTGTTTTTTTAGATTCCATATATATGCGTTAGCATACGGTATTTGTTTTTCTCTTTCTGACTTACTTCACTCTGTATGACAGACTCTGGGTCCATCCACCTCACTACAAATAGCTCAATTTCATTTCCTTTTATGGCTGAGTAATATTCCATTGTATATATGTGCCACATCTTCTTTATCCATTCATCTGTTGTTGGACATTTAGGTTGCTTCCATGTCCTGGCTATTGTAAATAGTGCTACAATGAATATTGTGGCTTTGAATTATGTTTTTCTCAGGATATATGCCCAGTAGTGGGACTGCTGGGTCATATGGTAGTTCTATTTTTAGTTTTTTAAGGAACCTCCATACTGTTTTCCATAGTCGTCGTATCAATTTACATTCCCACCAACAGTGCAAGAGGGTTCCCTTTTCTCCACACCCTCTCCAGCATTTATTGTTTGTAGATTTTTTGATGATGGCCATTGTGACCTGTGTGAGGTGATACCTCATTGTAGTTTTGATTTGCATTCTCTAATGATTAGTGATGTTGAGCATCTTTTCATGTGCCTCTTGGCCATCTGTATGTCTTCCTTGCTGAAATGTCTATTTAGGTCTTCCACCTGCTTTTTAACTGGATTGTTTGTTTTTCTGATATTGAGCTCCATGAGCTGTTTGTATATGTTGGAGATTTATACCCTGTCTGTTGCTTTGTTTGCAGATATTTTCTCTCATTCTGAGGGTTGTCTTTTCGTCTTGTTTATAGTTTCCTTTGCTGTGCAAAAGCTTTTAAGTTTCATTTGGTCCCACTGGTTTATTTTTCTTTTTATTTCCATTACTCTAGGAGGTGGGTCAAAAAAGAACTTGCTGTGGTTTATGTCAAAGAGTGTTTTTCCTATGTTTTTCTCTGAAAGTTTTATAGTGTCTGGTCTTACATTTAAGTCTTTAATCCATTTTGAGTTTATTTTTGTGTATGGTGTTAGGGAGTGTTCTGATTTCATTCTTTTACATGTAGCTGTCCAGTTTTCCCAGCACCACTTACTGAAGAGGCTGTCTTTTCTCCACTGTATGTTCTTGCCTCCTTTGTTGTAAATTAGGTGCCCATATGTGTGTGGGTTTATCTCTGGGCATTCTATCCTGTACCATTGATTTATATTTCTGTTTTTGTGCCAGTACCATACTGTCTCGATTACTGTAGCTTTGTGGTATAGTTTGAAGTTGGGGAGCCTGATTCCTGCAACTCCGTTTTTCCTTCTCAAGATTGCTTTGGCTATTCGGGGTCTTTTGTGTTTCCATACGAATTGTAAGATTTTTTTTGTTCTAATTCTGTGAAGAGTACCATTGGTAGTTTGATAGGGATGGCATTGAATCTGTAGATTGCTTTGGGCAGTATAGTCATTTTCACAATATTGATTCTTCCAATCCAAGAACATGGTATATTTCTCCATCTGTTTATGTCATCTTTGATTTCTTTCATCAGTGTTTTATAGTTTTCTGAGTACAAGTCTTTCGCCTCCTTAGGCAGGTTTATTCCTAGGTATTTTATTCTTTTTGTTGAAATGGTAAATGGGAGTGCTTCCTTAATTTCTCTTTCTGATTTTTCGTTGTTGGTGTATAGGAATGCCAGAGATTTCTGTGCATTAATTTTGTATCCTGCAACCTTACCAAATTCGTTGGTTAGTTGTAGTAGTTTTCCAGTGGCATCTTTAGGATTTTCTATGTATAGTACCATGTCATCAGCAAATAGTGACAGTTTTACTTCTTTTTTTCCAATTTGTATTCCTTTTATTTCTTTTTCTTCTCTGATTTCCATGGCTAGGACTTCCAAAACTGTGTTGAATAAGAGTGGCAAGAGTGGACATCCTTGTCTTATTCCTGATCCTAGTGGAAATGCTTTCAGTTTTTCACCATTGAGTTTGATGTTTGCTGTGGGTTCGTCATATATGGCCTTTATTATGTTGAGGTAGGTTCCCTCTATGCCCATTTTCTGGTGAGTTTTTATCATAAATGGGTGTTGAATTTTGTCAAAAGCTTTTTCTGCATCTATTGAGATGATCATATGGTTTTTATTCCTTAATTTGTTAATGTGGTGTATCACATTGATTGATTTGCATATATTGAAGAATCCTTGCATCCCTGGGATAAATCCCACTTGATCATGGTTGTATGATCCTTTTAATATGCTGTTGGATTCTGTTTGCTAGTATTTTGTTCAGGATTTTTGCATCTATGTTCACCAGTGATATTGGTCTATAATTTTCTATTTCGTCATATCTGTTTCTGGTTTTGGTATCAGGGTGATGGTGGCTTCATAGAATGAGTTTGGGAGTGTTTCTCCCTCTGCAGTTTTTTGGAGGAGTTTGAGAAGGATGGGTGTTAGCTCTTCTCTAAATGTTTGATAGAATTCACCTGTGAAGCCATCTGGTCCTGGACTTTTGTTTGTTGGAAGATGTTTAATTATGGCTTCAATTTCATTACTTGTGATAGGTCTGTTTATATTTTCTGATTCTTCCTGGTTCAGTCTTGGAAAATTGTACCTTTCCAAGACTTTGTCCATTTCTTCGTGGTTGTCCATTTTATTGGCCTATAGTTGTTTGTAGTAGTCTCTTATAATCCTTTGTATTTCTGCAGTGTCAGTTGTGATTTCTCCTTTTTCATTTCTGAGTATATTGATTTGAGTCTTCTCCCTTTTTTTCTTGATTAGTCTGGCTAAGGGTTTATGAATTTTGTTTATCTTCTCAAAGAACCAGCTTTTAGTTTTATTGATCTTTGCTATTGTTTTCTTCATTTCTATTT
This sequence comes from Eubalaena glacialis, assembly GCF_028564815.1. Lineage (NCBI taxonomy): Eukaryota > Metazoa > Chordata > Mammalia > Artiodactyla > Balaenidae > Eubalaena > Eubalaena glacialis. The sequence goes on along the minus strand of NC_083718.1, from coordinate 75,139,681 downwards.
CATTTATTTCTGCTCTGATATTTATGATTTCTTTCCTTCTACTGACTTTGGGTTTTCTTTGTTCTTCTTTAGTTGTTTTAAGTGTAGGGTTAGATTGTTTATTTGAGATTTTTCTTGTTTCTTGAAGTGAGATTGAATTGCTGTAGACTTCCCTCTTAAAACTGCTTTTGCTGCGTCCCATAGGTTTTGGGTCGTTGTGTTTTCGTTGTCATTAATTTCTACGTATTTCTTTATTCTTTGATTTCTTCAGTGATCTCTTGGTTATTTAGTAGCGCACTGTTTAGCCTCCATGTATTTGTGTTTTTTATAGTTTTTTTCCTTTAATTGATTTCTGATCTCATAGCATTGTGGTCAGAAAAGATGCTTGATATGATTTCAGTTTTCTTAAATTTTCCAAGGCTTGATTTGTGACCCAAGATGTGATCTATCCTGGAGAATGTTCCATGTACACTTGAAAAGAAAGTGTATTCTGCCACTTTTGGGTGGAAAGTTCTGTAAATATCAGTTAGATCTATCTGGTCTATTGTGTCATTTAAAGCTTGTGTTTCCTTATTTATTTTCTGTTTGGATGATCTGTCCATTGGTGTGAGTGGGGTGTTAAAAGTCCCCTACTCTTACTGTGTTACTGTCGATTTCTCCATTCATGGTTGTTAGCATTTGCCTTATGTATTGAGGTGCTTCTGTGTTGGATGCGTATATATTTATACTTGTTATATCTTCTTCTTGGATTGATCCTTTGATCATTATGTAGTGTCCCTCCTTATCTCTTGTAACAGTGTTTATTTTAAAGTCTATTTTATCTAATATATGTATTGCTACTCCAGCTTTCTTTTGATTTCCACTTGCATGGAATATCTTTTTCCATCCCTTCACTTTCAGTCTGTATGTGTCCCTAGGTCTGAAGTGGGTCTCTTATAGACAGCATATATATGGGTCTTGTTTCTGTATCCATTCAGCCAGTCTTTATCTTTTGGTTGGGGCATTTAATCCATTTACATTCAAGGTTATTATCGATATGTGTATTCCTATTACCATTTTCTTAATTGTTTTGTGTTTGTCTTTGTGGGTCTTTTTCTTCTCTTGTGTTTCCTGCTTAGAGAAGTTTCTTTAGCATTTGTTGTAAAGCTGGTTTGGTAATGCTGAATTCTTTTAGCTTTTGTTTGTCTGAAAAGCTTTTGATTTCTCCATTGAATCTGAATGAGATCCTTGCTGGGTAGAATAATCTTGGTTGTAGGTTTTTCTCTTTCATCACTTTAAGCATATCCTGCCACTGCCTTCTGGCCTGCAGAGCTTCCGCTGAAAAATCAGCTGATAACCTTATGGGGATTCCTTTGTATGTTATTTTTTGTTTTTCCCTTGCTGCTTTTAATATGTTTTTCTTTGAATTTAATTTCTGTTAGTTTGATTAATACATGTCTTGGTGTGTTTTTCCTAGGGTTTATCCTGTATGGGACTCTCTGTGCTTCCTGGACTTGGGTGACTCTTTCCTTTCCCATGTTAGGGAAATTTTCCACTATAATATCTTCAGATATTTTCTCAGAACCTTTATTTTTCTCTTCTTCTTCTGGGATCCCTATAATTCAAATGTTGGTGCACTTAGTGTTGTCCCAGAAGTCTCTGAGATTGTCTTCAATTCTTTTCATTCTTTTTTCTTTATTCTGCTCCTCAGCAGTTATTTGCAGCATTTTGTCTTCCAGCTCACTTATTCATTCTTCTGCCTCCGTTATTCTGTTATTGATTCCTTCTAGTGTATTTTTCATTTCAGTTATTGTGTTGTTCATCTCTGTTTGTTTGTTCTTTAGTTCTTCTATATCTTTGTTAAACATTTCTTGTATTTTCTCAATCCGTGCTTCCATTCTATTTCTGATATTCTGGATCATCTTTACTATCATTAGTCTGAATTCTTTTTCTGGTAGATTGCTATTTCCTCTTCATTTATTTGGTCTTGTAGGTTTTTACCTTGCTCCTTCATCTGTGACATATTTTTTTGCCATCTCATTTTTTTTTCTTTTTATGAGTGGGATTGTGTTCCTGTTTTACTGGTTTTTTGGCCTGAGGCTTCCAACACTGGAGTTTGTAGGATATTGGGTAGAGCTGGGTCTTGGTGCTGAGATGAGGAACTCTGTGAGACCTCACTCCGATGAATGTTCCCTGGGGTCTGAGGTTCTCTGCTAGTCCAGTGGTTCAGACTCGGAGCTCCCATTGCAGGAGCTTCCCCCCGACCCCAGGCTCGTGAATCAAGATCCTGCAAGCCGCGTGGGGCAGCAAAAAAGAAAAAAAAGAGAACAATAACAAAGTAAAAAATAAAATTAGACTAGGAAACTAACAGATATGTTAGAAAGAATGTAAAAGTAAAAATATAGATGAATCAACAACCGGAAGGTACATCAGTAACACAATAATAAAAAAGAGCAGGAGGGAAAAGGAAAAAACAAAAAGGGTGGGGGGGGGGAAGGCCTTGGCTGTGGAGGGTGGGGCCTAAGCAAGGGCAAGTTTTGGGTGGTGGGTGGGGCCAATGGTCAGGACCCACAGGGCTGGAAAAGGCCCTGGGGGCTGTGGGGGGTGGGGCTTAGGCTCAAGGAACATAATGGGCCCAGGCGTGCCCCCCACCCCTGGTTTCAGAGAGCAGGGTACCTCACCAGGGAGTCCAGCAGGCTTCCTGGGCTTAAGTGGGTGGGGCAAATGCCCTCTTCTCCTGCTCCTCTGGTCTGGGGTCTGGGAGGGCTGCCTCCCCTGATCTCCTGCCTCTCCTGATCTCCCTGGCCTCCCTCCTATGCCCCCAAGGACCCACATGGCCTAGAGGGGGCTTTGGAGGGCAGGGCATCCGCCTGGGAGCTCAGCAGGCTCGCTGGGCCCCAGTGGGTGGGGCAATCGCCCTCCGCTCATCTCCTGATCCTTCCTGAGGGCCCCTCCCACCTGCCTCTCCTGATCCACCCCCCCCCGGCCTCCCTACTGTGCGCCCAAGGACCCATGCAGCCTGGAGGGGGCTTTGGAGGGTGGGGGACCAGCCTGGGACCTCAGCAGGCTCCCCAGGCCTGAGTGGGCGGGGCAGTCACCCTCCGCTTCTCTCCTGCTCCTCCTGGGTGTCCCCTCCTGCCTACCACTCCTGATCTCCCTGGCCTCCCTCCTATGCCCCCAGGACCCACACGGCCTGGATGGGGCTTTGGAGGCAGGGCAACCGGCTTGGGAGCTCAGCAAGTTCCCCGGCCCGAGTGGGCCAGGAGATTGCCCTCCACTCCTCTCCTGCTCTTCCCAGAGAGTCCCTCCCACCTGCCTCTCTTGATCTCCCTGGCCTCAGGGGCGCTATCTTGTCTGGCCTCCACTTCTCCTCCCCCCTCGGTCCTCCTACATCCTACCAGTTCACTCTGGGGTTCCTTCCGTCTCCTTGGGGGTCAGAGTCTCCCACCAGTGGCAGGCAGGCGCCCTAGTTGTGGGGAGAGGCTAACTCTTATCTTCCCACACTGCCATCTTCTATTTGTAGACTTTTTAATGATGACCATTTTGACTGGTGTGAGATGGTACCTCATTGTAGTTTTGATTTGTATTTCTCTAGTAATTAGTGATGTGGAACATCTTTTCATGTGCCTATCGGCTATCTGTATGTCTTCTTTGGAGAAATGTCTGTTTAGGTCTTCTGCCCATTTTTTGATTGGATTTTTTTTTTTTGTTATTGAGTTGTATGAGCTGTTTGTATATTTTGGAAATTAAGCCCTTGTCAGTTGCATTTGTAAATATCTTCTCCCAGTCCATAGGTTGTCTTTTCATTTTGCATATGGTTTCCTTTGCTGTGCAAAAGCTCATTAGTTTGATTAGGTCCCATTTGTTTGTTTTTGCTTTTGTTTCTGTTGCCTTGGGAGACTGACCTAAGAAATCATTGATGTGATTTATGTCAGAGAATGTTTTGCCTATGTCCACTTATAGGAGTTTTGTGGTGTCATGTCTGATATTTAAGTCAAGCCATTTTGAGTTTATTTTGTGTATGGTATGAGGGTGTGTTCTAACTTCATTGATTTACATGCGGCCGTTCAGCTTTCCCAACACCACTTGCTGAAGAGACTGTCTTTTCTCCATTGTATATTCTTGCCTCCTTTGTTGAAGATTAATTGACTGTAGGCAGGTTTATTTATGGGCTCTCTATTCTGTTCCATTGATCCATGTGTCTGTTTTTATGCCAGTACCACACTGTTTTGATTACTGTAGCTTTGTGGTATTGTCTGAAGTCTGGGAGGGTTATGCCTCCAGCTTTGTTCTTTGTCCTCAGGACTGCTTTGGCAATTCTGGGTCTTTTATGGTTCCATCTAAATTTAGGATTATTTGTTCTAGTTAATTAACCAGAAAATGTCTGGTTAATTTGATAGGGATCACATTAAATCTGTAGATTGCTTTGGGTAGTATGGCCATTTTAACAATGTTCATTCTTCCTATCCAAGAGAGTAGGATATCTTTCCATTTCTTTGAATCTTCAATTTCCTATATTAATATTTTATAGTTCTCAGCATATAGGTCTTTCACCTCCTTGGTCAGGTTTATTTCTAACTATTCTTTTGGGTGCAATTTTAAAAGGGATTTTTTTTTTTTTTTTTACTTTCTCTTTCTGATATTGTTATTGTAAAGAAATGCAACAGATTGCTGTATGTTAATCTTGTATCCTGCTACCTTGTTGAATGTATTTATCAGTTCAAGTAGTTTTTGTGTGCAGTCTTCAGGGTTTTCTCTATATAGTATCATGTCATCTGCATATAATGACAGTTTTACCTCTTCTCTTCCGATTTGGATACCTTTTATTTCTTTTTCTTGTCTGATAGCTGTGGCTAGGGCCAATACTATGTTAAATAGAGAGTGGGCATCCTTGTTTTGTTCCAGACTTTAGCGGGAAGGCTTTCAACTTTTCACCTTTTAGTATTATGTTGACAGTGGGTTTGTCATAAATAGCTTTTATTATGTTGAGGTACGTTCCCTCTATACCCACTTTGGTAAGAGTTTTTATCATGAATGGATGTTGAATTTTTATCAAATGCCTTTCTGCATCTATTGCGATGATCATGTGGTGTGTCTTTTCTTTTGTTGATGTGGTGTATCACATTGATTGATTTGCGTATGTTGAACCATACTTGTGACCCTGGGATGAAGCCAGCTTGATCGTGGTGTATGATCTTTTTTATATGTTGTTGGATTCAGTATGCCAATTTTGTGTTGAGGATTTTTCAATCTATATTCATCAAAGATATTGGCCTGTAATTTTCTTTTTTGGTGGTGTCTTTGTCTGATTTTGATATCTGGATGATGGTGGCTTCATAGAATGACTTTGGGAGTGTTTCTTCCTCTTCAATTTTTTGGAAGAGTTTGAGAAGGATCAGTATATTTTTGTATTTCTTCTTTGTATTTTTGGTAGAATTCCAGTCCAGTGAATCCATCTGGACCTGGACTTTTGTTTGCAGGGAGTTTTTTTTTATTTTTTTATTATTATTATTACAGATTCTATTTCACCTCTATTGATATGTCTGTTCAAATTATCTATTTCTTCTTGATTCACTTTTGGTGGGCTGTATATTTCTAGAAACTTGTCCATTTCTTCTAGGTCGTCCAGTTTGTTGGCATATAACCGTTCATAGTATTCTCTTATGATCTTTTGTATTTCTGCGGTGTTGTTTGTTATTTCTCCTCTTTCATTTCTTATTTGTTTATTTGAGTCCACTCTCTTCTTCTTGGTAAACCTGGCCAGAGGTTTGTCGATTTTGTTTACCTTTTCACAAAACCAGCTCTTGGGTTTTTTTCATTGTTGTTTGTTTTTTAATCTCTACTTTATCAATATTTAATTCCCTCTGATGTTTATTTCCTTCCTTCTGCTGACTTTAGGTTTTGTTTGTTCTTGTTTTTCTAATTCTTTTAGGTGGTAGGTTAGGTTGTTGATTTGAGATTTTTCATGTTTTTTGAGGAAGGCCTGTATTGCTATGAACTTCCCTCTTAGGACTGCTTTTGCTACATCTCATAGATTTTGTATGGTTGTATTTTCATTGCCATTTGTCTCAAGGTATTTTTAAATTTCCTCGTTGATTTCATTGTTGACCCATTGGTTTTTTAGTAGCATGTTGTTTAGTCTTCATATAATTGTTTTTTTCTCGTTTCTCTTTCTGTGGTTGATTTCTAATTTCATGCTGTTGTGGTCAGAAAAGATGCTTGAAATAATTTCTATTCTCTTAAATTTGTTGAGGCTTGTATTGTGTCCTAGTATGTGATCAATCCTAGAGAATGTTCCATGTGCACTTGGAAAGAATGTGTATTGGTTTTTTTTGTTTTTTGGATGTAATGTCCTGAAAATATCAATTAAGCCTAAGTGTTCTATTGTATGATTTAGGATCTCTGTTGCCTTATTTTCTGTTTGGAAGATCTGTCCATTGATGTGAGTGGGGTGTTAAATTCTCCTTCTATTATTGTATTCCCATCAGTTTTTCCCTTTATGTCTGCTAGTATTTGCTTTATGTATTTTGGTGCTGCTATATTGGGTGCATATATGTTAATGAGTGTAATATCCTCTTGTATTGATCCTTTTATCATTATATAGTGTCCTTCTTTATCTTTCTTTGTGGCCTTTGGTTTAAAGTCTATTTTGTCTGATATGAATATTGCTACCCTCACTTTGTTATTTCCATTTGAGTGAAATATATTTTTCCATCCTCTTACTTTTAATCTATGTGTGCTTTTTGCCCTAAAGTGGGTCTCTTGTAGGCAGCATGTTGTAGGCTCTTGTTTTTTTATCCAATGTACCACTCTTTGTGTTTTGATTGGAGCATTTAGTTCATTGACATTTAAGGTAATTATTGATAGATATGTATTTATTGCCATTTTATACCTTATTTTCCAGTTGATTTTGTATTTCTTCTTTGTTCCTTTTTCTTTTTGTTTTTCCTTTTGTGGTTTGATGGTTTTCTTTTGTATTATGCTTGTGTTCTTTGCTTTTTGGTTTTTGTGAATCTATTGTATATTTTTGATTCCTGGTTACCCTGTTTTTTAGGTATGTTAACCCATTACTATACCTACTTGCTTTAGACTGGTAGTCATATAGGCTCAAACACATTCTAAAAAAAGAAAAGAAAATCTACATTTTCTTAATCTCCTCCCTGCCATTTTATGATTTTGATGCCCTCCTTTTACATCTTCATGTTTATCCTTTTGCTGTTCATTGTAGTTTTCATTACTTTCACAAAAATTTGAAAAAAATTTTTTTTGATAATCTATGTACAGGCTTATTTAAGTGATTTACTTTATAGTTGTCATTTTCTTTTTCTTATAGATTCTTCTTTTCTATTTCAAAAAGACCTTTTAATATTTCTTTTAGGATAGGTTTAGTATTGCTGTATTCTTTCAGTTTTTGCTTGTCTGGGAAATTCTTCCTCTCTCCTATTCTACATGATAATCTTGCTGGGTAGAGGATCCTAGGTTGCAGGTTTTTCCCTTCCAGGACTTTGAATATATCTTGCCACTCCCTTCAGGCCTGCAACATTTCTGTAGAGAAATCAGCTGATAGCCTTATGACAGGGGGTCCCTTGTAATTAACTCTTTGTTTTTCTCTTGCTGACTTTTGAATCCTGCCTTTAATTTTTGCCATTTTAATTATAATGTCTTGGTGTAGGTCTGTTTGGGTTCATCTTGTTTGGTATCCTCTGTGCTTCCTGTCCCTGGATATCTGTTTCCTTCTTTAGGTTTGGGAAGTTTTCAGCCATAATTTCTTTGAATACATTTTCAGTCCCATTTTCTCTTTCTTTGCCTTCTGGAACTCCTATTATGCACAGAATGGCACAATTTGTATTATCCCATAGGTCTCTTATGCTGCTTTTATTTGTCTTTTTTTTTCATTTGGCTTTCTGTCTGCTGTTCTGTTGGGTGATTTACATTATTCTATATTTCAGATCACTTATTCATTTTTCTGCATTATTCATTCTGGTATTCATTGCCTTTAGCTCAGCTTTCATCTTGGCAAAAGAGTTTTCTAATTTTTCTTGGCTCCTCTTTATAGTTTCTAGTTCCTTTTTACAGTAATCCGTATTTCTATGAATAGCCTTTCTTTTTAAAAAATATTAATTAATTAATTAATTAATTATATTTTTGGCTGCCTTGGGTCTTCATTGCTGCATGCGGGCTTTCTCTAGTTGCAGTGAGCGGGGGCTACTCTTCATTGCAGTACGCGGGCTTCTCATTGCGGTGGCTTCTCTCATTGCAGAGCATGGGCTCTAGGTGCATGGGCTTCAGTAGTTGTGGCACACAGGCTCAGTAGTTGTGGTGCACGGGCTTATGTGCTCCGCAGCATGTGGGATCTTCCTGGGCCAGGGCTCGAACCCATGTCCCCTGCATTGGCAGGTGGATTCTTAACCACTGAGCCACCAGGGAAGTCCTCGATAGCCTTTCTTAGTTCCTTCAGTATTTTAATTATCTCTTTTTTGAACTTGGTGTCTACCAGACTGAAGACTTGACCATTTAACTTGGAGTGGTTCCTCTGCTTCTTCATTTTACTTATATTTCTCTGACTCTATGAGTTTAGGAGAAACTGTTATCTACTGTGGTCTTGAAGGGCTGTTTTTATATAGGAGTGTACCTGTGTAGCCTCCATGAGTCTAATATTTTTGGTGCAAGGGCTGTTTTTAGTATGGATGCCTGCCTCGTTTTTCCTCAGTGTGTGCTGGCCGTTATCCCCTTGTTAGGGGATGTGATTGTTGTTGTGATGACCAGAGCCTGCACTGGATGTTGAGTGGAGCCTCCTCTTTGCTCTGTGGTTGTCACAGCCCTGTGGAGACAGGTCTGCTCTCCTGTTGTTGGAGTAGACTCCCCCACATCTGTTTCTGAGCTGTGGTGTGAGGTAGGTGGGGCTGGAGTCTTCCTGCTGGGAGAGGAGCCACTGAGTATTCCTTCACAGGAGTTGTCCACCGGGAAGTGTGCTCTGTGGTGTCACCTGTCACCTGTTGTGTGGGCTCACAAAGTACACTGTTTTTGGCACTGCCATCGGCCCTGCCTCAACTGTGGGAATTCAGCTAATCGGACCAGTTTTCCCTCAGGCACTGTACACAAAGCCACAAATGCAGATCTGTTGGCACAGAACTGCTGAGGTCAGGCACAGGGACCACTGTAGTCACGCATCTGGACCTGCAGTGGGAGCTACTGAGTCTGCTCAGATCCCAGCCCTGCCTCTGCATGTGTGCACCCACAGAGCCCACAGCCACCATTGCTGGACCTGTGCAGCCACGGGAGCACCAGTAATCCACTTGGATATCCCGCGGGCACTGAGTTTACAAAACTACTGCCAGCACATAAATCTACGGATTACACAGCTGCTGAGACAGGGCTAGGATTTCAGCTCCGCTTCTGCATGGGGGCAGCCGCCAGTGCTTGCATGGTCCCAGAACTCTTAGAGGTGGAACTGCACCAGCTGTGAGCAGGCCGAGAATGAGGCTGCTATGGTGGGCCCAGCCCCTCCCTTTGAGCGCGCAAGTTAACAATGGGGCTTCAGTGGCGGACCCGGGCTCCTTCCTGCGCACACTCTGGGTGTGACCCAGACCACACTCCAGCTCCTTCAGACTGTCTCCACGCAGCCTACCCCAGCCCTCTCCCTGGGTCTGCCTGCTGAAGCCAGAGTTTCAGCATCCAGCCCCCATGTGCACCAGCAGACACATCTTGGGCCTGGGGAATGTAGGGAGGTGGCATAGACCCTCTGTGCTGGTCTCTCTCTGTTCTGCCTGCTGCAAGCTGGCTGCTATACTCTCCTCTGAGCCTCTGAAGCTTCCTTTCTGTCCTGGCTGACCTCCCTGCTGGTGAAGGGGCTTCTCAGGGTGAGGGAACATTTCCTCTTTCACAGTTTCCTCCTCCGGTCCCGATTCCTTTTTTTTTCTTTCATCCTACCCGGTTACTTGGTGATCTTTCTTGCAGTTTTGTTTTATGAGATCTGCCAACGTTCAGCAGGTATTCTGTGAGCATTGTTCCACATGTATTTTTGATGTGTTTGTGGGAGGAGGTGAGCTCCATGTCCTTTTATTCTGCCATCTTGATCCGGCCCCCTCTAGGAATTTGCCACATTTGTTTTATCCCTTGCTCTTCCCCCTTTATATACATAAGTGAATGGTAATTTCTCTTTTTCTGAACCATTTGAAAGTTGAAAATATCATGACACTTGACCCCTAAGTACTTCAGCATGACTCTCCTAAGAATAAAAACATTGGGGACTTCCCTGGCGGTCCAGTGGTTAAGACTCCACACTTCCAATGCAGGGGGCGTGGGTTCAATCCCTGGTCGGGGAACTAAGATCCCACATGCCACGTGGTGCGGCCAAAATAGATAAAAAAATAAACAAAAACATTGTCCTCTATAACCATGAAACCTTTATCACACCTTTGGAATTTAGCATTGATACAGAAATATTCAATATACAGTCCATATTCAGTTTGTCTCAATTGTCTCAATGTCTTTTATAACATGTTTTTCCTCCTCCCCAGGACCCAATCAATACTCTTTTGTATTTAAAATACCTATTGGGAATTTGTGGGGTGTTAGTGTTCTGCAGAACTCAGTTTGGGAAAAACTAGCTTAGATTGTATATTTAAATCTGTCCCTTTTCTTGTAGTCTAATAAATGCTAACACTTCATTTAACCCTGGTGGTCCAGTGGTTCGGACTCTGCTTTCACTGCCGGGGCCTGGGTTCAATCCCTGGTCGGAGAACTAAGATCCCGCAAGCTACGTGGCGCAGCCAAAAAATAAAAATAAATTTAAAAATAAAAATTTTTTTAGGGGAAACAATATTGCCTGAACTGTATATTTTATCCTTTGGATTTCTCAATTATGATTGCAGGGGAAAGCAGAGCTATAATTACTAAGTACCTGAATATGCCTGACAAAATAGTAAATATCATACAAAAAATTAACTATCTTCAGGACTATGCCTTTTATTTTTTAATTGTTTTTAAGATTTTTTTTTATGTGGACCATTTTTTTAAAGTCTTTATTGAATTTGTTACAGTATTGCTTCTGTTTTTTTTTTACATTTTGTTTTTTTGGCCGCAAGGCACGTGGGATATTAGCTCCCTAACCAGGGATCAAACCCGCACCCCCTGCATTGAAAGGGGGAGTCTTAACCACTGGACCGCCAAGGAAGTCCCAAAACCATGCCTTTTAAATTTAATATGTGTTAATTGATAACAATGTATGGACAACAGTAGATTTTTTAAAAAATTCTGTTTCTAATGACAAATTCCATGGTCAAAGAAAATTTGGAAGAATTAAAATGTTTCCTTCCTGTCTTTTTTCTATGTCACTAAATATGGATTTGGGACAGAAGAATGGCATGCTGAAAATGGCATATGCTTCGGGGCCTAAACTTTAAAACAATACTTTAATGGAATGTGTGACTTTAAAACGAAAAAGAAGGAACAAGTAAGATCCAAGGAACCATCATAACTGACAAACGTCTTAGTGATCTTTAATAAAAAAATTAAACATTTTATTGCCCAAAGTCCCATGACAAATAATGCTTAACACATGTTTGGAAATCATCCCAGACCACATCCCAGGGCCACTGCTAATTTAGTAGGTGTGGTAAAGTTTTGACTCCACGAGGCATTCTGGTCCTCATTTGTAGCTAAACTAAGAGATCCTTCCCAATCTCATTAGCAAATCAGTTGTATTGCATCCTGAATTTCTGCATTCTTGAAGTAGGTGATAGGGTCATCAAAGTTGTCCACTAGTAGTTGGGTTTTCCTGAAAGGAAATGGAAGGCACTGCATGAACATTCTTGCTCAACCAGAATAAATACTACTATGTCAAATTTGCATGTAGAGGTTTCTTTGTAATAATGTATGCCATTACTCATCACTTACAGTATTATTAGATTAATTATGTTTTTAGACCTTAATCATACTTAATAATTCTAAGAATTAGGGAAGATTCTGTTTTTAACCACAACAACCAAAGGATCTTTTCTACTCCCTCAGAAATAACGTCTTTAACTTTCCTCCAGAATCATTTTAGTGTCTAGATAGCTTATATTTATCTCCTTTCCCATGATCTAAGTGACCGTAGCCATTCTCACTCAACCTCAACCTATATGCCAAACACAGGCAAATATGTATTTCATCCCAGCCATTCCACCGCTCTTTTGCATACCAGACTAATATATCAAACATCCTACTAGATATTTTCACTTGAATGTCCTGTGGATACTTCAGATTTTGATATGTCCAAAACCCAGTATGCGGTCTTTATCCCTGTATGGCACATAAAAGAGAACTGAATTGAATAGACCAAAAAACAAAAGAATGTATCATAAGGACACAGTTGAGTTTATGAAATACAAGGGTAGCAATACAGCCAGGTCTTACACAGAGATAGGAACCAAAAATGGGAAGCTGCCGGTATTCTTCCTGGTTATTTTCTTAGTCTCTGCTAATTTTGGGGTATGCCTGCTTTAGTAGTGCCTCTCCTCTTCCTCTTCTTCCTGCTACTACTACTATTACTATTGCTGTCTTCTCTCTGGATATGGCTGCCCACAGCACAAACAATTAAAATTCCAGCCACAGTTTAAAAACTCTGGCTTTCCATAGGTCCAATCACAAATTACCAGAAAAGAATATCTAATTGGCATAGTGTTTTTAAGTGTCCATACTAGATCAATAAGATACGACCAGTCTACACTGTGCAAAGACTCTTCCTTTGGAGAGGGGCAGTGCTTACAGAAGGGACAGTTGCTCATTAGCTAAGGAGATACCTCAAAACCTACCTTGACTGTATTCTCTTTCGGGCTTATAGCCTATCCACCCAGTGACCTATGTCGGAAACAGGAGCCACCCAGCTTCTCCGTCACTGTCAGTATGCAGTCAGTTAAGTCCTGCCCATCCTACACCTTAAATATCTTTTAAATTTAGTCCTTGACCTTTATGCCCATTGTCAACAGCACATTTGGGACCACCAGAGTCTCAAACTATTATAGTGAGCTCCGTGCCTTCAAGCTCCACTCTATCAACAGCTAAAAATTCTGTTCTTATTAGATTCCTCTACTTCTTGAAGCTCTTCAATGGCTCCCCAAGTTTAGTTAGTGTTTCCCAAACTTTCCTGATCAAAAAATTACCTGGGGTGCTGGTTAAAAATACAGATTCCCAGGTTACTCCTCCCTCTGGATCAGTAAATTTGTGGTATAACCTGGTCATTTGTGTTTTTAACAAGCACTCCAGTTGCTTCCAACGTTTACCAAACTCTTCAACACATACCCTGCCTTCTCCTCCCCAACTCTGTATTGGACGTTGGACCCAGTGTTCCAATATCTGCTTAGAGTACTTTGTCCATTTCTGTGCATCGATGCTTGGCAAACAACTACTCATCCTTTAAGAATCAGCCTGTGCACCACCACCATCTTTGCAAAGCTGCGGTCTGTGGATTGACTCAACTACTCCTTCCTTGGTGCTCCAGTGAATCTTGTGCTCCACCTCTGTTAGAATTTCTTCACGCTAAATAACTTTTCTGTTTCTCCCCATTGCATTTGAGAACTTTAAGAGCAGTAACTAAGTTTTATTTATCTTGCATCTAAAAGGACATGTGTTTTAATAGGAACACTACATTATTTCTGTCAGGGAAAGAGAGAGTTTAAAAAAAAAATGGTACCGGGCTTCCCTGGTGGCACAGTGGTTAGGAGTCTGCATGCCAATGCAGGGGACACGGGTTCGAGCCCTGGTCTGGGAGGATCCTGCATGCCGCGGAGCAACTAAGCCCGTGCTGTACAACTACCGAGCCTGTGCTCTAGAGCCCGTGAGCCACAACTACTGAGCCCACCCGCCACAACTGCTGGGGCCTGCGCGCCTGGAGCCCGTGCTCCACAACAAGAGAAGCCACCGCAATGAGAAGCCCGTGCACTGCAACAAAGAGTAGCCCCCACTTGCCACAACTAGAGAAAGCCTGCGCACAGCAATGAAGACCCAACGTAGCCAAAAATAAATAAAATAAGATAATTAAAAAAAAAATGATACCCCTCTTCTCTGAACCAGGTCCTGAATTTATTGAGATAAAGAAGTCAGGCAATTGGAGCTCAAATGGCTACTGTTCACAGATAACACAGCTGAAGAATGCAGTTCAGGTGCATGACTACAATGAGCTTCCTAATACCGCACCATAGAATTAGACTTAACACCCAGTGACAGCGAGTGCAGAGGATTTACTACTAAGCTTACCAAATGGCTGACATTTGCAGAAAACCTATGCTTTCTGCAGAACCAAAGAAAAGATGAGTTATGAAAGCCCAGTTCCTATTCCCAACTTTACCCGTCGGTTCCCTCGTGGTCCTCCGGAAATGAGTAGGTGAGCACGTGGAGTGATGGCAAGAGTGAGACTCTAAAGGTGCTCCTTCCACAGGGAGGAGCGGGAGTGGGGACTAAGTGTTCACTGAGCGCTTTGAATCACAGATGGCTCCCAGCTTGTGGTAAAGCACTCTCTTCTTATCATTGCTGCATATCCATCAAGGGCCTCAGCATCTGACTTTTAGACTGTAGCCAAGAAAGGGAACTTGGAGGTTGGTGCTCTGATGATAGGTAACATGGAGCTATAGCCCCTGACCTAGGCTGCTTCAAAGTGGTGACTTGATGTCACTTTCATGGTTTCGGCAAATTGGAATTCTGCCACTCAGAATGGCTTCCAGCCACTTATTCATATTATCTATTCATGCACATAATCATCTTCTTCTTCCAATCCAAAGGAAAATCAACTAATTGGCTAACCTGTAGGAATAGGGAAGATCTGGCAAGGCTGTTGATGGTGCAACATTGGTTGGTATCACAAGTGGACATACTGGCCAAGGGTTAAGGAACAGAAGGTTTTTTTCCTTTTTAATATCTGTTCTTTTTAATGCTATATTTTCCCCAGTATCTTTTTGGACAGAACATCAGGGCCACTTGCCTGCTTACAAAGGCCAAATTACTAGGGTAAAAGACAGAGATAATCAGATGCCATACGTGTGTGTGAGAGAGAGAGACAGAGAAAGACAGACGGAGACAGAATTAGAGATTTAAAGACCAGGCAAAGGAAGTGACTTGGAAATGCAGACAGACAGGTAAGTTTGAGTGATAAGGGATTGTATGATTCACCATCGCAGTTTTAGAGTTGGAGAGACTTCCTCACATGTTAATTCTATGACTGAAGCAGCTGCTTAAACTCTACAAGCCTTGGTTTTCTCATTTGTAACAGAGATAATAGTTGTAATTACATCATAAAATTGTTATGATGACTAAATGAGCTAATTCACATGAAACGCCCCATTAAGAGTTTTTTCTTTACTTTTGCTTTGTTCTCATCATCATCCTAATTATTCTGATCATGTCATGCTGCAGGTTGAACTTTTCAAAGCTTTTTCCTTTCAGTATTATCTCCATTTCTCTAACCGTGTTGGTTTAGTACATAGTTCATCCTGACTACGTTTGATGTAAGAAACATCCCAAATAGCAGGATTTTTTGGCAAATCCATACTTTTTATTTCTATCAAGTTTACATTTGGAAAACTCATTTCTACTTGCAATTGTTGGAAAATGTGTCAACTATGGTGGATCCAGCGTATAGTTATTAAGGTTTTTTAACTTCTTCCTTGTTATTACTGTTATTATTCTTTTAAGTTCTTAAGCCTGTCTAAGGATGATTAAGTATAAACTATATATTCTTTACCCTTTGATGTTGTGGGCAAAAAAAAATATTGCAACCATCAAATTTTTGTTTCACATAAAATTATTATATTAAAGTTAACCTCATTAATACAATTTTGCTGTCATGCAGGTCTAAATGAAGATTTGGGCAAGAGTTTTGTTTGGGATTTTAATATTATCTTTTCCTTCCAAAGATTATGAGCTCTTCATTTTGCTTGTAGTTTATAGCTGTGTGACTAGCTAAAAGAGGATTATTACTTCAGGATGAAAAGCCGGGTTAGTTGGCTGATGATTAATTTACAAAGGATATTTTACTATTAATGTAGGTGAGGGCCCAAGTGGGCTAATTTTTTCTTAAGCTATTGGTTTAATATGCCAAGAGTAAAGTTTTGTGGCCCAATTCAGTCTATCCCCAGCGTAGCCAGAATTTCTAGCCTTAAGTCTCTCTTTAATTACACTTTTCACAGTTAGCTTCAATAAAGCTGAACAATTTTGTAGATATGCCCCACATACATATGTTCTATGTAGACAGACTACAGTGCTTGCATAAAATCCACACTTCATTCATTGCTCATGATATTTCTTTGAGTTCCAGGAACATGATCTGGGACACTAATTTTCTACTTTTTCAAGAGAAAACAAAAATTACACCAGTCATGACTGACCTCATGGGTATGAATGGACTCGGACTACGACATGTCTCAGCCTTCCAGTTGCCTGAGTTCATAGGCCTTTCATTATTCTTGCCCTGCACCACTACTACCACACCTTCAGCCCTTCTGAAGTTCCTTAGCAACAGAGAAACTCGAAACTTTGTTTATGGAAAAACAAAGTTCTCAGTCAAGGGTAGGTGCAATAACTGTGATCTCTGTTAGAACAACTCAACAAATGCTCATAGCCCATCTACAGAAAAGGGCAGGTTTGCCCGACTACACTGAGTTAGCAGCCAAGCCTGCTGGGTAACATAACCCTTCTCTTTCTAATCTAGGGAATTGGTATGATATAGGAAGTTATAGTTTTCCAATCCAAAGACATTGTTTGTAAAAAAACAGGCACCATGTTAAAAAAAATCTGGATGGAATAATTAAGATCCTAGATATAAGTTCTGAACAAGAAACCAGGGAATCCCTGATTGTTTTAGCAGAGTTTTGGGGTGGCTTTCACAGATTGAAAAACTATTACAATTTCACAAGCTGCATTTTATAGCTCCAAAGAGAATTCATCTTTTCTTTGGGGGAGCAATTTAATGGGCATTTGGGCTATGTAAAGATAGTACTCACAGACGAGTGTGTGGAAATAAGGAGCCCAACTGCTTTGTATGTCCAAGATTGTGTTCCTTGGATACAGAGCATGTTGAGTGGTCACCTGATTTTCTGCTTGTGGGGACCCCAAAGACATGAAATTGGGATTATCTTATTTGGATTTCAAAAATATCTTGCTCTCAGAAGCTAAAAAACTACAGTGCAGATGGAGAACATATTGGGTCCATTTGAGATAGTTTGGAACTCTGGTGCAGTACCCACATGCATCTTAGACTGATAGCTTCCCTAGAACTGAGTCAAGAGCAGATGCTCACCATGGCTACCAAATGGGTTTTCAGAGTCTGCACTGACTGATCAATCCATCTCTACTTCCACAACCCCCTCTTCCCTCAGTTCTCCTCTGTTCTCTCACAGCCTCTGCCATCAAACTCCCTCAACTGAGTGGCCTCACGGCTTCTGTTCTCTTGGGATATTCCAGTCCCATCTACTGGAGAAGGAACTTTTTCCTCTCTCTTTCTCAACATTTCAGGGGAATGCCTCAGGCTTTGGTTAGATGGTAATGGTGACTCCCTTCCACTCAGACTGTGTCAGCTCCTGGGAAAAGAGGAACTAGCTGTCCTTTCTGGACTGAGAGTTATGGGGATACTCCAGTTCTATTTGTTTCCCCATCAGTGAGAGCAGCCAACGATTTCCTACTCACTTCACCTAAAAAAATGAGTAAAACTCAAACTAACCAAGAACAGCATTTATTTTTTCCCTCTTGGGAAAAAAAAGACAAGACATTAAAGATTGCTATTGATTTGGCTGCTCCTTTCAACCAACATACCCTTGGTTATTGAAGATTTGCTTCCTCCTGGGCCTGGCTATAAATTACATTTTGTTTCCTATAAAAAAAAAAAAAGAAAGAAAAAGGGGGAAGCACCAGCTCAAATTAAGATTATTTTCTTCTCTAGTCCAAGTTTTCTCCTGATGGCAGTCTATCCTACTGTCAGCAATAATTTTTAAGAGCAAAGCAGTATCAATCCATATTTATATTTTAAAAATTCTTAGAGGATAAAATATGCACCCACAAGGAAAAAAATCTTGCATATAGAGGGCAATATAGTTTTTGGAGCTAAACATCTGGTTTCTCCTTAAAGAACAGAATCTTTGCTTATCTTTGTATAACCAAAATGTATGTCTTAGGCACTGTTCAAGTTCAAAGGGCTATGGCTTTCTCTTCTACCCCAGTAGTTGGTATGAGAAAAAAGATTTTTACAAATCTTAGAACCTTGGAAGAGGGCTATGATCTTGAGAGCAGTAGGAGATTTAATTCCCACCTCCTGCAACTAATTTCAAAACACACACACACACAGATTTAAAGGAGGGAGGGGGAGAGGGGAAGTAGACTGATGTTAAGTAAGTCTTTCTATAGATGGTGACATTATAAAATATTTCTGGAGAGACGAATCTTTTCTGTATTGTTCAATTTTTCAAAAACCAGTTTATGTTGCATTTACAGTTATAAAAAGCCCACAATCATTATTTTAAAGAGAAATAGAGCATGAGAGAGTATATCATGCCAGTAGCCTGGTATATGCTCAGTAAATGTAAGTCCCCTGTTATCTCTGATAAAAAGGAACTAGCTGTACTTCCAACAGGAAAAAATAAAGTTAAAATGTGACACTCTAGAGCAATAAGTTTCTATAATAGGATAGGAAATCACCCCTACTGCCCTGAGCAGCCAAAATTATAAAGCGTTCTTAAGTCAATGGCTGTTCTAAGCATTAAATCCTTTGAGAATATTTAATCTATATAAGTCAGAGAGCAGTACTTCTGGCAGAAAATGCTCTCCCCAAAAAACAAGTATAAAACTAGACAAAAATTTCAAAAAATGATCATTTCAGGAGTCTGGGAAAAGACCAAAGACAAACAACAAATTAAGAAATATTTATTTGTGAGAAACTGCTGAACTTCTGTACAAGCAGTGGGAGTCTGTGGTATTCTTGCCTGGGGATGTTTCCAACTCCCCAACCCTAATACCTTGATAGTGCTACCAAGGTGGGGCTGGCTGTAAAAACGAGCAGCTTCACTGCTAGAAGGGGCTGGCTTGATTTGGGTCGAAAGTGAGAAACCCATATCCATTGGAATTGTCAGTAAAAATAGCAAATTTGATGAGAAATAAATGAGCAAACTTCATGTTCTGGAAAACCATGCTTCAAAAAATGAGGGTAAATTACAAATATTCCCAGATAAAAAAATCTTAAGGAATTTATTCCTAGCAGCCCTGCCTTCAAGAAATACTAAAGGATGTACTTCAGGCTGACAGGATGTGGTGCCAGATGGCAGTTTGAATCCACACAAAGAAATGAAGAGCATCAGAAATGGTAAATATGTGTAAATATAAGACAAAGATAGATTTTAATCTTTTCTTCTCTTAACTTTTTAAAAAAAGACCTAAGATTGTATAAAAGAATAACTTTAACACTTTACTTTTGGGTTTATAACATATAAATATGTAATATATATGAGAAAATGAAGCTATATTAGAGCAAGTTTGCTAAACTTTACCAGAATTGTGATTATTAACCAAAAGTAGATTGTGAAAACTTACAAGGCATATTGTATTTCTTAAAGTAACCATAAGAAAATAACGGCAAACAATTATAGTTAAATCAGCAGAGGAATTAAAATGCTACACTAAAAATAATTGTTTAACATAAGGAAAGCAATAAAGGAAGAATGGAGGTCCAAAAAAGACATGAGACATAAAGAAAACAAATAGCAAAATTTCAGGTATAAATCCAACCATATTAATAATCACATTAAATGTAAATGGGCTAAACACTAAAAAAGTGGCAGAGGTTGTCAGACTGTAAAAAGGTCAGGATACAACTATATGCTGTCTATAAGAGATGAACTTCAGAATAAAAGACACAAATTGGTTGAAAATAAAAAGATAAAAAATAATATACCAACTCAGTTAAAAAAATGGGCCAAAGACCTTAACAAACACCTCACTGAAGAAAATATACAGATGGTTGGTAAATAAGCATATGAAAAGATGCTCCACATCCTATGTCATCAGGGAAATGCAAATTAAAACAATAAGATATCACTACATTACTGATTAGAAGTACACAGATATTTAATTTGTCACCATTGTCTTTTTTAGACATCACCAAGCAATATATATCTAAATGGGTGGTGAGTGGTGAGGAGAGTACTTACTATTTTGGAAATTAAAGGGTTGGAGATATGGATTTATTAAAACAGTGATTAAGAGAATGAAATTTTTAGTCAGACAAATATGTGTTCAAATTCAAAATCTGCCACTGGTATGAGACCTTGCAAAAGTCACCTAACATTTCATGTAAAATAGATAGCTAGTGGGAAGCATCTGCATAGCACAGGGAGATCAGCTCGGTGCCTTGTGACCACCTAGAGGGATGGGATAGGGAGGGTGGCAGGGAGGTGCAAGAGAGAGGGGATATGGGGATATATGTATACATATAGCTGATTCACTTGTTATACAGCAGAAACTAACACAAAATTGTAAAGCAATTATACTCCAATAAAGATGTTAAAAAAAAAAGTCACTTAACATTTCTAAGCCTAAGGTTATTGATGTATAAGATGAAGATGATATTGAAATTAGACTAGTGGATTATTATGAAGATGAAAAGAGACTATAAGAAAAAAATGCATGTATATTTCAATAAAAATTGTTCTGTACATCTTAGTTGTTTTTGAGAAGAGCTCAATGATTTAGAAACATCCTTGCTTTCTAAGCCATGATTCACTTGATTGATATTTATTTCTTTTGTTGAATCTGTTGATTTCTGAGAGAAGTTATGACAGCATAGAATCACTTAAGGGGCACTTTCACATTTTAAAAAGTTGTGTTTTAGGCCTACTGTTTCACAATACGCACCTAAGAAATAATGGAAATTTACCTATAGTTATAAATAACTAAAGGATTTGCATACATTAATTTTATACTAAATTTAGCCAAATATACTTTGTTGTGCATAACAAATGTCAAGTCAATATATTTAATAATGAAATTCTGGAAACCTGCCAATCTTGTAACTATTATATTTAGGGCATTGTTCATAGATACTTTTATTGGATCAATTGTGAAGAGAATGGGTGATGAAAAAATGACCAAAATAATTATTAGAAAATGTTCTTAAATTTTTGTGGTCAGAAAATTTTTAAGCACATAGTTGGAAAGATTTCATATTGTTTGTTAATTAAATGTGTACTTTCCTCATTCTAAAAATAATCCAAACTGGCTATAATCAGATGCTGTAATCAATGACTCATTGATTCCAACTGCCATTTGGACAGTTTCATTTGTATTTTAAAATTTCTAAATTACTTTTTATCAATTACTATTTCTGTGTACTAAATTGTGACCTAAAGCTTCATCTTTTATGGCTAACGATAAATAGCAATCTTTAAAGAGTTATTTAAGCAAAAATGATGATGTCCAAACAAAATATTACAACTTTTTAAAATAGTTACAATAGAACCTAATAAAACCTAACACTAATAGGATAGTATATTCAGTAACAGATAAATAAAAGGAGAAATCAATTTTTAAAAAACACAGAGATCAGTAGAATTCTATCCTGATGTAATTTAATGAGGGATTCTAGTGAGAAGAAGAGAGTTTGTATGGTCATTTCAATTTGAAAAGATTTATTCTATTCTTGGGTAGCCTGCTTATATTTTATCACTCATTCATAAAAACTGCTGAAAATGTAGTGCAACTAAATTTACCCTTTTTCTATCAAGAGAAAAATCCAGAATCTCTTTTAAAAACAGCCTATGGCCAAGACAAAACCTAGTCAGAAGTTACTTGAGTGAAATGCCAGAAAGGTCATGGACTCATAAGCAAACCCCGGGAAGTCTTTTCTAAAACTTGTGGGTGAGAAGTGAACTCAGCTAGAGCAGGGTGTGGCATCCTAAATGAAGTCAGGCCTTCAGAGGAGAAGCCACTGTTCCTCCCACTTCCCTGGGGAGGGGAGGGGTGGTGGCGGTTTAAAAAGTACTTAACATAATTGTTAATAGGAACTGTTTTATGTGGCAGGCTCTTGAGATGATTTTCTTTCCCTTTTCTCCCTTCCTTCCTTCCTTCTTTCTTCCTTTCTTTCTTTCCCTTTCTTTCTTTCTTCCTTTCTTTCTTTCCCTTTCTTTCTTCCTTCCTTCCTTCCTTTCTTTCTTTCTTTCTGTGTCTTTCTTTCTTTCTTTCTTTCTTTCTTTCTTTCTTTCTTTCTTTCTTTCTTTCTTTCTTTTTCTTTCTTTCTTTCTTTCTTTCTTTCTTTCTTTCTTTCTTTCTTTCTTTCTCCCTTTCTCTCTTTCTCTCTTTCTTTCATCTCTTTTCTTTCTTTCCCTTCCTTCCTTCCTTCCTTCTTTCCTTCCTTCCTTCCCTCCCTCCCTCCCTCCTTCCTTTCTTACTTTTCTTCCTTTCTCTTTTTCTCTCCCTCCCCCTTTCCTCCCTCTCCTTCCCTCCCTTTCTCCCTCCTTCCTTCCTTACCTCTTTTGTACATTCCAAATTTTAATATTTATAATACTTGTATAATACAAAAAATTAAGAAAAAACTTTTAAAAACATTAAGAGTTTCAGTCTTTAAATTTTCTGCTTTTAATCTTTCTTTTGGCACAAAAAGGAAAATAAGAAATGTATCTCAAGCCCCACCAACTTTGCAAAGGGATCCTTTGTGCCCTTGCTGGGGGCAGCAAGGCCCATCGCAACAATTTTGTAGTAGTGCAGGTCTGTGATATTAGCTGTCTATCTTTTGTCCTATGTTATAGGCAGAGAAGAAAGAAAGATGGCTTGTAAAACTCGTCAGGGGCTTCCCACCACTCGCAGAACAAATTCTAAGCTCCAGTGTGGCTGGAGTCTGGTGAACCAGGGCAGGATATGGAGAACATAAAAGGGGGGAGTTAGAGAAGGACTGTATGTGGGGGGGGGGGTGGGGGGGAGATCTTGTAGGACCTTGCGGGTCTTTTGATGATTTTGCCTTTTACTCCCAGTGAGATAAAAAGCCGTTAGAGGGTTTCGTGCAGAAGAGTGATGCAATTCGAGAGATCATTCTGGCTGCTATATTGAGAATGGCTGGCAGAGGGGCAAGGGTGGAAGCAAGGAGATCTGTTGCGGGGTTATTGCTCTGTACAATTCAAGTAAGAGATGATGCTGGATTAGACATGGATGGAAGAAAGTGATGGTGAAAACGGGTAGGATTCTGGATACATTTTGAAGATAGAGTGCATGGGATTTACTGTAGATTGGATCTGGGACGAGAGAAGGTGCCAAGGATGACTCTAAGTTTTTTGGCCTGAGAAACCAGGGGCATGTAGTTACCACAGAGATAGAGGAGACTGAGAGAAGTAGGTTTGTATGTAGGCAGAGTGGAGAGGATAATAGGAGTAGATCAGGAGCTTAGTTAAAGACATGCCAATTTTGAGATACCTATTAGGAATCATGATATCCTTAAGGAGGCATAAGGGGATGGGACCTAGCTCATGGGTAGAGGGACTGGACCATGATAGTTTATTCTAAGCACTTGGAGACAAGATAAAAATACAGGTACAGATACAGTAGATGGGTGGATGTGGTGGTGGGAGCTTGAGGAAGCTCTTTTCTGATTGTTCCTATTTTCTCAATGAAAGGAGAAGCAAGGTTATCTGCTGAGAATGAGCATGGGGGAGAAGGTTATTACAAACGTTTCTCTTTGAGAGAAATAAAAGATGTGAAACAGTTATCTAGGAGAATTGCAAAATGAGTGGACTATAGAAATATAGTATATGGTATTTGCATAATATTGTAGTTATGAATTTAAAGTGACTCCAGTCAGAATGGTTGTGTGTTTTTCTCCAACCTGTTCAGCTACCTGGGGCATCTGGTTCAGGGTCTCTCAAAAGGCTGTAATCAAGGTGTTGGGCAAGGCTTAATTTTCTGCTTCAAGGTCTCACTGCACTGCAATCACGGTGTCAGCTGGGCTGCATTCTCTTCTGGAGGCTCGATTGGAGTAGAATCCACTTCCAAGGTGGCAGGTTGTTGGCAGAATTTATTTCCTCATGGCTGTAGGACTGCAGACTTCAGGGTTTTTCGTTTATTTGTATTTTTACCGGCTGGAAGCCACTCTCAGCTCCTAGAACATGTGTGAAGTTCCCTGCCATGTGGCTGTCTCCATAGGCAGTTCTCAACATAGCAGTTTGTTTCTTCAAGGCCAGTAAAAATAGTCAAAGTGAGTCTGCTAGGGCTTCCCTGGTGGCGCAGTGGTTGAGAATCTGCCTGCCAATGCAGGGGACACGGGCTCGAGCCCTGGTCTGGGAAGATCCCACATGCCGCGGAGCGACTAGTCCTGTGAGCCACAATTACTGAGCCTGCGCGTCTGGAGCCTGTGTTCCGCAACGGGAGAGGCCGCGATAGTGAGAGGCCCGCGCACTGCGATGAAGAGTGGCCCCCGCTTGCCACAACTAGAGAAAGCCCTCGCACAGAAACGAAGACCCAACACAGCCATAAATAAATAAATAAATTAATTAATTAAAAAAAAAAAGTGAGTCTGCTAGCAAAAAGTCTTAAATAATATAACCTAATAATTGGCGTGACATCCCATCACTTTTGTCATGTAGCATAATGTATTCATGGGAATGATTATCTCATCACCTTTTCCATATTCTATTGGAAGCGAGTCATGGGTCCTGCCCACCTTCGAGGGGAGGGGATTACACAATCCAGGAGGCAGGGATCATGGGAGTTACTTTAGAGTCTGTCTGCTGCACTATTCTAGTCCCAATACCTGATACCCAGTAAGCCAAACTTAGTAAATATTATTTTTTAAACAAAAGCTTACCAAGCTCTTATTCTGAGTCAGAAACTGCTCTAAGCACTTTAAAAATATTAATCCCCACAGCAACCCTAGTAGGTAGGTCCTATCATTATCCCCATTTTACAGATGGGGGGATGAGGGACAGAGACATCAATTAATGCAAGGTCATTCGGCTAAGTAATTGCATAGTCAGCACTTAAACTCGTGCTCTCTGGCTTCAGAGTCCATATTCTTACCTATTATGCTAAGCGGCCAAAAACAAAGTGAATGAATAAATGAGTGCTGTTGAGAGGTACGGGAAATAATTCCCCAGCAGCTCTGAGAACCAAGTAAGTTTTGAAACTGCATCTTGTAGTTCAATTTTGATGCTAAGCCAGTTGGCACTATCAGAGACTTTTATTGTGATTTTAGGTCTTTTTTTCTATTAATATTAAGCAACACAGGCCAAGTGGAGAGGTGGAGCCTGGAACAAAAAAAATGTGTGGACCTCCTTGCTGTGCCTGAGATTTCTCGGAGGTGACATGCCATTTTTATCTTTTCCTTATTTAAAGATATTACCTGGAAAATATAAAGTAAATTTCAGCTGTAGTAGATTCATAAGGAAGGAATAGGTGACTAGGAGATATCTCCAACAATAACAACTTATGCTATACCTTGGTTTGTCATTCATATTGAGTTGAGAGGCATAAGAGAACAATGACCAGATAGGTGGTGAGACAGGTTTAGAACAAAATATGTTGCAGCTCTGGTTTCAGTGCTGGCCAGATGCCATTCTAGGCTAAGTTTCTAAGGACTTTCCCCTGGGGACAGCCCCCCTGTGCTTTAGAAATATCCAGCTAAGTGGCCTCCCAAGAGGGTGCATTAAATATTTGACCCAGGACTCAGAATGGTAGAGAGCCTTTTAGCTTGAAGAGAAGAAAATATACTCGAAACATTTATTATGGTGGTTGAGGTTTTTAATGACTGGATTATTTTTCCACTCATTAAATCCAGAAAAACCCTGTTATACAGTGATAGGCTTCTAATCTTGGTTCTGCTTCTTAATTATCTATTCTATCCTTCGGTAAATCACTTAACTTTAGGGGGGTTTTGTTTCCTTTTCTATTAATTAAGGGAGATGGACCAGACAATCTCTGGCTAACAGCACTGGAATGGAATTTAAAGTCCACTCTCCCACACCATAACAGCCTACTCAATTTGGAGTCCTGAGGCTGTGTATCTCTGTAATTATTACACACAGCACTCATCTACTCTCTCCCTGGTTCATTTCTTCCTGTTATTTATTTACTTCCTAGATTATAGTCAGTTTAGAGGGGCTGTACTTTGAGTAAATATATATATATATATATATATATAAAAATAACAGGGTGTATTCGTTATTTCACAATATTTCAAAACACAGCCTGAGCTACAGAAAATTTAGAGAGTGGGAGGAGTGATGAGCTATTAAGTTAGGATGACTCAAGTCCTAGGAAAATATTAACGGGAAAGTCAAAGCCCTAATTCCTCCACCACTCATCTGTTTGTCTCTTGGAAATAGTGATCTCATGAAACACTCATGCTTGGCTTCGAACCGAGCCTTGAGCTAAGCCAGACGCTCCTGGTGATCTGATGAACTGCTGGGAAATAACCTGGGTCCTTTAGATGTTCAGGGGCCTAGCTGAGGCCATCACATTCAGGACAGTGAAGGGAGGACTCCTGGTGTACGCTCACTAATACCAGCCCGCTGTCTGAAAAGTCTGTGTGGATCCTCACTGGTTGTACTACAGAAGGAAGTGTGGACAGACTGGCACATATCCGATACAACTGCAGGGAAAAACAAGCAAGCAAGTAGCCTCTTTACTTGTTAAGTAACATACCTGCTTTTCTGAAATTAAAAAATATATATTCTCTTAACTGTAAAATAATTTTCACTTTAGTAAATTTAGAAAACACCCCAAAGTCACCGGAATCCCATTGTCCCTAAAAGGCAAAACATAAGACCTTCTTTGGTATACACTTCTGAATTTTTGAACGTGTCTGATAATAGCCCATTTAAAACACCTTTCTTGGAATCCCAACATGATTCTGTATTTTTAATAGAGGACCACTCCATTTCCCTTATTTTCTTTATTTTTCTTTCCTTCTCTTATTTATTCACCTAACACTTATTGAATAATTGCTGTGTGCTAGGTCCTTTCTCTTTTAATTCTCTTTCCGACTTTGTAAGATATATTTCATGTACTGTTATCTCTATTTTGTAGATAAGGAAATGGAAGTTCAGTGAATTAGGGTGATTTTTCCTAATCTCACAGCCTCTATCTACCTATTATCTATCTAATCTATCTTACCTATCTATCTAACTGATGAAAGTATTATCTATTTTTTTTTTAAAGCCAAGATGGGATCATACATACTACCCAAAATACATACCCTTTGGTAAATATTCCCTTTTCGATGCTTCTGATTTCACAGTTTATTTAGTACCAACCCTACTAGATATCTTGCTAAGTTCTCTGAGTACAAATTCCTTGGTTTCTTTTGCTAAGGAGGCATCAGGTGTTGCCAGTGTGAAAACAAATAACTGGCTCATAGAAGCCTCATTATTAAGGCTGAGGATCAAGGGGTGGTGTTCTTAAAGAGTGAGGCTTCTCACCTCCTGGCTCTCTCTCAAACCCTATTGGCCTATCCTTTTAAGAAATTTCTTTATTTTATTCTCTCCCTCCTCTGAGCTCTGAAATCCTTCATTTGTGCATTCACTGTGGCACTTATGGCCCCTTGGCTTGAAAAAGGAACATCTCCCCCATGTTTATATATTCCCTGGGGACCCAGACCCTAGCTTTTGATTCCCTGTGGTATCTATCACGAGGACTGGCACAGAACAACCCAATAAACATATTTTGAAAAAACATCTATTTGTTCTTGACTGAATACTGAAAAATGTGCCAGTTTGTTCTTAAGAGAATAGTTCAAGCCCAGGGACATCCATATAAACATCCAGGGATTCCAGGCCATTCCCCACTCTGCACAACATGCTTCCATACTCCTCATCTAAGCCTCACTGTTTTCAACTGGAAGGTTGAGAATTAGAGAAAAACACTTTCCTAGCATTATTCCTGTCCTAAGGGAGCACAGCTGTCACCCAAAACAGCACTGTGTGGCATTTACAGCTTCCCAGGTGATGAGGCTTTCCAAGCCGGTGATTGAGGGCATGTGACAGGGGACAGGCAAACGATTCTGTTGACTCTCACACCCTCGGTCCTTTCCTCCAGAGCTGTGTGCTCCGTGGGTTACAGATTTTCTTTTTTTGTTTGGACTGATAATGAAGAACTCCACCATTAGTTGTATTCTAATTTTTTGAACTTTAAAATTTTTATATAATTTCAACCTTACAGAGAAATTGTCGAGCAGTATAAAGAAGTTCCATATACCCGTTACCCAAATTCACTAATTGCTAGCATTTTCCCCCAAATATGCATTTCTATCACATATACACACATATGTATGCCAATTTCTGTACTGGGATTAATAATCATGAGTTCATGCTAACTTCAATTCCAATCTGCACTAAAGAGGTAATTCTAGCCTCTCTGCCTTTCCATATGTGTAATTTTCTTCTCCAGAAGTAACTTCTCTCTCATTATCTTAAGTATATTTAATCATTTGCTCACCTCCACGATACAAACAAAATAGTTTCAGAATTGCTAACCCACACCACTGTGAAAAGCCAACCTACTAACTAGAGTTTAACACTTGTTAAACACAATTCATTTTGTCTTTAGATTGAGGGTAGAAAGTTAAAATACTGTGCCCACAGGTATATTCATATGTCAAAAATCACCAAATTGTCCGTTTTAAATATCTGTAGTTTATTTTAAGTCAACCTCAATAAAGCTGTGAAAAAATACTGTCTTCTAAAGGTACTTGGGTTAATTCCCCCAAGGAACCTTCTTAAAAAGTTATGTTATTTAAGATACAGTTAGGTTGATTTGTTTGTTTGGTTTCTGTTTCAGGGTTCAACCTCCCTCTTTGTTATTTTTATTTCATTTTTTGAATATGTAAAGCATTAACAGGGTTCCAAAAGTCAAAACTATACAGAAAGTTGTATTTAGAAAAGTGCGACTTCCCTCCCCATTCCTCCACTTGATTCCTACCCACCCCCTGCAGGTAACTAATCTTATTGGTTTCTGGTTTGTCTTTCCTGCTTTGTTTTGTTTCCAAAAATAAGCAGATGTGTGTACATTTTCTTATTTCCCCTTCTTTCATTATGTATACTTGTTTGCACTTTGCTTTTTTTCCCACATACCAATGTCCTGAAAGTCACCCCTTTTCAGTTCCTATCGGTCTCTCTCTCTTTTAATTTTTTGTAGTATTCCATGTAGCTATGTAGTATTCCATGTTTTCTTCTACTACCTGTATGATTTCATACTTTACTCTTAGATCTCTGATGTGTTTGGAGTTTATTCTTACGAATGGTGTGAAGTATGGATCTAGTTTCATCTTTTTCCAAGTGGCTACCTAGTTGTCCCATTTACTCAAAAGTCCAGTGGTTTGAGATGCCACCTTTATGATATAGTACTTGGGCCTATTTTGGACTGTCTAGTCTATTCCATTTGACTATCTATTCACAATTGTTCACATTGTTCACATCTATTCACAATCTACCACATTGTTTTAATTACAGAGGTTTCATAGAATATTTTAGTATCTGGTAGGTAGGCTTCTTATGGTATTTTTTTTTTTTTTCAGTGTTTTCCTAGTTATCCTTTCATGTTTCTTTTTCCATGAGCACTTTGGTATCAGCTTGTCTATTTTATACATTTATAATCTAACATGGAGTGTAATTTATACATTAACAAGGGCTGTTTTTCCTTTTATCAAGTATCTTTGTGGCTTTTGTGTAGGAATGTTTTACAGCTTTCTTTATACAGGTTTTGCACATTTTGTGTTACATTTAATTTCCTTTGTTGTTATTGTAAATGGGATTTTCCTCTATTATCATGTCTTCTAACTAGTTGTTTGTGTATATGAAAACGATTGACTTCTATCTGTTCATTTTATAGACTTACTGAAATCTTTTATGATTTAGTCTTATCATTGATTCTCATAGTTTGAGTTAATCTTATTGATTTTCTAGAGTTTTCCAGGTACTCTCATGTCATTTGAAATTCAAGGTAGTTCTGCTTATTCTTTTCTAATTCTTAAGTTTCTTACAATTCCTCTTAATTGCATTAGAAGAGATCTTCAGTGTAATGTTAAATAATCATGGATAGTGAGCATCCTTGCCTTCTCTGCCATTATTTTTTATTTTTTAATTTAATTTTATTTATTTTTTGCCACCCCACGTGGCATGCGGGGTCTTATAGTTCCCCAACTAGGGATCGACCCCCTGCAGTGGAAGCGTGAAGTCTTAACCACTGGACTGCCAGGGAAGTCACTGCCGTTAGTTTTAAAAAGACTATGTATATAAAAAATATTTTAAAAGACAGAAATAACTCTTTAGGTAAGACGTTTCTGGATATTTATCTGGTAAGATGAGATTATGGCCCTTTTTATGCCTAGAAACTAGCAAAAAATTTTTAGCACAAAGGGTAAAAGTAAAAATTTGATTTTATAATAGTTCGTTGAAAACACTTGTGTTGGGCTCAGTTCTTCCTTTTTTCTTTAATGAACTCTTTAATAGTGATTTTTCTCTTTATTCATTCATTCATCTAAGATTTATAGAATGCCTATAATACTCCAGACACTATTACAGAGTCTTTATCTTTTAATTTTTACTACACCCATGTGAGTTAGGTATTATCCTCATTTTATAAAGGAAGAAATCAGGGTTGAACTGTGATTTTGAATCTGTTCTCCTAGGTCAAATTTTTCTAAATTCTCATATATTTCTTCCTCAGGGAGTAGAAATGTAGATGAGTGACATTCAGTATATTTTTAGAAAGCAATTGTCTTACATTCTCTTACCTTCTTTAAAGGTCACAAAGCTGTATTATTGTGGGGAGGCTTCTAGGTCTCTTCAAGTGGGACCTCAGCAACATTAATGGGAGTAATTTTGTTTTTAGTTATCATGAAAGGTTTGAGAGAAATGTTCTTTGTAGTATCAGGGATCCAAACAACAAAAGGTTTTCCAGATGATGGTAAGTATATCAAGGTATCCAGGACCTAGAACAGTGCCTGACATAGCATAAGCACTCACATAAAAACAATTACAATTTATTTAGTATTTACTCTGTTCTACATTCTGTTCTTGTATTGACTGGTTTAATCCTCACAGCACCCCTAAGGGGCATATTTATTATTGTCTGTATTTTATAGATGAGAAAACTGATGTAGAAAAGTTAACTTGCCAAAGAGTCCAAGCAATAAAGAAGCTGGAATTCTGCAGATCTCATGTTCATAACCACTACAACTATAAATCTTTCAAACAAATGGATGACATTCTGTGATCATGAAAGATAGTGTTCAACCTCCTGAATGTATAACTACCAGCATTACTCATCCAGGGTAAAGTTTTCTGTTACTTAACGCAGTGGATGATTTTGAAGTTGATAAAGAAAATTAAAAGGCTTTTGCACTCAAGAAGGTAGAAGAAAGGCACCGAGATGCCTGAATTTGTCAGGTATTTTGTTACATCTAGATGTTTTGGTATTTCAACATTCTGGACTTCTTGCAGAAACTGTGCCAAGTGCCACGCGTAAACACAGCTTTTAAAGGCACAGTGCCGAGCATATAATCGCATGTGCACATCCACACAAGGTTATATGGTATACAGGCAATTATAAACAGTCGCACAGCAACGGCCTTGGAGGTCAACGAATCCAACGACCCTTTTCGTGTCATATACTGAGGCCCAGGGAGGTTAAGACCACAGTCACACAAAGCTGACATCGGGCTCAGTCTCTATGGCGCGCGCTTTTCATTTTATCAGGTTACCTAATACATTTGCTTGCATTTCCTCTCTTGGTTTTTTTTTTTTTTTTTTTGGTGCCCATTTGTGCAAAGGTAAATGGGTCTGGCTTCACGTGCTTCCGACCCCAAGCACCAGGTCAGAGGGCGCGCCAGGCCCGCCCCTGGGGTTCTGCGCTGAGACGTCGGCTGCCGCGCTTTCGCAACCCTCCGTGTGGGTGGTCGGACATACGCCACCCTGATGACACAGCTCCCAGTCCAGCTCCGCGGTCCGTTTTGGGAAAAGGGGGGCGCCCCGAGCCGTGGGGCCACAAGGAAGACTAGGAGCCGCAGGAGGGCACCTCGAGGAACAACACAGTGACGTCAGGGATCTTAGGGCCTAGCCGTGGCACCTCCGCTGGGCTCGGAACTCGCCCCACCCAGCGAACGCAAAGGACACCCCTCCCAGCCGCGAGGACGCTGGGGGCGGGGCCACCTACTGACAGGACCCTCGCGCCATCCCCATTGGACTGGAAAATGAGTGACGCCAGAGGCCCCGCCCCTCCCCGCCCCGCTCCTTCGCGGCGCTCCTCTCCGCGCCCGCCTCGTCGCTTGCGCTCTGGGCGCTGACGTGTCTGGGCGGGTGGTTGCGACTCCTCCCCGCGCGGGCAGCCACTCGTCGCGGCGACGGAGGGGCGGGGTGGCCGGGGCCGGCGCTACCCCTGGCCCCAGCTCCCGGCCCGCCCCGCCGCCCCGGCCCCCCGGATGAGGGTATATATTCGGAGCGGGCGCTGGACGCCGATGAGTGGCCGCGCCGAAGGAGCCGGAGCTGGGCGGAGCTGTGGTCGCGCCGCGAGAGGTGAGGGGCTCCCAGCTCAGTCGCTGTCTACTCTTGCCACCCTGGAGGAGACAGCGGGACTCGGGACCCGGGGCGGGTGGGGGCCTGGTGTCGCCACGCACACGCTTCCACGGCCACGCGCGCGACGTGGACACGCGGCGCACTACGTGCAAAGAGCCAGCAACCTGGCACACGCCGAGGAGCGCGCTGCCCACCCACACTGCTCCCGTGTGGCCCGCAGCGCTTCTCAGCCTCGGCGACCCCGCTGGGAGTGCTGGCATGAGGGCGCCCCACATGGGCAGTGTCTGGAATCAGGGGTTTGTCAAGCGGTTGGGAGTGGAGCCTCGCCTGGACCTGGGATGGGGGCCTTGAGGTTCTCAGGCTAGGGCCTTGTGGACAGTTATGCCAAGCTTGGGGGGCCAACAGTGGGGACAAGTCGTTGGAACTGTGCGGTGGGAGTGAGTTGGGGTGTCCTGAGTATATGAGGAAAGGACTCTGAAAGCGTTGATGGTAAGGATTGGAGATACTTGTGGGGGCCATGAGAGTGGGACAAAACCTACTTGCCACTTTCGTTTTGTTTTAATACTGGTGATGGAAGAGGGTTGAAATTTCTGGCTTTCCCCTGGCTTGGCCAAGCAGAAACATGGGATTGGAGGGTTCAGAGCACACATGTGCTGTATGGCTTCCAGAAGATTTTATTAAGTTTGGCCTGACCCTGTGCTATATTTATTTGTACATGGTTTATGAAATCTGAAATCAGGGAATAGTGATTATGATAATGTGTGTATGTTATTATGTAGTGCCTCTAGTTTAAGGGCTTTCTGGTGAAATTAACTAGGTGTGGACCGAAGGCAGTTTCTGTTCCTTCACTGTTAGTGAGTTGGCTCACTTAGCTTGGGCTAAAAAAGACTTAATAGGCTATGCTGTGAAGCATTTAAAGGATTCAGTGGTTATGGCTCCTCCCCATGACTATTTTTCAAATGCTCTAAGAGGTTACTTATCAATTTGGGGGACATAATATAGCCGCAGAGATAGAGGTAGGAAGGAGACCAGAAAAGGAGGGGGAAATACTAGATATCTTTTAAACTGGAATTTAAATTCTAATAAAGTTATATTTGATAATGGTGGGCTACTGCCAAATATGTCATTGTTTTAATGCAGATGCACTGTTATGGGCATGTAGCATGTCATAATTTCTAGATCTTCAACTTTTTCAGACTTTGGTTGTCAAAGTAAAAATCCTTGTCTAATTCTCTTATTCACTACTGCTTACCATTACACACACGCACACACCTCTTATCAGAATTAATGGAGAAAATAATACTATTTTTGTGGCATGGAGGTGGTTATATCTGGTTCATCCTGTCAAGTTCCTCTCCTACTTGTCCGGTACATTTTCTTCCTTTCTCCATTCTGTTGGCTTATGAACTCAGTTTTGCAAAGTGAGTCAGGTATAAGAAAATCAACTGTGTCTGTATTTCTGAATAAAGTACAAATCACCTGTTTCTCTTTCTCTTGCCAACCCTCTCTTTTACACACATACACACATGCACATACACATGCACGTGGAGATAACAGAGTCTTTCTCCTGAGAGTCAGTATAGCATGATGGTTAAGGGCATGAATTTAGGAGTCAGGCTGTCAGGGTTTGAATCCTAGCTCTGTCACCTTACTGGTTTTGGACCTTGAGCAAGTTATCTCTGTGGCTCAATTTCTTCCTCTGTAAAGTAATCCCAGTAACAGTACCTTAGAGTTGTTTTGAGGATTAACAGCTATCTATAAAGCAATAAGAATCGTGCTGCCATATATATGTTAGTGTTCGTTGTTATTGCCCCTTCAAGGGACCCACAGATGTAGGTTCTCTTAACCTGAGTTTGTAAATGGTGTTTGATGTTTAATAGTCCTCATGAGGTAGAGAGTATTATTAATCCCACTTTACAGGTGAGGAAACGGAGGCATAGGGAAATTAAGTAATTCAGCTGAACTCCAGAATTTTGCTCTCAACTACCTTGTGTATTGCCTTTTACTATTCTTACAGGAGAAGATACTTGCTTTTTCTTTGGTACCTACTTTTCCTCTGTCCTTTATATCTAAGCT
Organism: Eubalaena glacialis; assembly: GCF_028564815.1. Taxonomy (NCBI): domain Eukaryota; kingdom Metazoa; phylum Chordata; class Mammalia; order Artiodactyla; family Balaenidae; genus Eubalaena; species Eubalaena glacialis. The sequence goes on along the minus strand of NC_083718.1, from coordinate 75,105,140 downwards.
AAGCAATTATAATGCAGTGATGATTCTTCACTGTGTGTCTCAAATTTATCCCTTTCACTCTTATTTCCTCTGCAACAAATCTGGTCGCTCTTTGGTTTTTCACACCTGCAAATGTCTTTTCCTGCTTCTAGGTGTCCCTCCTTACAGTCTGTTTTGTGCCATGCTCTTTTCTCCCATCTCTCTAAAGCATGGTGGAACGGCCCTGTTTAGTAATCTGTGTTGGCTTCCTGTTACCTACTCTGTTTGGTCTAAATTCCTTTGCTTAGTTTTCAAGGCTCTTCATGGGTTAGCCCTAACCTACATCATTTCCCATCATTCTACATAAAACTTCAACTTTCTTACTGCTCTCCATCCTACACATGTTTACTTATCATGGCCACCAAACTCTGCTTGTTTCCTAATCTTGTCTATATAATCTGTTCAACTCTTGAGGCACAGCTAGATCATACTTCCTTTGTGAACTCTTTCTGGACAATGCCTGTCTTCTCTTGCATTTATCTGTATTAGCTGAGTAGATTAAATATTTCCTCATTCTCCTATTTTTTATTACTATTAACATTTGGCTGGATTATCATGGAGTGCTCTTAAAAAGTATTGCCTTATCACTTGATTGTTATGTGTGTATTGCTTGTCCTTTAGGGCTCAATTCTTTTTTTTTAAATTTAATTTAATTTATTTTTTATACAGCAGGTTCTGCTTAGTTATCTATTTTATACATATTAGTGTATATATGTCAGTCCCAATCTCCCAATTCATCCCACCACCACCCCACCCCTCTGCCACTTTCCCCCCTTGGTGTCCATATGTTTGTTCTCTACATCTGTGTCTCTATTTCTGCCATGCAAACTGGTTCATCTGTACCATTTTTCTGGATTCCACATACATGCGTTAATATACGATATTTGTTTTTCTCTTTCTGACTTACTTCACTCTGTATGACAGTCTCTAGATCCATCCACGTCTCAACAAATGACTCAATTTCGTTCCTTTAGTATTGAGCTGAGTGAGCTGTTTATATATTTTGAAGATTAATCCTTTGTCCGTTGATTCGTTTGCAAATATTTTCTCCCATTCTGAGGGTTGTCTTTTCGTCTTGTTTATGGTTTCCTTTGCTGTGCAAAATCTTTAAAGTTTCATTAGGTCCCATTTGTTTATTTTTGTTTTTATTTCCATTACTCTAGGAGGTGGATCAAAAAAGATCTTGCTGTGATTTATGTCAAAGAGTGTTCTTCCTATGTTTTCCTCTAAGAGTTTTATAGTGTCTGGTCTTACATTTAGGTCTGGAATCCATTTTGAGTTTATTTTTGTGTATGGTGTTAGGGAGTGTTCTAATTTCATTCTTTTACATGTAGCTGTCCAGTTTTCCCAGCACCACTTATTGAAGAGACTGTCTTTTCTCCACTGTATATCTTTGCCTCCTTTGTCATAGATTAGTTGACCATAGGTGCATGGGTTTATCTCTGGGCTTTCTATCTTGTTCCACTGATCTATGTTTCTGTTTTTGTGCCAGTACCATATTGTCTTGATTACTGTAGCTTTGTAGCATAGTCTGAAGTCAAGGAGTCTGATTCCTCCAGCTCCGTTTTTTTCCCTCAAGACTGCTTTGGCTATTCGGGGTCTTTTGTGTCTCCATACAAATTTTAAGATGATTTGTTCTAGTTCTGTAAAAAATGCCATTGGTAATTTGATAGGGATTGCATTGAATCTGTAGATTGCTTTGGGTAGTATAGTCATTTTCACAATATTGATTCTTCCAATCCAAGAACATGGTATATCTCTCCATCTGGTGGTATCATCTTTAATTTCTTTCATCAGTGTCTTATAGTTTTCTGCATACAGGTATTTTGTCTCCCTAGGTAGGTTTATTCCTAGGTATTTTATTCTTTTTGTTGCAATGGTAAATGGGAGTGTTTCCTTAATTTCTCTTTCAGATTTTTCATCATTAGTGTATAAGAATGCAAGAGATTTCTGTGCATTAATTTTGTATCCTGAAACTTTACCAAATTCATTGATTAGCTCTAGTAGTTTTATGGTGGCATTTTTAGGATTCTCTATGTATAGTATCATGTCATTTACAAACAGTGACAGTTTTACTTCTTCTTTTCCAATTTGTATTCCTTTTATTTCTTTTTCTTCTCTGATTGCCATGGCTAGGACTTCCAAAACTATGTTGAATAATAATGTTGAGAGTGGACATCCTTGTCTCGTTCCTGATCTTAGAGGAAATGCTTTCAGTTTTTCATCATTGAGAATGATGTTTGCTGTGGATTTGTCGTATATGGCCTTTATGATGTTGAGGTAGGTTCCCTCTATGCCCACTTTCTGGAGAGTTTTTTTCATAAATGGCTGTTGAATTTTGTCAAAAGCTTTTTCTGCATCTATGGAGATGATCATATGGTTTTTATTCTTCAATTTGTTAATATGGTGTATCACATTGATTGATTTGCGTATATTGAAGAATCCTTGCATCCCTGGGATAAATCCCACTTGATCATGGTGTATGATCCTTTTAATGTGTTGTTGGAATCTGTTTGCTAGTATTTTGTTGAGGATTTTTGCATCTATATTCATCAGTGATATTGGTCTGCAATTTTCTTTTTTGGTAGTGTTTTTGTCTGGTTTTGGTATCAGGGTGATGGTGGCCTCATAGAATGAGTTTGGGAGTGTTCCTTCCTCTGTAATTTTTTGGAAGAGTTTGAGAAGGATGGGTGTTAGCTCTTCTCTAAATGTTTGATAGAATTCACCTGTGAAGCCATCTGGTCCTGGACTTTTGTTTGTTGGAAGATTTTTCATCACAGTTTCAATTTCATTACTTGTGATTGGTCTGTTCATCTTTTCTGTTTCTTCTTGGTTCAGTCTTGGAAGGTTATAACTTTCTAAGAATTTGTCCATTTCTTCCAGGTTGCCCATTTTATTAGCATAGAGTTGCTTGTAGTAGTCTCTTAGGATGTTTTGTATTTCTGCTGTGTCTGTTGTAACTTCTCCTTTTTCATTTCTAATTTTATTGATTTGAGTCCTCTCCCTCTTTTTCTTGATGAGTCTGGCTAACGGTTTATCAATTTTGTTTATCTTCTCAAAGAACCAACTTTTAGTTGTATTGATCTTTGCTATTGTTTTCTTTGTTTCTATTTCATTTATTTCTGCTCTGACCTTTATGATTTCTTTCCTTCTGCTAACTTTGGGTTTTGTTTGTTCTTCTTTCTCTAGTTCCTTTAGGTCTAAGGTTAGATTGTTTACTTGAGATTTTTCTTGTTTCTTGAGGTAGGCTTGTATAGCTATAAACTTCCCTCTTAGAAGTGCTTTTGCTGCATCCCATAAGTTTTGGGTCATCGTGTTTTCATTGTCATTTGTCTCTAGGTATTTTTTGATTTCCTCTTTGATTTCTTCAGTGATGTCTTCGTTATTTAGTAATGTATTGTTTAGCCTCCATGTGTTTGTGTTTTTTACGTTTTTTCCCCTGTAATTCATTTCTAATCTCATAGTGTTGTGGTCAGAAAAGATGCTTGATATGATTTCAATTTTCTTAAATTTACTGAGGCTTGATTTGTGACCCAAGATGTGATCTATCCGGGAGAATGTTCCGTGCGCACTTGAGAAGAACGTGTAATCTGCTGTTTTTGGATGGAATGTCCTATAAATATCAATTAAATCTATCTGGTCTATTGTGTCATTTAAAGCTTCTGTTTCCTTATTTATTTTCATTTTGGATGATCTGTCCATTGGTGTAAATGAGGTGTTAAAGTCCCCCACTATTATTGTGTTACTGTCGATTTCCTCTTTTTTAGCTGTTAGCAGTTGCCTTATGTATTGAGGTGCTCCTATGTTGGGTGCATATATATTTATAATTGTTATATCTTCTTCTTGGATTGATCCCTTGATCATATGTAGTGTCCTTCCTTGTCTCTTGTAACAGTCTTTATTTTAAAGTCTATTTTATCTGATATGAGTATTGCTACTCCAGCTTTCTTTTGATTTCCATTTGCATGGAATATCTTTTTCCATCCCCTCACTTTCAGTCTGTATGTGTCCCTAGGTCTGAAGTGGGTCTCTTGTAGACAGCATATATATGGGTCTTGTTTTTGTATCCGTTCAGCGAACCTGTGTCTTTTGGTTGGAGCATTTAATCCATTCACTTTTAAGGTAATTATCGATATGTATGTTCCTATTACCATTTTCTTAATTGTTATGGGTTTGTTTTTGTAGGTCCTTTTCTTCTCATGTGTTTCCCACTTAGAGAAGTTCCTTTAGCATTTGTTGTAGAGGTGGTTTGGTGCTGCTGAATTCTCTTAGCTTTTGCTTGTCTGTAAAGCTTTTGATTTCTCCATTGAATCTGAATGAGATCCTTTCCCGGTAGAGTAATCTTGGTTGTAGGTTCTTCCCTTTCATCACTTTAAATATATCGTGCCACTCCTTTCTGGCTTGTAGAGTTTTTGCTGAGAAATCAGCTGTTAACCTTATGGGAGTTCCCTTGTATGTTATTTGACATTTTACCCTTGTTGCTTTCAATAATTTTTCTTTGTCTTTAACTTTTGTCAGTTTGATTACTATGTGTCTCGGCGTGTTTCTCCTTGGGTTTATCCTGCCTGGGATTCTCTGCGCTTCCTGGGCTTGTGTGGCTATTTCCTTTCCCATGTTAGGCAAGTTTTCTACTGTAATCTCTTCAAATCTTTTCTTGGGTCCTTTCTCTCTCTGTTCTCCTTCTGGGACCCCTATAATGCAAATCTTGTTGCGTTTAATGTTGTCCCAGAGGTCTCTTAGGCTATCTTCATTTCTTTTCATTCTTTTTTCTTTACTCTGTTCCGCAGCAGTGAATTCCACCATTCTGTCTTCCAGGTCACTTATCCGTTCTTCTTCCTCAGTTATGCTGCTATTGTTTCCTTTTAGTGTGTTTTTCATTTCAGTTATTGTATTGTTCATCTCTGTTTGTTTGTCCTTTAATTCTTCTAGGTGTTTGTTCTTTAATTCTTCTAGGCCTTTGTTAAACATTTCTTGCATCTTCTCGATCTTTACCTCCATTCTTTTTCTGAGGTCCTGTATCATCTTCACTATCATTATTCTGAATTCTTTTTCTGGAAGGTTGCCTATCTCCACTTCATTTAGTTGTTTTTCTGGGGTCTTATCTTGTTTCTTCATCTGTTACAAAGTCCTCTGCCTTTTCATTTTGTCTATCTTTCTGTGAATGTGGTTTTCCTTCCACAGGCTGGAGAATTGTAGTTCTTCTTGCTTCTGCTGTCTGCCCTCTGGTGGATGAGGCTATCTAAGAGGCTTGTGCAAGCTTCCTGATGGGGGGGACTGGTGGTGGGTAGAGCTGGGTGTTGCTCTGGTAGGCAGAGCTCAGTAAAACTTTAATCCACTTGTCTGCTGATGGGTGGGGCTGGGTTCCCTCCCTGTTGGTTGTTTGGCCTGAGAAGACCCAGCACTGGAGCCTACCAGTGGAGCTCTTTGGTGGGGCTAATGGCGGGCTCTGGGAGGGCTCACGCCACAGAGCACTTCCCAGAACTTCTGCTCCCAGTGTCCTTGTCCCCGCGGTGAGTCACAGCCACCCCCCCACCTCTGCAGTAGACCCTCCAACACTAGCAGGTAGGTCCAGTTCAGTCTGCCGTGGGCTCACTGCTCTCTCTCCTGGGTCCTGATGTGCACAGTACTTTGTGTGTGCCTTCCAAGAGTGGAGTCTCCACTTCCCCCAATCCTGTCAAAGTTCCGCAATCAAATCGCACCAGCCTTCAAAGTCTAATCCTCTAGGAATTCCTCCTCCTCTTGCCGACCCGCAGGTTGGGAAGCCTGATGTGGGGCTCAGAACCTTCACTCCATTGGGTGGACCTCTGTGGTATAAGTGTTCTCCAGTTTGTGAGTCACCCACCCAGCGGCCATGGGATTTGATTTTATTGTGATTGCGCCCCTCCTACCATCTCACTGTGGTTTCTCCCCTGTCCTTGGATGTGAGGCATCTTTTTCGGTGAGTTCCAGTGTCCTCCTGTCGATGATTGTTCAGCAGTTGTGATTCTGGTGCTCTCGCCAGAGGGAGTGAGCGCACGTCCTTCTATTCCACCATCTTGAACCAATCTCCTAGGACTCAATTCTTAGTAAAGACAGTGGACATATTTTATTGCTTCTTTGTGGAAGTTGCTCTTGAAATAAAATGTATTTTTTATAATTATAGCGTTCCTGTCTTCTTGATATTGTTGTATTCTGAATTCTGTGTTTCTGTCCTTAGAGATAAAAGGAGAAGGGTTGAAATATTAAACAGTCAAGTGTTCTTTCAGTAGTAGCTTAGTGGTCAGAGGAGTAGTATAGAGGCAGCTAGAGCCCTGGGATCAGACTGTCTTCATTCATACCCTAGCTCCACCAGTCAGCCGGGTTGCTTTGCCTCTCTGTGCCTCATTCTCCTCAACTGTTAAGTGATGATAATAATAGTATTTATGTCATGGAGCTGTTGAAAATTACATGAGACCATGTAGGTAAAGTACTTGGTGCAGTGCCTGGTATATAAGAATTATTAGTATTGTCTTACGAGTTTGATCTCTTATGAGTATGATCATGATGGAAAGGCAGAATTTCCTTAACATCAAGGGTTTTTAAATTTTTTTTTATTTTTTATTTTATTAAAAAAATTTTTTTTGGCCACACTATGGGGCTTGCAGGATCTTACTTCCCCGACCAGGGATTGAACCCGGGCCCTGGCAGTGAAAGCGCTGAGTCCTAACCATTGGACCACCAGGGAACTCCCAAGGTTTTTCTTTTTTTTTTTTAATGTACTTATTTTTAGCAGGAAAAATCTCCTCAGGTTTTGAGGTTGGACTTTGACCTGCTATTCATTTCTTTTCTCTTTCAGGTTTACAGGTACAGAAATTACACCCCAGTTATCACAAAACTTGGCTACCAGAGCATTATGAATGTTAATGACCTCAAACTCAGGTTGTCCAAAGCTGGGCAAGAACACCTATTGCAATTCTGGAATGAGTTGGAAGAAGCCCAACAGGTAGAACTTTTCACAGAGCTCCAGGCCATGAACTTTGAGGAGCTGAACTTCTTTTTCCAAAAGGCCATTGAAGGATTTAACCATTCTTCCCAGCCAGAGAAAGTGGATGCACGGATGGAACCTGTCCCTCGAGAGGTGTTGGGCAGTGCTACCAGGGATCAAGATCAGCTGCAAGCCTGGGAAAGTGAAGGTACTGAGCATGGGAAGATTTGCTCTAAGGCTTATTATGAGATGTACTAAAACCATTAAAGTAACAATATTTTCACTTCCTTAAGACCTTAAACCAGGTGACTGATCTGAGAGTGACAGATTGTGTGGCCAAGAGGCCGCAGTGGCTCCTGTTGCCCGTCTCTCCATTCTCTTTTCATTTCTGGTGCCTGATTCAAGGCTCTTCTCATTCAAGTCATAATTTGCCTCTAGTCTCTTTCCTTTCTCAGAGTCCATACTTCTATTAGATTTCCCTTCCTGAAGCACAAGCTGAATGTTTCAGTTTATGCTAGCTTACTCCAAAACCCTTCCCTAACACGGCCCTATCCAATCTTGTCTCTTATGTCTCTCTCCACTCCTACTGCCCCACACCTTTCAGCTGGACCCTGTAATTCACCTTTCTCTGAACATTCTAGTATGCCTTCCCTGCCTTTGCTCATGCTTGTCCTTAGCTGGGTCTGGCCTTTGCCCCTTCTCCGTGTAGCTGGATCACCTTGTGACGCCACCCATCTCCTGGAGCTGTGCAGTGAGGTGGCTCTGCCACTTGGGGAACTTACACTCATTCTCCAAGGTTCACCACACATACTCTTTGATCTGTCACCTTTTTTTCAGTGTCCCAGGTTGAAATTATTTGTCCATGCTCTTCTTTCATTTTTCCTTATAATAAGGGTTGTTTATGTCTATCTTCATCATTACATTGTAAACTTTTAAAGAGCAGCCCATGTCCTAGTTGTCTATGTATGTCACATGGCATTTAGAGCAGTGTTTTGCAGTTATATGTTGGTTGATAAATGTTGGTTGAATTTCCCCAATGCTTTTTCCTCTAAGGCATATCATAACATCTGTCCCCATAACTAGTACTAATGAGTGCTTTTGAAAATGGCAAAATAGCTAAAATTTAGCTTTTTTTGGCAGGATTAAGAACTGTGGTTTTTATAATCTACTACTCCTCCATAAGTAAAAGTGACTAAATATTGCAGGCCCTTGAGTGTTTGTACATGCTTCTTGTCAAATCTGGACCTCATTTCCTCAGCTGTAGAATGAACAGATTGGACTAATACTTTTTCCTTTTTAAAAAAACATTACTTTATTGCAAAAATAACATCAAAGTAACAGAAATACTGTAGAGAAATTGCCCATAACCTCATCAAATCTATGTTTTTATTTGTCCACATTGCCACCTAGTACTTGATTATATACATATTTACTTTTATAGATATGATTTATAGTCTATATTCACACCACACTATGGCTATTTTTATTGTCTTTCGCTTTTTGGCACTCCCTGCAACCTGCCAAAAAAGAAACATAACTGCCATTATCAGCCTTCTTCTCTGCCATTATCTTCATGTCTTTCTCTGGGCTTACAGATCTACTGTTTTTCAAACTGTTCCAAAGACCTCTAGGGTTTCGACTGCTGCTGAAACTGTGGAGAGGGGGGAACAGATACTAAACAGGTAGGTCTCCAGCCCCTTCATCTCCCCACTCCAGGAGCAGTTCTACTTTAACCTGTTTTTATGTATTTGATACACAAACAAATAAACCTCTTTACATGAGGTTTTACTTAAAAGGGGTTGAAGATTAAAAACATTGAAAATAATTGGATGATCTTCAAGGAGGGCCCTTTCATATTTAAAATGCTTGGTAGTGGCTAACCTCACTTCTTACTTAGAACAGGGCTCTGCCACTAAGATGTGAGAGAGTGACTTCCAGATGGATCCTTCTGAGTGGAGGACAGTAGTGACACTGTGACCCCCACTAACTTTGGATTCATTAATCTTTCCCTCCCTCCCTGGGTTTCACCAAAAGCCACACAGGACCTCTTCTTACCCTCTGGTATTCCAGCTGCCTATATTTCTCCTTGTGATTTTATGGAGATAAAGTCTTAGATAACTCTTACGGAAAGCCAAAGCTTTGGCCTTGTGTAATGGGGACCATGAGCAACAATCAAGACTTCCTATAGTTTGAGTCTTCTTTATGGCCTTTTTGTTGGAATCTGTGGAACAAAAGTCCACATTTATGACTTTTCATTTAGATTAAAATCCAGAACTGTTACAAGCAAGTCTTGTATAAGAAGGTGCAAAGCAAACTTCCTTTTGGCTTGCTGTCGAGGGAAGAATATTTATTTGTGGCTTAAGCAGTAGGGGTGGAGAGGGAGACTTTTTAACTGACGTTACAACCTTTTCATTAGATAGAAACTGCCATATGTGTGCAAATTCATAACAAAATGAAGTTTCTGCAGTAAGTTATCAAAGGAAAGAGATTGCCATTGCAAAGATTACAATGCTTTATTTCAGATAGTAGGAAATTCCTGATAATTGTATCAAAGACAACCCTCACCCCCAAGCCCCCGCTGCCCCTGCCCCCATCCCACTGCCCCAGGATAGGGGAAATAAAAGCATTGTACAATAATTTCAAAGTGTCTGGTGGCTATTGACATTAGACATTTTAACACCTAGGGTGGAAAATTATTGGTGAAGGATAAATACATAAGCTACCACTGTGCTCTTTATTGAAGAGAGATCTTGTTTTGATTTAATTCTTGAAGTGTTCCGGCCAGTTGTAGAAAATGGAATGTAGAGGGGTAACTGAAAAACCTCTATCTTACAAAACTGAGATCTTGGAAGAAGTAATTCAGAAGCTTCGATGAGAATATCATTTTAGTAAAGATATTCACACTGGGGAAATATATTTGCTTAAAAAAAAATCCCGTTCTTTATTTAAAAGAAATGCATGCTTAAACTGAACACAAAACAATCTTCTAATTCTATGTTATAATAAGAAACTAATATTCAGTGTTAGCCCTTTTTTTTCCACCTGTGAGACATTTAAAAAATTAATCTGTATAGCATTGTAGAAAAGTAAATGGATTGTTTAGAAAAAATGTATTCATAACATTATCCTCCTCTACATTTTCTGAAATCTAGTGCAGTGATATTTCTAATAGATTTGTTTTATTTTAAAAGTAACACATACTTATTTTGGAGAAGTTGGAAAATACTAAGAATTACAAAGGAAAAAAGATAAATCTCTGCTGTCGCACAACCAGAGATAAATACTCGCTAGTAATATTTTATAGTGTTTTCTTATATATACACACATACATTAGGATTATAGTTTATGTATAGTCTTGTAGCCTACTCCAGAAATTGTTATTATGAAAAATTTCAAGCATATTTGGAAGCAGATATTTGGAGACAAAAAATAGTATAATGAACTTCTATATATGCATTACCTTAATTAAATAATTATCAAAATTTTGCTAATTTTGCTTCATCTATCCCTCTTTCATTTTTCTCTGCTGTAGTATTTTAAGGCAACTCGCAAACATTATGTTTACCCTGATAAAATTCAGTATGCATCTCTTAAGTATAAGGACATTTTCTTCCTAATTACGATGCCATTATTATACCTAATGAAATTCACAATAATCCCCCAGTATCTAAAACCAGTTCAAATAGAGATTTCCCTTATTAGTCTACTTTTTGTGCTTAATATTTTGGGGAAGTAGTTAATCCATAAAATAATTGTTTCACCTGTAAAATGTGATTAAAAATTAAAGACTTAAAATATCTCCTCTCTCGTGTATAGTCTTTCTTCATTTCCACCAGTTGAATAGCCTGTTTACCCCACCCCTTGTCCAGGAGTGCTGAAAGTTTAGATAGAAAGCTCTGGCAGTGCTCTACGGCAGAAGCACCTGTGCCAACCTCCTTGTTTCAGGCACATGCCCAAATCAAAGAGTATGCATGAGAGGAACTAGTCCAAGCAGGAAGTTATCCAGGAAGCAGTTGACCTGTGGGAGGCCACTGTAAACTCTTCTCTCTGTTTGTTGTAAATGTTATCAGGAAAAGTGCTCAGACTCTGTTGGGCTAACATGCATGACTCCCCAAGGAGAGAGGTATACCCCTGCCCTGGAAATGGCTCACTCTGGCTTGATTTTTTTTTTTTTTTAAACTTCTGATTTAGTGTGTGTTAGGTCCTGATTTCTGTGGGAAGGTAATTAACTCTAGTGACCTGTAATGAAAAGATGATATAGTAATGTACTTTTCAGGGTTTTTTTTCCATATTTTTGCAGAAGTTTTGGGATAGAAGTTCATAATTTCCTGATTGTCACATGGGTTAAGTACATTTATAATCAGTTAACATTCTTCAAGTAGGTGCAGTGCTGCCCATATAAAATTTATGTTATGACCCATACAGTTTGAAATCATGTATATTGCCATGTAACTAAAAGGCTTACTGAATTTTATTGGCCTGCTTAATTTCAAGAAGTATTTTATCTGTCATTATAAGACAGATACTAATTTATGTGTCACACACTTTTGATAAACATTGCAGTTTTATTGTAGTAACACACATGAAGTGGATGAATACTTCAGCCCCACACAATTTGGTATTGTTAACAACAGCTGTAGCTACATTTATTTAGTTCTTGAATTGCAGCTGGCTTTGATACTCTACGGACTGCTTTCTTTCCTCTTGTTTTTCTCTGTCTACTCATAAGTGAGATGCATACGCAGGAAGAAGTTAATGCAGAGACACCTTTTTATCACAAATATTTATGGATTGTGTTATAATTCATTATAATAGTTGTGGCTAGATGGAGATGAGATGTAAATGTAGATCTGCCTGGAAATGTACCCCTGGCAAGCATGGTCTCAATGCTACTTTTAAGACATAGTGATTAGATGGGTTATCAGGTCCACAGATGGAAAGAAGAATTGGAGAAAGTATGGCCGTCGGGGGCTGAGGAAACAAACACATGCCATTTATTTCAATGAAGAAAGAGACCACTATCAGCTGTTGGTTAGCACAGCTTTAGAATGGAAACATTTGGAAATTTGGAATGAAGCAGTAGTTTAGGGAAGTGATCCAAGGACGAGAAAAAGTTATACAGTGATATTTTGATAACTAGTAAGAATCTGTGGAAAGTGCTGGTTGGTGCTGCTTGGCCATCTGGCAAGCAGGAGCTGAGATGTGGAGCTGACTCTGGGAATGTGGCTCTTACCTTTTACAGGTAAGGGAGCTGAGAGAAGAAACTTACTTTTGGACCGAAGGTAAAAGTAAGAAGGCAGGAAGCATGACTAGAGCCATATTAAGAGTACAACTTAAAACACATGTGCTCTATAAAGAAAATAAATAGTACCAAAAAAACAAAGACCTTTGTGTCCAGAATATTTATCTGGGACTTTTTGGGAACATGTTTAGAAATATTTTTGATTCCAGCACCTTTGGTGGTATGTGAGGGTCCAGACAGACTGAAGTTATTTATCTGCCATTCTAAAATGGTGCAAAACCTGACCTGAACAGACATGAGACTATTGATAAACTTTTTTTATCCCACTTAATGTGATTATAAGGTACTGTCTCAGATCTGCTGGGGTAAAATATAACATATTGTCTGTGTACTATATTCCTTTTCTAAATTTTGAAGAGTTCTGCATTCTGAAATAGAATTCTGAAATAAATCTGGTTTAGGTAAGGGATTGTGGACCTGTATTTTAAAATAATGCTTTTTGGGTCAGTGACAGCAGAGTTAAATTTATTTCCTAGAAACCATAGTTTCTTTCATAACTCAAGGAATAACCAAATGTAAAACGGTTTTCAAAACTGCTTTATATGGTTCCCTGTTCCCTTCAGATTGCTTCATCTCAGCCAGTCTTTGTTACATGATGGTTGTGGGGAGTGTTTAAGCGCAACACGGAGCCGGAATGCTGTTAGAAATTCAGTGTTTGGCAAGTTTTGGAGAATGTGGGCTCTTCCCAGCTCAGCCGCTTTTCCATGTAGGGTGATGGGTAAGATAGATAAGAAAAGGCAGCACAACCTCTCATGAATTCAGTGGAAAAGAGAAGGAAGGGCAAGAAGGAAATAGGAAGGACAGTTTACACCCCTAAAAATTATGGTGCTGTATAATTTATCTGTTAACTGTTTGGGTGTGATAAGAGACTGCTGTAGGCAGTGCAGTGCTGGTGAATAGGCCCTGGGGTCAAGTTCTAATCCTGATTCACACTTTTTAGTTGTGTGACCTTGGGCAAGATCATTAACTCATCTGAGCCTATTATCTCTAAAATGGGGAACATTATACCTACCTTTTAGATTTTAGTTACTATTTTAGAGTCTAACATTACCCCTGGTATTTTATTTTCAAACTCCGATAAGGTACAATGAAATGCCATGGAGAAAAGGACAAGGACAATCTAGTTATAGGCAAGGAAGAAAGAGAGAAAATTAATTCTCAGGTAGCTAAGCTCTCAGCTTTACATCAAAGGTGAGAATTATGGAAATATCTAATGTGCTTTTAAATTTTTTGATTGAAAAAATTGCTAGAAAGTTCTTGCGTAACATCCTTGGCTGTACTTAGTTACTAGCGAAGACAGATTGTAGAATCAGGACAGTTCTGATTTTATAATGGATTTATTAAGAATATTTCTTTAAGTTCACAGTGTACTAGTATATTAGCTTTAAGAAAGCCCAATATATCAAAACCACATAAAGCATAAAGCTGGTAAATTAGACAAACCTGCATTCCCTAAAGATGTAAAAAATAATAATAATTGATACTGGCCACCACTGCCCCCTCTGGCTTGGCCTACAGTTGTGGATAGTGGCCTGCCTTGTTCATAGAATTTCTGAGAATTTTAATGAAAGTGTGAAATTCAGAAAATAGAACAAAACCCATCAACCATTGCTTTATCACATCTGACCTTTTACAGCTTTTCTAGCTTCCCAGAGATCCAGTTTCTATGTTGCCTCTTCCCACAAGCTACTCTACCTTCTGGTGCTGAAGCTGTCTACCTTAGAGTTATGAGGTAGCTCTTAGAAATGGTACATGGCAAGATTTTATTTTATTTTATTTTTTAATCCAAACTGAGAGCCTCTGTCTCTTAATAACATTTATAGTTTCACTTACAGTTTCAAAAAAACTCCGTGTCACATCCTTCTGAGCTGCAATAGATGGCCCATTTAAAAAAAAAGAAGGCATTTTAATAAATTTTACTGAAGTATAATTACATACAATAAAATGCACTAGTTTTATGAGTTTTTAGCAAATTTACACACCCATGTAACTACCACCCCAATCAGATATACAACATTTCCATCATTCCACAAAGTCTCCTGATGCCCTTTTGCAGGCAAATCCCCTAAGCTCATTCACTTGAGTTGGGTTTCAAACCCAGGTGTCCTGACTTCAGAGCCCGGCTTCTTAACCGTTGTACTGCACTGCTTTCCCAACTCAGGGTTTCTTTTCTTTACATTTACTGGATGGTAGCTTGTCTAGTATGTTTACATGCTCATTGATTGATTAATTGTTATTAATTGATTTATCAGCTGGAGGTAATTTAATAGCATCATCATTCATCCTGAAGCCTAGGGATCTGCTTTTATCCTATCTTTTTCTTAACTTGCCACATCTAATAAGTTGTCAAGTGCTTGTAAAACATTTATAACATCTCTTGGTCTTTGCCTTCCAACCTTATCAGAATAAAAATTATTAGTTCATTAAAGTATATTGTTCATTGTTTGGTGTTTGGTTGGGTTATATAAATTTAATTTTTTAATAATAAAAATGTTTTTATTAACAAGATAGTCATCCATGATTACTTGTGAATTCCTTGTCTTTATGCCTTATGCAGATAGGATGACTCTTTGCAGCTACCTTTGTATATGTAATCCTAAAGTGTTGAATTATAGAGTGATACACGTATTTTCGTTTTTAGGACTTTTCCAGATTTCTCAGAACAAAGTGGCAGTTCTTCTTCTAGCTGGTGGGCAGGGGACAAGACTTGGTGTTGCATATCCCAAGGGGATGTATGATGTTGGTTTGCCATCCCATAAGACACTTTTTCAGATTCAAGCAGAGCGTATCCTGAAGCTTCAACAGTTAGCTGAAAAATATCATGGCAACAAATGCATCATTCCGTGGTAAGATATTTCTCATTATGGGACAGTGTCTGAACACATATTGGTTTATAATATTCAAAATGCATATGTACTTTATTTATAGGCAGATGTATTTCCTGTTACTACAGATTTTCTTGGGAGCTGTAATTTACTATATATGTTAAAAGTAATATGTGTTACAGCTAGATAGATAATCACTGTAGCCTTAATGAGCAATGTATACTCACCTCCAACTTTTAATCCCTACCTGAGTACCTTTGGGTACTCAGAGGGTCCTCTCGGTCTAGAAACTTCATACTGATTGGTAGTTTGTCTATGTATAGAATTTCTGATTGAAAATCAGTTTCCCTCTGAAATTTGAAAGCATTGCTCTATTGTTTCAGCATTGCTTTGGAGAGGTCCATTGCCATTCTGATTCCTAATCTTTTTTTTTATCCCTTGTGCTCTGAAAGAATTTGGGGTCTCTTTTTATCTTTAGTAACTGAAATATCATGACGACATGGTATGGATCTATTTTCAGTCACTGCTGTGGGCACTCGGTGGGTTCTTACACTCTAGAAACTCATGTCCTTAAGTATTGGGTTATCTAGTCCTCCTGAAACCTCACCCTTCTCCCATACACACCAGCTGAAAGCCCCATTGATTCCTCTGCTGTGGGCCAAACTTGGATTCTCAGTCTCTGATAGTATGCCAGGTCCTCAGGGCCTATCTCGGCCAGTGTTCATCTTCTAAACACCAAGAAATTACAGGAAATTCTGCTCTGTTTTTTAAAAGGTTTTGATTTAGCTCTTGAATCTGTTTCTCAGAGCAGCTTTGGAAGTTAGCATGTTTTGAGGGGGAAACCAGCTGTGCGTTTGAAATCCCTCAAGTCCCTAATCTTGTTATTTTAGCCCCAGGTGACCAACAAAAACTCTGCTGGTTTCTCTGTCCTTCTGCCTGGTCCAAGCTCAGATTCTCTACCACTAGCCTTTACCCCAGATCAGCAAATACCCCCAGGAAAAGGCAGCTGCATATCTTTAGCTCTCCTTTGAAAGATTCTCACTCTCTTGAAGTTTAGTTCTAATCCATGTTGCTTTTGTAGCTCTCTGATGCCTTTAAAAATAGGCTTTTTGTAATTTCCTCAGCTTTTCTAGCTATTAAGAATGGTATTGGCCAGCTGTGAACTATTTTCTTCATTTTGATTCCCTTGGGGATTTTTGAAGGACGTCTGTGTTCTAAGCGGCCAAAATTCTACTTACAGCCCTGGCCTCCCACTATCATGTTGGATTTTCTTGTTTTTCTTTCTCCTCATAACTCAGAATTTATTTTTCTTATGTGGAACAGTTTAGTCACTTCTTTTGTCATCTAAATCATGATGCCCAAAGTTGTTGTGCCCAGGGTTCATAATACCCATAATACCCAGGATAATTTGTTAATCAGACAGATATTGACTGTGCTGGGAAATTATATAATGTTCTTCATTTAACAAATATTAATTGAGTACCTACTTCTGGGTGCTGGGAACCGACACAGACAGAACCAAAACAGACAAAATTCCCTACTTATATATGGTTTACATTTTAGTAAGGGGAAAAGCTATTGTAGTCACTAATTACGGTTTTAGATAGAATTTTTTTCTCTTTTGCTACAGTGGCACGGGTTGGATTTTTGTGACAACAGAGTATAATTACACTTTTATGATTTTAAATAAAGGGTGAGCAGAGCCCAGATTCCATTTCAAAATTTTTGTAAAAAGAACCATAAGAGATAATTAGAACGTATTACATTTACCCTTTTCTTCCTATTACTAGAATAGGCGATTTCAACCTAGAATACACTTTTCAGAGTTCTAAAATGTTGACTTGAGCCAGTTGTAGGCTTTCTGCTGCAGGAGATATGTTTTAATATTGTTACAGATTTATTGTATACATAAGGATTGATGAAGTTACTGGAAGAAATTCCCCTTGGGTAGCAGCTAATGCTGCCTTATCCAGGAAGAGGATGAAGGAAGTGAAAACAATAAACGGTGCTCTCAAAAATTTTCTTTAGCTTAGGAAATAGACAAGACTTGACTTTGCCCTAATTCACATAGCGCTATGGCTTAGAAGATCTACTTTTCTCTTGCAAGGTATATAATGACCAGTGGCAGAACAATGGAATCTACAAAGGAATTCTTCACAAAGCACAAGTACTTTGGTTTAAAAAAAGAGAATGTAATCTTTTTTCAGCAGGGAATGCTGCCTGCTATGAGTTTTGATGGGAAAATTATTTTGGAAGAGAAGAACAAGGTTTCTATGGCTCCAGGTTTGTAACCATTCTTATTTAAATGGTGACTAGAAGTGGTAGTAACACAACTCATTAAATTGTTTTTTTGAAGTACGGTTGATTTACGATATGTAGCTCATTAAGTTTTGATTTTTTTTTTAATACGGTGATTTGGATGTTAAAAATTAATATTTTAATTATTTTTAAATTTGGCAATGATTAAAAAAAATGGAAATGCCCATGGGTGAAATGGATATGCTTTTATACTTCCTGTGGATGTCTGCTCTTGAGAGCAATTTGAGCAGCATTCAGAGTATTTATTCTCTTTACCCAGTATTTTATATACAGTATTGTTCATGGCTACATTGTTTATTGTAGTGAAAAATTGGAAACCATCTGCTGCTTAAAAAATAAGAGGCTAGATTATAGTTTACCTGTAGCATTAATTCTTAAACAGTATTGAAATAATTGTGTGGAGATATTAAATGGCAAAGCGAAATAGTTTCAGTAGGTTAAGTAAGAGAATGAGAAATACAGAGCTGCATGCACAGTACGATTAGGGCCACCATTTTGCACAGTTGTAGGGCACATTGTAGTTTGCTAATGGCATCCCTAGGATTGGGCAGTGTGCTGCCTGTGTAGCCACATATAGTGACCATAAGTATGATCCCACTATAAAAGTAAATGTGTCAACAGATTCTCATCTCTATGAAGCTCTTCTTGAAGGAAAGGCTGAAAGGAAATAAAAACAGTATTTACAGTGGTGCTTTGCAGGTGTAGGCTTTTATTTCATCTCAACTCTTTTTTCCCCCCACTCAATTCTTTTTAATTAATGGAAGAGTTTACTATTTTTAGCTTTGTTTTGTGAAGTTGTCTAATTTTTTGTCATTTAAGCTGTAGCTGAGGTTGTTGATGGAAGAAGTACATTAAAGCAGCACTAAAAATAGATGGGGAAAGAAGAGGCTTTTACATATATTTAGTTTAAATCACCATAGACCTTCATATTAATCTGGTTTCTTAACAAATCATTTGGTATCAATACTCGTGTATTTTTATTTTTGAGATGGATGAAATTGGCAGTGTTGGGGCTATAAATACAGAGCTAACTTGAATCATACAAATAAAACTTGAAATGTTATAAAATAATTATTGCCTGTTAAAGAATTTTATGTTTCACAATATATTATAGGCCAAATTGTTAAAAGGGCTGAGTTAAAAAGAAAAGTATGTTCTTTGGGGTTGCCTAGTCCTACGTTAGTAATGTTATTATACTTATGCTAAATTACCTTCAAAATCACGTAGTATAACTTTTTGACACCTGAATCCTTCCTTATGGATATTCAGTTTTCTTGGCCCTGTAATGTAAAACTGGTTTTCAGAGATCTTCATCCCAGTTGAGAAACATTAAACAATCTTTGGGTTACCGTCATACTGAGTTTTGGTGTGCTACTAACAGGCTATTTTATTTCCCAGATGGGAATGGTGGTCTTTATCGGGCTCTTGCAGCCCAGAATATTGTGGAGGATATGGAGCAAAGAGGCATTTGGAGCATTCATGTCTATTGTGTTGACAACATATTAGTAAAAGTGGCAGACCCACGGTTCATTGGATTTTGCATTCAGAAAGGAGCAGACTGTGGAGCAAAGGTAATGCCTTTCTCAACTATAATGAGGCTTTAAGTGGTCTTTCTCTCGTCAGTACATACATTCCAGGAGTCAAACTAGATTTATTAGGGTGATTTGGATATTTTAGAACCATTCATCTTCTGAAGTAACTAAACTATCCTGCACCCACTTTTTTTCTTAAATTGGCAACATTTGATCCTAGAAGTAATCATGTATGCTTAGTCCATCACAAGTAAGAGTTTAAAATATGCGAGGATGATTTGTAAGTACCTGGGAAAGTGAATGGTCATCACTAGGCCTGGGATGGGCTTATTAATATCAAGTTGTTGGATTCATTAATATCAAGTTGTATATGATCAGATTAACCCAGTTTCTTCCTATGACAAAGTTACTGGAGTAGTAGGTAAAGGAAATATGGTAGAAATAGCAGATGTAGACTTCAGTAAGGCATTTGACAAGGTAACTCATGATAGTCTTGTGAATAAGATGGAAATATGCAGATGGGGATAAGGACAATTAAAGAGATTAAATAACTGCTTGAATGACCACAAACATACTGATATGGAGACAGAGGGAGGTTTGTAATGCCATATAATACGGCTGTCCTTGGCATAGTGCTTTTTAGCATTTTTTTTGGTTGCATGGATGATAATATAAGAGACTTGCCTTTATGACATGAAAGACCTTAATAACACTTCGGAAGATTTGAAAATATTAATGTAAATATTACTTTCCTGGAAATCTGTAAATGTATCAGTTCTCACAGAATTAAAGTATAACACAATCCTGGTCAAAGTCCCAGTGAGACTATTTTGGGGACATTTGACAAAATGATTGTAAAGTTTAGAATAAATAAATAAAGTTTAGATTGTAAAGATGACCAGGAAGATGTTGAAAAAAGATGATGATAAGGAAGGAAGAGGGTTGAAGACAATCTATCAGATATTAAAATGGGTTGTAAATAAAAAGTAACTAGGAGTGTAGTACTGAAACCAGAATAGAATGACAAGTTAATGGAACAGATCAGTCAGAAACAAACTCACGTAAAGATGGCATTTCAGCTTATTGGGGGGAAATGAATGGGATAACTGGCTAAAAATAAAGTAAGATGTCTCCCTCAGAGCTCATACCAAAATCAATTTCAAATGCATTACCAAGTAAAAAACCATAAAGATGATAGAAGAAAGTTTAGAATAATTTTATTTATTTTTATTTTTTTTATTTGAGTTTAGTTGACTTACAGTGTTGTGTTAGAATAATTTTATAATCGACATGAAGGGAAGACCTATTTCCCAGAAGCAAAAACCGTATAGGCTTCTGACAAAAACAAATTAAACTACATATAAATTTTAAGTATATGAATTTAAAAAGAAGAGCTGCCATAAGAGACATATCATATCCTTGGTTGGAAATTTTCTATTATAAAGATGTCATTTCTCTCCAAATTAATCTACAAATCTAATGCAAAGTCATAGAAGCTGAAGTCTTAAATTTACTAGTACAAGTTTTGAGAGATTAAGCTGGTAGACCTAAGAAGACTCCTCCTGACTCTGAAAGTAAAGGGTTGGTTTAGTTCATTGATTGAAGACCTCTATCCATTTCAGTACTCTATGAGTATCTGTGCTTTATTGTAAATAGCTACTAAACTGTAATAGAAATAGTGCATTGGATTTTAATTACGTAGCTACTAAGCTTTAAAAAACAAAACAAAACTGTATTTCTGACTTTGTTCCACTTGGTGTCACTCTTTTTCTAAAATAGAAACTTAAAATTTTACTGCTCTGAGCTTCAGAATCAATTTAAATTCTAAATGATTAGAGAATGTTGAACCTGCGAGGGACCTCAGAGATCATCTATCTGGTCAACCCCTTTGATCTCAGAAATGGGCACTCTGAGTTCCAGTACTAAATAAGTTCCAGGCTCAGGGTCCTTCATCACATTAGCAGAGGCAGGATTAGAACTGTTTCCCAACTCTTAGTTTTAGTATTATATCACATTTATAAAGCCAAATTCTTTAGATTAATTATGTTTTTGCTGGCAGCTCAAAAACTTTGAATTGGTGTGCCAACTTTTATGAGTATATTAATCATACAGGGATGTAAATATAACCATTCTCTCTTCTCCATTTCCCCTGGGTCCTCTAGACAGATCCTGCCTCAGTCTTCCTGCTTAGTTCTGTGTCTGGCATATAATGTAATAGTCACTCAATGAATGCATAAATACATACTCAGATGGAACCGAAATATTACAAGACTGGTATATGTTAAAAACTTTTAGAAATAGTAGAAACCATTTATGTAATCTGTCCTCCCACCCTTTTAATTTAAAAAATCAAGATGTTAAAATATATTTTTAAAAACACCTAAATTAGGGAGTGATTCGTAGTGTGTAGTAGAATTCTATGCAGGGAATTCTTTTTTAATTCTTTAATAGGCTCCTGTCTTGGTGAATTAAGTATTTTTTGTGGAGTGAGAGCCTTGAGAAAAGACTTAGTGGAGTGGTTTACAAAAGTACATAGCTGAGAGAGTAGGAATGATTGTTAATTAAAGATAATTTTAGGGCTTCCCTGGTGGCACAGAGGTTAAGAATCCACCTGCCGGTGCAGGGGACGTGGGTTTGATTCCTGGTCCGGGAAGATCCCACATGCCGCGGAGCAACTAAGCCTGTGCACCACAACTACTGAGCCTGCACTCGAGAGCCCGCGAGCCACAACTACTGAAGCTCGCGTGCCTAGAGGCTGTGCTCCGCAGCAAGAGAAGCCACCGCAATGAGAAGCCCACGTACCGCAACAAAGAGTAGCCCCCGCTCACCGCAACTAGAGAAAGCCCACATGCAGCAATGAAGACCCAATGCAGCCAAAAATAAATAAATAAATACATAAAATAAATTAAAGAAAAAAATTCCTTTAAAAAATGTTTAAAAAAAGAAAAGATAATTTTGTAAAGCAGTTGCAGTAACTTTGAGATTAAAGTGTTACTTTGAACTCAGCTTTTCAGGATTTAACTTGTAGGAAATCAAGAGACCTCTTAATTTTATGCTGTAAATCTTTTCTGTAGAATATAAACTGACTTCCAACTTCATGTACTTTACAAATGCTTTCTTTTGTAATCTGGACTTTTATAGTATTTGGAGGTTCATAGTTGTTATAAAAGTAAACCTTTTACTGGCAGATTAACACTTGGGAAGTAAAGTGTGAATGTGCTTATTTTTATTTTCCATGGCTGGTTAGGAGTAGGGTTGTATAGAAGTGATTGGAAAACAAACCTCATGTGTGTGTGTTTTAATGGGAATGGGAGGAATCTATTCCAGATTCCCTGTCTACTGAGATTACCTACTGTAGAGAATGTGAAGTGATAGACTAGAATTGCAAATAGGTCCATGATTGGTTTAAGTAATTTTGCTGTATGTTTCCCTCCAGTTTAATCCACTTCTGTGGTAGAAGGTTTCTTTTCATTGAATACTGTACTCCTTTCAGGGCAGCAAACAGTGAAACTACACAGCAGGCCTACATATCCAGTAGCCCAGCCTCACTGAGCTACATTCAGTGCCTATATCTCTAATTGCTGTGTAAACTAAGTGCTCAATAGTGGCTTTAGTTGTCTGGAAGGGACTGCCACTGGCTGTATTTATTTTAAGAAATCAGTTGCTGAAGAAAAGCTTTAATTTTATTGATATAATTTCATGTATAGTTTGGATAGACTTTTCAGAGTGGGGACAGATTTTTCAAAATACTCTGGAGTATGCTGAATTGTTAATCGAACAGGGCAAAAACAATATCTTCATATATTTTAATTGTTTGATTCTTCTGCTGGATAGTCATCTCATCTGAGGCTTGAGTTTTCTATTAGTGCATTGCATACAGTTGTTTCGTAATTTTATTCTAAACAATTTAAGTCAGTGATATATGCTTAGGGTAGTGGGGTATCAGAATCACCTGTGAGGTTTTTAAAAATTACATACTCTTACGTTTTCTGTCTGATTTTGACCAAATACTTTTCTTTCAGCTCCCTGATCATCCTAGAGTCCTTGCTAGATTATCAAATCACTGGTTTTCAGACTTTTTAAAAAAGCATAGAACCTCTTACTTCAAACAAAACCTAGCCTGCAAAACATAAATATGAGTGGGCTTTTCTGATTGAAGTTGGAGTGGGAACCCTGTGACCTGCCCACTCTAACCCTCCTACCTCCTAGCCAAGTCCCTGAAAAATAAGGAATTTGCTGTATTCATGAATGAAAATGAAAGAAACACCATTTTCAAATGAAATAATGATTTGTGCAGTACAAAATGAGAGGCAAAATGCCTTACTTCTTTTGTTTTGTGAATCTCAGAGAGATTTTGTTTCATTTATTCTCAAAGTAGTTGAGTGTGGTTAAGGATAAATTCAATAATAAAAACATATTCGGGGGGCTTCCCTGGTGGCGCAGTGGTTGAGAATCTGCCTGCCAATGCAGGGGACACGGGTTCGAGCCCTGGTCTGGGAAGATCCCACGTGCCGCGGAGCAGCTGGGCCCGTGAGCCACAACTACTGAGCCTGCGTGTCTGGAGCCTGTGCTCCGCAACAAGAGAGGCCGCGCACCGCGATGAAGAGTGGCCCCCGCTTGCCACAACTAGAGAAAGCCCTCGCACAGAAACGAAGACCCAACACAGCCATAAATAAATAAATAAACAAATACTTAAAAAAAAAAACATATTCAGGGGGACGTAGACTCCTCATTTAGTTATTCCCAGTCCCATGTGATTTCTTCTGGGCCCTATGTGTATGATGGAATTTCTTCTCTACAGTTTAGTTAGATGATAAATAGGAGGGAGATAGCTTACCTCTTCCCAGATAGATGATTATCTAAAGATTCCTTTTGACTTAATACCTTAAGGATAAAGTAAGTAAAATTGTAAATGTGGTCTTGGAAAATGACAGATCTCCAATGCAGCACCTGATTAAATTTCTTTCTCTACTGTTGTCTTCGTTTGGTGGGCAGGTGGTAGAGAAAACGAACCCTACAGAACCAGTTGGAGTGGTTTGCCGAGTGGATGGAGTATACCAGGTGGTGGAATATAGTGAGATTTCTCTGTCTACAGCTCAAAAACGAAGCTCAGATGGACGACTGCTGTTCAATGCGGGGAACATTGCCAACCATTTCTTCACTGTACCGTTTCTGAGAGATGTTGTCAAGTATGGGCAAGATGGGGGCTTTTAAAATTTTTTATTTATTGTTAATCCAAAACTAAGTCACTTGAGAAGTAGGAAGAAACTTCAAGTCCATATCGTACATGATTCATCTTCCCTTCTGAGGATCATCTTTATCAAATGGAAGTTTACCTGACATTGTAGTTGTTTTTAGTAAGATATATCATCGAGTGCAAATTTGTAGTAGCCCATTCTTCTCAGTGCATTAACTGAAGTCCAAAGCAGTTCTCCCTCTTCTTCTCTTACTTCCCTCCCTCCAACTGTGCTAGGTTCTGGAGAAGCAAAGAATAAGAAAGGGAATACCCTCTCTCTACCACAACTGGAAACCTTAAAAAATAACAGATGTCTACCCTACATCTACTGAATCAGAATTTCTGGAGGTCGATGCAGACATCTGTATTTTTAACAAGCTGCCCACACCATTTAATTTAGCTGGTTCTCAGACTAGCATTTAGGAACTAGTGCATTAGAAAGTAAAGAAAAAAGAACGTGAGACAAGGATGGAAATCAGCATAGTAGTGCCAACTAAGGATAAAATAAGAGCTATTTTATCACACCAGATTTTTAAATGAAGGACATTCTCAGTATCTGATTCTTCACTTGATTGCTTTTTAGACATTTAAGATGACTATCTACTTTTTAAAAAGTTACTCAGCTTTACTTTTTTTTTTTTAACATCTTTACTGGAGTATAATTGCTTTACAGTGTTGTGTTAGTTTCTGCTGTATAACAAAGTGAATCAGCTATATGCATATGTATATCCCCATTTCCCCTCCCTCTTGTGTCTCCCTCCCACCCTCCTTATCCCACCCCTCTAGGTGATCGCAAAGCACCGAGCTGATCTCCCTGTGCTGTGCAGCTGCTTCCCACTAGCTATCTATTTTACATTTGGTAGTGTATATATGTCCATGCCACTCTCTCACTTTGTCCCAGCTTACCCTTCACCCTCCCTGTGTCCTCAAGTCCATTCTGTATGTCTGTGTCTTTATTCCTGTCCTGCCCTTCGGTTCATCAGAACCATTTTTTTTTTTTAGATTCCATATATATGTGTTAGCATATGATACTTGTTTTTTTTCTTTCTGACTTAATTCGCTCTGTATGACAGACTCTAGGTCCATCCACCTCACTACAAATAACTCAATTTTGTTTCTTCTTATGGCTGAGGAATATTCCATTGTATATATGTGTCACATCTTCTTTATCCATTCATCTGTCGATGGACACTTAGGATGCTTCCATGTCCTGGCTATTGTAAATAGTGCTGCAGTGAACATTGTGGTACAAGACTCTTTTTGAATTATGGTTTTCTCAGGGTATATGGCCGGTAGTGGGATTGCTGGGTCGTATGGTAGTTCTATTTTTAGTTTTTTAAGGAACCTCCATACTGTTCTCCATAATGGCTGTATCAATTTACATTCCACCAACAATGCAAGAGGGTTCCCTTTTCTCCACACCCTCTCCAGCATTTATTGTTTGTAGATTTTTTGATGATGGCCATTCTGACCTGTGTGAGGTGATACCTCATTGTAGTTTTTTTTTTTTTTAAAAACATCTTTATTGAAGTATAATTGCTTTACAATGGTGTGTTAGTTTCTGCTTTATAACAAAGTGAATCAGTTATACATATACATATGTTCCCATATCTCTTCCCTCTTGCATCTCCCTCCCTCCCACCCTCCCCATGCCACCCCTCTAGGTGGTCACAAAGCACCGAGCTGATCTCCCTGTGCTATGCGGCTGCTTCCCACTAGCTATCTATTTTACATTTGGTAGTGTATATATGTCCATGACACCCTCTCACCCTGTCACATCTCACCCTTCCCCCTCCCCATATCCTCAAGTCCATTCTCTAGTAGGTCTGTGTCTTTATTCCCGTCTTGCCACTAGGTTCTTCATGATTTGCATTTCTCTAATGATTAGTGATGTTGAGCATCTTTTCATGTGTTTGTTGGCAATCTGTTTATCTTCTTTGGAGAAATGTCTATTTAGGTCTGTGCATTTTTGGATTGGGTTGTTTGGTTTTTTGATATTGAGCTGCATGAGCTGCTTGTATATTTTGGAGATTAATCCTTTGTCAGTTGCTTCATTTGCAAATATTTTCTCCCATTCTGAAGGTTGTCTTTTCATCTTGTTTGTAGTTTCCTTTGCTGTGCAAAAGCTTTTAAGTTTCATTAGATCCCATTTGTTTGTTTTTATTTCCATTTCTCTAGGAGGTGGGTCAAAAAGGATCTTGCTGTGACTTATGTCATAGAGTGTTCTGCCTATGTTTTCCTGTAAGAGTTTTATAGTGTCTGGCCTTACATTTAGGTCTTTAATCCATTTGGAGTTTTATTTTTGTGTAAGGAGGTGTTCTGATTTCATTCTTTTGCATGTAGCTGTCCAGTTTTCCCAGCACCACTTATTGAAGAGGCTGTCTTTTCTCCATTGTATTCTTTTGCCTCCTTTATCAAAGATAAGGTGACCATAGGTGCGTGGGTTTATCTCTGGGCTTTCTATACTGTTCCACTGGTCTATATTTCTGTTTTTGTGCCAGTACCATACTGCCTTGATTACTGTAGCTTTGTAGTATAGTATGAAGTCCAGGAGGCTGATTCCTCCAGCTCCGTTTTTCTTTCTCAAGATTGCTTTGGCTGTTCGGGGTCTTTTGTGTTTCCATACAAATTGTGAAATTTTTTGTTCTAGTTCTGTGAAATATGCAGTTGGTAGTGTGATAGGGATTGCATTGAATCTGTAGATTGCTTTGGGTAGTATAGTCATTTTCACAGTGTTGTTTCTTCTAATCCAAGAACATGGTATATCTCTCCATCTGTTTGTATCTTTAATTTCTTTCATCAGTGTCTTATAGTTTTCTGTATACAGGTCTTTTGTCTCCTTAGGTAGGTTTATTCCTAGGTATTTTATTCTTTTTGTTGCAGTAGTAAATGGGAGTGTTTCCTTAATTTTTCTTTCAGATTTTTCATCATTAGTGTATAGGAATGCAAGAGATTTCTGTGCATTAATTTTGTATCCTGCTACTCTACCATATTCATTGATTAGCTCTAGTAGTTTTTTGGTAGCATCTTTAGGATTCTCTACGTATAGTATCATGTCATCTGCAAACAGTGACAGTTTTACTTCTTCTTTTCCAATTTGGATTACTTTTACTTCTTTTTCTTCTCTGATTGCTGTGGCTAAAACTTCCAAAACTATGTTGAATTATAGTGGTGAGAGTGGGAAACCTTGCCTTGTTCCTGATCTTAGAGGAAATGTTTTCAGTTCTTCACCATTGAGAACGATGTTGGCTGTGGGTTTATCATATATGGCCTTTATTATGTTGAGGTAGGTTACCTCTGTGCCTACTTTCTGGAGAGTTTTTATCATAAATGGGTGTTGAATTTTGGCAAAAGGTTTTTCTGCATCTATTGAGATTATCATATGGTTTTTGTCCTTCAATTTGTTAATATTGTGTATCACATTGATTGATTTGTGTATATTGAAGAATCCTTGCATTCCTGGGATAAACCCCACTTGATCATGGTGTATGATCCTTTTAATGTGCTGTTGGATTCTGTTTGCTAGTATTTTGTTGAGGATTTTTGCATCTATGTTCATCAGTGATATTGGCCTGTAGTTTTTCTTTTTTGTGATATCGTTGTCTGGTTTGGATATCAGGGTGATGGTGGCCTCATAGAATGAGTTTGGGAATATTCCTCCCTCTGCTATATTTTGGAAGAGTTAGGTGTTAACTCTTCTCTAAATGTTTGGTAGAATTCACCTGTGAAGCCATCTGGTCCTGGGCTTTTGTTAATTGGAAGACTTTTAATCACAGTTTTAATAATTTCAGTGCTTGTGATTGGTGTGTTTATATTTTCTGTTTCTTCCTGGTTCAGTCTCAGAAGGTTGTGCTTTACTGAGGATTTGTCCATTTCTTCCAGGTTGTCCATTTTATCGGCATATAATTGCTTGTAGTAATCTCTCATGATCCTTTGTGTTTCTTCAGTGTCAGTTGTTATTTTCCTTTTTCATTTCTAATTCTGTTGATTTTAGTCTTCTCCCTTTTTTCTTGATGAGTCTGGCAAATGGTTTATCAATTTTGTTTACCTTCTCAAAGAGCCAGCTTTTAGTTTTATTGATGTTTGCTGTTGTTTCCATCATTTCTTTTTCATTTATTTCTGATCTGATCTTTATGATTTCTTTCCTTCTGTTAACTTTGGGTTTTTTTGTTCTTCTTTCTCTATTGCTTTAGGTGTAAGGTTAGGTTGTTTATTTGAGATTTTTCTTGTTTCTTGAGGTAGGACTGTATTGCTATAAACTTCCCTCTTAGGACTGCTTTTGCGGCATCCCATAGGTTTTGGGTTGTTATCTTTTCATTGTCATTTGTTTCTAGGTATTTTTTGATTTTGTGTTTGATGTCATCAGTGATCTCTTGGTTATTTAGTAGCATATTGTTTAGCTTCCATGTGTTTGTATTTTTTTACAGTTTTTTTCCTGTAATTGATATCTAGTCTCATAGCATTGTGGTTGGAAAAGATTCTTGATATGATTTCAATTTTCTTAAATTTACCAAGGCTTGATTTGTGACCAAGATATGGCCTATCCTGGAGAATGTTCCATGAGCACTTGAGAAGAAAGTGTATTCTGTTGTTTTTGGATGGAATGTCCTATAAATATCAGTCATGTCCATCTTGTTCAGTGTGTCATTTAAAGCTTGTGTTTCCTTATTTTTTTTCATTTTGGATGATCTGTCCATTGGTGAAAGTGCGGTGTTAAAGTCTGCTACTATTATTGTGTTACTGTCGATTTCCCCGTTTATGGCTGTTAGCATTTGCCTTATGTACTGAGGTGCTCCTATGTTGAGTGCATAAATATTTACAATTGTTATATCTTCTTCTTGGATTGATCCCTTGATCATTTTGTAGTGTCCTTCTTTGTCTTTTGTAATAGTCTTTAAAGTCTATTTTGTCTGATATGAGAATTGCTACCCCAGCTTTCTTTTGATTTCCATTTTCAGCTTTACTTTAGAATTTCAACTCCAGTTCCAAAATATTTCTCATTCCACTGTGCTTTTTGTAGCTGTGTTATTAATTCATCCAAAGTAATTATAAATACTCATCTTTCCATCTAACATTTGATGGTATCTCAGTTGGGAAAGTTGGGGCGAAGAGTGGAACATTTTATAAAAGACATGGAAATCATGGGAGAGATGTTGGTGTGAGCTGTGTGTGTATTTTTTTATTTTGGAGATCATGATTTGATTTTTTTTTATTTTAAGGAAATGAATAGGGAAATCTATTCATTTAATATTTAAACATGAACTGAAATTTAACAAATGCTCTTCCCTTTGAAATCTTAGTACTCATTGTTGGTGCGTTTGCTCCTGAGTATGATTATCAGATTCTCTGGCATTTTATATTTGGAAAGTGATTATGTTTTTTTTTTTTTTTCTTTTCCTACTTAGTATTTATGAACCTCAGTTGCAGCACCATGTGGCTCAAAAGAAGATTCCATATGTGGATTCCCAGGGGCAGTTAATTAAGCCAGACAAACCAAATGGAATAAAGATGGAAAAATTTGTCTTTGACATCTTCCAGTTTGCAAAGTATGTTTCGAATAGCATCAGTAAGATTAAGTATGTCTTGAAATGTTGCCCTTTACTCTTCTAGGCAGGACACTCTTTTCAGAAAACAGTTGACAGCATATATGTCAGTTATGGCATTTTGCTTGTGAGTGTATAGTTTTGACTCATTATCATCCTCTAGTGTGAAACCACCAATCCAAGAATATGGTTTGAGTTGCCTGTGAGTACTTTTTTAAAAATTTCAATTAGTTTATTATCTGGCTCTCCTGCAAAATTGTTAAAGTCACTTATTTTGGCTGAGAGACAGAAAAGGTTGAGATAGAGAATTGGCCCATTTTGTGTTTAGGATGTCTTACTGATCTATGAGTAGATGTTTCAGTGAACATGTTTTTATCTTATATAGCTCTCTGTTAAAGATCACATTGATGTTGAGATTTGTGTCTCAGAATTTGACCAATATGAAAATGCAGAAGAGTCATCTTCCTATATACGTTTCTAAATCATCCTTTTTGCCTGTTTTTTTGTTCCAGAATAGATACTAATATGATCTTTTTGTATTAAGATTTCTAATCTGACTTAAGATGAAGTATTTTATTGTTGGGGGTGGAAATAATTTTTCATTTTGCAGAGAGAAGAGAATTCCAACTTTATTTCATCCAGGGATGAACATTATTTCTTTCAGCATTCGTTTGAAATTGGATTAAGAGAGACTGTAATTGAAGACCAAAGGCTTAGCTACATAGAGAGGAGTCAGAAGCTGTGTGCACAGTTTTATTTCATAATAAAGCAGTGTTTGTATGGTTCTACTCTAGGAAGTTTGTGGTGTATGAAGTATTACGGGAAGATGAGTTTTCCCCGCTGAAGAATGCAGACAGTCAGAATGGGAAGGACAACCCCACTACTGCAAGGCACGCTTTGATGTCCCTCCATCATTGCTGGGTCCTCAATGCCGGGGGCCACTTCATAGATGAAAATGGCTCTCGCCTCCCAGCAATTCCGCGGTAGGTCGATGCCTTTTCTCTTTTGTGTGGGTGCTTCCTGGGCTTCTCCTGTTGGACTTCTTTCTCCTCTATCTCTGATGTATTCCTAGAACTTTTAAAAAAGCAAAGTATTGATGTGGGCAGATCCTGATGTGAAGTAATGCAGGCTTGACCCGTTACAAAGAGAACAGTAGCTTTACTTCCCCTTAAAGCGGAATCTTCTAAAGCTCTTGGTTTTTTGGATGCCTCTCTACTGTGTCAGTGAAATGACTCCTACTGAATAATGGTCAGAAGGTAATTCTTCTGGTGTGCCCCATGGTTAAAGTCCATCAGAGGCCACTGTGCCACAGCGCAAGAGGATTGATTTTTGCTGCCCATATATCTGTGGCCTCACTTAAGTGCTATCTACGAGCCCCTGCCCTCCAACCCTCAAAAGACCTGCCACCCACAGGCTGCCTAATGAGACATAGGCGTGCTTCAGTTCTCACCATGGCACTTTCAGGTTGCTGAGGGAGGTGCCAGGAAGGGATGTGCATGCTACTTACATTCACTGATACTCCAACTTTGGAAATGTTTTAGGATT
The DNA here is from genome assembly GCF_028564815.1 of Eubalaena glacialis. NCBI lineage: Eukaryota > Metazoa > Chordata > Mammalia > Artiodactyla > Balaenidae > Eubalaena > Eubalaena glacialis. The sequence goes on along the minus strand of NC_083718.1, from coordinate 75,073,877 downwards.
TTAGAAGTTAAAAAAAAAAAGAAGATCCTTGGAGCTATTCAAATGTGAGATAAAGCACTTAAACGACATCTTATGTTTTTTGATAAAATCTCTTTTGGCACCTAGAATTCCCCCTTTCTAGATCATTCGGTGTTTCTCTACTTTTGTAAAAAACATTCTGCCCTATAATTTATATTCTTAAGGGATAAAAAGACTGTTTGTATGCACAAAAGCGCTAGAATGCCTTGGTAAAGGTTAGACCATTGGGCATTGGAACTTACTGGTCCATAACTGTGTTCTTACAAGAAGGAGCAGTGGTAGACTGTCTCGCAGTCCAAGGCTACTTTCAGGCTCTGTCTTGTCAACAGGCTTGCTCTGCGGCATGTCAGATTGTCTTCATGCTTCATCTTTGACCATTGAGTTTTTTGTTTTTCGTTTTTTTTACCCCCTCAGATCTCCTTTGCCAAGTTTATAATTTACCATAAATACATGCCTTTCAGTCAAGTATATTTTGCAGTTCCACTTCATTTTTATTGTTTGGTATGTTTCCATTCCCATTAATGCTTATTTATTCCTACATAGCAGTGCTACAAATGGAAAGTCAGAGACCATCACAGCTGATGTCAATCACAAGTAAATATACCAGCCTGCCTGCAGTGCATGGTGATGGGGCTGTGCTTCCCTGCATACTAACTGGCATTGTAGTTTAGTGCTCTCTGCCTTTTGGTGGTCTGGGGGGTGGATGGTTGAAGCTTTGGTGGGGGTACTGCTTATTTGGTGGCAGGTATCTCGCTGGATGACACTAACTCAGAATCTCAGTGCATGCTGGAAATGGGGAGCATGCTTTTCTAAAGAATTTGATGATAGGTATTTGAGCCTGTAGTGACAAGTTCACAAGTAAAAGATAAAATCTAGAGCAGGTTACAGGCCAGGGAGAACAAATTTGGATCCCAGCGTACCCCTTTTAGCATAAGCTAGATAAAAATAACATTCTGCAGATGTGTCTTATCAAACTGGATATATGCTGTCAGTATAAAGGCTAACTGCTCCTGGCATATTTGATGGCTCTTAATGTGGAGAAAACAGTTCTTTTGATTTATTCTCATAGTAACAGCTCCATTTTTGGTCTCTCTGCGTTAATTTTAGTCAGTTATTCCCTGCTCCTAAAGAAAGTATCTTTTTGTCTTAATGGTTGATAATTTTTAGCTAGAAGTAACATGTATCCTTTCTCGTTTGGGTACTGACAGAGTTTGAAAAAGCCATTATCTTTATAGCTAAAGAGACAGCTTGGTATTCTTGTTACACTTTAAAAGTAATAAGGTTTAGTTTGAATTTTAAGTTTTTAAGATAATTTGGGAAATGTGTACAGAGCCAAGGATCTGGAGATGGGAGTTTTCTCAGAAACAGAGTAGCAGTGATGTCAGTTTCATCTGTGTGTTTTTTCCTGCCTGTGCCACTCATCCTTGCCCTGTAGAGACAAGTCCCTGTGAGTGTCAGTGTTTCTGGGATGTGGCCCTGGAGACAAGGAAGTGGACTCACAGAGCTGGCTAGTTTCTTATAGCAGCCATAGCTAACTATTGCCCCTCATGCCATGGCAGCTGGGACGCAGCGCCCTTTGTCATTTTCTGTCCCATCCATTGTTTTTAATAGGTGGAAGCAAGCTGCTTTTACAATTAAAAAAATAAATTTTTGACCCTAAATTTCCTTCTGATTGAACCACAGCTTTTAACCTGTAAAGTGAAACAGCTTCTTAATTATACAACCGAAAACAACATCCAGCTATCTCAGTTAAGATACAAAAAGTTTTAAACATTATTTAGTTCTTGTTTGGGTTCTTTTATTTCACACTCCCCCCATCCTCATTTACTTCATTTTAACCATTTGTTGAATAGTTAAACTGAAATCAGAGTTTGGCCCCAAATGAGATCATGGAATTAGAAATAGGTCCTGCTGAAATTCTTAGCACTAAAGGATGCCCTCATAGAGTAGAAAAAGATTACTTAAAAATGAGAGATGAAAAGAAAGTATTTTTTATAAAAGAGCTTGGAAGAAACAGCTTGGAGGTATTCTGAAAGAATGGAAGCAAGGATGCTGAATTTTGACAAAATGACATTATTTTTATTTTTTACCTGAATACCTACTCAACAGTGTTAGCTACCAGAAGGATGCTTGACTAAAGAATTGGGGGACAGCGCTGTTTGGGGCTGATTTGCGTATCTCCTGAGATTTTACATTTGGTGATGGGAGCTCCTCTCTTTTCTCCTCTCGGGCATCCAACTTTCTTAGTTTTTTTTGGTATCTTTGTGGTACTAGAAGGGAAGTTATATTCAGGTCGGCTATGTGTTCCTCCGGTTCAAAAACACCTTCAGTTCCTGGCACACCAAATCCTTTAGGGGTTCAGGTGGGGCTGGGCTATATACATCTTATCAATGGAATGGGTCCTCATTTTCCCATTTGGTTTTATAGGACTCCAAGCTGCCCCAGAGGGTCTGGACCAGATCTCTTGAGCTCTTTTGATAGAATCTGGTACATATCTACATCTCTGGCTGGAGAGATATGTGCTCCATCTTTTAGTTCATCTTTTACCTGAATTAGTCTGCCATCCATCTACCCTCGTAGTTCGTTTATTCATTCAGCCAGCAAGCGTTTGTAGGCCTGCACACCTACCTTCAGGTACTGTCAGTATCCCAGGTGCTGAAGTAGCTTACACAAGAGAAATAAGACATTTCTTACAGCCTACTGGGAGATTCAAGATGCACATGCATAAAAGTTAGGTAACATCATCAGGCAGTATGTGTTTATGTGTTAAATGTGTGGTATAAATAATAATTACCCTAGGAGGCAGTGACTTACCACATGTCTAATAAATTTATTTATTTTTTTATAAATAAATGAATGAGAGCAATCACTATGAAATGCAGTGGTCAAAGGAAGGTTGGGGCTTGAGTTATGTCTTGGAGGGTGGGTATGATTTGGATAGTTAAAGGGACCGTAGTTGAGAATGACTTGGAATAATCTAAAGTGCATGTGTCTGGCCTGGTTTGAGTGGGAAGTAGCAGGACAAGTGAATTGGAGTAGGGTATAGAGTGCCTTGAAGGCTCACTAAATGGTTCTGTTGACAGAAAGATTGGGTGTGGCTAACCTCAGAAGCCCTCTGATTTTATTGACTCCACCAAAGCTTCAGACTACATATTTGGTAAAACAAAGGACAACTATGGTTTGAGCCTACAGAAGACTAGATTTTTGTGTGCCCTGTATCTTACTGGTAAAATTCTTGAAATGGTGAAAAACCTCAAAGTTAGTGACTTTAAACATATTAAAAGCACTATTTATTGACTTTTGTGTTACGTAATTTTGAAACTCAGGATCGCAGGTGGCTGTAAATGTTAGAACGTGATCTAGAGGAAGCAAGTGGTGACTTTGGCCTTGCCTTCACTTGGGTGCATTCTGCCTTCGCTCTTAAAAAAGGGACCTTGGTGAAAGTAACCGAGAAGCACCTTGAAACATTGAATAAATCAGCTCAGCTAATCTAGGAGATTTGGGCTGTACTGGGAAATAATTTAACTGACCTTTTAGTCCAAGGAATTTTCTGTAATGAAGGAAATGTTCTATATCTGTGCTATCCAATTTGGTAGTCATTAGCCATTCATGGCTACAGAGCACTTGAAGTGTGGTTATTATGACTGAGGGACTGAATTTTAAATTTTTAATTAATTTTTAAAATTTTAATTAATCTAAGTTTAAATAACCATATGTGGCTAGTGGCCACCGTCTTGGACAGTGCAGCTTTAGAATGTCGGTCAACATTAGTACGTAACATGCAAGGCTGTGGCAGGGGTTAAAATGAAATATGAAGGATTCAAAATGCCTCGCAGTGGGCCTGGAGCACAGTGCGTACTCAGTAACTAGTCCCTTCTCTATGAACTTAAAATTTGGAAATGATAAAAAATGATATGTACATTAGGGGATAAGTATATCAATGTTGGTGAAGTAATTTGAAGAGCTACTGGTGATTACCCCAGAGAGTCTCTTTTGGACCATGATGATTTCATGTTAACTTACTCCTCAGGGAATTAAGTGGTCATGAGGGTAGGATCTGTTCTGTTTGTTTAGGAGAATTTTGTTATCTTCAGGTTTCTCAGAGGGAAGTTATGGTCTGTATCTTCGCTCTGGCAAGTAACATGGGAAGTAGAATCTTTACCGTGTCTGATTTTTTTTTCTTAGCTTGAAAGATGCCAATGATGTACCAATACAGTGTGAAATCTCTCCTCTTATCTCCTATGCTGGAGAAGTAAGTTTGCTTTTTGCTTTTTTTCCCTATTCTTTTAGAAGTAGGATTGTGATATTGTTTTATGTTGAAGTAGAGTTGTCCTTAGAGAAGATACATCATTTTCCAGTGGCCCTGCCCTGAGGAGCTCGTCCTGGGAGTGAGAAACCTTCTCTTTGAGAGTTCCTGTTATGGCTTTGCATCTATCCATTAGTTGCCATGAACAGCGTGTTTAATGTTTAGTTCATTTCACCTACACATTGAAATGCAATGGGCTTTTAAAAAATAAGCCTGTTTTTTAGGTAAATCATTTGTCATTTTTTAGTGTGATGTAATTTTTCCTTTCAGTGGGTCTGTTTTGTTCATATGCTTAGTACTTTCACCTTTAAGACTGGGGGATGTAGGGACCCCTTTATTCTAATATGTAATATTTTTTTCTGGAGATCCTTGTCAGGTTGTTCAGTTCTAGCATCAGAAACAGTCACCTTGCTTAGAATGTTAACTCTACTGAGTGATGATTATAAGGAAGAATGATTATCATCTTATTAACTTTAAAACTTTTATTATAATCAGAATAACTTTCCCTCTTTTTGTTGTTTGTTTTATGCTTCCATAAATAGGTCATTAAGCCCAGTTTAAAAAGTATACTAAATAGATTTTTTATTGACTTGTAAATTCTGTATCTCAACCCAACTTGGCATTCATGCTTTATATCATTATTATAGCCATTAAGTCCAGCATTACATGACTAGTGTCCACCAATTTTCTAACTGTGTTTCATTTCAACCCTTCTTTTAGGGACTAGAAAGTTATGTGGCAGATAAAGAATTCCATGCACCTTTAATCATTGATGAGAATGGAGTCCATGAGCTGGTGAAGAATGGTATATGAGCCAGATACCAAGTTCCACCACAATAAGAATAGCTTTTATTTTTGATAGACCGACTGTGAACCTACAGGACCTCTCCTGGAGTACTCAGTTTTCAGTATCCACAGGCTTTCATTTTAATTGTTGAACTCTCGTAACTACTACATATTCCCCAAGATCCAGATGACTGAACTTCAGAAAGTGTTTTTATGATTCTCAGCTGATTGAAGGTCTTATTTATATTTTTCAATTGTATACTTTTTTTTCCAAGCTAAGGAAAACATCGGCCATCCAGGAAATTTCCTACAGCTTACGTATAGTCAGGGTGTTCAACATCACTTTACTTGGAGCTGGCAGCGTTTGTTTTTGAAGTTGTACATAGTAATAATATGTCATTGTACATGTTGAAAGGTTTCTATGGTACTAAAAGTTTGTTTTATTTTATCAAAAATTAAATTTTTTTAAGAAAATGATTGGACAATAAAATGAACTTTTCTTCTTGTCTCTGGAGTGTCATTTATACTTTGAGGGAATTATTCCATTGGGAAAATGTGAATCTTTGGAGAAACTTTGAGATAATGCAAAAAATCAAATTGATACCTCTGTGACTGCAATCTTCTAGTTTTTTTTATGAATATCTAATTTTGAACTTTATCCTCCTATCACTTTATAATAGTGGCCCTCAACCAGAGATGGTTTTGCCCTCCTCCAAGGGACGTTTGGCAATGTCTAGAGACATTTTTTGTTGTCATAACTGAGAGGGTGGGATAGTAGTACTGGCATCTAATGAATAGAAACCAGGAATATTGCTACCCATCCTGCAATGCACAGGACAACCACCTATAAACGAGAATTATCTGGCCCAAACTGTAAAGGTTGAAAAACCTTGTATATCATTGACTATTCTCTTTTGCTCAAATATTTGGTGGCACTTGGGATTTCAAAAGAATATAATTCCTGCATTTCCCCAGGTGAGTTAATCAGTACTATTCCAGTTTTGTTCTATTGTTTTCAGCTAGAGGATTAAAAAGACAAAGGTGGTTTTTGGACTTCCCTGGTGGTCCGGTGGCTAAGACGCCACGCTCCCAATGCAGGGGCCCTGGGTTCAATCCCTGGTCAGGGAACTAGATCTCACATGCGTGCTGCAAATAAGTGTACTCATGCCACAACTAAAAGAGCCCACATGCCGCGACTAAAGATCCGTATGCTGCAGCTAAGACCCAGTGCAGCCAAATAAATATTTTTTAAAAAAAGATGCCATATTTAAAAAAAAAAAAAGACAAAGGTGGTTCTTTAAATATGGGCCATAGATCATTGGTTGTTAGTAAGGATTCTCTATGTCTAACATGTAGTTGGCATAAAAATGTTGAGCTTTATAAATGCATTTTATATAGCCTTTACTGACCAAAAGCATAAAAATTGACATCTAGATAAATGAAAAATTCTAAAAATTATGTCTAAAGGAGAGATTAGTAAATTTTATTTTCCATTGATAAGTTGTCACATGATAGAATGTCATGGGTGGGTCTTTTATTCTTTATAAGTACAAAGTTTAAGGATCACTTTTTTTTTTTTGAAGACTATGATATTTATATCTATTTAAAATTTTTGTATGTGTGTGCTAAGGCTTAAATAGTGTGTCTAGCATATTTTCTGTTTTATTTCAATAACAGCCCAATTTTGCTATTGTTATCTGTTCCATTTCTCAAAAGGTTGTGAGGTTTGAGTTCTTCATCAGAACAATCTCCAAAATGGATTGTGAGTACAGAACTGCCGAGTCTTTAGCATCTGAATGGTATGCTTCATTTCCTTTTTTCTGAACCTTCATCTGCTATTTCCTGTCTCCCTATCTTTAAGATCATACTAATAGTGCCAGGGAAGGGGAGCACTGGCAGTATGGGGTTGTGGTAGTGGTTTTATAGGGGAGCAATGGCTGGGGAACACTGGGTGTATTAAGGGCAAAGAGTTGGAGAGCCTCTGAGCCATGAAATTATAAGGTGATAGCATTAGGTACCTTCGTGAGTCCTTTTCAAATTATTGTTCTAATTCAGCAAATATAGAATTGGGTAAAATGTTTATCAAAATATGAATCAGAATCACTTGGCAACAGCATGGTAGAATTTATGTGAGAGTTAATAATCACTGAGTTTGGTCGAAATCACCCTTGCTATGTGTTAATAACTTTGCCAATAGCCACAAATGAACGTATAAACCCAATAGAGCGTGATATTTGAATATTTCTTTTTCCTCAGTTTCTCTCTTGCTTCTCAGAATTGATCCAGTTTTGATGTCTAAAAAGGAATTATTAGTGTTATCTATAGGATAGTGAACAAAAAGAATTCCATTTTCAATTTCTATTCCTAGAAGTTTGGGCTGTCACTGGTAATAGGTGATTTCATTTCTAACTCTAACTTAACTATCTCCAGCATTTCCTCTTGATGATTCATCATGGTATAGTAAGATCTCAGTTATCCAGGTAAAAAGAGGCAAGGAGAAATCATGCATAACCCAGGAGAGTGACTAAAACACAAATCATTCAGTTGGCCTGGAAATCTGTTCTTCCTCTGGCTGAGACTGATGCTTTTGCAATTCATGATCCTCTTTGGAGCCCCGATTTAGGAAAAGCATGTTGGGAAGTGATGAATGAATGAGTCAGCCAATAAAGGTTGAGTGCCTATCACATGTCCAGCACTACTAAGGGATAAAAAGTGTAACATAGGGTCCTCTCCTTACAAAGCTTGTATTCTGCTTAAAGAGATAAAATTAACCCACTTAACACATTGGGAAGATAATCTAGTACTAAAATGTAAGGAATGAAAAGTTCAGTAACAGTTAAAGGTCATCGTTATGACCTGGAGTTTGGTGTGGCAGAACTCAACAAAGAACCTCCTCATTTCCCTTCTCAAATTGGGGTCAGAAGTTTATGTTCTAACAAGAAAATGTACGTCAATAATTCTAACATGTATTATGAAAAGTCAGGTTTTTAGTAATCAGAACCCTGTTTTGCCCCTAATAAGCACTCAATGTTTACTCTGACTTATTGACTTTAATTGCCTTAAAATGCAAATGTATATTGTGATTCAGAAATGGATTATTAAAGGGAGATTGATTATTATTCTGGGAAGAAGGAGTCACTTACCTGTGTGAAGTTGCCAGGTTATGCCCAAGTTATGGGTTAATAAAATCTGTGACAGTGATTTTCTAAGTGTGGTCTCCTGATCAGGTACATCAGTATCACCTGGAAACTTGTTAGAAATGCAAATTCTCAGAATTGCTACATTACACATTTTTGAGTGGGGCCCAGAAATTTGTGTTCTAACAAGCCCTCCAGGTGATTCTGCTGCATACTCAGATTTGAGAACCACTGCCATAAGCGAATTCAGGGTGGCTAATCAAACGTTCTGAGATGGTACCAAAAAGAGAACATAAGTTAGGGGAGAAACAGAGTTTCCTAGAGCAAGAATAGTTGAGCCAGAAACTAAATAGATATGTCCATTGTGAGCTTTATTCTTTAAAATACCAAGGGAACTCTCTTGCATTCCTATACACTAATGATGAAAAATCTGAAAGAGAAATTAAGGAAACACTCCCATTTACCACTGCAACAAAAAGAATAAATACCTAGGAATAAACCTACCTAAGGAGACAAAAGACCTGTATACAGAAAACTATAAGACACTGATGAAAGAAATTAAAGATGATACAAACAGATAGAGAGATATACCAAATTCTTGGATTGGAAGAATGAGCATTGTGAAAATGACTATACTACCCAAAGCAATCTACAGATTCAATGCAATCCCTATCACACTACCAACTGCATTTTTCACAGAACTAGAACAAAAAATTTCACAATTTTTATGGAAACACAAAAGACCCCGAATAGCCAAAGCAATCTTGAGAAAGAAAAATGGAGCTGGAGGAATCAGCCTCCTGGACTTCAGACTATACTACAAAGCTACAGTAATCAAGGCAGTATGGTACTGGCACAAAAATAGAAATATAGATCAGTGGAACAGCATAGAAAGCCCAGAGATAGACCCACGCATCTATGGTCACCTTATCTTTGATAAAGGAGGCAAGAGAATACAATGGAGAAAAGACAGCCTCTTCAATAAGTGGTTCTGGGAAAACTGGACAGCTACATATAGAAGAATGAAATTAGAACGCTTCCTTACACAAAAATAAACTCCAAATGGATTAAAGACCTAAATGTAAGGCCAGACGCTGTCAAGCTCTTAGAGGAAAACATAGGCAGAACACTCTATGACATAAGTCACAGCAAGATCCTTTTTGACCCACCTCCTAGAGAAATGGAAATAAAAACAAAAACTAACAAATGTGACCTAATGAAACTTAAAAGCTTTTGCACAGCAAAGGAAACTACATACAAGATGAAAAGACAACCCTCAGAATAGGAGGAAATATTTGCAAACGAAGCAACTGACAAAGGATTAATCTCCAAAATATACAAGCAGCTCATGCAGCTCAATATCAAAACAACAAACAATCCAATCCAAAAATGGGCAGAAGACCTAAATAGATATTTCTCCAAAGAAGATATACAGATTGCCAACAAACACATGAAAGGATGCTCAACATCACTAAACATTAGAGAAATGCAAATCAAAACTACAATGAGGTATCACCTCACACAGGTCAGAATGGCCATCATCAAAAAATCTACAAACAATAAATGCTGGAGAGGGTGTGGAGAGAAGGGAACCTTCTTACACTACTGATGGGAATGTAAATTGATATAGCCACTATGGAGAACAGTATGGAGGTTCCTTAAAAAACTAAAAATAGAACTACCATATGACCCAGCAATCCTACTACTGGGCATATACCCTGAGAAAACCATAATTCAAAAAGAGTCATGTACCAAAATGTTCACTGCAGCACTATTTACAATAGCCAGGACATGGAAGCAACCTAAGTGTCCATCGACAGATGAATGGATAAAGAAGGTGTGGCACATATATACAATGGAATATAACTCAGCCATAAAAAGAAACAAAATTGAGTTATTTGTAGTGAGGTAGATGGACCTAGAGACTGTCATACAGAGTGAAGTAAGTCAGAAAGAGAAAAACAAATGCCATATGCTAACACATATATATGGAATCTAAAAAAAAGACGGTCCTGACGAACATAGGGGCAGGACAGGAATAAAGACGCTTACGTAGAGAATGGACTTGAGGACACGGAGAAGGGGAAAGGTAAGCTGGAACGAAGTGAGAGAGTAGCATTTACATATATACATTACCAAATGTAAAATAGATAGCTAGTGGGAAGCAGCTGTATCCCGCAGGGAGATCAGCTCGGTGCTTTGTGACCACCTAGAGGGGTGGGATAGGGAGGGTGGGAGGGAGGCTCAAGAGGGAGGGGATATGGGGATATATGTATGCATATAGCTGATTCACTTTGTTATACAGCAGAAAGTAACACACCATTTTAAAGCAATTATACTCCAATAAAGATGTTAAAAAAAAATACCAAGGGAATGTACGAAAACTGGTAGAAGAATGGAAGATGGAATTTGCAAGGCCTGACCAGTACAATTGTAATTGCTAGAACAGTGGTTTCCAAGCCCTGTAGATTCTCTGAATCACTTGGAGAGCTTTAAGAAAAACATACTCCAGTCCTAGAGATTATGATTCTCAGTTTGGTGGAAGGCCTGTGTAGCTAATTTGTAAAAAGCATTCAGTGATTGTAAAGGGCAGCCAGAAGTGAGAATCACTGACTTGGAGATGTAGACTTAATTTAGAAATCAACAACCAAGGGTGAGAGGGGAAAAGTTTGAATGTGTTCTGGCTTTGGAAAAATAGACAAGGGGTGGGGCAAAGAGTGAAGAAGATTTCACTTGACAAGAACAGCACAAACAGAATGGGTGGATGGGGCCGGGAAGCAAACATTCTGGAGACGATTTGATTTTGCAGATATCTCAGACTGCTAGAAAGGACCACCCTAAATAGTGCTCTTTCTAAATTTTATCCGTCTTTGGCTTAGCATTTCCTAAAACATGGGATGATAGGGGACAAGAGAAAGTTAATGAATAATTTTGTTTAAAAATATTATATTTCAAGCTGAATGAGAAGTAAAAAGTAAAACGATGTGTTAAGGTGATGGCATTATGGGTGGGGTGTTTTTCTCATAAAATTTTGGATAATTCATTCTTAGTAACTTTATGATAAAAAGTTTTTCCTTTTATGAAGGCTCAAAGGATAAATAAACCATGGGTATTCACATTAACTAGTTAGGTATAGCTGTGAGAGAACTTGGAGGTAAAATTGGCTGTGGTAAAGTTGGGGGGATGTAAACGTACCTTCAGATAATGGAATGTTGACAGTGCACTACTGTAGTGTAGAACAACATGGTCTTCATATGCTGTTCTCTCTGAGCTTGGGCATTACTTGGAGCTTCTTTGTGAAATTTGATGATGTAATTCAGACTGGTGTATGAAGCAAATATGCTATAAGAATTCAAGGTAATCCACTTGGAGTTAAAGCTTTTCTGCGAGAGGCTTAACATGAGTCCTCTAGTGTAATACATGAATTCAGTATTTTATTATGGCCTCTTAAAGATGAGAGGCCTAATAGGCTTGCCAAAAGCTCAGTGAGTCAGTGGTGACACCAAATATGTTTATATAGACATAGCGTTTTCAAAGTTATAAACAAAGGACAATGTAAGAACGAAAAGTCTATCATTATAGCTTCATGACTCATTGTTTCCACATCAGTTCTCTTATTTCTGTCTCAGTGATTCTACTTCTCAGGAAGTGTTCCTTCGCAGATTTTCTTCTGGCAGGCAAAGTTGTTTTTGTTTTTTTTTTTAACAAAATGATGTGTAGAACTCATAATGTATATATTTTATATGGTAAAATATATAACATAGGTGATACGAATAAGATTGAAATGAGACATGACAGATTTCCTTTTAAAGTTTAAAATTTTTCTTAATTTATGTATTTCTAAAAGATCTGAAATTTGACAGAAGGGAGATTAAATCTCATGAACATACAACGTGAGTAATTAAGTAATGATAACTATGCCCAGCATTTCATTATGGTGCTTAACCGTGAGCCAGGCATGTATTAAGCATGTTATGTACATTGTCTCATCTAACCCTTATTACTTTCCTATGAGGTGAGAACTCTTACTGTTTGGTCCATAAGGAAACTGAGGCTTAGAGGTTAAGTAAATTGTTTAAGATTTTATATCTATCCAGTAAGAAGCAAAGCTGGAAAGTGAACCCAGAGTCTGAATCCGGAGACCCACTCTTTTTGTTAATGTTTTAATCAGAAAATTTCAAACATACACAGTAGTAGAGAACAGAATGATGACCCTTTGTTACTTAGTTCCTAACAATTAACATTGGCTAATCCTGTTTCATTTAATTCCCACCTCCCAAACCCCAGTGAGTTACTTTAAAATTAATTCTACATAAAAACCTTAATATAATTCTTTAATATCATCTGCTATAGACTGGATGTTTGTGTCCTCCCAGAATTTATATATTGAAAACTAACCCTCAGTGTGATAATGTTAGGAGGTGAGGCCTTTGGGAAGTGATTAGGTCATGAAAGTGGAGTCCTCATGAATAGGATTAGTGCCCTTATACAAGATACCCCAGAGAGTTCCCTTGCCCCTTCTTCCCTGTGAAGACACAGTGAAAAAAGATAGCCATTTATCTATGAACCAGTAAGTGGAAACTCACCAGACAGTAAATCTGCCAGCACCTTGATCTTAGACTTCCCAGCCTCCAGATATGTGAAAAGTAAATTTCTGTTGTCTACAAGTCACCCAGTCTATGGTATTTTTGTTATAGTAAGCCTGAATGGACCAAGACATCATCTAATATCCAACCAGTGTTCACATTTCCCCAAGTATCACATATTTATCTTTTTAATATTGATTTATTTGAATCAGGCTCTGATTGAGTTCATTTATTGCCTTTGACTATTTGTCTGTTTTTAACCTATCCAGGTCCTCCTCCCTCTTTTTTAAAAAATATTTATTAGTTGGAAAAAATTAGTTGTTTTTCCAGTGTCATTTTGTAGATTTTGGATTTCATGTTCATACTGTCCTTTAACATTTTCCTCTATCTTCCATATTTCCTGAAAACTGTAGTTGAATCTGAGATTTGATCAGATTCAGGCTTTTTTTTTTTTTTTTTTTTTGATTAAAAAATACTTTGTAGATGGTTCTGCATACTTCCAATACAAGTTAAATCTGGATAATTCCTCCAAACCTCACTGAGGTCACCTTCAAATGAGATTGCAAGCCCTTTAAAGGGAGAGGTACCCACTCGTGCCCAGCAGTGGGAAAGGAGTCCAACTTGTCAAAGGAAGCCATTTCTCCAAAAAGCCTTGGTTCCTTTGAATAAGAAATGATATTTAGATACTGTAAATATCTAGGCACTAATAGTATTTATTGCTAGAGGTTCTAGACTCTTTTAGGAGACTGAGCTAGAAAATACATTTTGTTTGTTGTGAAAAGAAAAATATGTGTTATACTGATAATTCCAATTTTTAAAAATCAGGTACTTTTTGGACTTTATATTTGTGTCTCTTCTTAAGCTGAAAATCTTGGTTCCTAACAATCAGTGTAATGATTTATTTTCTTTATATTACTGTGATGGTTAATTTTATGTGTCAACTTGGTTGGGCCACGGTGTCCAGATATTTGGTCAAACATTATTCTGGATGCTTCTGTGACAGTGTTTTTGAGTAAGATTAACCTTTAAATTGTTAGACTTTGAGTAAAGCAGATTGCCCTTCTTATGTAGGCAATCCCTTCAACTCCAATCACAGTTGAAGTCCCTAATAGAACAAGGACTGACCTGTCCTGGGCAAGAAGGAATTCTGGCAGCAGATGACCTTTGAACTTGAACTGCAACATTGGCTCTTTCCTGGGTCTCTAGCTTTCTGGCCTACCCTACAGATTTTGGACTTGCCAGTCTCTACAATTGCATGAGCTAATTACTTAAAACAAATCTCTCAATATATACACACATCCTATTGGTCTGTTTCTCTGGAGCTTAAGAGAGACTAACTGGGTTTGCCCTCCTACCTGAAACAACTAAAAAACCAGGTTAAATAAATGAAACAATGGCACTGAAGACATTGGCCATCAGGCAGTGAGGGTCAGTAATCCCTGGGAGACAGGACACAATTGAAGTAAGCCCTGTGATTGTCCCAGATGGCTGCCTGGAGAGAATTTGCAGGCAATAGCACAGGAAGGAGGAACTAGGAAAAATATGGCTGTCTCCCTGAGTTGAGGAAATAGAGCTAGGAGTTTGGGAAAGCCAAAGTAGCTGGAGTTCATAGCACAGCATACTAGAGAAGAGAGAGCTGCACAAAGAAAACAAGATCTGCAAAGGCACTTCTTTGAGTATTCAGTTGAGTATGATAACATGTGTATAGAGAAACTACTTGAGGCTGAGGAAAGAACCATCTGAAAGAACAGTGCTTGGAGTGGAAAACCTCATAATTCACATTATTGGGTAGAGTACTAAGAAAGTTCTTGTTTAGACTAAGTGCAGTTCTTGTGCAGCCTAACAAAGCTTAAAAGCAAGACCGAAAGGATCAAACTGTTTCCACATAATTTAATGATGTCTGTATTATTTTTTTATTGCTGCATAACAAAACCATATATATTTTCTTATAGTTTCTGAAGATTCAGAATCCAGGCTTAGCTGCATGGTTCTGGCTCAGGTTCTCTCATCAGGTTGCAATCAATCTGTCATCCAAGGTGGAAATCATCTGATGGCTTGACTAGGGCTGGAGAATCTGATGCTAAACTCACTCATGTGGCCATTGGCAAGAGTCCTCAGTTCCTGTGCTATGGGGCCTCTCCAGAATGCTGCTTATAACATGGAAGCTGGCTTTCCTCAGCATGAGTGATCCAAGCAAGAGAGAGAGAGCAAGCAAGATGGAAGCTACAGCTTCTGTAAGCTAATCTCAGGAGTCACATAGCAACATTTATTGAATACTGTATTGGTCATTTATTGTGCAATACTGGAAGGGACTGCATAAAGGTGGCAGAGATCATTGGGAGCCATCTTAGAGACTGGCTGCCATGAACATAGTTGTAAAATTCTTAACAATATTTTAGCAAATTGAATCCAATGATATATAAAATGGATAATGTATTATAACAAAGTGGGATTTATCCTGGGAATGCATGGTTTAACATTTGAAAATTAATCAATGTGATTCACCATATTAACAGCCTAAAAAAGACAAATTATAGATTAAGAAAATGCATTTGACATAATTCAACATCCTTTGCTGATAAAAAATCTTACTGCACTAGGGATAGAAGGGATGAATGAGATAAACAAATGTCATGTATGTAGAATCTACAGTTTAATATCACAATGGTGAAAGATTATATGCTTTCTCTCCCAAATCAGGAACAAGGCAGTATGTTCATCCTCGCCACTTCAGTGTTGTATGGAAGTTTCAGCCAGTGTGATAAGGCAAGAAAAAGATATAGAAGGCATCCAGATTGGAAAGGAAGAAGTAAACCTGTCTTTATTTGCAGATGATATGACCATCTACCAAGAAAATCCTATGGGATCTACATAAAAGTTATTAGAACTAATAAGTTGGTTTACTCTTCGAAGTTGTACCTCAATTAAGAAGAAAAAATAGATATCTTACTCCCTATGCGTTTTGAGTTTTAAAATACATTTTAAAATAATTCATTGATCAAAGAGAAAGTTTAAATAACATCTAAAATTCCATAACTTAGTAGATGGAACAGTAGGAATGAAAATCCACCTCTATCTGACTCTAAAATCCCTGTTTTTCATTACTATGCTATCTGCTTCCTGCCGTGCCTTCTCCTAATCCCAGCAACATTCTAAAAAATGCTATGTGCACCAACTGTAGCTTTTGAAAGAGAAAAGGAATGCAATAGTTGTGTGTTGCAGTTCCTAAGTTGTCAAGGTTGAGGAGGAATGGAAAAAACTAATAGTGAAGGGAGAGCAGTTGCTTTCAGTGAACTTCACAATTAGCAGTTCAATTGAAAGGCAACTTGGTAAGAGATTGATTTGGCCTACAGTCTCAAAGGAGGAAGGATTTTAAGCACAACAAGAGAGATACCAGATGATGATCAGGACCAGATGGCTGTTGCCAGGGCCATGCTCAAGTCAGTGTGAAATAAGGGGAGTCATGACAAGGTTATGCAACACCAGTCCCAAGCCAATTACTGTTCTTGAGCCTACGCTACATTTCCTCTTTATAGGAAAGTGTGTGTGTGTGTGTGTGTGTGTGTGTGTGTGTGTAGTTGCGGGGAATAGCAAAGAGCAGTTCTGGGAGTAACCAACATTCGAGAGTAGACTTGGGCTATATTTAGATAAGTGTAGTTGTTTCAATGGAAAAGTTTTTCTCATGCTTTTCCCCCTCCCTTTCTTGTATTCTCAGCCCACATCTGTCCACTGCTCATAAAAGCCATACTAAGGGGCAGTGCATTTGGCAGGCTGAATTTGACACTGGTTGGATTGTCTCAGCAGAGAAAAAGGCCAGAGGACACTAAATTCTATTCAATCCCATTTACTGAGCTGTTGGGAAATGGAATGGGAATCTTGATAACTTGCTTCTGGGGAGTGAGAAGAAAAACAAACACAAAGCTACAGTTGTACACTGGGTTGCAGGTGGAAGTTGAAAACTTACCCCCACAGAGAACAAAGTTGTAAGACTAACTACTTTGCTTATTGGCCTATTCTCAGTCAGAGATGAGAATATCCTAATGGTGATCAAATTAAAGGCCCATAGTACTCTTTCAACTAACAGCTATTAGGAAAGAGCTTTTTTGCCTCACCCTATCCTTGTATCCATATTTCAGTGACCTTCCAATAGTGACACTCCCAGGGACTTGTTTCTGGAGTTTTCTGGAGTCCTCTGGAATGTGGCAGCAGCCCTTGTCCCCCTTGCTTGTCCTACCTTAATCTGCCCGGCTATCAGGGGGCTGGAGTAAGCAAAACTTGAGGGTAATGATGAGGTCATATCTGAAGTACTGGAGCAGAATGTATTTGCTTAAGCAGATGTTTATAGCTTGATTTTTCACTTATTTTCTGACTGCATTATAGGCTAGTTCCTGTGACTCACTTGCCTCCCAGAGGGCCTTGTCCTGGCTGGCTTTGGTTCTTGGAGGCCTCCTAGCCTTCCTGGTGGGATTATTTCTGTGCAGTAGAGGGCAGCAGTTTCAAATGCTCAGCCATTAGGAGAAAAGTGGGAACTTGAGGTTCCAGAATGTTGGAATATGTATGTGTATCTCAGAATGCCAGCATAAGTGCTCCATGAGTCCACTTCCCGCTCCAGATCAACATTTCAGGAGGAGTCCTACCACAACCAGACCCACACAAACGTGTCTCCTTTGTTACCACTCTTATCTGCGGAAGGCCTAAGAGATCACTCATCTGAGTACTTCACTTTACAGACAAGGCAACCCAGAGCCAAAGAGAAGTGACTCCCCCCAGGTCGCACATCTCATTAGTGACAAAATTCAGACTAGATTCTACGTCTGAGCTGGAGTTAGGATTTAGGGGTCATCAATTTATTGAGAGTAATTAAAGGTCTAGATGTGGATAAAATGGTAACGACCGTAGAGTAAGACAAGGAAGGGCAGAGTAGGACGGGGCCCGGACCGAGTCCCAGAAACAGTACCAAAAGTATGGGTTAAAGAAATTTGTGAAATTTTCTTACTTTCATATGCTCTCTCCAGATTTTGCTCCAACAAAAGCCCTTTTGCGAAAAGGATCCGATAAATTTATTAATACTAAAATGATGCTTCACAGATTTCATTTGTTACTTCCCTTGATGTGTTTAGAAAATTAAGTGATAGTACAAGGATTATTAAAACAATACTAATCCTCTGCCCCACTTCTACTGAACCTCCCTCCCAGTCCTGTTCTGTAGAAGTAACCACTTTAAATTCTTGTAGCTTTTTCTTCTGGTATTTACTTCCATATTTCCATATACAGATTTTCCTCAACTTACGATGCAGTTACGTCCCAATAAATCCATCTCAGTTGAAAATATTGTAAGTTGAAGTGCATTTAATACACCTAAGCTACCAAACATTATAGCTTAGCCTCACCTACTTTAAATGTGCTCAGAACAATTACATTAGCCTGCAGTTGGGCAGAATCACTTAACACAAAGCCTATTTTATAATAAAGTGTTGAATATCTCATGTAATTTGTTGAATACTGTACTGAAAGTGAAAAACAGAATGGTTGTATGGGTACAGAATGGTTGTAATTATATCCATTGTTTACCCTGATGATCACTGGCTGACTGGGAGCTGTGGCTCACTGCTGCTGCCCTGCATCACAAGAGAGTATTGTACCACATGTTGCTAGCTGGAAAAAAAAAAATCAAAATTCAAAATTCGAAGTATGCATTCTACTGAATGCATATTGCTTTTGCACCATCTTAAATTTGAAAATCCGTAAGTCAAACCGTAAGTCAGGGACAATTTACACATGTATTTGTATATGTATATACTATGATTTATTAATTTATCAATTTTAGATGTTATCCATTAACTTTCTGTTATTGTAGATGAGAAACTAGCTTTCTAACACCTTCTCTTAATTATCTCCCCTTCATTCTCTTAATATTCTCCTAATATAATTATATCACAATATTTATAGTATTATGTTTATATAAATGTGTCTCATAATTGCTCCAAGTAGTATGCTGTGATTATGCTTTCTTTTATACGTAATTTTTGTTTAACCTAGGGTTAATAATTTCCTCATTTTTTCCATTTGCTTTGCTTTCTATTTACCTACTGCTATTTTATCCGAATACGCCAAAAAATCTGTCAAATACAAGCAATAGTATTTTCAAAATTCTCAAACACCTCAGACCTCCCTTCCACTTCCCTCTATGCTCCCACATGAACTGGTTGTTTTCTAAGCCTCGTTCATGCCTTTTGTCCAGGTTCTTTCTTTTGCACCTTTTTATTGTTGGATTCTCTGTTTCCATGTCTTCTTCACTGACTTACTCCCTTGCAATGATAGAGAACATACTCCAGTACCTTCCCAAGAAAGTGTGTATGACAGGTAAATTTTTTGAGTCCTTGCATACTATAAAATATTTTTATTTACTGCCATACTTGATAGATAGTTTGGTTGGGTACAATTTTTTAGGTTTGGATTTGGGAGGCATTGATTCATTGCCTTCTAGCTTCCAGTACTGCTGCTGAGAAATCTGATGCAATACTGATTCTCAGCATAGATCTCTGTGTGTATTGTTTTCTCTCTATAAGCTTTGAGAATCTTTTATCTCTATTGTTCTGATTTCATGATAAAATTCCTGTCATTGATTTTGCCGACCTCTTGAGGATGCTTTCAAACTTGAGATTCATGTCTTTCAATTCTGGGAATCTTTTGTATTATTTCTTTGGTAATCTCCTCCCCTTTAATCTCCTTGCTCTTCCTGTTATGAAACTCCAGTGAGATATTGGACCTGCAGAATTTATTCTCTAATTTCTCATATTTTCCAATCTATTTTTCTTTTCTTTTTGTTCTATTTTATGGGGGATTTCCTTGTATTTAGTCCCTAACCCCCTTTTTACCTGAACTTTTTATCTTGTCTATCATATTTATTTAATTTCTAGGAGCTCTTCCATAATCAATTATGTTTTTAAAAAATATATATAACATCTTATTTTATGTATAGTGTCATCCCTCCACTTTCTTCCATAAAAACAAACTTTATCTTGAAGGTTTTAAGTTTTGTCTGTATTACCTCTGTTTTCTGCATTAGGTATATTTTCTCCAAATACCCTTATTTTTGGTTTATTTTAGTGTATTTCATGTTAGAAGTTTTCCTCTAACATTTATTTATATACAGTAATTGTATTTGTTTTATTTATAAACATATTTAAGAGTAGCTCTTTAAAAAAAAGGGAAACTCCATGTGCACAGCAAGGCTTGTGTCCTTGTGAGTTTGACTGCAGGGTCTCAATGGGTTTTAGCTGGCGGTTTGGTTGGTTCAGGCTGTGCAAACAACTTCACCAAGCTCACTCTGCTTTCAAATCTGTGCCTTCTGCTGTCCTGTGCTGTGCCTGATGCTCCTGAGCCCAGAGCCTATCTGGTTAAATTTCCCTGAGAATAAACGCTGGTTCTCCCCTGGCAGAGTGGGCACAAATTGGAGATCCTGACTGCTTGGATTGTGGAGGAGAGTCTCACTCTCCTGTGAGCCCTGTGCCTCATCCCTGCCTGCTTGGATACATGGGGCTTCTCAGTCCTAAGCTTTTCCAGTGCTCTCTAGGGACAATGTGGCCCACTTTTCATCCACATCTCCCTGTGGAGGCAGTTAAGCTTTATGATACTTCAGCTCTGCTAAGTGTGTTAACCATCCTCAATCTAATTTATCTTCCTAAAATTTGTTGAAATCCTTTTTCACTATTGCTTCCTGTCCCACATGATCAACCCACCATATTTATTTAGGAAGTATTATGTTTATATTTTAGAATTAGAACTTTAAGTCAGAGAAACAAATTCCTAGTTGTGTAATTTTGGATATAATGACAGCTGTTTCAGAGATTTTTGTGTTGGGGAGGGCAGGGAGATGGAGTGGGATATGTGTTGGGAGACTATAAAGAAATCTTTATTGAAAACTAAACAAGACAAAGTAAAATCTTTTCTGTTTGCTGCCTCTTAGTAGTTTAAAAGGAAAAAAGAGTCTGTCTTTAAAAAAAATACAGGTGAATGAGTGAGGGCAGTTTGACTCAGAGAGGAAATAGTAGAGAATTATAAATGAAGAATATCGTATGCTACTTTTCTAAAAAAATAAAATTTTAAAGCACAAATAAAATTCCTCTGTAGAGAAATAAGCTATTGATGACATTTGGGAAGAAAAGTTGAGACTATTTCTACTCATAGAGAAATAGAAAAGTATTTAAAAAATACCTTCTCAATAGAAACTGCAAAGAGATTAGGATTGCTATAAGATCTTTTAGTAGTCCCAGAATTGAAACAAAGATTAGAGCCTTTTTATAGCTATAAAGAAAGTGAAGATGTAGATACATGAAACTTACAAAGTTACAGTAGACTGAGTAGCAGTAAGCACACCCAGTGTCAGATCTTGGTTTCTAAATACCATTCCTTAGGGCTTCTTGGAGAAACAGCTAATTCTATGGCTGGGACAGGGAAAACACAAATGAGCATCTTGTAGTGCCAGGAAGAAAGTACACAATCAACCAAAAGGATGGAGCACATCAAAGGAACACAGGAGTCAACTTGAAAGAGCTCCTGATGATCAAAGCTGGAATAATTTGAGTAACAAAATAAATAATGAAATAATGCAGTGTTGGATTATACACTAAGGTATGAAATAAAAATACACGAGTCCATACTGATATAAATGAGTGAATGAATGAATGGGGGAGAAGAGACAAATCTTTCTTAGAGAAGAATTCTAGGTGAAATATGCAGATACATCCTTCTCCAGGGGGTGAAGCTTAATTATCATCCACCTCCCCTTGAGAGTGGGCTAGATTTAGTGATTTATCTCCAAAGATTAGAGTAGGGAAAGGGGACACTACTAATTTAACAGTGGAGAAACCTTGCAAACACTGGCCTAACCAAGTGATGAAGGTTAACATCACCAGTGATGTCACGTGGATGTCATCTATCATCTGATATGCAACAAGACAACTTCAACTCTGTGCTATTTCTTCCAAAAACTTATAACCTCAGTATAGTCATGAGGAAAACATCAGACAAATCCAGACATTCTACAGGACACTTAGCAGTACTCCTGAAGACTGTCAAAGTCATGAAAAATAAGGAAGGATTGAGAAACTCACAAACCAGAGGAGACTGGAGAGACATGACAGCTAAATGCAATGTGGTACCATGAATTGGATGCTGGAATAGAAAGAGGATATTAATGGAAAAACTAGTGAAATCCAAATAAATCTGAGGTTTAGTTAATAATGTTCCAGTGTCAGTTTCTACTTTTTGACAAATGTAAGATGTTAACAATGGGGGAAACTGTGTGAGGGTCATATAGGACATCTGTGTACTATCTTTTATAAATTTAAAATTATTCCAAAATAAGTTTATCAAAAGGAAAAAATTAAAAGTACAGTAGAAAAAAGGATACTTCTATAATTTATACTGGAGCTACGTGTATGTCCCCTGCTCTCTCTACTGCTTTTGAATAGAATTGCTTTTGAAAGAAGTCAATGTATTTCCTTAGGATTTACCAAGCCAAGCATTCCTTCTCTATCTTTGTTGTGTGAAATGCCCATAGGCCTTCCTGGTTTTTCTTAAATTTATACTATGGAGAAAGCTGCCTAATTTATCTACCCTTAAAGCCAGGTCAAGTTACATGTAATGAATAAAAACCCACCCACCGTCGGAGAGGTGCTAACATCATCCATGCTTGCACTCATCTGCCTTATTCTAGCGGATTAAGGGAATTCACACTCATTAAAGGAAACTCGGAAATGCAGAGAAATGGAAAGTGTATTTAAAGTCACCTCTTCTCTAATGCAGATGCTACTAATGTTTTTGTGTTTTTCTCTCAGATATTTTTTCTATATTGATACTTTAAAAAAGTCTTTAAGTAATTAACGTGATAGCATATTGTTATTTAATATTTATAAAGCTAATTTTTATTTGCTGGATAATGTTTCTTTGGATGGATTTGTTGGTCTAACCTTTTCCTTAGTGTTAAACATTAATATTTTTCTTCAACTTTTTGCTACTATAAATAATGCTGTGACAAATATTTTTTTTAAATAAGAGGTTTTCCATATTTATGACTATTTCCTGTGTATGTATTCCCAGAAGTAGAATTATTTGGTTAAAGGATATAAATACTCTTAAAGTTCTGATTACATATTTTAATATTGCTTTCCTACAGGATTTTGCCAATCTATACTTTTACCAACTATGTTAATTTTCTATTGTTACTGTAAGAAATTACCACAAACTTAGTGGTTTAAACTATACACCTTTATTATATTTCTGCAGGTTAGATGTCTGGTATGGCTCTCACTGGCCTAAAATCAGGTTGTTATTGGGACTTCATTACTTTCTGTTGGCTCTAGGGCAGAATCTATTTCCTTGCTCAATCATGTGTCAGAATTCACTTCCATGGGTTTGGTCTGAGGTCCCCGTTTCCTTGCTGCTGGCAGCTGGCAGCTGCCCTTAGCTCCTAGGGGCCTTTCTCTGCTGTGTACATGGCCCCTACTTCTCAGAACCAGCAGTGGGTATTGACACCTTCTCATCCTGCCATCTTCCAGCTGACTTTTCTGCATTCCATTGTCTCATCTCTCTGATCCAGCCAGGAAAAGCTCTCCATTTTTAAGGGCTCATGTGATTAGATTGGGTCTACTTGGATAATGAAGGATAATCTCCCCATCTCAAGGTTTGTGCTCTTAATCACATCTGCAAAATTGCTGTTGCTGTGTAAGGTAATATATTCATGAGTTCCTGGGATTAGGGCATAGACATCTTTGGGAGCCATTATTCTACCTATCACACCAAAAATAGACAAGTTGTTTATTTCACCCAATCTTAACCTCACTGGGTAATATAATTCCAAACATTTTTGTGATAATCTGATAGGTTAAAAAAATGGTATCTTGTTATTTAAATGTGTATTTTTTATTTACTTGTGAGGATGAACAGTTTTCAAACTTCATACAGTTATTTTTGTCTTTTTAAATTTTTGTTTATGCTTCTCTTGTTAGCAGAAGAACATATGTCTTTTCTATAATATTCCTACCAATTCTTCCTATTGCTTGGAATTTATTACGTCTTTCTTCTTGAAGACACATCTACCTCCTTCTGCCACATTCTTCTTGAAATCACAGCTGTATCTTTCTTGGTTTTCATTCTCAGTTTGCTCCAAGTGTCCTCAAGCAACATCCTCAGAAAGTGTGAATGAGAATTAAACTTTCTGAGTTCTTACAAACTTTATTCTCATACTTGATAGATATTTTGTCAGAGTAGAAAATTCTAAGTTGGAAAGAATTTTCCTTCAAAACTTTGACAATCTCACTACATCATCTTCAAACATCTATTATTGTTAATGAAAAGCCTGATGCCAATCTGATTCTTGTTTATTTATAGGTAAATTATTTTTCTTTTCTCTGGAAGATTTAAGAATCTTCCCTGTATTCTGGGAGATGAAATTTCACCACAATATACCTAATACAGAGTATGTATCCTGATACTCCCCCCCCCCTTTTTTTCCTGGTAGTCTTTTAAAATTAAATAGTTAATTTAAACTTTTTATTGTGAAAAATTTCAAACATATAAGTATAGAAAATAGTATAATGAACTTACATGTATTCATGTACCCCTCACCCAATCTTGACAATGATCAATTTATTGCCAATCTTGTTTCATTTGAACCCTTGATTATCCCCCCAACTGAATTATTTTGAAGAAAATGAAAAGCATTATATCATTTTATCCTTAAATAATTCATTGTTTCTTTAAAAGATAAGGAATTTAAAATTTATAAATCACACTAATAAAAATTCCTTAATATCCTCCAAATATCCAGTGTGTGTTAAACATTTCCCTGATCTGTCCTTTCTTTTGTTTTGTGTTTTTACAAGATTTTTCCAATCAGGATTTAAGTAAGGTCCATATACTACAATTAATTATATGTCTCTTATGTCTTATTTAAGCTATAAATTTCACATCCCACCATCTCTGTGTGGGTCTCTCTCTCTTTACTCCCTATGTAATTTATTATTTTAAGAAGATGGTAAAGAGCTTCCCACAGTTTGGACCTTATTGATTGCAACCCTATGTAACAAACTGCAGTATTTTTTTGTGAATTGGAGTGAGACGAGAGGCTTGATTATATCATATTCAATTTTTTTTTGGCCAGAATATGTCATGGATGGTGTCTGCCAGAAGGTACATAATATCTAGTTCTCTTTTCTGTTTGTTTTTTTAAAACTTGATCCTTCCTTCCTGCTGCAGCTATTCCTCACATTCTGGTAGTCAGCTGTCGATTTGTATTTAAGGGGAGGAAAATACAGCTGCCTGGGAACTCTGTGATTGTTTCTTTCTCCTAGTAGTTTTTATTTTAGTACAGATAGGCAAAGAGTAAGCTGTTACAGTAGTACCTCCCAACTGCCATAATGTGAGGGCTGTCTTGAGTACTGTTGCTTTTTAGTAAGTTTTGAAATTGGGAAATACGAGTCCTCCAACTTTGTTTTTCTTTTTCAAGATTGTTTTGGCTGTTCTGCGTCTCTAGCATTTACATTGAATTGCTGGATCAGTTTGGTAATTTCTGAAAAAAAAAAAAAAGCCTGATGGGAATTTGATAGGGATTGTGTTAAATCTGTGTATCATTTTAGGGAATACTGTCATCTTAATGATAGTCTTCTGATCTATGAGTAAGGAATACCTTTCATTAGGTCATTTTTTTTTCAACAGTTTTTTTTTTTTTTTTGCAATTTTCTGTGTACAAGTCCTGCACTTCTTTTGCAAATTTATTCCTAAGTATTTTTCTCTTTTTGTTACTATTATAAATGAAATTGTTTTCTTAATTTCATTTTTGGAGTGTTCATTGATAATGTTTAGAACTACAATTGATTTTTGTATATTGATCTTGTATCCTGCAACCCTGCTGAGGTTGTTTCTTAGTTTTAACCATTTGTGTGTGCATGTGTGTATGTGGATTCCTTAGTATTTCCTATACACAAGATCATGTTACATGAGAATAGAGATATTTTTTCTTCCTACATACTGAGCTAGATTCCTTTTATTTCTCTTTCTTATCTAATTGTTCTGGACCTCCAGTGTGATGATGAATCGAAGTGGAGACAGTGGACATCCTTGTCTTGTTCCTGATCTTAAGAGGAAAGCTTTCACTCTTTTACCAGTGAGTACGATGTTAGCTGTGAATTTTCATAAATGCCATCAGTCAGATTAAGGAAGTTTCCTTCTACTCCTAGACCATTGAATGTTTTTATCATGAAAGTGTTGGATTTGCTAAATGCTTTTTTGTCATTAATTTAGATGATCATGTGCCTTTTCCTTCGTTCTACTGATGTGATGCATTACATTGAATGATTTTTACATATTGAATCATTCTTTCGTTCCTGGTAAAAATAGCACCTGGTAATGTGTAAAATCCTCTTAGTATATTGCCATATTAGTTTAAATTTTTTAAATTAATTAATTAATTTATTTGGCTGCATCAGGTCTTAGTTGTGGCACACGAGATCTTCGTTGTGGCGTGAGGGCTCTTCTTGCGGCTCGTGGACTTCTTTCTAGTTGTGGCGCGTGGGCTCTAAAGTGCGAGGCTCAGTAGTTGTGGTGTGTGAGCTTAGTTGCCCTGCAGCATGTGGGATCTTAGGTCCCTGACCAGGGATTGAACCTGTGTTTCCTGCATTGGAAGGCGGATTCTTAACCACTGGACTTCCAGGGAAGTCCCCATTTTACTAGTATTTTATTGAGGAATTTTTCTGTCTATATTCATAAGAGATATTGTTCTGTAGTTTTCTTTCCCATGATGTCTTTGTCTAGCTTTATTATCAGAGTAATGCTGGCCTTATCAAATGAGTTATAAAGTGATCCCTTCTCTTCTATATTTTGGAAGAACTTGAGAAGAACTGACATAAATTCTTCACATGTTTGGTAGAATTCACCAGTGAAGCCATGTGGGCCTGGGCTTTTCTTTGTGGGTAGCTTTTTGATTATTAATTCAGTTTCCTTTATTATTTTAGATCTATTCAGATTTTCTGTTTCTTCTTCAGTCAGTTCTTGTACTTTGTGTTTTACTAAGAAATTGTCAATTTCCTCTAAGTTATCCAATTTGTTGGCATACTGTTATAGTATTCTCTTATAATCTTTTAAAAATTATTTTTGTAAGGTTGATAATAATGTCCTTCTTTCATTTCTGACTTTAGTAATTTGGGTCCTCTCTCTTTTCTCTTGTCAGTCTAGCTAAAAGTTTGTCAATTCTGTTGATCTTTTCAAAGAATCCACGCTTGGTTTTGTTGATTTTCTCTATTATTTTTCTATTCCCTATTTTATTTATGTCTGCTCTAGTCTTTACTATTTACTTGCTTTTGTTTGCTTTAGTTCTCTTTCCTTTTTCTAATTTATTAATTAGAAAGAAGCTACAAGTAGAAGTTAGGTTATTTTCAATACTTCTTTTTTAATATATACATTTACAGCTGCAAATTTCCCTTTAATTGTCTTTTTCTGTCCTTTAACTTTAATCTATATGTGTGTTTGAATCTAAAGTGGGTCTCTGGTAGATAGTGTGTATGTATATACAGACACACAAACATACATATATATTTAATCTTGGCCTTTTAAATGGTGTTTAATCCATTTACATTTAATGTAATTACCAATAATGTAGGATTTACATCTGCCATTTTGTTATGGTTTTCTATTTGCTTTATGTGTTTTTTACCCTCTGTTCCTACGTTAATACCTTCTTCTGTGGGTTAAATAAGTATTTTCTAGTGTATCATTTTAATTCCCTTCCTTTTTCTTTTACTATATATTCTTCATTATTTTTCAGTGCTTTTCCTGGGGATTACAATGAACATGTTAACTTAAAAGAATCTGGTTCAAATTAATACCAACTTTATGTTGGAGAGGATGTGGTGAAAAGGGAACCCTCATACGCTCTTGGTGGTAATATAAATTGATGCAGCCACTATGGAAAACAGTATAGAAATTCCTCAAAAAATTAAGAATAGAACTACCATATAATCCAGCTATTCCACTTCTGGGTATCTATCTGGTTGAATATGGAAATGCTAATTCAAAAAGATATATGCATCACATGTTCATTGCAGCATTATTTACAATAGCCAAGAGATGGAAATAACCTAAGTGCCCATTGATGGAAGAATGGATAAAGAAATGTTATACACACACACACATACACACACACACACCAGAAGACAGAATACTACTTAGCCATAGAAAAGATGAAATCTTGCCTTTTGTGACAACCCAGATAGACCTGGAGGGTATTATGCTAAGTGAAATAAGTCAGACAAAGAAAGACAAATACCATGATTTCACTCATATGTGGGGAAAAAAATGAACAACAGCAACAACAAAAACAAACACATGGATACAAGAGGCAGATTAGTGCTTACTGGAGGGGAAGGGGGATTGGGGAAGGGCAAAATGTATAAAGGGGGTCAACTGTATGGTGATGGGTAAAAACTAAACGTTTCCTGGTGAGCATGTTGTAGTGTATACAGAAGTCAAATTACAGTGTTGTACACATGAAACTTATATAATGTTATAAATCAATGTCACCTCAATAAAAAACTACCAATTTAATTTTAATAGTATACAAAAATTAGTATCCACTATTGCTCTTCTCCTTGCCCACTCCTTTCTGCTATGATTATCTATGCAAATTATATTTTTATATGTTATAAGTCCATCAACACATTTTTATAATTCTTGCTTACATAGTTATCTTCTAAATCAACTAGAAGAAAAGTGTTAAAAACAAAAATACGTTTATACTGTTTTCACATATACTTGTATGGTTACTTTTACCAGTGCTTTTAATTTCTTCATATGGTTTTGAGTTTCCGTCTACAATTCTTTCATTTGAGCCTGAAGTACTCACTTTAGTATTTCTTTCAGAGAATGTATGCTAGCCAAAAATTCTTTCAGTTTAAAAAATACCTGGTAATATCTTAATTTCTTTCTCATTTTTGAAGGATGTTTTACAGGACATAAAATTCTTGGTTGGCATTCTTTTTGTTTCAGCACTTTAAATATGTTATCCCACTGCCTTCTGACCTCCATGGTATCTGATGAGGAGTCAGCATTTAATCTTAATTTTGATCTCGTGTTATGATGAGTCAATTTTCTCTTGATGCTTTCAAGATTCTGTTTTAGTCTTGAGTGTTCAGTAGGTTGACTATAATGTATCTAGGTGTAGATCTTTTACATTTATTCTCCTTGGAGTTCATTGATCTTGGATGTGTAGATTAATTTTTGTCATCAAATTTGATATATTCTTGGGCATTATTCGTTCATATATTCTTCTTGTTCCTTTCTCCCTTGTTTTCTTCCGGGGTTCCCATTATGCATATGTTGGTACATTTGATAGTATCCCACAGGTCTCTGAGGCTCTGTTCCTTTTTCTTTATTATTTTTCTTTATATTTCTCAGACCGGATAATCACAATTGATCTCTCCTCAAGTTACTCATTCTCACTTCTACCAGGTCAAATCTGTTGAGCCCCTCTAGTGAATTTTTTTTTTTTAACTTTGGGTTTTTATTTATTTATTTATTTATGGCTGTGTTGGGTCTTCGTTTCTGTGCGAGGACTTTCTCTAGTTGCGGCAAGTGGGGGCCACTCTTCATCGCGGTGCGCAGACCTCTCACTATCGCGGCCTCTCTTGTTGTGGAGCACAGGCTCCAGACGCGCAGGCTCAGTAGTTGTGGCTCACAGGCCTAGTTGCTCCGCGGCATGTGGGATCCTCCCAGAGCAGGGCTCAAACCTGTGTCCCCTGCATTGGCAGGCAGATTCTCAACCACTGCGCCACCAGGGAAGCCCCCCTCTAGTGAATTTTTGATTTCAGTTATTGTACTTTTCAACTCCAAAATTTCTACTTAGTTATTTTTTTGTAACTTTTATCTATTTATATTATCTATTTGATGAAACATTGTTTTCATACTTTTAATTCTTTGGGTATAGCTTCCTTTAGTTCTTAGAAAATATTTATAATAGCTGATTTAATGTCTTTGGCTAGTAAGTTCAACATTTGGTCTTCTTCAGGGATAGGTTTTATTGACTGCTTTTTTTCCTTTGTAGGCCATACTTCCCTGGTTGTGTGCATGTGTCTTTTTTTAACTGGACAATTCAAATATAATAATGTGGCAACCTAGAAATCAGGTTCTCCTCTCTCAGCAGGGCTTGTTGGTTTTTTGTTATTACTATTTGTTTGTTTAGTGACTTTTCTTGACTAATTCTGTAGTCTGTATTCTTTGCATGTGTGGCCACTGGAATCTCTGCTGTATTAATTTAGAGGTCAGTTATTGATTTGACAGAGATTTTCTTGAATGCTTTGAACAAAAAGTCTACCACTCTTTGCTGAGGGGCTCTGTCTTGCACACACCTTCAATACATTGGCCATCAGTTTACAGTTCTCCTTAAGTCTTTAGTTCCTATTTGCACAGAGCCTTGATGTTAGTTAGAGGAGAGAGTTTAGGTCTTTCTCAGATCCTTCCTGGGCATGCCTACAGATTTATATATGTGTGTGGCCTTCTAGGAATATTTTGGGACTTTCCAAAGTCCACTATGGACATAACATACCCAGATTTTCCTTTTCAGTTTTTTGGCAAGCCTCTTGTTTGCCTCAACTGGTATTGCTGTCTTACATCACTGCAGTGTTAAACCATTGCCACTGATTGTTTTTTTTTCTTTTTTTAAATAAATTTATTTATTTATTTTTGGCTGCGTTGGGTCTTTGTTTCTGTGCGTGGGCTTTCTCTAGTTGTGGCAAGCGGGGGCTACTCTTCATTGTGGTGCACAGGCTTCTCACTGCAGTGGCTTCTCTTGTTGTGGAGCATGGGCTCTAGGTGCTCGTGCTTCAGTAGTTGTGGCATGTGGCCTCAACAGTTGTGGCTCATGGGCTCTAGAGCACAGGCTCAGTAGTTGTGGCGCATGGGCTTAGTTGCTCCATGGCATGTGGGATCTTCCTGGACCAGGGCTCGAACCCATGTCCCCTGCATTAACAGGCAGATTCTTAACCACTGTGACACCAGGGAAGCCCCCACTGATTGTTATTTATTTATTTATTTATTTAACATTTTTATTGGAGTATAATTGCTTTACAATGGTGTGTTAGTTTCTGCTTTATGACAAAGTGAATCAGCTATACATATACATATATCCCCACATCTCCTCACTCTTGCATCTCCCTCCCACCCTCCCTATCCCACCCCTCTAGGTGGTCATAAAGCACCGAGCTGATCTCCCTGTGCTATGCGGCTGCTTCCCACTTGCTATCTATTTTACATTTGGTAGTATATGTAAGTCCATGCCACTCCAAAGGTCTTAGGGATAGGGTTTTATAACTGATTGAGATCTGAGTCAGATCAAGCCCTGTGAATGGACCTTCTCCAGAGAGCTATCAGGAAAAATAGTGACAGTTTTCTGGAGATGTTGCTTTTTGGAGAGCTCCAACCCCCCTCTGTCCCTTCTAGTGGCTACTAGGGTGCTGTTTTTCACAGATATCATGGTTTTGAGGCTACTGGGTTTTTTAAGGGTCACCACAAAGCTGGGCATAAGGGGATGAGAATATAGCAAGTTAAAACTCTACAAAGCTCATTTACCTGGTTTCAGCCATTTTTCTTCAATAAGTACTCCTCAGATTGTTGCAAGCCTTTGGTTAATTTCCAGTTTTGAAAAAGGTGATTTGGACAATTTTTTCAGTGTTTTGTTTCTTTTCTGAAGTAGATTTTTGAAGGTGCTTACTCCACCACTCTGGAAGTGCTTTTCCTTTTCCTGACATTTGCATGCAAACTCAGGTGGAAGAAGGTACAAATGCATGTAAATACATCATCTTGAAATGGCTAAATTGATTTTTCAATAATTGAACCTCTATATTACTATTTCTCCTGTAATATACTGGCCTCAACACATCTCACACAGGCAAATTATTTTATAATCATGTCTCAAGGTTTGTGAACATAACCTTAAAATCTGGAGTCCTAGCTTAAAAAAGAACACATCTCATGACTAATCTAGTGACTTTGAATTTTGGAGAGAATACAAACTGGTGGATGGCAATGCATCCATATGCCTTATTTTTAAAGGATACCAGGTAAAAGATACAAATATTTTTCTCTCTTGACAGTTCCCTTAAATATATACAGACATTGTCGTTAATGTTCATTTTTATAAGTGGACAAACTGAAGCATTAAATTTTATGGTTCAGACCAGAATAATTTATAACCTATAGTTAGCTAAGAACCATTAATCTTTGAGCCTTTGTTCATCTTACTTGGTTTAGGTGAATGAACCAAAAAGGATTTAATGAGTAGTAAAGTTGGACCCAGAGCTTTGCTACACCTTTATAGGAATGCAAAAGATGAGACCCAGAGGCCCCTTTCTCTGCTGTCATTAAAACATCTCCCAACACGTTGCTTTTCTTACTTCCCATACTCTGCAAAAGATTCTCTATAGGAAAAAGATGTTTAACTCATGGAGGAAAACTCTACCTAGTATTTACAAATAAACCCTTGACTGAAAGCATAATGAAAACATCAATTTTCAGTTGGCAGACGAAATAAAAGTTCTATTTTAGACATTTTTTTCTTATTTTTTTTCAAGTGTGCAGCTGAAATTATGATGGTAGTTTCACATTTCTATAATCTATTTTTTTCTTTTTTTATATTGGGCCTGTTTAGGTCCCCAAACCCAGAACACCAATTTTATTTTCATTTGATTCTTCTTTTCTTTGAAAACTACAAATTAAATCCCTTTATATTATTCCAAAAACAGGCTTCCTTTCTTTTCTCCATCCCTGGTTTCTCAAATAATTGCTCCTTTGTGAAGAACCAAACAATAGCAAACCACTGGTAATCTGTTGTTGGTTTAAGTCCTATATTTAACCAGCAAGTTGTTTAATCAGAAACATAATCTGACCTATTGGGTAACCAAATTTTGTTTAATATATCTGAGAATAGTATATCTCCATTTCTAACTGAGACATTCTCATCTAGTTTTCCATGGACAACAGAGACTTTTTAGTACAAAACAAGATATACCAAAATTATATCATTTGATAAAATTTGAAAGTGGAAAATTAAAAGTTTAACCAATATTTTGTTTTTATTTTTATCATTCCACAGAAGGTTTTTGTGTGGTTGCTTTTTCTACTTTTTTTTCCATTTTCTTTGAGACATTATTCTCAGATGTACATTTTGGGATATGATTATGATTATACAATATTGTGTTTCAGATTTGGATACTTTGTGGGTTGTTTCTAGAGCCACTGTCTTTTAGACTAATTTCAAAATGGAAATAAAAATGCCAGAGGATTGAAACTGAGAGATAGGAAGCCAGTTCAATGCAGCCGGTCCTCAGTAACCTTCACATCTTAACTTCTCTGAGTCTCCCTCTTATTCTACTAGTAAGTCACTTCAGATCTTGATCAGCTGGTTGGGTCACCTTTACAGCATTTTCTATGAGATGGTTGCTCTACACTGGATTGGGAATCAAGATCCTTAAGTCCTCATCCTGCCTTGTTATTAACCAGGGTGACCTGGGGTCAAGTTATTTATTCTTTCTGAACCTCAGGTTTCTTCATCTATAGAATGAAGCAGAGTGTGTGGCAGGGAAAGAGCTGGGTTCAGTGAGCTTTAAGTATATTATTCTATGACTCAAAAGAGAAATATTTCTAGTTATGCAATAAAAGCCTTAATTCCCCAGTGCCTTTGACTTTTCCCAATTTCCTTGATAATCATCCTCTGTCTATATATATATATATGTGTGTGTGTGTATGTGTATTTCTGTCTTCTGTATTCTAGCTAGTTAACATTTATTGAGTGGTAACTATGAGGCAGATACTGTTGTAACTGCTTTATATTTATTAGCTCATTATTCCTCGCAACAAGAATCCAAGCTATATATCATGTAAATGGGGCTCAGAGAGATTAAATAAGTTGTTCAAGATCACTCTGATAGCAAGTAGCTTAACTCAAGATTTAAACTCAAATAGCCAGGTACCAGAATCATGTTCTTAACTGCTGCATTGTATCACTTTTGTGTAAGAATCCTATGCTACATCTTAATACAGCTTCAAACTACTATCTTTTTATTCTTTGCCTTTCACTATAAAATTATATAAAATATTATTCCTCACTCACTGTTCTTTCTTTCCTCCAAATACTCATTCCTCAAAACCTTGCAAGCTGACTCTTC
This sequence comes from Eubalaena glacialis, assembly GCF_028564815.1. NCBI lineage: Eukaryota > Metazoa > Chordata > Mammalia > Artiodactyla > Balaenidae > Eubalaena > Eubalaena glacialis. The sequence continues at coordinate 75,039,829 of NC_083718.1, read as the reverse complement.
ATTCCCATTTTTAAGAGTTGTAACACCTAATTCAGTATCTCTTTCTCCTCCACATTCTGTTGTTACTTTCTCTGACAGTACCTGGTTTTTACTTTTGCTCTGCCTATCAACCACAAATGCCTTCCTCTCTTCTCTACTTCAGATACACACAGGCATATTTGGGACCTTGTCATCATTTCTTTTTGCCACTAAAATGTGGTCTGCACTTTCTGGCCTTGATATCTCTGCTGGCTTGGTTCTATCTGCCTGGAATTCCAAGTTGTATTTGTTCTCCAAGACTTTGAAAAATGCTATTTTCTCCATGAAGCCTTTGTGATCCATCCAACAGGATGTTCTCTCTTCTAAAATCATATAACATTTGATATAACCCTCACTAATGGCATTTATTTTCTACCATGCATTATAATTCTGCTGGCATGGATTGAATTCCTACTATGAGCTAGAGATACTGGGAATACAAAGATGAATAAGGCACAATATTAATTTTCAAGAGGTTTTGAGGATGGTGGAGGAGACACTCATTTGAATATTCAACATGGAGATGTGGGAGGGGAGGGAGAAGGGACTATGCCAGGTAGGGGTACTGAAACTGAAGCTTCCCTGCAAATATGCCTCTGTGGGAGGGTTTCCTGGAGACACTAATGGACCCCAGTTAATCATCATGTTCTGTAACTGTGTAGAGGACCCTTCTTTCTTTGGGAAAATTTCTGGCAGAGACACTCAAGGCTTATTGTAATAATTTAGGAAAGTAACTGTTATATTTTCCAGGTGGGAGCACTTAACACTTGAAAGGGAATTAAGACACTGATGAACTTAGATCTGGGTAGGATTGAAGGAAATGGTAGATGGGAGCCTGGAGTGAGCAGAAAGACCATTAAGGGAATTGGTCAAGCTTGCATTTAAGAATGATAATTATATTATAAAGGTAATATATAATGGTATAATTGTAATTGTAATAATGGCTAATACTAACTGCGGAATTCCAGCACCATTATAGACTCTTGAAGCCTTGCAGTACTAACTCATTTATACCTATTAACATTTCCACAGGATAGATACTATTAACATCCCCATTTTACAGGTAAGAAAACTGAGGCCCAGAAAATTTTGGTCCTGGGTAGAATGGTTTCCTTTTAAGTTGCACAGAATCCTAGAATGAAAACTTGCCTTGCTCATTGTGAGAATTTTGGTAAAAGTCTTGCCCAAATTCTCATTGTTAATAAGTGGCAGAGCAGATAAAGGGAAATGAGTTAAGGGGAACACAGTTTTAGTTATGCAAGAGGTATAAGTTCTGGAGATCTAAGGTACAGTAGTATGAATATAGTTGATAATACTGTATTGTATACTTGAGACTTGCTAAAGGCTATATATCTCAAGTGTTCTCACTCCACACACAGAAAATAACTATGTAAGGTGATAGATATGTTAATTAGCTTGATTGTGGTGATTCTTTCACAGTGTATGTATATATCAAAATATCAAATTGTATACCTTAAATTTGTACATTTTTTGTCAATTGTACCTTAATAAAGGTAGGGCTAAAATGGTGGAACTTGGATTAAAACACTGTAATTCTCAGGGACCAGCTAAGTCACCTGATGGGAGCATGCTCAGGGACCTGGCAGAAGCCACACACAACTGCACCCCTGGTAAAAGGCCTGCCAACTGCAGACTTGAATGCAGATCCAGCAACAGCTATAAGACCTGGGCCCTGCTTGACCACAATTCTGGGGGCAGTCCCATTAATCCAGGGACCCAGCAGGAAAAGGTCTTTCAAAACTAGTCTGTGAAGACTGGAGGAGGTGTCTGCTCTTATGCATAGACACCAATGCAAGACTACATGGATCATGAAGAATGAGGCAGACAAACATAACACCATCAAAGGAAACTAATAAAGCTCCAGTAACCAACCCTAAAGAAATGGAGAGCCATGAACTGCTAACAAAGAATTCAAAATAATCATCTTAAAATCCCTAATGAGCTACAGGAGAACACAGACAAGTGAACAAAATTAGGAAAACAATACACGGACAAAATGAGAAGTTTAGCAAAGAAATAGAAACTGTTAAAAAGACCAAAAAGAAATCCTGGAGCTGAATAATACAATGACTGAACCAAAAAATTCAATAGAGAACTTCATTAACAAACTTGATCATGCAGAGGAAAGAATCAGCAAACTCAAAGACAAGTAATTTGAAATGATCCAATTAGAGGAATAAAAATAATAAAAAAGAGGGAAGAACGTCTACATGACCTATGAGACAAAAGGAAAAGAACTAGTATATGCATTATGGGAGTCCCAGAAGGGGCAGAGAATAAGGAAGTGGCAGAAAGCTTATTTAAAGAAATAATATCAGAAAACTTTCCAAATCTGCAGAGGGAAATGAACATCCAGATTCATGATGCCCAAAGAACCCCAAATAGACTGGACTTCAAGAGATTTTCACTGAGACGTACTATAATCAAATTCTCAAAAGTCAAAGACAAAGAGAGAATTTTGAAAGCAGCAAGAGAAAAACAACTCATCACATAGAAAGGGGCCCCATAAGACTAACAGCAGATTTCTCAGCAGAAACTTTGTTTGGTTTCTTGAAAAGATAAACAAAGTTGACAATCCTTTAGCTAGACTAAGAAAAGACTCTAATAAGATAGTAAAAGAAAGAGGATACATTACAACTAATACCACAGAAATACAGAGACTACTAGGAACAATTGTATGCTAATGAATTGGATAACCTAGAAGAAACAGAAAATTTTATCAGACGAATAATGAGTAAGGTGATTGAATCAGTGATCAAAAACTTCCCAACAAAGAAAAACCCAGGACCAGGTGACTTCACTGGTGAATTCTACCAAACATTTAAAGGAGAATTAACACCAACCTTTCTCAAACTTCCAAAAAAATAGAAAAGGAGGGTTCACTTCCGAACTCATTTTATGAAGCCCACATTACCCTCATACCAAAGCCAAACAAGGACACTACAGGGAAAGAAAATTACATGACAATATCCCTGAAGAACATAGACACAAAAATCCTCAATAAAATACTAGCAAACCAAGTTCAATAGCACATTAGCATGATCAAGTGGGATTTATCCCTGGGATGCAGGGCTGGTTCACCATCTGCAAATCAGTAAATGTGATACACCACATTAACAGAGTGAAATTTAAAATCATATGATCACCTCAAAGGTGCAGAAAATGCTTTTGCAAAATTCAACATCCTTTCATGATAAAACCTCTCAAAACCTTAGGTATAGAAGGTATGTATCTCAACATAATAAACGTCATTAAGACAAGCCTACAGCTAACATCATATTCAACGGTGAAAAACTGAAAGCTCTACCTCTAAAATCAGGAGCAAGATAAGAATGCTCATTCTTGCCACTTTTATTCAGTATAGTGCTGGAAGTCCTAGCCAGAGAAATTAGGCAAGAAAAAGAAATGAGGCATCCAAATTGGAAAGGAAGAAGTAAAATTGTCTGTTTGCAGATGATATGATCCTATATATAGAAAACTCCAAAGACTACCAAAAAACTGTTAGAACTGATAAAAGAATTCAGTACATTTGCAAGATACACAATCAACATACAAAAATCGTTTGTGTTTCTATTCACTATCAATGAAATATCCAAAAAAGAAACTAAGAAAACGATCCTAGGGAATTCCCTGGTGGTCCAGTGGTTAGGACTTGGTGCTTTCACTGTGGGGGCCTGGGTTCAATCCCTGATTGGGGAACTAAGGTAGCACAAGTCACGTTGTGTGGAAAGAAAGAAAGAAAGAAAGAAAGAAAGAAGGAAAGAAAGAAAGAAGGAAGGAAGGAAGGAAGGAAGGAAGGAAGGAAGGAAGGAAGGAAGGAAGGAAAGGAAGGAAGGAAGGAAGGAAAGAAAAGAAAGAAAGAAAGGAAAGAAAGAAAGAAAGAAAAGGAAGGAAGGAAGGAAGGAAAGAAGGAAAGAAAAGAAAAGAAAAGAAAAGAATCCCATTTAAAACAGAGTCAAATAGAATAGAATACTTAGAAATGTATTTAACTGAGGAAGTGAAAAATTTGTATACTGAAAACTACAAAACATTGATGAAAGAAATTGAAAAAGACACAAATAAATGGAAGGATACTCTGCTCATGAAGTGGAATAATTAATATTGTTAAAATGTCCATACTACCCAAATCAGTCTACAGGTTCAATGCAAGCCATGTCAAAATTCCAATAGCATTTTTCATAGAAATAGGAAAAACAATTCTAAAATTTATATGGAGCCACAAAAGATCCTGACTAGTCAAAGCAATCTTGAGCAAAAAGAACAAAGCTGGAGGCATCACACGTCCTGATTTCAAACTATATTACGAAGCTATAGTAATCAAAACAGTATGATATTGGCAAGAGAACAGATACATAGATCAATGGAAGAGACTAGAGAGCCCAGAAATAAACACATGCATATATGGTCAATTGATTTTAGACAAAGGTGTCAAGAATATACAGTGGGGGAAGTATAGTCTCTTCAATAAATGGTGCTGGGAAAACTGGACAGCCACATGCAAAATAATAAAACTAGATCCCCATCTTAATACCATATACAAAAATCAACTCAAAATAGATTAAAGACTTAAATGTAAGACTTGATACTGTAAAACTAGTAGGAGAAAACATAGGGGAAAACCTATTTGATATTGGTATGGATGAGGATTTTTCAGATATGATCCCCAAAACACAGGTAACAAAAGCAAAAATAGACAAGTCTGATTGCATCACACTAAAAAGCTTCTGCACAGCAAAGGAAACAACAGAATGAAGAGACAACCTATGAAATGGGAGAAAATATTTGCAAACCATACATCTGATATGTAATTAATTTCCAATATATATAGGAAACTCAAACACCTCAATAGCCCAAACCCAAATAACCTGATTTAAAAATGGGCAAAGGATCTGAACAGACATTTCTCAAAAGAAGATATATTAATGGCCAATACTTATATTAAACAGTGCTTAACATCACTAATCATCAGAGAAATTCAAATCAAAACCACAGTGAGATGTCAGCTCATACCTGTTAGGATGGCTTTTATCAAAAAGTCAAGAGATGACAAGTGTTGCCCAGGATGTGGAGAAAAGGAAACCCTTGAATGCTGTTGATGGGAATGTAAATTGGTACAGCTATAATGGAAAACAGCATGTAGGTTCATCAAAAAATTAAAAATAGAAGTACCATATGATCCAGCAGTCCCACCTCTGGCTATATATCCAAAGGAAATGCAATATGGAAACAACGTAAGTGTCCACTGACTGATAATGAATAAAGAAAATGGGATACACACACACAATGGGATATTATTCAGCATTTAAGAAGAAGGAAATCCTGTTATTTGTGACAACAGGGATGAACCTGGAGGACATTATACTAAGTAAAATAAACCAGACAAAGAAACACAAATACTGCATGATCTCACTTATATGTGGACTCTAAAAAAGTTGAACTCATAGAAGCACAGAGCAGAATGGTAGTTTCCAGGGACTGGATGGTGGGACAAATAAGATGGTCAAAGGGTATAAAGTTTCAGTTATATAGGATAAATGAGTTCTGGGAATCTAATATGTAGGATGGTGACTATAGTTAATAATTCTGTATTGTATACCTGAAATTTGCTGAGAGAGTAGACCTTAAGTATTTTCATCTCTCTCACACACACACACACACACACACACACACGCACACACACACAAAAGGTAACTATGTGAGATGATGTAAATGTTAATTAGCTTAATTGTGGTAATCATTTGACAATGTATATGTAAATCAAAGCATCACATATAAACCTTAAATAAATATTATTTTTTATTTGTCAATTATACTTCAATAAAGCTGTTAAAAATGAGCTCTGTAATTCTCACTCTAGAGCCCCTGCTCCTTACTGCTCTGTTTCCTATATTGTTTTGGATTTTTCCTGCTGCTGGTGAAATGAGGGGACCATTGCTACATAGCCATAAGCTTTTATTCCTCCCTGGTTAGAATGCATTGGCAGGTGAGGGAGAAATGTGAAATTTTGGGAGGCAGAGAAACGAGAACAAGGGTTCAGGGATAGCCCCTTTAAGGAAGTATTAGGATCAGGCTGGCCCCTAGTTTGGGTTCCCCCATCACTATGAGTCTCAGTTACTGGCATAAGGAGGGCATTTCCTAAGAACTGCTGGGATTTCAGGCTCCACTAGCACCATGTTTTTCTTCAAGGCATTGTGACTCATCCTCCAGTGATGGAGACATAGCAGAGTGAATGATGCCTGGAATTCTTCATTCCTGAGTGAGAAAATCCTATTCTCTCCACTTATGCAAGCATAACTTGTTTTGAGGACAAGGAACAAAGCTCATAGCTAGCCTGGACCTATACTGGGATTTTCTGAAGGGATGGAAAGACTGCCAAGCCACAAAGTCTCCATCCCATCCACATCCTGATGTCCCACTGCTCCCATACTGCCACATACATGCCCCTGCTTCATCTTTATCTTTTAACAAATTATCTTTCTCCACTATGAGGTTTAGATACCTCATGCTGCACTAGCTCATTCGGCTTATTGGAGTAAGAGTTGCCGAAAGAGCTGGGTACCCATTTTTACAAATTTTATTTTATTGAAGTATAGTTGATTTACAATGTTGCATTAATTTCTTCTGTACAACAAAGTGATTCAGTTATGCATGTATATACATTCTTTTTCATATTCTTTTCCATTATGGTTTATCACAGGATATTGAGTATAGGTCCCTGTGCTATACAGTAGGACTCTGTTGTCCATTCTATATATAATAGTTTGCATCTGCTAATCCCAAACTCCCAATCCATCCCTCCCCACTCCCCTCCCCCTTGGCAACCACGGGTCTGTTCTTTATGTCTGTGAGTCTGTTTCTCTTTCATAGATAAGTTCATTTGTGTCATATTTTAGATTCCACATATAAGTGATATATGATATTTGTGCTTCTCTTTCTGACTTAGTTCACTTCGTATGATAGTCTCTATGTCCATCCATGTTGCTACAAATGGCATTATTTCATTCTTTTTTTTATGGCTAGGTATATTCCATCGTATATATGTACCACATCTTCTTTATCCATTCCTCTGTTGAAGGACATTTAGGTTGTTTCCATGTCTTGGCTATTGTGAATAGTGCTGCTATGAACATAGGGGTGTATGTATTTTTTTTTTTAAACATCTTTATTGAAGTATAATTGCTTTACAATGGTGTGTTACTTTCTGCTTTATAACAAAGTGAATCAGTTATACATATACATATGTTCCCATATCTCTTTCCTCTTGCATCTCCCTCCCTCCCACCCTCCCTATCCCACCCCTCTAGGTGGTCATAAAGCACCGAGCTGATCTCCCTGTGCTATGCGGCTGCTTCCCACTAGCTATCTATTTTACATTTGGTAGTGTATATATGTCCATGACACTCTCTCACCCTGTCACATCTCACCCCTCCCCCTCCCCATATCCTCAAGTCCATTCTCTAGTAGGTCTGTGTCTTTATTCCCGTCGTGCCACTAGGTTCCTCATGACCTTTTTTTTTTTCCCCTTAGATTCCATATATATGTGATAGCATACTGTATTTCTTTTTCTCTTTCTGACTTACTTCACTCTGTATGACAGACTCTAACTCCATCCACCTCATTACAAATACCTCCATTTCATTTCTTTTTATGGCTGAGTAATATTCCATTGTATATATGTGCCACATCTTCTTTATCCATTCATCCGATGATGGACACCTAGGTTGCTTCCATGTCCTGGCTATTGTAAACAGAGCTGCAATGAATATTTTGGTACATGACTCTTTCTGAATTATGGTTTTCTCAGGGTATATGCCCAGTAGTGGGATTGCTGGGTCGTATGGTAGTTCTATTTGTAGTTTTTTAAGGAACCTCCATACTGTTCTCCATAGTGGCTGTATCAATTTACATTCCCACCAACAGTGCAAGAGTGTTCCCTTTTCTCCACACCCTCTCCAGCATTTATTGTTTCTAGATTTTTTGATGATGGCCATTCTGACCGGTGTGAGATGATATCTCATTGTAGTTTTGATTTGCATTTCTCTAATGATTAATGATGTTGAGCATTCTTTCATGTGTCTGTTGGCAATCTGTATATCTTCTTTGGAGAAATGTCTATTTAGGTCTTCTGCCCATTTTTGGATTGGGTTGTTTGTTTTTTTGTTATTGAGCTGCATGAGCTGCTTGTAAATCTTGGAGATTAATCCTTTGTCAGTTGCTTCATTTGCAAATATTTTCTCCCATTCTGAGGGTTGTCTTTTGGTCTTGTTTATGGTTTCCTTTGCTGTGCAAAAGCTTTTAAGTTTCATTAGGTCCCATTTGTTTATTTGTGTTTTTATTTCCATTTCTCTAGGAGCTGGGTCAAAAAGGATCTTGCTGTGATTTATGTCATAGAGTGTTCTGCCTATGTTTTCCTCTAAGAGTTTGATAGTGTCTGGCCTTACACTTAGGTCTTTAATCCATTTTGAGTTTATTTTTGTGTATGGTGTCAGGGAGTGTTCTAGTTTCATACTTTTACATGTACCTGTCCAATTTTCCCAGCACTTATTGAAGCCACTTATTGAAGAGGCTGTCTTTTCTCCACTGTATATGCTTGCCTCCTTTATCAAAGATAAGGTGACCATATGTGCATGGGCTTATCTCTGGGCTTTCTATCCTGTTCTATTGATCTATATTTCTGTTTTGGTGCCAGTACCAAACTGTCTTGATTACTGTAGCTTTGTAATATAGTCTGAAGTCAGGGAGCCTGATTCCTCCAGCTCCATTTTTCGTTCTCAAGATTGCTTTGGCTATTCGGAGTCTTTTGTGTTTCCATACAAATTGTGAAATTTTTTGTTCTAGTTCTGTGAAAAATGCCAGTGGTAGTTTGATAGGGATTGCATTGAATCTGTAGATTGCTTTGGGTAGCAGAGTCATTTTCACAATGTTGATTCTTCCAATCCAAGAACATGGTATATCTCTCCATCTATTTGTATCATCTTTAATTTCTTTCATCAGTGTCTTATAATTTTCTGCATACAGGTCTTTTGTCTCCTTAGGTAGGTTTATTCCTAGATATTTTATTCTTTTTGTTGCAATGGTAAACGGGAGTGTTTTCTTAATTTCACTTTCAGATTTTTCATCATTAGTATATAGGAATGCAAGAGATTTCTGTGCATTAATTTTGTATCCTGCTACTTTACCAAATTCATTGATTAGCTCTAGTAGTTTTCTAGTAGCATCTTTAGGATTCTCTATGTATAGTATCATGTCATCTGCAAACAGTGACAGCTTTACTTCTTCTTTTCCAATTTGGATTCCTTTTATTTCTTTTTCTTCTCTGATTGCTGTGGCTAACACTTCCAAAACTATGTTGAATAATAGTGGTGAGAGTGGGCAACCTTGTCTTGTTCCTGATCTTAGTGGAAATGGTTTCAGTTTTTCACCATTGAGGACAATGTTGGCTGTGGGTTTGTCATATATGGCCTTTATTATGTTGAGGAAAGTTCCCTCTATGCCTACTTTCTGCAAGGCTTTTATCATAAATAGGTGTTGAATTTTGTCGAAAGCTTTCTCTGCATCTATTGAGATGATCATATGGTTTTTCTCCTTCAATTTGTTAATATGATGTATCACGTTGATTGATTTGCGTATATTGAAGAATCCTTGCATTCCTGGAATAAACCCCACTTGATCATGGTGTATAATCTTTTTAATGTGCTGTTGGATTCTGTTTGCTAGTATTTTGTTGAGGATTTTTGCATCTATGTTCATCAGTGATATTGGCCTGTAGTTTTCTTTCTTTGTGACATCTTTGTCTGGTTTTGGTATCAGGGTGATGGTGGCTTCGTAGAATGAGTTGGGGAGTGTTCCTCCCTCTGCAATATTTTGGAAGAGTTTGAGAAGGATAGGTGTTAGCTCTTCTCTAAATGTTTGATAGAATTCACCTGTGAAGCCATCTGGTCCTGGGCTTTTGTGTGTTGGAAGATTTTTAATCACAGTTTCAATTTCAGTGCTTGTGATTGGTCTGTTCATATTTTCTATTTCTACCTGGTTCAGTCTCGGCAGGTTGTGCATTTCTAAGAATCTGTCCATTTCTTCCAGGTTGCCCATTTTATTGGCATAGAGTTGCTTGTAGTAATCTCTCATGATCGTTTGTATTTCTGCAGTGTCAGCGGTTACTTCTCCTTTTTCATTTCTAATTCTATTGATTTGAGTCTTCTCCCTTTTTCTGTTGATGAGTCTGGCTAATGGTTTATCAATTTTGTTTATCTTCTCAAAGAACCAGCTTTTAGTTTCATTGATTTTTGCTATTGTTTCCTTCATTTCTTTTTCATTTATTTCTGATCTGATCTTTATGATTTCTTTCCTTCTGCTAGCTTTGGGGTTTTTTTGTTCTTCTTTCTCTAATTGCTTTAGGTGCAAGGTTAGGTTGTTTATTCGAGATGTTTCCTGTTTCTTGATGTAGGCTTGTATTGCTATAAACTTCCCTCTTAGAACTGCTTTTGCTGCGTCCCATAGGTTTTTGGTTGTCGCGTCTCCATTGTCATTTTTTTCTAGGTATTTTTTGATTTCTCCTTTGATTTCTTCAGTGATCACTTCGTTATTAAGTAGTGTATTGTTTAGCCTCCATGTGTTTGTATTTTTTACAGATCTTTTCCTGTAATTGATATCTAGTCTCATAGCGTTGTGGTCAGAAAAGATACTTGATACGATTTCAATTTTTTAAAATTTACCAAGGCTTGATTTGTGACCCAAGATATGATCTATCCTGGAGAATGTTCCATGTGCACTTGAGAAAAATGTGTATTCTGTTGTTTTTGGGTGGAATGTCCTATAAATATCAATTAAGTCCATCTTGTTTAATGTATCATTTAAAGCTTGTGTTTCCTTATTTATTTTCATTTTGGATGATCTGTCCATTGGTGAAAGTGGGGTGTTAAAGTCCCCTACTATGATTGTGTTGCTGTTGATTTCCTCTTTTATGGCTGTTAGTATTTGCCTTATGTATTGAGGTGCTCCTATGTTGGGTGCATAAATATTTACAATTGTTATACCTTCCTCTTGGATCGATCCCTTGATCATTATATAGTGTCCTTCTTTGTCTGTTGTAATAGTCTTTATTTTAAAGTCTATTTTGTCTGATATGAGAATTGCTACTCCAGCTTTCTTTTGATTTCCATTTGCATGGAATATCTTTTTCCATCCCCTCACTTTCAGTCTGTATGTGTCTCTAGGTCTGAAGTGGGTCTCTTGTAGACAGCATATATATGGGTCTTGTTTTTGTATCCATTCAGCCAGTCTGTGTCTTTTGGTGGGAGCATTTAATCCATTTACATTTAAGGTAATTATTGATATGTATGTTCCTATTCCCATTTTCTTAAATGTTTTGGGTTTGTTATTGTAGGTGTTTTCCTCCTCTTGTGTTTCTTGCCTAGAGAAGTTCCTTTAGCATTTGTTGTAAAGCTGGTTTGGTGGCGCTGAACTCTCTCAGCTTTTGCTTGTCTGTAAAGGTTTTAATTTCTCCATCAAATCTGAATGAGATCCTTGCTGGCTAGAGTAATCTTGGTTGTAGGTTTTTCTCCTTCATCACTTTAAGTATATCCTGCCACTCCCTTCTGGCTTGCAGAGTTTCTGCTGAAAGATCAGCTGTTAGCCTTATGGGGATTCCCTTGTGTGTTATTTGTTGTTTTACCCTTGCTGCTTTTAATATGTTTTCTTTAAATTTAATTTTTGACAGTTTGATTAATATGTGTCTTGGCGTGTTTCTCCTTGGATTTATCCTGTATGGGACTCTCTGTGCTTCCAGGACTTGATTAACTATTTCCTTTCCCATATTAGGGAAGTTTTCAACTATAATCTCTTCAAATATTTTCTCAGTCCCTTTCTTTTTCTCTTCTTCTTCTGGGACCCCTATAATTCGAATGTTGGTGCGTTTAATGTTGTCCCAGAGGTCTCTGAAACTGTCCTCAGTTCTTTTCATTCTTTTTTCTTTATTCTGCTCTGCAGTAGTTACTTCCACCATTTTATCTTCCAGGTCACTTATCTGTTCTTCTGCCTCAGTTATTCTGCTATTGATCCCATCCAGAGTATTTTTAATTTCATTTATTGTGTTTTTCATCGTTGCTTGGTTCCTCTTTAGTTCTTCTACGTCTTTGTTAAATGTTTCTTGCATTTTGTCTATTCTATTTCCAAGACTTTGGATCATCCTTACTATCATTATTCTGAATTCTTTTTCAGGTAGACTACCTATTTCCTCTTCATTTGTTAGGTCTGGTGTGTTTTGACCCTGCTCCTTCATCTGCTGTGTGTTTTTCTGTCTTCTCATTTTGCTTATCTTACTGTGTTTGGGGTCTCCTTTTCACAGGCTGCAGGTTCGTAGTTCCCATTGTTTTTGGTATCTGTTCCCAGTGGCTAAGTTTGGTTCAGTGGGTTGTGTAGGTTTCCTGGTGGAGGGAACTAGCGCCTGTATTCTGGTGGATGAGGCTGGATCTTGTCTTTCTGGTGGGCACGTCCATGTCTGGTGGTGTGTTTTGGGGTGTCTGTGGCCTTATTATGATTTTAGGCAGCCTCTCTGTTAATGGATGGGGCTGTGTTCCTGTCTTGCTAGCTGTTTGGCATAGGGTGTCCAGCACTGTAGCTTGCTGGTCGTTGAGTGAAGCTGGGTCTTGATGTTGAGATGGAGATCTCTGAGAGATTTCTGCCGTTTGGTATTACGTGGAGCTGGGAGGTCTCTTGTGGACCAGTGTCCTGAAGTTGGATCTCCCACCTCAGAGGCACAGCCCTGATGCCTGGCTGGAGCACCAAGAGCCTTTCATCCACATGGCTCAGAATAAAAGGGAGAAAAAAATAGAAAGAAAGAAAGAGGATAAAATAAAATAAAATAAAGCTATTATAATAAAAAATAAGAAAAAAAATATTAAGAATAAATTTATTAAGAAAAAAGATTTTTTTAATTTTTAAAAATAGATTTATTAATTTTTATAATAAAAAATAAGAAAAAAATTATTAAGAAAAAATTTTTTTTTAATTTTTTAAAATAAAAAATGAAAAAACTTATTAAAAAATTTTTTTAATTTTTTAGAAATAGAAAATAAGGGGAAAATTATTAAGAAAACATTTATTAGGGAAAAAAAATTTTTTTAAGTAAAAAAAAAAAAAAACAAAAAACGGACGGACCTAACCCTAGGACTAACGGTGAGAGCAAAGCTATACAGACAAAATCTCACCCAGAAGCATACACATATACACTCACAAAAAAAGGAAAAGGGGGAAAATTAATATATCGTGCTCCCAAAGTCCACCTCCTAAATTTGGGATGATTCGTTGTCTATTCAGGTATTCAACAGATGCAGGCACATCAAGTTGTTTGTGGAGCTTTAATCCGCTGCTTCTGAGGCTGCTGGGAGAGATTTCCCTTTCTCTTCTTTGTTCGTACAGCTCCCGGGGTTCAGCTTTGGATTTGGACCCGCCTCTGCATGTAGGTCACCTGAGGTCGTCTGTTCCCCGCCCAGACAGAACGGGGTTAAAGGAGCAGCTGATTCGGGGGCTCTGGCTCAGTCAGGCTGGGGGGAGGGAGCGGTACGGAGGAGGCGGGGCGAGCCTGCGGCGGCAGAAGCCGGCGTGACGTTGCAGCAGCCTGAGGCGCGCCGTGCGTTCTCCCGGGGAAGTTGTCCCCGGATCACGGGAGCCTGGCCGTGGTGGGCTGCACTGGCTCCCGGGAGGGGCAGTGTGGATAGTGACCTGTGCTTGCACACAGGCTTTTTGGTGGCAGCAGCAGCAGCCTTAGCGTCTCATGCCTGTCTCTGGGGTCCGCGCTGATAACCGCGGCTCGCGCCCGTCTCTGGGGTCCGCGCTGATAGCCGCGGCTCGCGCCCGTCTCTGGAGCTCGTTTAGGCGGTGCTCTGAATCCCCTCTCCTTGCGCGCCGCGAAACAAAGAGGCAAGAAAAAGTCTCTTGCCTCTTCGGCAGCTGCAGTCTTTTTCCCGGACTCCCTCCCGGCTAGCACCGAAGCCCGAGCCCCAGCTCCCAGCCCCCGCCCGCCCCAGCGGCTGAGCAGACAAGCCTCTTGGGCTGGTGAGTGCTGCTCGGCACCGATCCTCTGTGCGGGAATCTCTCCGCTTTGGCCTCCGCACCCCTGTTGCTGCACTCTCCTCCGTGGCTCCGAAGCTTCCCCCCTCCGCCACCCGCAGTCTCCGCCCACGAAGGGGCTTCCTAGTGTGTGGAAACCTTTCCTCCTTCACAGCTCCCTCCCACTGGTGCAGGTCCCGTCCCTATTCTTTTGTCTCTGTTATTTCTTTTTTCTTTTGCCCTACCCAAGTACGTGGGGATTTTCTTGCCTTTTGGGAGGTCTGACGTCTTCTGCCAGCGTTCAGTGGGTGTTCTGTAGGAGCAGTTCCACGTGTAAATGTATTTCTACTGTATCTGTGGGAAGGAAGGTGATCTCCGCGTCTTACTCTTCTGCCATCTTGCCCCTCCCTCCTGTATGTATCTTTTTGAATTATAATTTTTCTGGATATATGCCCAAGAGCTGGGTACTCTTGACCCCTGCCTTTCCCCCTACCTTGTTCATTTTAGTCCTCATTCCAGAATGGCCCTGAAGGCTCTAGGAGCTTTGGTGTTCATCTCTCTCCAGGTGACTCCTAGAGGTGACTTCTAGGATGGGCAAGAGATATTCTCTCTGCTTTCTTTCTGTCTTTTTTGTTTAGAACACACACATTTCCAGCTCTCTCAGTTCTTATTGTGGGCATTACTTAATTAATTCGTTCAACATTCAATAAATATTTATGAGTTCCTACTATATGCCGAGAACAATTATAGACATTTGGGAATATGGTAGTAAACAAAATAAATAGTGTTTACATTCTAGTGGATATAAAGAAGTATATAGTGTGTTAATCAGTTCTAAAATAAAAAAAAAAAGAAATGGCAGAAAGTATTAGGGTAAAATATTAGAAATGGTGGTCAGATTTCACTGAAAAGTGGCATTTGAGTAAAGTCCTGTAGGAAGTTAGGGAGAAATCCAGGTGACTAGGTGGGGAAGATTATTCCATGTAAAGGGAATAACAAGTGCAAAGGCCCTGGGGCTGGTTATCTGATCTAAGGTGGCATACTGGCATATTGGAATAGGTGAAGCAAAGTTGGAACTGCCTTAGAAAGGCCATGGTTTAGGATTAGAAACATTCTGTGGAGAGGAATGGTGCCTGGCACACTAAACCAGGTATAGCCATTGAAAGAAGGTTCAGGTGGCACAGCAAAGACTGGCATCTAAGTAAGGAGGGCACACGTGGGTGACAATCTAGACAAGACATTGGTAATGGGTGGAGAGTGTGTCCAAGTCGTGGTGATTTGCCTGTTGTCTCTCAGCTTTAAATCCATCCTTCTATGCTCTGTTCTGTGATGTTAGAACTGGGTCTCAGAGGTTTCTTTACCAACAGACCTCCTTTTAGATTCTGCCAATAAGAGGCAGGAGGTGAGTGAAAGCCGGGAGGAGGAGAGAAGAGAAGAGAAGAGAAGAGAGTCATTTCCTGTTTCTTGGTATCAGAGTTGTTACTCCAGTAGTGGCCCTTAGCTCCAGCAGTAGCATTTCATGCCATCAGGGCAGTTTGTTCCAGGTTCCAGCTTCTTTCCACACTCCCATAACCAGCCTCAACATGTCACATCAATGGTACCATCAGAAACCAGATTATGAACCATCTTAGATATGTGAGCTGTAGTTACGTGGTGCCCCCTCCTTCCAGCTCCTAAGTTCTCATAGCCCAAACCCCTTTTATTCTCCCAGTGTTAGGGTGGTGGCTGCTTTCTGCAGTTATTATTTCTGATTGGTCGGCCCTCCAACACCTTTGTGGCCAGTTCCTTATGTAAGATCCCTTCTGTTGAAATACCTAGTATGGTGTGTTTTCCTGACTGGATCCTGATGGATGCAGGAGAAGAACTCAGAGCACAGAACTCAAGAGGGAGATATTACTCAAGAATCCAGGCATACAAGTAAGTTGGTCAACAGGTAGCCAAAAAGTTACTGGGAATGCCTAGGTGAGACTCTGAGTGGGTTTTCTTGTTAGTTATAATTGGAATAAGGATACCCACCTTCTATTCTTGTTGAAGTGTTAATTTACCAGAAGAGATCCCTGTGCAGAGGCCTAAAAAGAGTGTGATTTGAAGTTACAGAAGCCCACCTGATGCAGTTTGAGCAACACATGTGAATGTATTATAAGGATACAGAGTGTCTTATGGGATCCAAGAGCAGGAAATGCATCCTGACCTTGGGAGGAGCTTGGGACTGGGAACTAGAAAACTGCCAGGATTCTCAGTTGCCTTTGCATTTTCTGTACATTGACTTCATTCTTTTCTCCCTGTAGACCAGCTTTCTCTGCTTCCGTGGTCCAAGTGATGCAGAGACTATTACCACCTAGGGTTTCAGAGTCAAGATCTCCTCTTTCTAAGAAACTAGTTCAGACTGGAGTTGCAGTTCCTTGATCCATTTTCAAATTTTATGGAATGATTTCTTGCATTTTATGAAATATAATTCAAAAAATAGCTTGGATCACTAGCTTGGATCACACACTATTCAGAAAATAACTTGTCTATTCCTGATCCCTTCAATTATGGCCAAGGAAGTGGAGGTTACATAATACAAGCGTGGATTTTGGTAGTCCACCCCTGTAGGAGAGAGGGCAGTACTGAGGTCACTGTGGATTGAGCAGACCTACAAATATTTACTATCCTTGGCCTCAGGAATGTTGATAAAACTTGGAATCAGGGCCATGATAAGATGTAGGTCTTTAATCAAAGACAGACCAGCCATGACTGCACAGACCCTCCTATATCAGGCTCAGAGTGATTCTAACAAGGTGGGGGGAGGGGGGGTGCAACTGAGTCTGCAGGTGAGGATCCAGGGGCCTCCATTGTAGGGAGTGGAAGGGATGCAGACTTAAGATCCATCTCTCCATTCACTTCTGCCAGATCTCTCTCAAGTGTATTTAGATTTGTCATGACAAAATAATTCTACCTCTAACCTTCATCCTGTTGAAGAAACTGGGGCTGCCCATGGGCAAAGCAAAGAACAAGAGATTGTAGGACTTCATCTGTGTTCTCAGAGACTGCTGACATCTCATGGGGTGATCTTCTCCAGACTCCATTCCCATCTGGCCACTCCTCTGGCCTTCACTTGGTCTATAGATGCTTTACCTATTTTTTCCTATTTATTTTGTTGGCCTTAAATATTTTAACTGTTTAAAGTAAAAGTATTCTGTGCAATTGCACGATGCTTTGGAAAGAGTAATGAATAGGGACTCAAGAGATGTGAGTTCTGTGCTGTGCTTTCCCCTCCTGTTTTGTGTGACCTCAGAAAAGCCACTTAACTGTGCTGGGACTCAGCTGTAAAACAAGAGCGCTAGGCTTGTTGACCTCGGAGGCTCCTTCCAGCTTACACTGAACTGGGGTCAGCGTAGAAGAACTTGCCCTTGCTTTGTGTCACACGGGTTTTACAACTGAAACTTGTCTTGCTAGTTGTGAGAGCTCTGGCAAAAGGCCACTGGAGAATTCTGATGGAGCCTGGCTTGGTGTAAATGGTTCCTCTCTGGGATGTGAAGGGCCCTGGAGAACGTGGATTCCATCCATAACACTAACATCTGAGCTTTCCCAGAAGCACACAAGGATTACATAGAATCAGAATCTGGTCTTTATCTTGAAAGGCAATTTGAGTGCTGCTGGACATTCCAAACTGGAATTGTACATGGAAAAATAATATTGGCCTATAAATTCCTTTCCGCTTTGAAATATGTTGTGTGTTAGAAACAGAAAGGTGGTGTTTACGGTGTAACTCAGGGCAATGGGATGGAGTTATGCATTGAGAGATGAATGATAGGGCGTTAAGCAAACAAAGTCTCTAAAGTGAGATATTTTAGAGGATAAAATAATATTTGATAATTATGTAGAGCCTTCCCCCCACCCCCCGCAAGAACTCAGAGATATTAATCTCTCAAGCTTCTCAGTGCCCTCCATAGATACATGAGAAAAGGAGGATGAATCCCTAAAAGCAAGACTCAAATAACTAAAAGTCCTTTGATTTTTCCAAGTTTCTTGGATCCCTAACAGGACAGTCAGTGGGGATTATGTTGTTCCTCTTCCAGACGCCGGAAAAACCCCAGCCTGGATGAGAGGCAGCTGAGGGTCTTCAAATTTCATAAGGAGGGTTATCATTATGTATAAGATGATTGCTCCAAACTGGGCCTGAGCATGGAAAAATAATACTGCTGCTCAAACTCCACTCTGCTCTGAAATATGTATGTATAAGGAGCTGGGAAATAATTTAGCTGAGGGTTGTTTTCACTGAGTGCAGACAAGGAGGAGGTAAAATGGTAGCAGGGGAGATTCGGGGTAGATAAAAAACAGAACTTTTGACACTGAGTGTTGATAAACACGCAGGCTGTTGAGAGATCCTGTTCCCTTGGAGATATTTAAAAGTAGGTTACTTTCTTATCTGACAAGGACAGTTTAGGTTTCCAGACTTTAGCCTGGAGAAGGGTTACATTCCTAGGATGAGACTGTGAAATGCATTGTTTTAAAAACTCTTTTTGTAGCCCTCACTCTCCTTAGGAAATCTAAGGCCGAGCTACACTTCTGAGTTCTCCGTGTCTATTTTCTCACCCCTCATCTCAGAATTTCTACCGAGGTGAGGGTTTTGTTATTCTTTCTCCACAGTGAAAAAGGAAATGGAAGAACAGTAAAACAGGCAGGGAAACCACATAGCCTAGTTAACTAGAACTGGGTGTAAATCAAGAGGCTAGAGGCTCTCAGGTTTTTTGTTGATGCTAAATGGGCAGAAAGAGAACTGTGAAGCAGAAGAAATGGATTCAAACTCAGATTCTGCCATTACCAGCAACAACTTCAAGTAAGTTACTACTTCTCTGAGCTTCATTTTCCTTATTTGTCAAATGAGGATATTAATATCTGCACTGAGTACATATTGGGCCTGTCTGAGGATCAGATGAAGTCATGTCTGTGAAAGCACTCCTTTAAACTGTGAAATATTATATGTGGCATTGTTAAAAACACAAGTGAATAAGAACACTATTTTGGCCATTAACCTCAGCTTCCTCTTTACTTGACTTTTCAGCTCGTCCATGGGAGAGTCACAGACAGAATGATTTTAATTTTTAAAAAATTTCTCATTTCTTTCTCTGGTGGAAGTGCTAAGAAGCAGTGACATAAAGATGGGCTTCGGGGGAGAAAGAATGGAAAGGAAAATAATGTAGATGATTCTCCACATGGATTACCAGACTTCAATCCCTGAATAGCTAAGAATTGACTCTTTCCCACCCACTGTACATCTTTCCTGTTCACCCATAAGCACACACACTTTATTATCAAAAAGCACATATATACATACATGTGGTCTAGCTCACCAGGTATGATCCTGGGCAAGTTAGGATTTTTGTGCAATAATTTCCACATATGGACATTGGGGAAATAATAGTATATACCCCATAAAGTTCTTTTGAGAAATGAAATAATAAATGTAAAGTTCCTAGAGGAATGCCTGCATACAGTAAACACTCAGTAAGTTATTCTTTTCCGATCTAATTTTATTCTCACAACCCTGTGAGTTGTGCATTTATATCATCCTTCATTTTATAGATGGGAAAGTTAATGACTTGTTCAAGGTGACTCTGCTCACAAGGGGTTTGGACGTGGATCATCTTCCACTAAAGTCCATAAGAGAAGAATAGCATCTAGTAGAATGTAGCGTTAAGACCCAGCCCATTGAGGGAAAGATCTCTTAGGGTTAAGATTATCTTTGAGACCTTCAAATCACTCATAAATGTAGTATTCATGCTTTTGTGGATACAACTCCATAGGATAACTATTAAGCACACTAAGATTCTTGAATCATGAGCTAAACTCAGGAAGAAACCAAATGAAAGTCTATATGCAGCTATCTGGACATTAAGACCACTCTGCTTTTAAGAAAATCAAAGTATTTCTATTGCCTACAAGATTTCCTCTGTATTGATTTTCAAAAATTAAGCCTTTCTGACTTAATACATGTCAATGGATTTATCTGTTATGGACAGATTAACCAATAAAAAGACATCTTATTTTAAGGATTAGGTTCTAAAATTGATATGTAAGTTAAACATGTACACAATATGACTTCACTGTATTCTTTGTTCTCTTGTTTTGTTTGGTGAGGTATAATTTCTTTAAAATCCAGGGATTGTCAGGCTTTGTTAATTATTGATGTAGCAGATACTTTTGGCTTGTCTTTCTTTTTTCTTAAATTTATTTTTTATTGAAGTATAGTTGATTTACAATGTTGTATTAATTTCTGCTGTACAGCAAAGTGACTTAGTTATATGCATATACACATTCTTTTTTATAGATTATTTTCCATTATGGTTTATCACAGGGTACTGAATATAGTTCTCTGTGCTATACACTAGGACCTTATTGTTTATCCATTCTATATGTAATAGTTTGCATCTACTAACCCCAAACTCCCAGTCCTTTTCTCTCCCACCCCTACCCCCTCCCCCTTGGCAACCACAGATCTGTGCTCTATGTCTGTGAGTCTGTTTCTGTTCCATAGATAAATTCATTTGTGTCATATTTTAGATTCCACATGTAAGTGATATCATATGGTATTTGTCTTTCTCTTTCTGACTTACTTAACTTAGTATGATAATCTGTAGTTGCATCCATGTTGAAGCAAATGGTATTATTTCATTCTTTTTTATGGCAGAATAGTATTCCATTGTATATATGTACCACATCTTTATCCATTCATCTGTTGATGGACATTTAGGTTGTTTCCATGTCTTGGCTATTGTGAATAGTGCTGTTATGAACATAGGGGTGCATGTATCTTTTTGAATTATAGTTTTGTCCAGATATACTGGCTTATCTTTCAATGTATGACACCCCCTTTCTGAGAATTGACCCACCTGTGAACGTGATGGAGCAATTTTCATATTACATGACCCATTGCCCTCACAGTTTAGAGATAGAGCATGAATACATGAAACACACCTGACCAATCAAATTCTTCATCTCAGGATTCCAGAACTGGGCTTTAAAAAACTAGTCATTCTTTCTCATTCACTTGAAGTGAGGAGATATATATATATTTGAGAGATAAGACATCATTTTAGGGTAACCACCTTTAATAATGTGTGAAAAGAAGTAGAAAAGTCTGGTCTGCTGAAAAAGAATAGGTTAAAGCAAGATGTGTAGAGATAAGGAGAGAGAGATGGGAAATGAATGAATGAATGAGAGAGAGAGATATAGGGAGGGAGGGAGGAAGAGAGGGAGGAGAGGGAGAAAAGAAGAAGGAGAAGAAAGAGAAAAGAGAAGACAATTAATTAGGCATTAGGTTACTGGTGGCTAATTTCTGATTTTAATTCCTTGTGAAGCTTAAATGTACCAACTGGGTTTGGTTTCTGTGAATACCCATATAGCCTCTTAAGATTTGTGTGTGTGTGTGTGTGTGTGTGTGTGTGTGTGTGTGTATTTCTTAAACTGAGTTAGTTACATTCCTTTTATTTCCATCCTTTATTTGACTTCCTAAGGCACCACAAATGTATCCAACCCTTGTGAATTTGGAGACAGAAATACTATAGTTATTTCAACTCTTAACACTTGTATTTACTTGAACCTTGGTTTGTAGACTAGAAAAGATCTTGAAAAGTAATCTTGCACATTTCTTCTAGTTAATCCTGCATCCTGACCATTCCAGATAGATCTTATTTTTAGTGAAGGCCAGGTAATGGAATTCTATACTGTTTGTCAGTAATTCGTTTCTAGTGTGAAACAGTCCTCATAACTAGGATATGTTACCTCCCATGGAACATAAATAATTCTGATTGCAGTGACTCATGTTTCCCAAGCCAGTCCAGGGGGCAAAATCTGTTCACAAAAGAGTAACGAAATCATATTTCTCCACATCTGTTCCCACAATATTAAGAATTCCAGCCTTACTCAAAACTCTGTCAAATAATTATGAGAATCTCCAGGAAATGTTTTCTGCGTATTCTGCGAATCACTGCTTTCAACTTTGAAGTGGCATTTGCCATTGTCTTTCTTTTCAGCTGTGGCTTCGTGCAGCAGTGGCTGTTGTCATATCTGAAGGAGCATACCCCTCTCCCCCAACCAGAGCTGTAGACTCAAATATGATGATCCCTCCTGATGCTTTCAGTATCCCTCAAATATTTTAGTAAAATACTGCTTTCAGCTTTTCCTTACTCTATTTTTGGTAGCATCTTATTCTTAGAGTTCAAGATTAGACCCCAGATTTGCCTAAGAGTAACCTGAATTATAGACATGGTATTTTTCTTAGAGCTTCTCCTTACTTTTGACACAGCTTTGTTGCACTTGGTACCTGTCTTTTGTCCCTTGGTTCTTTCTTCACTGAGCGAGTTCTTCCCAAAAGTCTCCTTGGTCTGCATACCAATAGACTCTTGACAGGGCTACCCATCCTTCCTCAGACAGACCCCAGTGTGTCTGAGTTTTGGAGTCAGCATCACTGGCTCAAGCTGGATTCCTAGTTTTACACATACACAGACAACCAACCAACCCTGACTATGGAGTAGAACCACCTTAAATACTGGTGTTTGAGGATACATACTTTATCTGTCCTTTATTAGCTTCTGGCTTTATGAAATTATTATACTGTTTTCCATATTTGACTTATAGTCTCACCAAATCTGTGAAATTATAGGTCAGGCTATCAGTGCATTCTTCATGGTCATGCCAAAGAGGTAAACAATTACAGGGCTAGATATTTGGGAGGATTCTAGGACTATTTCTATAACAAGATGTCTGTAGTTGGTTCAGGCAAGCACCCAGTAAAGTGCCTGATAAATGCTCAATATATATTTATTGAGTTGAGCTGAGTTGGTCACCCTCAGCTAACTTTGGGCTTTCTAAGTTATTTGAAGTCTTCTTAATAGGTTTATCTCTACACTGTTTCTTCTCTTTGTAAAATAACCCTAGTTCTAGTGTTTCCTCTTAGGTCTTGTTTTCTACCTTTAATCATCTCTGTGGCTGCCCTCTAAGAACTCTCTGGATTCTCTGTGTCCTCTTCTATCTGGAAAGTACAGATATGAAAGGCCACTTTCTGACTGAGCTTAAGGGCTTTTTAGGGACTGAACACTGGCAGCTTGGCTCCTCATGGCCATCCCAGTTGGAGGTCTTCTTGCCTCCCTGTTCCTCTCCTGAAGTACCTCTCGCTCCAAACTTACCATGGGGATGTCCTTCCATGATCTCTTTCCACTCTCCTCTTCCTATGTGTCACACCTCTCTTCTTGCTCATCATGGGGGCATGCAATCCCAGATTGCCTGCCAAAGTACAAGCAGAGAAGAGTTGGGGATAGCTTAAGAGCCCAGAGGCAGGAAGTCTCTTTACAAGGAGGCCATCTCTCAGAGGTGGGTTAGGTCTTCTTAACCTCTCTTTTGCCATCTACCTTTCTCCACGGATCTCCTGAACTTGAGTCTCTGCTTACCCTGCATTTCCTGTACTCACAGAGAATCAAGACCTCTAGGGCAGACAAAGCCTATGCTTGGTAAAGAATGATCCAGGCTTGGAAGGGTTAATGCCAGGAGCCTTGATGGATGGGGAGGATTATTAGTTACTCTTTTTAAAGAGCCAAGGAAGGGTTCCTCTCTGTCACTTACACTCCCCTTTCACATGATCTCTCTTCATGGCGGTGGATAGGAAAAAAAAAAAAGAGGAAAATGAAAAAAGTCTCAAAATAATTTAGGAAGTCCTCGCAAACGCTTGTGTTTTC
Organism: Eubalaena glacialis; assembly: GCF_028564815.1. NCBI lineage: Eukaryota > Metazoa > Chordata > Mammalia > Artiodactyla > Balaenidae > Eubalaena > Eubalaena glacialis. The sequence continues at coordinate 75,016,028 of NC_083718.1, read as the reverse complement.
ATTTAGCAGCATGGATTCAGGATAGCCACAGACCCTCAGAGGGAGCAACCAACTGGGAATTGAGTGGAAAAAAATAGGAATCCTAGACTCTCAAACTATCCAGGTTTTTTTTTTTTTTTTTTTTTTTTTTTTTTTTTTTTTTGGTGGGGGAGATAGTTCGAGAGGGGGGAGGATTAAATCAAATCTTTTAGGGGAAGGGCTCAGCTCTGGGCTTTCATGGATAAAACACTAAAGATCAACTCCATGTGTGTGACCCAACTGTCCTGGAAGCGTCAATTGGAAGAGAATCCAAACCTTAAGTTGTGCTCATAGCTTCAGCTCAAGTAAGAAAAATGAGGTGGGGGTCACAGGGTGGGGACCAAGTCTTAGATGGAAGAAGGGGAGGGCTTGGGGATGGATGCAGTGGGGATAAGGCGGAAGGGAGCTATGTCTTTAAGTCTGTCCTATGGTTATACATATTTTTTCTTCTATGAATGGGTTTTGCTGTAAATTATAGCTTTGCCCGTGGTCCCTTGGGTCAAAAGAAATAGTCTCTAAACAGAAAACAGCTCTGATTGGTGACTTTCCTTCTTCCCTCCCCAACCCCCTTCCTAATTGAAACCAAATGTGCAATATATTGGATGCTGGGATCCCTGGCGCTTTCCCAGGAATCCTCAGAATGTGAGGTTTCTCTCAAAGGCATCTTGCATCAGCCTGTGGATGTATGCCTACCACCGGGCTCCTCCACCGGCAAAGTGGAAAAAGAAGCGTTTCACAACAGATTCTTCTTTTTGGGTTGGGGGAACGCAGTGGATTATAGCTCTGTTTTTCTTCTTTCCAAAACTGTGCACTCCTGGATGAACGTAAGTTGTGTGTTTTGGGGTTTTTTTCCCTTCATTGTTTTTTTTTTCTTCTTTCTTTTCCGAAAACGAAAGCTCTAAATATTCTTCTCCTGGTGTCTCAGGAAAAGTTTTAAAAAGGAGGCAGAAGGGGGTTTCAAGTCAGGCGAGGAAGGGAAGGGAACGGGGCACCCTAGGCACGAGAAATCCAAGATTTCACGTTTTGGGGGGGCTGGATTTATGTTATGGAGAGAAGAGTAAAGCACTGCTAACCAAAGAAGACTGAAGCATAATAAACGAATCCATCGCAGCTGCAAGATACAATAAACAACGTTCGCAGGGTTGAAACTGTTGGCAGGCAAGACAGGCCGATCGCAGAGCTGGTTTCTGGGATGGAGAAACCCGAGCCGGGAGCTAGGTTTTCGGCATTTAGTAGCGGCGTTCGAGGGTCCTGAGTTTGGGAGAGGACAACTTTTTGTATTTTTGATTTTTCAGGGGAGTCGCTGACTTAATTGTGAGGAGGACAACTTTGGGTGACGGGTGCCTTCACCTTGAGGTTTGGGGTGGTTGGGCCGGGGGTCTGGGTGGATGCGGCATTTTTCAGTTGGTGATGAACCTCATCTTCCCCATTTCTCTGGCCTGGGTGCCTTTCCCTTTGTTACCGAATGACTTGGGACTGTTTGCAGTTGGGACCTCTGAGTCCTGGCTGAGGTTCAAGAGTCCCATCCAAGGGGAAAGAGAATTTTTCCAAGTGGCTGAAACTCTCAGGCCAGCCATTTGAGGCGGGAGTTCGCAGTGTTCAAGCCAGGAGGCGTTCAGCACCATTTTGCTGACTGCTTGCCTTCTGCCTCCTTTCCCTGGAGGAACGACAGAGCCAGAGTCTGTAAAGAGTCTTAGAGATCTCTTCTGACCTCCTCATTTCACAGGCAGTGGAAGTGACAGAAGGGGGATTGACACATTCAGGGTCAACACAGCACGTTAGTAGCGAAGTCGCAGATGAAATCCAAGTTCTCTTTACTGCTAATCAGTGCTCTTTCCATTCCATACCTCTACGTTCATGTTCATTTCTCTCGAGACTGAGGTGATAGAGGCAGTTTAATTAACAAGTCACCGCAAGGACATTAGTTATCAGCAAGAGAGGATGCTAATGGTGGTTCATCAGCAGGTGGTATCTGTGGTCATATTTGGTTGTGTGTCTGTGCGTAAAATAAAAAAAGCTAAGTGCTTGCTCTGCACCAGGCTCCATGCTCAGAGCTCTACATACATAATTTGATTGAATCTTCACAGTTCCTGAGACATTATTCCTAGTTTATGAATAAGGGCATTAAAGCTTAGAGAAGAAGAATGATTTGCTTAAGGAAGTACAGCTAGTAGGGTTGAGACTCATGCATGTCTGACTCCAAACTCTGTGCTCTGAATCACTCTGCAATAACACTGCCCTCCCCCACTCCACACACATGTTTGACTACTTTCCGAGTCAAGTTCCACGTTTCCCTCGGTGACTGGTGACTAGGAGGTGAAGGTGTCAGGCTAGGGGAGCAGTGCAGATCCTCTCTTGAAGGCCACTTCCGCACTTGGATGGGTATTTATCTGGGTACCGGAAAGGGGCTGCGGGTGGGCAGCTCTCTGCATTATTTCTGGGTGTTTGGTATATACTTACCTTTGTTCTGCAAAGAGCCTGGGATTTAGATTCCGAAGACCCAAGTTCAAGTTCTGGCTCTACCTTTTATTATTTGGCAAAGTTGCTTTACCTTCCTGCACCTAGGCCTCTGTATTTATTACACGGTAAAAATAGCGATACTTTTCAGTATTCTTCTTTTTGTTGTTGTTGTTGTTTTTAAGAATTTTATTTATTTATTTATTGGCTGCGTTGGGTCTTCTTTGCTGCGCGCGGGCTTTCTCTAGTTGCGGCGAGCACGGGCTACTCTTCGTTGTGGTGCACGGGCTTCTCGTTGCGGTGGCTTCTCTTGTTGTGGAGCACGGGCTCTAGGCGCACGGGCTTCAGTAGTTGCGGCATGTGGGCTCAGTAGTTGTGGCTCATGGGCTCTAGAGTGCAGGCTCAGAAGTTGTGGTGCACGGGCTTAGCTGCTCCCCGACATGTGGGATCTTCCCGGACCAGGGCTCGAACCCGTGTCCCCTGCATTGGCAGGTGGATTCTTAACCACTGCGCCACCAGGAAAGTCCCCAGTATTATTGTTTTAAGAGACATTGGACATGAACGTGTTCTGAAGGCTGTGAAGGCCTTCCCCATACCAGTTCTTGTGACAGTGACCCCTGAACACTGGAACAAAATGTGAGGCAGCGTCTGCCATGCTGGGTCCAGCAGGTGGTGCTGATGCTGGCAGGAGGGTGGCTGTATTGGGCTGTGTGTGAAACCCTGGAATGGGTGGCCTTGGTCTTAGTGCCCGTCTCTTTTGAGTGGAAGCAGTCCCTTCTCACGGGGAATATTCCCAGGTTTTCTATCTGAAACTTTCCTCTGGTGCCTGGCTTGGCCTTGCTTCCTCACCCAGTGAGCTCAGTGGAAGCTGAAGGACACCATGGTGTTCAAGCTTCCCTTGCCTGGGTCTGTGCGGTCTCTGAACGAGAAAGGTTTAGTTAGGATCAGTCCACAAGTCTCTCCTCAAAGGAGATGGCTTTCGAGGAGCTTCATATCTAGTTGAGGGTAGATCCTTGACCCTGGACCTTCCTCATGTTCCCTCCTCTGTGCCTGTCATCAGAAGGAATGCAGCTGCTCCTGGGGGTGGGGTTGGAGGCCCAGCAGGCGGTGGGGAGGCCCCTGCCTCTGCTTCTGCTTAAGATCTGTTTGCTTTATAAACACTAAAGGTAAGGGAAGTGGGGAAGGCGTTTCCAGATTCTTTTACTTAGAATCCACAAGTTGTGACTCCAACAGTATCCATGTCTGTGACATATGCAAAAAATATATATCGGTCTCTTCCCCTGGTTCCTGGCACAGAGCTCCTGAAACCCTTGTAGTTTCCTAAGTGATAAGAGCACTAGAGCATCTTTTGTTCTAATATTTGGTCTCTGACTCCCGTTCCTGACATAGAGCTCTTAAGTCCCTTGGAATTTCCTGGGTGAGAGGAGTGTCTTTTGTTCTAATGAGGTGATTTTGGGTGGGCTCCTGAATGAGGGCTTCGTCCCCAGAAAGACTAAGCCATGGTTAGAAGCTAGGGATTTTCAGCCCCACCTCCTCCTTCCAGGAAGGGAGGCAGGGCTGGAGACTGAGCTGATGATTAATCATGCCTACGTGATGGAAATCCCCAAAGTATCAAGTTTGGGGAGCTTCTGGGTTGGTGAACACATCCATGTGTTGGGAAACTGGTGCACCCCAACTCCACAGGGACAGAAGATCCTATGCTGGGGACCCTTCCAGACTTTGCTCTATATATCTCTTTGTCTGGCTGTTTATCTGTATCCTTTATTATATAATAAACTAGTACACATAAGTGTTTCCCTGAGTTTTGTGAGCTGCTCTAGCAAGTGATTGAATCCAATGCTGGGAGTAGGGGAGGGGTCATGAGGACCTCTGATTTGTAGCCAAGTTGGAAAGAAGTTGTGGGTAACTTGGGGACCTACTGCTCGTAATTGGTGTCTGCACTGGGGGGACGGTCTTGTGGGTCCGAGCCCTTAACCTGTGGGGTCTGCACTAGCTCCAGGCAGTGAGTATGTTAGTAGGGGAAAAAAGTGAGTTTTTCCTAGACGATGTCCAAGCACAGAGTGGGAGTGTCATCCAAAGGAGTCTCATCACCTCCTCACTCTCCCCTAGCCTCTCTGTTAACTCACTGTTTCCTTCCCTTCTTATATAGTCACGTCCCAGACTTTGTCATATGAATTATCTATCACACGCAACAAATCTAGTTCAGACCTTTCCATATGATTACATTTTTAATAGACACACTAAAAAATTAGAGGTCCCTCCCTTATATTAATGTCACGCCATTTTAAATTAGCATTAACTCTCAGGCACTTCTTCCCAAGTTCCTTTGTAAGGTCCACTTTCAGGCACTTTACATCACCCTCACCTCAAACACACGACCCAAACACACATCTCACGGGCATTCAGAAAGCTACCGCCCCTCTGAAAACGGACCTCCACAGACCTGCTGATGTCATGTGACAGCTGACATAAATGGTGACCTGCCCACAACTCAGACACGCTGGATTCTTTATGCCCCTTGCCCTGTTTGAAGCCGCGCAAGGTATGAATTGACCCTCTCCTAACACTGACTACTCAGTCCAGATATGCGTCCTACATCCCCAGGCCTCCCAGAGCTTCTCTGAAGTCAGCAACCATCCACAATGAGGGCTGCTCACCACTACGTTAGGAACCTCGGGTAGACCTTAAGGATCAATTAAATAAGAGTATCTGAGGGGAGGGGTTGAAGTGAATACACTTCAGTATTTTGAAGTGTTCCCCATGTGATTCCAAGCTGAACCTCTGCTGATAAACCTCCAAGTTCGTTGCCTCAGCCATTCCTCAGCGGGGAGTAAGGGCGCCCTTTATAGGACAACCCCACTCCTGTTGTCCTGTAAAGAATTTAAGGGTCAGTGCCTCCCTCTTCTAGCTGGCTTCCTTGAGCTTGGTCAAGACCACCTCATGGTGTCCACAACCTGCCTTTTCCCCTTAAGTGTACACTTCCAAAGGCCTCAGACTCTTTCTGATGTGAAGTCAGACAGACCTGATTTCCACTCCCAGCTGTATACTCACTGGCTGTGTGACCTCGGGCAAGCCGCTTCAACTCTCTCAGTTTCCTACTCTGTGAAATAAGGATCGTAATTCCCATCTAATAGGTATTACAGATACCTCTTGTGAGTACATAGCATAATGTTTGGCATGTAGTTAATAAATGAAGTTGATGATTGCTTTTATTATTAATTTGGCACAGATGCTTTGGCTTGTTCAGCCACATAGCACCAGCCCAGCTATTTTTCCATATCCTTAGTCCAAAAACATTCTTCCAGGCAGCAATGTTCACCCACCAAAATCCCCTTCTACAAATAATGCTCCTCAAAGTACTTTTGCAGTGGAAAGGATATGGGTTTAAATTCTGGCTTTGCCACCACTTACTAGCCGTGTAACCTTGGACGAGATCTTGAACCTCTCCAAGTCTCATTTTTCTTATCTCATAGGTTTGGTATATGAAATAGGTGCCATTAGATATGCAAAGAGGCCAACATAGAGCCTCATACGTAGTAGATGCTCTGAGTAAGTGAATGCTCACTCAGTGTCACTTCTCTTACTTTTTCTGGTGGAATCTTCAATGCTTTGTGGTTTAAAAGCCTATCATGTGTGAACCATCGAGATTGTTATCTTGGATTGATCCCTTTCATTTGAACACTTTGGTTTGATCATGGATGCGATCTATTGGAAATTTGCCCTCTTTGATTTGAAAAGACAGCTGTCAGTTCATCTCCTTGCCTCCACTCCCTCATCCATTCCCACCTCACTTTTACCCAACCTTTCTCTTAATGCTCAAAACACACTTGTGCATAATGCTATCTTTACAGGGGAACTAAACACAAGAGTAGATTACTTGGCTAGGGGTCTGTACAACACCAGAAGAAAAAAAGGAGTTGGCAGTTTGGGGCAGGTAGGGAAGAAGGGATACTATATATTATATATTAGACAAGATAATCCTATTACAGTGGAAAGATTTAGAGGGCAGTATAAAACTACGGGTCACAATTGCTACTGCTGTTGTAACTAAATGCGAAATGCTTTCAGGAAAGGGACAGATGAGTTAACAAAAGAGAAGTACAGGTTTTGTGCTTCTGTAGAAGTCATCCAGCAACTAGCTCGTCCCACCAAGGCCTCCAAGTTGGAGGGACCACTGGGGGAAAATTGGCCTTGACTTATGTTCACCATTTTTTTCCTCTCCTACTCCTACTGCCCAAGTCTCTGCCCCTTTTCCCCATCTGGCTACATTTCTCTGTAGTTTCTAACCTGTTTCTCTCCCTGATTGTTCTGGAATCCCTCGGCAATTCAATTTTATTTTACTTGGCTTAATTCTATTTAGCAAGGATTTATTGACTGCTTCCTAGTGTAAGGTACTCTGCTTAACATTTTCTAATAACAATAGCTTAATAAAGGAACTGAGATGTCCAGATGCCTGCCTGGGGATAGTCATCAAAACACCAATCACCTAATGGCTAAAGTGATGGTCTCGCTAAACTTTCTCCACCTCTTTAAATTTTATTTGCATGCATTTGGACCTGTTATGATTGAGCCTATGTTATTCAGATATGATTTGGCTGAAAATAATTCTCTTCTTATTTTGATTTTCTTTCTTATTTTTGCTTTCTGTCTTTCCTGTTGTGCATGGAACTATTTGATGTTTCCAAGTTCTGTAATTCTCCAAGCAGTGGAGATCCCAGCATTTGGCAAGTTGTATACTTATTAAATGGAATCTCACTTTGGTCTCTAAGCACCGAGAAAGGTTAGGTTTGAGCCAGCCCAAGTATCACTGAGGCCTGGAAGAGCAGTGAAAAGGCAGAAGGGTTCTAAATGGTGTTTAGACTTACTTTGAAACTCCTGGGTTCAGCTAGGCTTCTCCAGGAGATTGGCATTGTCTATAATGGATTCACTCATTCAACTGTCTTGTGGCTTGTGTTTTGTGCCTAGAGAGACCCCAAAGAAATGTTTGAGGAGTCCCTTGTACCTACTGGTCAGAGGTTAATGCTGTGTACTATGTGGTGTGGGTGTAACTGGGAGGGCTTATAAGAATAGAACCTTGTGTGCAAAAGGTAGTGAGGAGAATATGCAGTAAGTTTTGGTTTCAGCACCATCATTTTCTAGATTTTTTACCTCAGAGAAGTCTTTTACCTTCAGTGGTCCTCAATTTCCTCATCTGTTTCCCTCATGTACTTTTATATCCTTCTTTTATGTTCAGAAAAGGTAACATGTCAGAAACTTTGTAAAGGGAAAAGCACTGTGCCTATGAAGATGGTAGGTGGGGATGCCTTTTGAACGCATTTCATAGGTAGCTAATCCAGCAAAATTTACTGTGCGCAAGGTTGCCTTGGAAGTGCTCATGGGAGCTATACCAACAACATGCCTTGCAGGGCTGTAACTTCCCAGAAGCATATAAAACTTAGACGAGTGGTGAAGGTTACAAAGGCTGCTGGGGCTTGTCCTTTAGGATGTACTCTCTTGAGATTCGGGGGAACAAGTTGATCTAGAGAAGAGAGTAGTGGGAGTTAAATTCACTCAAGAGTAGCTAATCGTTCCTCAGACAGATGTAGGTCTAATTCTAGAATGTGTACACTATATAGATTTTTTAAATTGAGATAACAATGTTAAAATAATATCAAAGGGAATTAAAAATAAATCCTAATCCCCCCCAAAATCCCAGCAAGTTATTTTGTGAATACTGACAAACTGATTCTAAAGTTTATATGGAGAGGCAAAAGATCCAGAATAGCCAACACAATATTGGAGGAGAAGAACAAAGTCAGAGGACAGAAATTACTTGATTTTAAGACTACTATAAAGTTACAGTAATTACAGTAGTTACAGACAGTGTGGTATTGCTGAAAGAATAGATAAATAGATCAACAGAACAGAATAGAGAGCCCAGAAATAGATCTACGTAAATATAGTCAACTGATCTCTGTCAAAGAAGCAAAGGCAATACAATGGAGCAAAGATAGTCTTTTCACCAAATGGTGCTGGAATAACTGGACATCCACATGCAAAAAAAACAACTCTAGACTCAGACCTTACATCCTTCACAAGAATGAACTCAAAATAGATCATGGGCCTAAATGTAAAATGCAAAATCAGGAAACTCCTAGAAGATAACATAGGAGAAAGCCTAGGTGGCCTTGGGTATGGTGATGACTTTTCGACACCAAACGCACAATCCTTGAAAGAAAAAATTGATAAAGTGGACTACGTTAAAATTAAAAATTTTTGCTCTGTGAAAACTGGTATCAAGACAATGAGACTACAAGCCATAGACTGGGAGAAAATATTTGCAAAAGACACATCCGATAGAGGACTGTCACCCAAAATATATAAGGAACTCTTAAAATTCAACAGTAAGAAAATGAACAACTTGATTAAAAACTGGGCAAAAGATCTGAACAGACAGCTCACCAAAGAAGATATACAGATGGCAAGTAAACATGAAACAATGTTCAACATTATATGTCATTTGGGAATTTCAAATTAAAACAACAATGAATTACTACTACCTACCTGGTAGAATGGTCAAAATCCAGAACACTGACTACACCAAATGCTGGTGCTGATATAGAGCAATAATAACTCTCATTCATTGCTGGTGGAAATGCAAAATTGTACAGCCACTTTGAAAGATAGTTTGGCAGTTTTTTATAGAACTCAACATATTCTTATGCATGATCAAGAAATCGTGCTTCTTGGTATTTACCCAAACAAATTGACAACTTACGTTCACACAGAAACCTACATACAGATGTTTATAGCAGTTTTGCTCATAACTTCAAGACCTGGAAGCAACGAAGATGTCCTTCAGTAGGTGAATGGATAAATAAACTGTGGTACATCCAGACAATGGAGTATTATTTAGCACTAAAAAGAAATTAGCTATCAAGTCATGAAAAGAAAAGAAGGAACCTTAAATGCATATTGCTAAGTGAAAGAGACCAATCTGTAAAGGCTACATGCTATATGATTTCAACTATATGACATTCTGGAAAAAGCAAAACTATGGAGACAGTAAAAAGATTAGTGGTTGCAAGAGGTTCAGGGGAGGCGGGGATGAATAGGCAGAGCACAGCGGGTTTTTAGGGCAATGAAACTATTCTGTTGGTGGTGGATACCTGTCATAAAATTTTCCAAATCCATAGAATGTATAATACCAAGAGTGAACCCTCGTGTAAACTATGGACGTTGGGTGATAATAATGTGTCAGTGTAAGTTCATCAATTGTAACACATGTACCACTGTGGTGAGGGATGTTGATATTGGGGGAGGTTGTGAGCGTACGTGTGGAGATATATGTGAACTCTCTACTTTCTGCTCAATTTTTCTGTGAACTGAAAACTGCTCTAAAAAAAGTCCCAAATCCCAAATTCCCAAAACTCTGATTTTATCCTGGCTATTTCTTTCTTATTTGATGTCAGACCTTGTAATATAGTTATATAATAGAGTTATAATTATTAATTTTGTTTTTCAGTTAAGTATTGCCAGTTTATCCTAAACTTTAATAATATTATTTTATTTAATAAATCTAATGGAAGCAGAAACTTAAAGTTATCGAGAAAGACTAATTCAACAGGTTAATAGCAGATATCTGGGAAATCTCTTTGTCACATCATTCAAATTAGACTAACTTATCACTTGAAAGAATATTCATTGAAATTGTTTTAACTAATGCAACATACAAACATTCTCACTTAAAATCAGGGTATGGTGGAAAGAGTGATGGGCCAGGAGTTAACAGGGTGAGATTTAAATTTTAACTTTGCCACCTACTAGCAGTTGAACTTTGTGCAACTATATTTTTTAACCTAATTGCACTTCAATTTTCTCATCTGTAAAGGGCAATATAAAATGTCTACATTTTCCAGTTCAATTATGCTAATCACTGCCTATACCAGCACCCATACCCCCAATATTCACTTTCATAGTTAAGTGTTGAATCATTCGTCTCCACTTCAGTTTTCACTCCCACCCCTCCCCGCCCCCATACTGTAAGTATCCTCCTCTCTCCTCTCATGTTAGCCAAATACCACCATTCCTTAAAGGTTAGCTTAAGTTTCCAATCCTCTGGCCAACTCAGATCTTACTTCTTGGAATCCCTAGTTCTTTTGGTCAGTATCACCTAGTCTAGTAAAGGTCATGTCTTAGGTGATCTCTATAACTCATCTTAGAACATAACCCATAAATATTTACTGAGTTCTCAAGATATAGCATGTTAAAGACTTATTACATGCTCGCATAGTGCTTACTTGTTGCCAGAAAGATTCTTAGAGGGGAGTAATTGAAGCCTCACATACTATCCTTTTTGTGGATTTAATGGGGCTCAAACATTTTCTATTACTTGGTTATTCTGTAAGATTGGAATCTCAAGAGAGCCAGGTCATGGAGAAATGGTGTAAGCACTAAGCTTGCTCTCAGAAGCACTGGGTTCAGATCGTGCTATTTTTAGTTGTGAAAATTGAAGGCAGTAATGTCTTCATGAGTACAAATGTGGAGGAATAGATAAGCTCACATACGAATACTTAGTGTGTCCTGGGTATAAAATGCACACAGGGCTATTTTTCTTTAAGCAACAGATAGAAAATGGTTATTCCCAGAGGGTGATGATTGTCATTCTAGGTTTCAGGATACAGCTGCAGATTTGGTTTTTCCTGGTTTGACCATGGGCAGAGCTGGTGTTTTTCTCCTCATCATGCTTCTTTCCTCATAGGTGTGTCCAGACCTCTGATAATAGAAGTGCTTACCTTTCACTCTTCCCTCTCACACTGAGTGGTCACTCTTCCCTGAGACCACCTGCATTAAAAAAAATTCTCATTTGACCATTTAGTGTCATGTAAAGAGTAAATTAACTGCTACTTAATATCATGTTTGGAGGTGAAGATTTTTCTAAGCCTTTTGTTCAGTCATTCATTAGCAAAGGGGGGGGTCAAGCTTCGATGTCAAGCTAGGATGTAAATTCTAGACTTATGTGGATCCCTCAAGGGAGTGTGAAAAGTTACTTTCCAATCCTTTTGCTGTATTTTTGGTGACGGACTTGGCCTTTGCAGGGTAAAAGTTGATTGAAGCTCTTCCCATTATCTCTCCTTCACAACTGTGATGTTTACTTACATCTTTCATTTTCATGACTTAGGGTGCCAACTTCTTGCCCTCTCCTAGACCCACAGGCACCCCACACCCTCTATAAAAAGGGGGCTCTGTGCTGTGCCTTTTGCCCAGCTGTAGGAAGTTCCACTTCTAGGCTCCCAGGTGCTCCTCACTTTCATTTTCCAACTGATCAAGTACTGCCAACATTTACAAAACATATTCTGTCAAAGACCTCAGGCTGTCTAATGTTATCCAATATACATATGTAAACTTCAGTGACTCTGCATTTCCTGATGATCCTACAACAAGTACCTTCTTGCCTTGGGCATAGGTAATCTGGGAGAAAAAAAAGGAGCATTGCTTTAAATAGGGCGGAAGTTCTAATTTCCAGCCCTAATTTACTAAGTAGTACGGATATTGAAATGAATTTCCAATTTTTTAGATCTAAGTCCTTATTTGAGTTGGGTAGGTTAGGGCAAAGAGAAGTCTGGTGAAGAAGTTCTTGGGCAGTTAAATAGGAAGAAAAAAGTGTGACACATAAAACATGAATGCATATTTGTTATCAGCAGACTGGATGCAACAAATGAGCCTTGGTTTCAAGTGAAATGATGCAAGTAAGGACCCTGAATTCACTTACAATGTTGCTTTACACGAAGGTGTTTAAGGCACTAGCAGGGACACCTCCAATTTCTTTTGGAAATAAATTGAAATTGGGTGTTCCAAAAAAGTTATTGAAACAGTCATAATGAAAAAAAATAGGAACTTTACTGAATGTTCTTATAGTTAATGCTACATTTAGCATTATTTTTTATAACAAAGTACTTGGTGAGGTGGAATGGGGAGGTTGCTATAATATTTTCAGTGCTTGGAGCCTCTAAAGGTCTGAATCCAGCCCTTTGTAGGAACAGAAGCTATTGTCATCCACAACTTGTTCCTAAATGTACTCAGTCACCATTCCTCAGAGCTACTGGGAAAAGTACTATGATGCTCTTCAAAAATACGTTCAAGTCCATCCTTATCATGAGGATGTTATTATGGTTACCACTGCACGATTCAGTAATAGGTATTGGGGAAAAATATCCACCCCACTGATCACGGGGTGTTAAAAGACTTTCTCGTGAATAAAGGAATGTTAGGTGAGAGTGGTGACAAAGCATTGGGATATTTAGACCCATGTCGTTTCCTTTCATCACAGCTCAATAATCTCCCCTCCATCACTAACCACACTTCTTAAGGCCAAGTAAATGGCTTCACGTGTAAGGTAAATGGTGTTCCACATTCAAAGTACTATCATCTTCCCCACCCCTCCCCCCAACATAGTAGCTTTGCTGATGCTGAGGTAGGGTCCACTGGGAAGATAGACAGCTGCTGAGGCTGTAGGAAACTGACATCTTGTAGCGATGGTTTTAGTCATGGGTTTCTAAATGAGCAGGTTCTCTACTGCTTCCCTTGGTGAAAAGGCAGGACAGGCTTTTTCAAGAGAGACAGAATAGACTCAGCGCTCTAAAAAACTTCCCTTAGGATTATCTAATTTGGTATTACTCAAACCTGAACAATATATGGACCAATTTTATAGGGAAATTTTTTTCAGCTCCTTAGGATGATGGATTGTTTGGACACTATTAAAACATGTACAAACATAAAGCTAGGTATATACTTAAATGAGGTTCCTGGACCCAATTTCCACGTGCGTGTTGTGTGCGTGTGTGTGTGGGTGTTCCCACACAACACCGAACAATTCTCTGGACACCACCTGGGTGTCCTACAATTCAAATGAATTCTGACACTACCCAGAGATAGCATCAGATTCCACAGGTTAAGGGTTCAGTCCCACAAGACTGCCCCCACACCCTTACTACACCTCACTTCAGAGGCCATTTGCAGGCTCAGGCTGTGCTACCTGTGTTTCGGATCGACTGGCTACAAATCAGAGGCTCCCAAGACCCCCTCCTTGGGTTTGATTAATTTGCTAGAGTGGCTCACAGAACTCAGAGAAACATTTTATTTGCTAGATGACAGGTTTATCATAAAAGGATTTAACTCAGGGACAGCCAGATGATGAGATGCATAGGGCAAGGTATGGGGAAAGGGAGAGGAGCTTTTATGCCCTCACTAACTAGGCACCATTCTCCCCAAATCAACGTGTATTCTTCAACTTGGAATCTCTCTGAACCCTGTCCTTTTGAGTTTTTATGGAGGCCTCATTACACAGGCATGACTGATTAAATCATTGGCCCTTGGCGATTGATTCAACCTCCAGCCCCTCTTCTCCCCGGAGCTCAGTGGAGTGGGACTGAAAGTTCCAACCCTCTAATCACAAGGTTGGTTTCCCTGGCAACCAGCTCCCACCCTTAGGTGGGGTCCTAGAATCACCTCATTAACCTAACAAAAGGCCTTTATGGCTCTTGTCACCTAGGAAATTCCAAGGGTTTTGGGAGCTCTGTGAACCTGTATCTGTGGATGAAGGCCAAATATATATGAGAAATATATTTTGGTCCTCTGAATGACCAGATATATATTTCTTTTTTTTTTTTTTAACATCTTTATTGGAGTATAATTGCTTTGCAATGGTGTGTTAGTTTCCGTTTTATAACAAAGTGAATCAGTTACACTATATATTTCTTATAAATCACAATATCACAACATCTCTTATGCTTTAGTTCTTCTGCAACTATAAAGCCAAAGCAGATTTATAAGTGAAATCAAATATAGTTATAAACTCAACAAAATAATAGAACATTATTTTAATGCGTGAGATGATTTGGTTTGTTGAAACTAACCACTAGTGTGGAGGTTAAAGATAGAGTGGACACATGTGGCCCCAGGGCCTGGTCTATATTTAATTTGGGTCTGTTGTTTAAGTAATTAATACTCATGCAGAAAATGCCTATTGGAGTGAGTTAAACAAATAGTTATTAATAGCCTCAAGCGTTTATGCATTGGCAGGGTGGGAGTCAGACCTCATACTTACTTAACCAAAGCTCTGCTGGTAGGCAACAGTCAAATGTTAGTTTTAATTTGGTATCATTAGATAATTTGTTAAATTGTCTATTCACTTGAAGATAAGGTTAGCATGGGGGTGATAATGAAGTTTCTACAAAATGGGTATCTAATCTAATTACTAATAGAATTAGTGACAGAACCACTGTGCTTTGTGTGTTTATGCCTCAGGTTTCTGCCTATAAACTGATAGGCTTTGGTATGTAGAGTCAGAGTCTGCATTACACAGCTGATTGCTGCATGAACGGGGCACTGACCACAATGGCTGAGCGGATTAAACTGCCCCTACCACCCGATGACTCAACTCTCCCACGGCCGCTTCCTCTGTTTCTAGCTTTGACTTGCTCTGGCTTTCATTTGGCATTTGGACAATTGTAAACACAAAGAAAAGGCAGGCCCTGAAATTGCATGGCAGTGCTTGGTTATGAAAAGTTCCAAATTATAGAATCAAAGGTATAAACTTTAAAAAATTCTAGAAATGTTGAGGACTGAACGAATATATTTACACTTGGAGATACTCTGTTTTAAAACTAAATTCAAGCTACTTTTTTTTTCAGGAAAACCTTTCTGATCTGCCCTTGTTTCTTTAAATTTCATTAATAATCAAAAATGTCTAGGGAATTCCCTGGTGGTTCAGTGGTTAGGACTCAGAGCTTTCACTGCTGGGGCCTGGGCTCAATCCCTGGTCAAGGAAACTAAGATCCTGCAAGCCAAAAAAAAAAAAAAAAAAAAAGAAAAAAAATCCATTTGTAAATTTATATATATAAAAAAAACTATCATGACAACGTAGTGATGAGTGCTTATTGTGTACCAAGATTTATGTTAAGCACTTTATGTACTTGATCTCATTGAAACCTTATAATAATTGTGTGAAGTGGGTATTTTTCTTATGTTATATATGAGAACACATGACACTAAGAGAGGATCACTCGCATAGCGAATAAGTAGCAGGATAAGAATTTGAACCTAGGTCTTTCTCACTGCAACACCTAACTCTTTACCACTACTTCGTTACTCTCCTTGAGCTTGTGTCATACCTTGTGGATATCTCTTTTTTTTGCAAGTAGGCGCCACTGTTTTATAATCTTCTCCTTACATGCCTGTCCTTCCATGGAACCAGTGAGTCTCAAACTTCAGTATACATCAGAATCACCTGGAGTTCTTTTTAAAAATGCAGATCCCAGGCTCCACCTCAGACTTGGTTAAATTAGAAATTTTCTGTGCACCAGAGAGCCTGTGCTTTTTTTAACAACCTCCCTTGGGTGATTCTGTTGCAGGTGTTCCTCTGCCTGCATTTAGAGTAAAACTGCATTTGACTGTGGGTGCCTCGAGGACCATGATTGTTTTTTATCCACCCTTGTAGCTCAAGGATTCACTCAGTAAATGTTTGTCAAATAGTTCAAAGAATGAATGAAGGAAGGAACAATTGTCAGTAGAGGATATGTTCTTGGAAAGAACATTCTTTTGGCTAGACCCGTGGAAAATTTAGAGATACATGTTTAAATATCACTTAATGTACTCAGTCTAAGCTCTCTCTCCTGGACGCCAAGCATTGCAAGGAGCCTATGAGAAGGGGGCAGAAAGCACAGCTCTGTCTGTAAAAAAAGAATGAAAACTCGCCAGCTGCCCGGGGATGGGGTAGAATCAATCTTCTTCCCCTTTCCTAAAACTAAGATCAATTGAACTAAAAAGGTATAAATGCCTTTGAGGCCCAGAAGGGGGTTAGTTTTCCTAGTGTTTTGTAGGCATGAAATTTTCTGCTTAACTCTTGGTTCTGAGGTTAATAAAGGATGTATTCCTTTATGCAGCAAAAGGTTTTTTTTTGTTTTGTTTTGTTTTTTGAGCATTTACTAAGTGCCTTGTTTTTTGAGCATTTACTAAGTGTCATAAGGCACAGTCTTTTCCTGAGTTTGTTATCAGTTAGAAAATTCAGGAAATGGTAAAGGAAACATGGGGCTAGTTGCTCAGTGTCTGCAAACACATGAGTGCAGGGAAGGGGTAGTATTGTCAGGGGACTTGAGCTGGACGCTGGAAGTGGAGTAAGAATTGGATGGAATTAGATAGGCAGGAAGCAAAGGGCAGGAAGAACAGAGGCTTGGTAGTCAGACTGCTTATGACTGGCCGGCTCTGAACAGTGAGGATGTGAGCCTGGGGTGGTGGAAATTTGCACTGGAGAGCGCGGAGAAATAGCCTTGTATAGATGTGTTTTATTACATTAAGGAGCGCTATGGATGTCGTGGAGTTTTGAACATTTTCCTTGATCTTAAAGCAGGTGCAATGTTGTTTTAAGAAGATTAATGTGACTGCAGCGTGTCAGGGAAATTGCAGGGGAGAAGGAGTCAAATCAGGAGACTCATCCAAAGGCTGTTGTCAGTCCTCCAGAGGTGAAGTGACAGGGTTTCGACCAGGGTGGTGGAAGGAGCAAGGACAAGCTAGAGCCGCTGTGGATGTAACTTGAAGGACACTGATGAGAGAGTACTGCTACTAATGGTGGGGCAGAGGCGGAGTGAAACCTGCACGCTAGCTGATGTGGAGTGTTTGAGAACCTGGAAACCCATTTCCCCACAAGAAGTCTAGGTTGGAGATGACTTCAACTTCAACTGCCTTAAGCTTATAACCAGGATCCTGAGTCAAAACTTCTCAAGTAGCTGTTTCGCCCTTTAATGTTGGCAGGGCAGATGGCTCTGGATGAGACTGGGGCCCTTTGTTGTTTCTCTTTCCTTCTCTGTCTCTCATGGCTACCCCACCCGGTTCACACAGGGAGGACCTCTCAGTATTGGCACTTCTTGGGACCTAACAAAGGAAATCTTGCTAATTGGGCAAAGATGGTGCTTCCCAAAGTACAATCCTTGGAAACCAGTGGGTTTTTAAATAGAGAACGATAGGGGCAGGGCAAGGGCCAGAGTTCTGTGGCCAAATAAGTTTGGGAAGTATTCTTAGAGAATTGAGCAGGTTTCTTTACTGCAAGGACTTCCCAAGGTCTTTAATATGGTAATAAGCATTTTGACCATCCAAGAGAGGTATAGCTTATAGCACTCCACAAACTTTTTGGACCATGGAGCTCGTTTTTTAAAGAAGCATCTTGAGGGGAGAAGGCTACATAGCATAATTTCAAGAAATTAAAGACAAGAAACATTGTCTTAAAAATAAGTCTCTTGCACTAAAGGTTGGTAGTGTAATGGAAAGAAAAAAAGAGTTTGGAATTTTAGTCTGGGGTCTACTGCTAACTGGTCATCTGGTCATTGAACTTCTCTGGGTCTGTTTGCACAGGGGCTATACTAATACTAGATGAATTCTTAAGTTCTTTCAACTCCGAAAGTCTGTGGTCATGTGCATATTCAGAAGAGGAGAATAATCTGATTTTTCTACTCTGTAATAACACCGGTGGCAGAGACAGTGGTAAGGAAAGTGAGGGCAGAGGAACAGTGACAAAAAGATGAGTAAGATGTGGTTTGAACCCCTGAGCTGCTTATATGGTTGGGCAGGGTCACAGTGCTGGACTGATGGAGCAGAGGTAAATGAAGCTTCTGGTTTGCTCTCAGGCTTCTCTGAATCCAAGCATGTCATACGGTGCACATGCAACTATCCAATTGCTAAGGCAAGACTAATTCCCAACAGTCACTTCATTCATCTAGTCTCAGTTTTGCTGATAAGCAGCTGTGAGGCCTTGGATAAATCAGTTAACTGTCTGGGCCTGAGTCTTCTTTATCTGTGAACTAAGGGAGCTGGGTTAGATCAGGGAGTCCTGATGTTTTGTGAGGAGGAACTGTTTTTAAGTTGTTTTGAGTCTCACCCAGAGGGTAGTAGGGGAAGCAGAGATGTTCTTCCACCAGTCAGTGCAGGTGGGCCCCAGGGCTCTGTCTTTAGTTTTCTTCTTTTCCTTCTTCCCAGATCATCTCATCTTCTCAGACTTTAATTATTGCTTTTATGGATTTGACGTTCAGATATGAATCCATAACACCAAACTCTCTCCTTTTTATGGCCGAGTAGTATTCCACTGTGTGTGTGTGTGTGTGTGTGTGTGTGTGTGTGTATGTGTATTCTTTATCCATTCATCTATTGATGGAACCAAACTCTCTTGAAGGCCAGACTCAGATTTCTACTCCTCTGCTCGATGTATTCATCTGTTTCCATTGAGAGGAAACCAAATTCTTTATGTTCAAAACCAAACTCACAATCATCCTTTGTGAACCAATTCCTCTTCCAGTTTTCCCAGGTTTCTTTAATACATAGTGAGCATTGAGCACCTACTATGTGGCAGTGCTCCTGGTCACATGCAGGCTGGAAACGCAGGCTTCCTTAACTCCTTCCTTCTTCCCTGCTGTAGCTAGTCGCTGACCGAACCTCAGTCCTCTCCGCCTGATTATTATCATACCTCCACGTTATTTCTTTCCCCTTCCTGATGTCATCGTTCTAGGTCAGGCTCCCATTGGTCACTCTGCCCCTCTCTCTCCTCTAAAGCATCGCACATGCCAGGTTAAGCCTTATAGAGCCTCCCTCACCCCGCCATTCCTCTTCCAAAGCTTTTCCTAGGTCGCCTGTGCTCACCTCTTGCCAGCATCCATAGCCTCAACCATCTTCCAGCTCTAGCTTCAATTACGGAACCGTTCCACTATTTATTGATATCCTCATTCCATAACTTGCCTATTCAAATTGTTCCCTTTCCTTAGACTTTTTTTTTTTTGTAAAGAAAGCATATCTATTTCTAACTATATTTCCCAATTTCTTTTGCTTGTTTTCTTTTTTTTTTTTTAAAGAGCTCTCCTGACTTATTTATTTATTTAATTTTTGTTTTTGGCTGTATTGGGTCTTCGTTTCTGTGCGAGGGCTTTCTCCAGTTGCGGCAAGCGGGGGCCACTCTTCATCGTGGTGCGCGGGCCTCTCACTGTCGCAGCCTCTCTTGTTGCAGAGCACAGGCTCCAGACGTGCAGGCTCAGTAGTTGTGGCTTACGGGCCCAGTTGCTCCGCGGCATGTGGGATCTTCCCAGACCAGGGCTCGAACCTGTGTCCCCTGCATTGGCAGGCGGATTCTCAACCACTGCGCCACCAGGGAAGCCCCTCTTAGACTTTTATTTTTACTTTTTCTGACAAAATTCTAGTTATATTTCAAGAGTCAGCTCAAATGATGCCTTCTCCCTCCTTCAAGTCTTCCCTGAACACTCCACTGGCTTGATTTCTCCTTCTTTTAGTATCTTATTCTTTTCTATCTTATTATCTCACCAACCCAAATATATATATTATATATACATATATATAATATATATATAGTAGTTATTTCTATTGTATCTTATAGTATCCACTATATCTTCTTCTTCAAGGCCAAGGAACATGTTTTCTTCATCTTTAACACTTACAGTACTTGATGTATACTAGGAGCTAGAAATATTATTGGCTAAATTAATATTAAATTATTAATCTATTTTTAAAATAATAATCTATAAATTGAAACAACCTATTAATCTTAATAATTGATCTAATCCAATGCAAATAAAATAAGATAATCTACAAATTCAAAACTAATAAAATATTGGTTTTGGTGTCCTGCCATTCTACTTTGCATCTAGTTGAGGTATGATTTTCTGAAGAATTTTGATTTTGATTTTTTACACTATTGGGTTAGTAAATCCTTAACTTACAGTTAAGGATAATTTCTCTCTCTTGTGAGACCATTTCTATGAAGCTGCCGGCCTTGCTATGTCATGACAGGGCTGGTTTCCTTTCTAGTTGGAGCATCATATGATGATGTGGTTAAAAATTTGAGCTTTGGAGTAGGACAAACCTGGTTTTGAGTTCCCACCCTGCCCTTGTTAGCTGTGTTACCTTGGGGAATTTACCTAATGTCTCCAGACCTTAGTTTCCTCATCTGTAAATGGAGGTCATAATATATCTGTCTGTAATTATTGTAAGTGGTGGTTCTACTCCTGGGAATTGTTCAGAAGTAAATCTCTGCTCATCCTCACCTGAGGGGCTCCCCCAAACCTGATGGATTTTCTGTAGAGTCTGTAGGCCTAAAAGTGCAAACCACACTGGCCTATATAATTTCAGAGACAGACAGGTAAGTTGAAACAGAAATGCCGGAAATGTTGGTGCCAGTTTTCCTGGCCTAGTGAGGAGGAAAGCAGACCTGTGTCTCTCATTTTGAATCAGACAGACGACAAGCATCGCACAAGAGGAAAAAAAAAAAAAAAAATCTCCATCATCTTCTCTTGTCCCAGTCTCTTATAGCTCCAGACTTCCTAAAAGACTAGATTATTGGGGTTCCCTGAAAAGCCAGCTCAGTCCAGGACATAAGATCAGTCTCACACATTATTTCTGCTCATAGAACAATAAAGGGAGAGGGCTAGAAGTTACTGAGCATTGAGCACCTACTATGTGGCAGGCACATTTAATAGAGAATTACAATTATTCTTCTTCATAACTATGTGAGATAGTTATCATTATCTCCATTTTACAGGTAAGTAGAAGCTAAGTAACTCCCAAGATTATACAGCTAGTAAATCTCAGAGTGAGGAAATGAACGCAGGTAGTCTGCATGCATTTTAGCATTTGAAGCCTGCAATGTAATTAGACCAAATTAGCCATATGAGGTGAGGGTTTCCTTTAGGTGACAGGTTTTCTATGTCAGGGAAATTGTGATCTAACAGGGCTAACCTTTGCGAACTTAGTACCACAGAGAAATAGTTTTCAGAAATACTGTTTGGGGACACTTGGACCCTGATCCTGCTTTCTTCCCCCAGGATGATGTGTCACTGATGATAGTATGTTTCAAAAGAGGTTGATGTTTGTAAACATTCCGGTACAAACAGGCACAGAGATATTAGTACAAGTTTTTCTGGAACACTGAGGTAAGCCCCAAGTATAAAAGGACAGTAGTATTGCCAAAGTTGGGATATTTTCTCAACTTTTGAAGACTTCAGCTGCATGCCTTGTTAGGGAACTAGAAGTCAGAGGAAGGCTGTACTAATATATGTGACATCCATTCTTGCTCCATGTGGCCACTTTATTCGCATTAAGTTCTAAATCCTTCACTGGAGAAATTGGCAACTTATAGTAGCCGTTCAGCAACCCACCTGGACCCTGTGGCACTATGTAGAGTTGTATATCATTGTATCCATTGAGTGGAATACTATAGATCTGTGAAAAGGAATGATGTAACTACATGTGCTAAAATGCAACTGCCCCCAACATGTATAACAGAAAACCCAAGGTGAAATATATGGGATGCTAATACTTGATTTTTTTAAATTAAAAAAATCCTGTCCATCCATATATTTTTACATATGTGTAGGATAGTTCTAGAAGACTACTCAGGTAACTGATAACTAGCTGCATCTGAAGAAGGGGGCTGATAGTCCGAGGTGGAAACGTGACTTCTTTTGACCGTATGGAGCACTGGTTCCTGTGTGCTCGGGGGATCCCTGCGAGTTCTTGAGACCCTTTCAGGGGGTCCACAGGATAAAAACTGTTTTCATAATAACACTAGGATGTTTTTGCTTTTTTCACTCTCATTCTCCCACAAGTGTATGGTGGAATTTTCCAGAGGTTAAATGACATGTGCTATTATTGCAACAAATTGAATCCAGAAGCAGATAGAATCTGTTTGATTAAGCCAGATATCAAAGAGATTTTTAAAAATGTAAAACAATGTCACTCTTCTCACTAAATGTTTTTTGAAAAATGTTTATTAAAAATTCTTATTTGTGTTAACATGGAATTATTATTTTAATGAATTAATAAGTAATAAATTAAAAATTCTCAGTTTTTAATTTCTACATTGATAAGTATCAATAGCATAACCCCCATAAACAAAAACTCTTTGAGGATTTGTCAAATTCCTTCAGTGCCAGGGGTCCTTGGGAGACTTCTGTTTGATAGTGGTGGGCAGAAATGTCAAACAGGAAAGAAAACGTGAATGAAGAAAAAGTTTGTAATAAAACATTGCTTTCCATTTTTTCCCCCTCTGTAAAGGGAGATCTACAACTAGTCGGGGGTTCAATGCTCTAGAAAGTGCTGAGACTTGTGGCTTGAAGCAAAGAAGCTGCAATAATTGAAGCGAAGCAGAGGCCAGCTGTTCCTGGGGATCCTGCCCCTCGGAGGATGTTCTGCACCCGTTGATGTAAGTAGGGCCAGTCACTGAAGCTGGGTCACCACAGGAGATTGGGGGTGACAGTGTGGCTCCCCTTGAGCCCCTCACTTACCCCGGTAGGTGTCACAGGGAAAGGTGAGCCTCGGGTTCTGTCCCAGAGCTGATATCAAATGAAAAGATCATGGATTTGATTGTACAGGCAACCTGATATTGAATGTCCGTTTGCTCTTTGTACTTCATTGATCCAGTTGTAGCCAGCCCAGAGTAGAGGCCCATCCTGGGGTGTCCTGTGTCCCCAGCTTCGAGTGACCCAGGATCTCTAGGCCTTCCCTGTCCCTATAAGACCCACTGGAATCTCTGGAGTTCCTGGATCAATCTGGGCCTTTTCTAACAGAAAATATCATTTATAAATTTTTAAATAAATTGCCCTCTTCCAGCAATAATTTGAAGTGGTTTAGAGAAAAATAATACTTAACAGAACTACTAAAATCAGGGTAAGAGAACCAGAGACCTGAAATAAGTTTTGGGAGAGTTAAATGTACAAGAAAACCTAGCCCAGGGATGCTTATTGCAGTTAAGTGTACTACTTAGCTCTGGGACCCAAGGCAGAAAGAGAAGCATGATACACTGCAGAGCTTTCATGGGGAAACCAAAAGCATTTGCACAGGTCTAGGTGGTCTGCTGTAGGTGAATTTTGGTCTGAATGGGACTTCTCGGTTCATTCTTTAGGAGACTCAAATCCCATCAACAAAACTAGAACTGTAGCAATTTCATGTGTCTGAGACCTTCTCAGTCTGGAGCTTACTGAAGGCAGAAACCATATCTCCTTCATGCCTGCATCCCTAGCATCTAGCATGGGGTCTGGCATGTGGAAGATGCTCGCTGAGGACTCAGTGCCTTGATTTAGACTTACATCGCTTACAGCTTCCGTAATACTTGTTAAATGAATGCGCAATTGAGTAAGTAATGTGGACCATCCTTGGGATGAAGGATGAGGATGGGAGGGTAAAGTAGTATTTCCTCACATTCCCCAGGAGATTTCTTCTCACTATCAAATGCTCCTGGGATTATACACTCCTTTCTGTTTATTATCTAGGTAATCCTACCCATCCTCCCTCCGCATTACTCCTTAGCTTCCTTGTGGTGATAACCTATCTTGGGTCCCTTTATTCCCATAGATTGCCTTGAAACTAATTTCCTCCCTCCCTCCCTCCCTTCCTTCCTTCCAATAGACTCTTGATACTGGAGAGCTAAGCAGTCTTAACTTGAGCCTTCATGGTGTACATTTCAGAATGAATAATCCACAGCTACACTTAACCACTAACCAGAGGTTACTGCAGGTTACTGCAGAGTTTCTCTATTCCATTTGACTCCTCAAACTTTATTTATCTGTGACTCATTCTGCTTTACCTTTCAGAAGGGTAAAGTTACCTATCATTGTGGTCTTTTCTTCCCCTGCCACCCAACCTTAAATGACTATTTCTAGAAATTATTATTTCAATATCCAAGGCACGTGCTATAAATAGCCTTGGCTTGAGAAGCCTAATCTGGGTGACTTCCCCACACTTACCATCATAGTATTATGCCTAGAATTATCTCAAGTACTTTGGCTCCCCCAGGAAGGAGTCCTGGTTTCTTCTGGTCTCTTCTGGTCACCAATGCAGGCTTCCTCCTTTTCTGAGAATGATGAGACTGAGTATTTCAGTCTGTTTAGAGACGTAATAAGTTTCAGCTTCCTGTGTCTCTTATTAATAGGAAGAGCAAGTAATTTAGCCTCTAAACCGGAACACTTGTGAGGGAAAGGGGACGTTATTAACAGAAACTCTGGAACACGAGGCTTCGTTTGTATGTATGCTCACCGACTTTTCAAAGATCTTGCATCTCTAATGAAGGCTGAGTGCAGAAGGTGAACAAGAGCCTTTGGGGAGAGACTCCCTGAATTCTGTTCAGTTGTCTGTTTTGGGCCCGGGGGACTCTGACATACACTTCAGAGCGCTGAGTGTTTCTAATAAGCCAGTGGAGAGCCTGTCCCCTGGTGGATGACACAGCTCCCGGGGGAGAGCGGCAGGGTTGCCGCAGAACTGGTGGCCCGTGTTCGTGAGACCCAGCGGTGCCGGCACGTCCTCCCCTCCTCCCCTGCCTTTTCCACCTCCTCCTCTGCTCCCTTCTCCTCCTTTTGTTTTTGACCCTCATTCTCTTGCTTTGCCGCCCACCTCCTTCCGGTTTGTGCCCCCGCCCTTCTCTGTCTTCCCTCTTCTTTTGTCTTTTGTCTCCCTCTCTTTCACTATTTTCTGCTCTCCATTTGTCACTCACACTTCCTTCCTTTCCCTCTGTCTCCCAAAATGGCTCTTTCAACACTGCTGGAGGGCAGCTGAGAAGAGCACTGCTGCCAACGTTACTTTCTCCTTTAAAGGAAAAGCTTGTATTTCCAACTGTTTTCCCTTTGCAAGTGGTCTGTTTCTCACAAGCCACTCTGATGGAAGGTTCTGGTTTCATGTGTCCTGGGGGACATGTGTGCTAGGGCATGAAGACAGCATGGGGGGGGTGTTGGAGGGGGGGAGGCCATGGGGGTGGGGGGAAGTTGGGGCTGTGACAGGAGCAAACCTGGGAGGCGTCTGCTTGTCACAGAATGGATTACAGTTGAGACAAATGAGACACTGTGACCGTGATGCTGCATAAACCCGAACGTCTGAGATTTTGGAGTTTGGGCTGTGCCAGGATCATTTTAGAGAAGGCAAGGTCCGGGTCAGCATCTAACTAATCAGGGAGCCACAGGTATGGTGGGTGTGCCACCGCAGGACAGGGGGGGAGCCCAACAGAAACGGAGGAAGCAAACCCGCCACAGGGAACTGGGGGTTAGATGTGCCAGAGGTTGATTTGGACGTTTCTGGATGAACAGGGTTCCGAAAATGTTCTGAAAAGCAGAAACTGAGAACGGACCATGGTGATCTGAAAAAGAACCGATGGGCTAGACAACATGCTCTTTTGTTGTTGTTGTTGTTCATGGTTATCCAAGGACTTTGCATTGTATTTTTACTTACTAACATAATAACGCCGTTTACAGAGCACCTGTGATGTGTAAGGGACTCTGGAAGTGACCTGAAGGGATTCAAATATAAACGAGAGAGAACCCAGCCTAAGTTGCTCATGGCTAATAGGAGAGGGAAGGAGCACAAAAGAGAAGTACACTCCAGGGAGGTAAGGCTGTGTCAAGAGGGTGATGAAAGGTTGAAGGAAGGAGAGAGCACTTGTGGCTGGGCTGGTCAGAGAACAAATGCCTTGACTATGGAGGGCGTGGAGCTTGGGCCAAAGCTTGGAGGCCGGGCAGGGATTTGATACTCAGAAAGGTGTGGGTCAGTTGTTCTTGGCGGAACGGACCTAGGCAACAAAGATGCAGAGTGACCAGTAAACAAGGATCGGATTGGGCACGTGGGTGGAGGGGAAGGAGGAAACAGCAATCTCCTGGGAGCAGAGGGTTGGGGTCGAGGAGAGGTGGAAGATAAAGCTGGAAAGGAGGGAGGCTGCCGGCCTGGGGAGAGCTCTGCCTGCTGGCTGGGCTGAGACATCTGGATGCCATCCTCGGGATTGAGCATCTGTGTGGTACATGCTCTAGGAGGGGGGGATGACGTTGCTTTGGGAGATGCTCGTTTCCGATGCCCCTCTTGCTGAGTGTGGGTGCAGTTCGGAACCAGATTTAAGGTGTCGTAATAATAAGCCTTCGGGGAAAGTATCTGGTGGCCTAAAAATACATATGCATGAAACACTTTGAGCCTGTTTTCTAAAATCTCAGTCTCTTGTTTTTGCTTTGAACTTTGTAGCTTTTAAGAGTAGATTTAAGGGTCAGCCACAAACTGTATTGCCCTCAGAGTTTACCTAAGTCTGGTAGAATCTTATTTCCATTGTTTGAATATTCAATGCCTTATAATTTCTCATATTACATCAGCTCTTTTATTCAGAGATTGTGGGCTGAAGGAATCGTGCTGTGTTCCTGGCTGGAAATGTTCACTGAATTTCCTCCTGACCCTGAATCTACTCAAAATTCCTGCTTCCTGGGTTACAGAGCCCCTGGTTCCTCCCTTTATGACGGATGGGAGGGATTGAGAGTCTTCCTGGTAGACATTCATAGCATATGTCAGGGTTTTTCACTGATGTCGTATTGTCTTACAAGAGACATTCATACAACCTCTTGTATTGATTACTTTTTTATTTATATGAGGTCCCCCCCCCAAAAGATTGTTAGACCCTCTTAGTAAGGTCCCAGTCTCTGTCAGATATTTTTGCTTTGGCATAACATTTAGCATAGTATTATGCATGCATTATTCTGTTTGGAGGTAGAGAAACTGGGTGGGTAGTGGTGGGCTGCTGGTACCCACCAGTTCCCATGTTCTACTCCAGTATTGGGTTTTGTAGAGAATCATCAAAATAGATCTTTGCTAATTAAACATCATCCACTGACAGCATCAGTATCACCTGGGAGCTTGTTGAAAATACAGAATCTCAGGCCTCAGAATCTATCAATATAATTTGATTAGTATTTGAGACACATTGGTTTCCAGATGTACTGTATACAAATCACCTGGAGATCATGTTAAATGGAGGCTCTGATTTTTTTTAGGGGTTATTTAGGTAATGGTAGAACAAGTAGGCCGGTTTTTGTAAATAAAGTTTTATTGGAACCCAGCTATGCTCATTTATTTACGTACTGTCTGTGAATTCTTTTGTGCTACATCAACTGAGTTGAATAGTTGCAACAGAATTCTTATGGCCCACAAAGCCTAAAATATTTGCTATCTGGGCCTTTACAGAAACAAGTTTGCTGACTGCCCCCACCCCCCACCCCCTCCACAGCATATGAGATGAGCCCTGTTTCCTTAAAGGAAAGGACAGTAGCTGTGATCTTTTGCCCCAGTGGCAAAATTTGCAAGCCCATTTTAATCCATCATGGAGTAGCTGAATCATTAAATCTTAATTCCCAAGCAGACAATGAAGACTCTTGAGCCCCAAACTGATCCAAATAATGGTACCAAAGAGTCTGTGACTTTCCAAGGCCCATTTCATATCTCCCTTCTTAAAGAAATGACTGTGATTTTATTGATATGACTCTCCTCCACAAACTTGATTCCATTAATTGTTCAAAATAAGTTAGACTTTCCTCAAGAATTGGAAAGAGCCAAGAGGAAATTCTGAGTAGAAATGTTTGCGACCAAGGAATAAAGACAGCCTTGTATGGGTTTGGTAGAGTCTGCCTTTTAACTACTGAACCAGTAGCCTTAGCCCAACCCACCCGTAGGCTGCTCACTGGGCAGCCAGACTCAGACGGCGTGGGCTTGGAGTCTTTCTTTTAATTCCCTGGGAGAATCCTACCACCTGTCTCTTATTTGGGGTTTTTGAATTGTGCAATGATGGCACACACAAGCTCCAAGCTTGCTGCATGTGTATGCCAAGCACACGAAGACAGAAGGCAGAGATTTGGGCTGAGAAGCAGGAAGTACAGAAGGGGGGTTGCTGGCACGGAGACATCTGCTCCACAAACACAGTGGAACAGGAGGTTGTGGGAGGAGACGGGCAGCCCCATGTAAACACTTGAGTATGTGGGAGCATTGCTCTGATCTTCAAGTCTTGGAGATCCTGGCTCTCCTCCTTCCAGAACCAAATTTCAGAGGAGGTAGGCGTAGGAGAATTAGGATCCATTTTCCTTATGCAGAGTTATCTGGAGCCAGAGGGGTTTAGTGTGGGATTCTGTGGGAATCTTTGCTGTAGCACTAGCAACTCTGATCTTACTTAGTTTCTTTTCCCTCTGTCTGCAAAGCCCAGGACACTAAAAAAGGTTTTTTGAGGCAGTGGAGTAGACAAAAGTGGTGAGTCCTCTCCTCAATTCTAGACTCTATCAACCAATTCTGAGAGATTGTAGGAGTGAATTCGGGCCCCATATGTTGAGAACCATCTGCCTTGTTGCCAGGGAGCCCTCCTGGAATTCTCTAAGGTGCATTAGCTGTTTAGCTCAGCTGGTCAGAATGTGGGAGTTTTAAAGCCAAAGTTACTGTTTGGGCTGACATTTCAGCCATTCTCTACACTGGAAGAAGCATAATGTATTCATTCATTCATTCATTCATTTCTTCTGTTACTCAATGAATATCCATTGAAAACCTACCATGTCACAGGATGGTGGGAAAAACATGAATTGGAGAGTCAGACAAACCTGAGTTCAAATTCTAGTTTCCCCATCTGTGAGCCAATGACTCAGTCAAGTTGTAGTTTAGTTGACATGTTTCTTCCCTCCTCACCCACTTTACCTGAATCTCCCTGAATCTGTGGGTTGGGCTGGATGATGTCTTGTCTCTACTTTTGGTGCAACTTCTGCATAATCCGTCCTCACACCATATTATGTCGAAATTATTTGTTTAGGTATCTGTCTCTCTCCCTAGATTGTAAAGTCACTGATGGCAGAGATCTTTGTGAATACTTGTTCACCCTTAATTTCTGACACACATTAGAATTTAAACATATGTCTGTAGCACAGAAAGGAACTGGCTATGTGACATAACTTCCCTAAAGCGTGGTTTTCTCATCTGTAAAATGAAGATGATAAGAACATACCTCGTGATTTTGTTGTGAGGGTTAAATCACAACAAGATATTGTGTGAAGAGTTCGGAATGTTTGAAAGAGTGTTCTCTAAATATAAAGTGTCTGCAGTATTGTGGTTGTTCTAATGTCTGGATTGAGTGGGATTTGGTAGAAGACCAGTCCAAGAGAATCATGAGGATACATGGGGATGTCCTAGTCC
This sequence comes from Eubalaena glacialis, assembly GCF_028564815.1. Taxonomy (NCBI): domain Eukaryota; kingdom Metazoa; phylum Chordata; class Mammalia; order Artiodactyla; family Balaenidae; genus Eubalaena; species Eubalaena glacialis. The sequence continues at coordinate 74,986,568 of NC_083718.1, read as the reverse complement.
ATTTTTCCTAAACTAGATGATTGAATGGGGGAGGACCTGGAGACTTAGGTTTGTGAGGCATGGTTTGGGTGTATGAGTTGACACTGGATAGGGGACGCCCTCCTGCAAACTCGATGTCTCCTCCTCTAGATTATCTGCTTATGCAAGGGGGGGGCATGCCTTGTTTATTTCTGTACTCTTCTGTGTTCCTAAGCACTCACTACTAGGAAAGTGATTAAGTAGATAGCTGGATTTTTTTTTTATTTTAAATATTTGTTTGGCTGCACTGGGTCTTAGTTGTGGCACACGGGATCTTCGTCACAGCACGTGGGATCTAGTTCCCTGACCAGGGATGGAACCCGGGCCCCCTGTATTGGGAGTGTGGAGTCTTAGCCACTGGACCACCAGGGAAGTCCCAGATAGCTGGATTTTGATGGGCACTACAAGGCCAAAATCTCCTGACCCCCATATCTCCCTATATTCCTGGCTTGTATCTGTCTTGTCTTGAGAACCTGGATAGTGGGACCATTCTATAGAAAACGTAGATTGCGGGAGAAGAGAGTAAGTTCTGTTAGAAACAAGTTGAGTGTGAGAGCCAGCCGTCAGATATGCAGGGCTGGAGAACTGGAAGTCGGTGGGAGGTGGAGCCTTGTTATTTTACTTTTCACGTGTCTGTTTCAGCTCCCAGAACCAGACATAGAGCTCGCTGTATAGCTCCCATGGTGCTTAGTGCTCAGTCATTAACAAGCACGTGCTAAACATTTATTGATCCACCGCAAACTGTTGGGCCCTGTCTCCCATGTAGGTAACAAAGAACTGCTGCAGATGTTGGAGCAGAGTTGTAACATGATATGACTTCTGCTCCAGGAAGACCTGACCTTGCTGCGGTGTATGAGAAATATTGGAAGGGAAAGGAAGGAGGTGGAGGTGGGGAGCCCAGCAAGAGAGCAGGTGGGCAGTGAGGGAGTCTGAAGCAGAGCTCTGCCAGGAGGGATGGAGAGGAGGGGGTCTGACTATATGAGAGGCTGGTGACTCATCTCTCTCCCTACCATTAGCCCTAGAGAAGTCTCCCTGCTCTGGGAGGAGCAATGACCAGCTTCGAGTGGCTTTGGAACAAAAACCAATGACTGCATCCAAGGGAAGATAATGAGAAACACACAGGCCATGAAGATCAGGAAAGCACCACTAATCTTTTTTTTTTTTTTTTTTGCAAAACTTTACTTCCCGCAGCCCTGGGCAAGGGTGTAGAAGCCTCTGTGTGTGAACTTGGCCTCTTTACTAAGATATACAAGATGGACTCTCCCTTGATAAATCACAGAACTGATTATATCCAAGAATCTGAGAGGCTGGGAGAGGAGAGGGGTGAGGTAGGTTGTGAGGAAGGGAAGAGGGATGTAGCCCTAATCAGAAGACAGGAGAAAGCAGCAATACGAAAAGTGCCCAAGGGTGAGTAGACATTAAATTTCATGTAAAACCCCCCTGCCACCCCCTGCCCTGCCCCAGCAGTCTAATTTTATGGAGAGTGTTCTTTTCTTCAAATATGATATATTTTTGTAATTAGAGAAAAGCCATTAAAAAGGAGAAACTGCTTTCATTCAGTTAAAAACTCTAGCAATTCTATATATATAAAAAGACCCCCAGAATTATAAATCAATTCAACAAGGTGAATGAATGACCTTGAAAATATGCCCATGCTATTTGATGTAGGAATTTAACTTTTATGACTCTGTTCTGAGGAAACATCCTGAAAGGGACAAAATTTATACACAAAGATGAAGCATTAGATACAAAAAAGAAACAATGTAAGTGGCCAGCATTGAGGATATGGTTAAGTGTATAGGTTTTAAGCTTTTGAAATGATAGTTTTGAGGATTGCCTTGTTCATCTTTGCAGCTTTTTCTGGAACCAAGTGTGGTGCTAAACACAGGGTAGGCATTAGTAAGTGTTAGTAGAATGAATGAATGAACAAATGAAGGACAGACAGACTCTGATGGTGATGGGAGCAGTGTGAACTATGGAAAGAGTACAGGGTGGTAGTCAGAGTGGTGGATGGGTCATTGCTCTGACTTACTGGTCATGTAACCTTGGGCAAGCTCCTTCATCACTGTGAGGTTAGTTCCCCCAGCTGTTGAAAAAGTGTGAGGTGTGTGTGTGTGTGTGTGTGTGGTTTGTGATGGAAAATGTGTACCTTAAGGATAGTATATGCAAAGTCATGTGGCACATGGTTGCAGCTAAAGAGCAGGCACTGTTTTTCCTTAAATATTTTTAAATTAAAAAACCTGAAAATCACTCAGGAAACACAACCCATAATCCCATCATTTAAGAATGATGTGAAATGAGAAGTGAAATTTCCCTTCTCAGCCACCTCTTTTAACTCCCCAGAGAGAACTACTTTCCTTAACATTTAAGGTTTGATGCTCATCCTTCCTGATATTTTTGCAAAGTTGCATAGGCATATCTATATGCACACATACCCACATTTTCAACACGGAACTATTCATATCTATTTGCCTATCAATTATCTATCATCTATCTATCTATCTATCTATCTATCTATCTATCTATCTATCTATCTATCTTTTACCTACCTATCATTTATCATCTCTAAGCTGATTATTTTTTGAATGATAGCATAATTATTCATTGTTTGAATATACCATAATGTACCACCATTGCCACAGTTGCACTGTTTTGTGATTACAAACAACGCTGCAATGAACTTCCTTATACATATACATTTGTAAGCTTTTGTTTAGCACTTACTTTATCAACAAAGCACTTAAACGTTCATTATTCTCTTGACTCATAACCACTATGAGAAGGAAGGGTAGATATTGTTACTCCATTTTATGGATGAAATAGAACAAGTAACAGCTGAGTTGTGGCAGAGCCAGGAGTTCCCGGTGCCTTGAATTCTAGCTCAGAACTCCTCTTATCAAACAGTCAGGTGTGACAAAGCACTCAAATAAAGCCCTAGTCAAGAGGGAACAGCCATAACCAGACAGAGAAGAGTGAATCAGTGAGCAGGCAGCTGCATTAAAGTGTATTAAAAAAAAAAAAAGAAACACACAAAACAGAAAACACAAAAAAACTCAAGGCCGAACATATTTAAAAGACATTATTTGGAAGAAATGCACTAGCAGCGAGTGGGGGGCCAGCATATGATGACCTGTTCTTATCTAGCTATCATCTCTTTTGAAATATTCTCAAGATGACATCGAAAAGGTGAGGGAGGCTTAGGTTGCACAGATGTGGCAGGAGAATTACAAAGGACACCCCAACAGTTCCAACAATGACATTACCCCCGCCCCATCCCACCCCAGGGAAGTATCTAGAAAGGACCTGTAGGCTTCAGCTTAGGATTGGCCTTAATTGACATCTTCCTCAATTATCTGCAGGAAATATCAAGTATGTTATGTAAAATTCACAGATGCAGTCGATTGTCAGAGTCACTGGAGACCAAGAATTGTTTCACAGGCATCAAGACTGTTGGGGAGGCTGGCAGGAACGAGAACAATTCAGTCTGGAAAAATGCAGACTAATGGATACAGTGGGAAAAGGCTTAGGGGAACAGGGCTGGAGACAGGGTGAAGCAGGGAGGCACTCACTTCCGGTAAAACTTTAAAGGGGCTCTAGACACCCAGTGATCAAGATAAATAGCACCATATTAAAATACAGCAGCAAGGGAGATCCAAGCTAATTCTCTGACACGTGAAAGCCTTGGTTAAGCATGTGAATGTTAGACATATCAACCTTAGGCTGTGATTTACAGAAAACATACTCCGGAAGAAAAAGAATAAGTGGGTTTAACTCTTTCTGTTCATTTCCTAGGGCTGCCTTAACAAATTGTCACAAACTGGCTGGCTTAAGACAACAGAAATTTATTGTCAGATAGTTCTAGAGGCTAGAAGGCCAAAATGAAGGTGTCAGCAGGGTCATGCTCTTTCTGAAGGCTCTAGGGAAGCATCCCTTCTTGCCTCTTCTAGCTTCTGGTGACTCCTGCCGTCACTCCAATCCCTGCCTCTGTAGTCGCTTAGCCTTCTTCCCCGTGTGTGTCTCTAGGTCTCGTGCCTGAACCTCCCTCTCCTTTCTCTTCTAAAGATACCAGTCATTGGATGATACCCTAATCTAGTATGACCTCGATTTAAGTTGATAACACCTGTGAAGATTCTGTTTCCAAATAAAGCCCCATTCATAGGTACTAGGGGTTAGGACTTCTTCTTTGGGTGGGGGGGACACCATTTGACCTACTACACTATCAAGCACTGTGGGAGCAGTTAACTTAGATGCAGCAGAAACATATTATCTGTTTGTAGGAATCTGGCAGCTGAGGCATGGGCCAATGGCTACCATGATTTAAATACCTAAGGAAATATTTAAGGAAATACAGTTTGGTTTCTTTGGGGTACCTATGTTATAACCTCTGCTAATGGACATGGTGAGAAATAGGTGCAGGATTTTTAAGAGTAGCCCTGATTTCAAATATTCAAATGATAGTGACTGGAAAATCTTTTTGCTCAATTTTATATTTCTTTTGTTGACATTTTATTTTTTTCTGTAAAAGCAATTTACTAATTTATTATGAATATAATATGGATTCATGATATGAATATGATAACTTTTAGAAATTTTTCACATAAGTGCACAAACTAGGGGAAAAAAATCCTTTGTCAGACCTAGCATCCTGACTTTTGGTGCATGAAATACGGCTATTATGCCTCTAAGACCTGCTAGAAGGTGGTAAAACAGTGGGGATCTTTGGATATCGTTTGAATTTTAAATAAGTTGAGAGGTACATGGGAACCAAATCTGTTTCCTCCCATTTTTCAGACACATCCCAGCCAAGTTCCAAAACATAAATGGGGCATAGTCCTTTTGTGAACCTTGTTGTTATTAACATGCTATATAAAGTGTAGGTACAATTAGTTGTATCAGCAATAATAATAATATTAGTTATTTTGATTATTGTATCATTAATCCACAATTATTATATAATCAATAAATGTATCATAATTAAGTTAATGATTCAATAATAATAGCTAATATTTGAGTGGTTTTTATGTACCAGACACAGGGATAGATCCCTTTATGTGCATTATTTCACTTAACTAATGCAGTAATTCTTTCTTAAGAACAGTATTCTGTTTACTTGGGTTTGAAATGGCCTACATATTTTTTCTGCTTTTGGTCAAGGATCACTAGCCCATTTAGAGATAATTCTGTACATAGGCTGTTTTCCGTATGAGAGCATTTAACCTGAACACGTAGGAAGCATGGCCAGCAAGGGCTGGTGGCACCGGCGAAGGAGTGAGTCCTGCTGTAATGAACAGAGAGAAATCAGTTGTCATGAACATACACATTGTTGATACATTCATTAAACTACTAAAACATTTTTTAAGAGCTTGAAAAGAGTTTGCTTTTTCAAAAAGGCTAAACTTCTCTCTGCAGTGTAGTCTGTAGAAGTGATTGATTTGCTTTGTAAACATTTTTTTTATAGTACAAAGGTAAAACTGAACTTACTTTATTTTAATTCAGTTTATCCCTCATTCTAAACTAAAATGAGTAGAAACTAAATAAATATATAATTTTAGAAAGTGTCTAAAAATGAAGTCCCAGAATTTGAATTAAGTGACTAAAGGAGTTTTTGGACTTTCCATTCCTGTTGAAAATTTAAATTTGTTTAAATACCCAACATTTAATTGCTTTAAGTATGCACTTGTCTTGAGGCAGGAGAAGGGACCAAAATAAAGATTTGTAAATCTGAGGTTCACACACGACGTCTCTGGGTAGAATTTGGAGGGGGGGTGTTCTAACCTTGGATAGGAAAAAAATTCTGTATTTATTTTTCTAAACTCTGACCAAAATTTAGCATTTCTTCCAATTAGTAGAAATTTATAGTATTTTTATATCACATTATAATTTTAGCAACTATCTCAAAATATTGTATATACTCATCAGCCCTTTGAAACTATAGTGTTATTAGACCCTTGACTAGATCTTGTTATTTAATGGATTAATAAGATCTATTATTCTACTATACATTTTAAAATATTTTGATAACTGTATTTCAAATATTTTATAACCAGTATCATTCGTTTTCTTTGTAATCCTATGTTCTTTTTCTTACACATTTAACATTATTCCTGGAAAAGGCTCAGATTTACCAGACTGGAAAAAGGGTCCATGGCACAGAAGTTCCATGGGTTAGGAACTTCTGGGTTGGAGGAACCCTGCTGGGCCCTTCTCATTTTTGATTCTATCTGTGAGTTCATGAGGGCTTGGGTGTGATGCTGTATTAGGAGTGTGTGTGTGTGTGTGTGTGTGTGTGTGTGTGTGTGAGATAGCAGGGTGTGGCCTTATAGATGGCTGATGGGTCAATAGGAAAGAAGTGAAATAGCTGTAAAGTTTTCCATTGCATGACTCCTTACTTAAGACGACACTTTGCTGTCCACCTTCACCCAGGGTAGTGTGCAGGCATCAGAATGTACATTGACTTGGAGCAGAGAGGCAGGCGTCTGATCTGCACTTGGCTGCTTTGTAAATGCGTGACCTTAGTCTGATCAACCCCTCTGTGTCTCATCTGTAAAATGAGATGAATAGCATCTCTCCTCTTGCCTCATGTGATTGATCTCAGTGGTGATCGAGCAAGAGAGAGACAGAGAGAGAGAGAGAAAGTGAAAGAGAGAGGGAATGGAAAACTTCCCCGTAAACTCCAAAGTGCCCTAGAAGCATGAGGGAGTCCTGTGGCAGAGAGCTCATCTGGATGCTGATCTAGTTTGACCCTGCAGCCTAGCACTATGCGACAGGCACAAGGAACAGTGGGCAACTATACCTGGATGCTCTTTGGTCTGGGATGGCTGAGAGCAGAGGTAATCTAGTGGGAGAGGGCAAGGGGCTTGTGGTAGGCTGAATGATGCCCCCTGAAGATGTCCATGTCCTAATCCTTGGAACCTGTGAATATGTTACCTTACATGGTAAAAGGGACTTTGCAGATGGATTAAGGTTGACCTTGAAATGGAGAGATTATTCTCTATTATCTGGGTGAGCCTGATGTAATCACAAGGGTCCTTAAAAGAGGGAGTCAGGAGATCAGAGTTAAAGAGAGAAGATGTAAAGATGGAAGCAGAGGTCAGAGAGGAGAGAAGATGCTATATTTCTGACCATGGGCCCAGGATTGTAGGCAGCTTCTAGAAGCTGGAAAAAGCAAGAAAATGGATTCTCCCCTAGAGCCTTCAGAAGGAAGAGAGCCCTGCCAATACATTGATTTTTAGGACTTCTGACCTCAGGAGAATAAATTCGTGTTGTTCTAAGCCACTAAGTTTGTGATAATCTGTTACAGCAACAATAGAAACCGAATACATGGCCACTGGGCCTTTTGTTGTGGCAGAGTGCTACTGGCTTGTACAGGGCCCTTCTTGCCACAGTGCTGATGTTACCTCAATTTTTTGACTGTCATAGTTTCATATTTTTCTCTTGTTTTACCTTTGTTTCTTTAGGCTGGTGTGGATAAACTTGAGTTACTAAAACAGCGAAAAAAGAAAAAAAGTATTTTCTGACTATCTGCATCCCCAATTAGAGAACCACCAACTCTTTCCCTTTTGCGGCACTCAAATCTCTTCTAATAGCTGCGGGGATTCTTAGGGGACATCTCTCCGGTGGTTCAGGAACACGGCCCTCTCATCTACCCCGAGGCAGCTCCATTTTTCTCCTCTTCTTTCCCCACTCCCGCATCTGCCCTTGGCTCTGATGCCTGCACAGCAGGGGGGAAGGTGTCAGCTCCTGCCGCTGCCACCACTGTTTCCTCTACAGCCACACCTCCTGCCCCAACCCAGCCCAGGGAATGACCCATGAATGTCCACCCCTGGCAGCTGCACCAAAGCCGCACTGAGACAACTCTGCTGGACCCCACCTGCCGAGTCTTGCCAAACCCCAATCCTCTTGATGCCACCATCTGGGTTTTTCACTGAAAAGGAGGTATCATTTTCATCCCACTTTAATGCCAGGATCCAGTCTGTCTGGTGTTTTCAATGCCTCACAGAGAATATATATGTATGTGAGTGTGTATATATATATATATATTTAAAATGAAAACAGAGTTTTTTCAGCCTTAGGTTGAGGATCCCTCTCCCAGGTGCTCAGACACCAGGTGTGGAAGCAGTGGCTGGCGTGAGTATGACACACTGCACTGAACTCACTGCCATCCTCTCCATCAACACGGAGGCGGGTCAAGCGGCCCAAGCTTATAATCTTGATTCTCTCTTCCTTAGGATGAGCAGTTTCCCTGGTGGAGCCTCGGTCCCTCATCAGACAGACTTCTAGAAAATTCCATCTCAAAATTCCTCCACCCAGGCTAGGACATATCTGAATCCCACAGAGAACTCCACACAGGCTCTCTGCTGCACGTGTGCAGTATGGAATCCCAGCCGGACCTTTGGTTTCAGGTGAAAAATCTGTGGGAGACCCGGAATTGCTGGATGCATATTAAAACGATCGTTCTGTTCTCATTTTGCCTGAGTTTCCAAGTGGCAGGGGTTCAAGTGTATACTCTCGAACTTATAGCCTCTAAAATATATGCCTTCGTTGAGGCTAAAAAAACCATCCACCTTTGCACTATATTCCCCACCCCCAACTGTGAAAAGAACATTTGAAGGTGGGGTGCGTGACGGGGTCGAGGTTTCAAAGGCCTGACCTAGGCCGGGCGGTGGAAGACAGAGTTTGTGTTGGATGCCCTGTTTTCCCTTTGGTCTCCTTCATCCTTTTGTGACTTAGAATCTACTTCCCTGAGCCCTGTGCCCAGGGCTGCTCTTGGGCATGCCTCCTAACTTCACTGCTTAGAAACTTGCTGTTTTTGTAGAGTTCTCCCTCATCTTAGGAAAAAGTGTTCAAAGGTTTTACGTCTATCAAATGAATCCTATTCCCTTATTCCCTTTAAAGTCCACATCTATGAGACAGCTGGGAAAGGGGGGTTCCAGGTACTCTACGTGCATTTAAGAGGGTTTGTGGCAACCACCAGCACCAAAGGCGGGGTTTCAGGCTGGTGTGAGAGGCACCTCTGGTGAGGCAGGCATTCTGGCGCTCATACACCATGAGCTACAGGCAGCAGCCCCCTTCACCTGTCTTTATTCTGTTCTGTAGCATCTCTGACATCTAGAACAGGACGTGGCACCTGGTAAATGCTCAAAAAATATTTACTGACTGGGTGCATCTGTTCAGAGGTGATTCCAGATTGTGTCATTCAGGGTTCAACCAGAGAAACAGAACCAGTGGGAGATATATATTACAAGGTTTATTGCAAGGATTTAGCTTGGAGGATGGTGGCGACTGCCTAGGAAAGTCCAAAATCCATAGAGCAGACCATTAGGAAGGGCGGGCTGGAGCCGCTGTTTACAGTGGAATTTCTTCTTCAGAGAAATCTCAGCTCTGCTTTTAAGCCTTCCTATTGATCGAATTGGCTCCATCCAGATTATCTAGGATAATCTCTCATACATAAAGTCAATTGATTATGGATTTTAATCAATTTACAAAACACCTTCACAATAACACCTAGATTAGTATTTGAATAACTGGGCACTAGAGCGTAGCCAAGTTGACAGATCAAAAAGACTATGAACTGGTGATTAAAGACACTGCCCTCTACTTTCCTCCTGGGCATCGACAGCATAGCTAATATCAACCTGAATACTTCTGATGATGTTGACTGACTTCAGCTTTGTTGCTCCCTCTGACTTCAGTTGCTTTAACCAAAAGTGCAAACCCTGAGCTTCTTCTGTCATCTGTTGATGCTCAAAGGTTCGAGTGGTCTGGAAGGGTAAGTGGCTCCTCTCTGATTTGCCAGAAGCGAGTGGTTATGTTAGCTGAGGAGCCAGCACACTAATTTCAGTGATTTGACTCTGGTACAAGTTCTGCAGGGCCAGAGGGTGGGATGATGCGTTTGCCTTTGGCCTCGGTAAACATTTTATGCTTGTTATGGTGGTTGAAATGCTGGATTTGATCTTTTATTTATGCGCCAGGAGGTTCACAGTAAATGAGGGGTGTGGTCTGTTAGGGGAAAGTGGCTGTGGCTTGGCCGCTCTGCACCCTGTCAGCACACACGCATATTCTGTAACACGTGAGTGCATGGTGCGGGGGCTGCTCCTGAGAAAGTGTGACCAGTGGTCTGGGGGAGGGGCGGGGAGGGGAGGCGGTGGAGCGTGGTAGAAACAGCACCGGACTGGGAAGGAGTTCCTACTACTTCTCATCTGTGAGGTTTCTCCAATCCTCTAATCATTCCTTCATTACCTAGGACATACTGAGTTAGTGCCAGGCTAAGCAATAGCCTTCTAGAATTGAATCGTGAACAAGACAGATCTACCCCTGTCCTTTTAGAGCTTACTGTCGAGCATATGCTAGGAGTAATAATGATCCTATCCTTAGTACTTCCTGAGGGTTATCCTGTCCCAAGCATGTGGGTTATGATGGAAGAAGCGGGAGTTAGTGTACGTTAAGGTCAGGGGAGACTCTGGAAGAAGATGACTAATTATTAATGCTTTTCCTACTTTGGACTCATGTCCTTTCTCTGACCTCTTTTCCTCTGCTCTGTGTCCTGTCCTTTGGCTGTTTCGGGCCACCCCCTGGCTTGTCTACTCTCTTCAAAGATCTCTCTCTGATCATCCTCTTTAGCCCGACCTTTTGCTCAAGCTCTTGTCTTGAATCTCCAGCTGCGTGATGGACACCTCATGGGAACCCTCAGGCATTTCAAAGGCATGACATCTGTGGAAGAACTCTACATTGTCATTATTGTTTTTTCTTCCCTTTTCTGTCTTTGAGAATTTTATCACAATTCTTTTTTTTTCATTATGTTAAAAACTTAGTCACCTTTGACCTACCCTCTCTATCACACCTGCCAGTCACTTAGCCCTACGCTTAGTACCTGGGCAAGTTATTAACCACTGTGTTGCAGTTATTTCATCTGTAAACAAGTCGTGTCCATCTCATAAGGTTGTGATAAAGGTTAGATGAGTCAATGCGTGAGCAGTGCTTATTAAAGTGCCTGATATAATATCAGCATTCCATCCAGGTACATCCTCTGACCCCTTGTTTCTCCATGTTTTTCCTCTTGTTCCTTAACTTTTTGCTTTTCTAACTCTCATTGTATATTATATTTCTAAATTATTGTTTGCAAAGTAGTCCACAGACTAGTGGCTGGACCTACATGAACTGCATGATACATGATATACTTGTTTTTCTTCACATTTCCCTGAAAACTCTCTTTCTCACTCACACACACACACACACACACACAGATATACATATAAATATATACATATATACTAAACTATAACACGTATACACACATATGCATATATGTACTGAACTGTACAAACACACACACACATATATATATATATATATATATATATATATATATAGATTCACATATACTCTCTTCTTTGTTTCTTAATTGACTCAATTTTTTTTTTTTAATAAATTTATTTATTTATTTTTGGCTGTGTTGGGTCTTCGTTTCTGTGTGAGGGCTTTCTCTAGTTGCGGCGAGCAGGGGCCACTGTTCATCGCGGTGCGCGGGCCTCTCACTATCGCGGCCTCTCTTGTTGCGGAGCACAAGCTCCAGACGCGCAGGCTCAGTAGTTGTGGCTCCCGGGCCTAGTTGCTCCGCGGCATGTGGGATCTTCCCAGACCAGGGCTCGAACCCGTGTCCCCTGCATTGGCAGGCAGATTCTCAACCACTGCGCCACCAGGGAAGCCCTGACTCAATGTTTTGATAATACTTCAAAAAGAAAAAGACTTATTGTGTGATGGTGAAAGATTAATTTTTCAAAACTGTCCAGAGAATAGCTTTCCACCCCACTAATCATGATATATATGTATATGTATACATTTTTTTAATGTCCCAATCTTTCTGATAAGGGTGGATTTGCTGACTGGTCTTAGTGAAAATTATCAGAGGTGATGTTCTTAGGGACTCTCTGCCCCTGTGAAATGGATCCACTCAAGAGACACAGAAAACCTTCCTTAGATAAGCTCATATAAATGGTTTCTGTGATGAAAATAGCAATGTGAGGTAGTGCCAGGGATTTCAGGTTCACAGAGTATAGTTAGGATTTTTCCCAACTCATTGCACACTGTAATTTCATCATTATGTACATCTTTTAATTATGGGCTCTAATTGCCTATTTTAGTTCTGTAATTAGATATAAAGATGTTAATTTTGTAGATATTACACTCAGCTCAAAAATACTTCCAGATTCTTTCCCCCACCCTACCTTTCAAAGAAAATTAATATATCATTAAAAAGATTGTGCACAGAAGGAGCGTCTCAGAGGGCAGCTTTTGGGAGCCAGTGGGTGTTTTCATGGGAAGGATATGGGAGCATTACCCTGATTATATTCCCTGTATATTCCCTTCATGTCAGAGAGACCTTGCTGGGTCTAGGGCAGTGAGAACTCCTTTTATTTATATAGAACCAATTTCTCTTGACTGGAATATTTAAGGTGACATCAATTCTTAATGAATCTCAGGAGAGGAAGGAACTAATGTTAGAGCAACTCTGGCTTTTCGTTTCTCTTGTGACTTATTATTTTTTTTAACTGTTTTTTTAAAAAATTTTTATTAGACTATAGTTGATTTACAATGTTATGTTAGTTTCAGGTGTACAGCAAAGTGAATCTGTTATACATATACATATATCCACTCTTTTTAAGATTCTTTTCCTATATAGGCCATTAGAGTGGTGAGTAGAGTTCCCTGTGCTATATAGTAGGTTCTTGTGACTTACTGAAGATGAAAAGGCATTTTAGATTCATGAAGTTTATATTTTTTATTTGTGTATGGGCAGCTGATTATCTATCTATGTTTCTTTCTATCAATCTATCATCTCTGTATCATCATAGAGAGGGAGAGAGAGAGAGAGAGAGAGAGCAATTGCCTTACATTTTTAACAAGCACCGACCTTAATTAAACTAGAATTTATTTTATAAGAACTCTCAATAATTCAGATGTCTCTTCATTTCTTTCTCTAGCTATAACACTGTACTTTAAAAAAAAGACCTAAAAGATAGGGTTTTTCCCTATAGGCCATACTAAATATTCTACATATTTATCAAGTTGCCCCTATTTATAAATTTAAGCAAAAAGAGGAGTTTGATAGAGTAGAAAGAGCCTTAGTAAGGGTCCTGGCCCTTTCATCTTCTCTTTTTGCATATATAGACTCTCTCTATTGCATCTCAGTGGTCTCATACTTTAAACGCTGATTATATGCTTTTGTTCTTCAAATTCATATCTCTAGCCCCAACCTCTCCTCTGAGCTCCAGATTCAGATAACAGTTAGAACTCTTGATATTCCCACTCGGATGACTTATAGGTACTTTATGCTTGATGTGTCCAAAACTGAATTTACTTTTCCCCCAAACTCTTTGTTCTTCTATTCTTCCTAGACTTGGTAAATGACAACCCCATCCACTCAGCTAGCCAAGCCAGAACCCTCAAAGTCATCCTCAGTGGTCCCTCTTTCCACACGTGAGACATCAGCAAGGCTTGTTTTTTCTCCAGAAAGTATCTTAAATCTGTCCAGTTCCCTCTTTCTCTGTTACCAGCGTCCCAGTTCGGGCTGCCACCGCTGCTCACCTGGCTGACTGCAATAGCTTCTTGTTTCCTCCTCTTCGGTGCCTGTCCCTCTTCGTCTTTCCCCCAATGCCAGCAAAAGCAATTGTTATAAAAAAAAAACAAAACAGATTGGTTCATGTCACTCCCTTGCTTAAAAAATTTTATGGATTTCCTTTGTATACAACTTGAATCTCTTACCATGGTGTATTAATCATTTCGGGCTGCCATAACAAAATGCCATAGACTGCGTGGCTTAAACAACAGAAGTTTATTTCCTCACAGTTCTCGAGGCTGGAAAGTCCAAAATCAAGTTCCGGCAGGGTTTAGTTTCTGGTAAGAGCTTCCTTTCTGGCTTGCAGAGGCTGCCTTCTTGCACGTGGCATAGAGAAAGAAAGTGAGTTCTTGGGTTCTCTTCTTATAAGGACACTAATCCTATCAGATCAGGCCCCCACCCTTATGATCTCACTCAACCTTAATTACCTCCCTATGCACCCTATCTCCAAATACAGTCATATTAGGGGTTATGGCTTCAGCATATGGATTTTGGGGGAGACACAAGTCTGTCTATAGCCCCTGGCTTTGAAGCTTTCTGTGGTGTGGTACTCTCCACTCACCATGGTCATCTTCAATCCAGCCACTCTTAACCCTTTTTCGTTTCTTGAACAGGTTAATTTCTTTTCTGTTTAGGACCATTATGCAAACTATTTTATTCACCTGGAACAACTAGCATCACCCCCTGCTTCTGCCCTTTCTCCTGGTGATTCCTTTTACCCTTCAGGTCTGAGCTTTCACCTTCTCAGGGAAGGACTTCTATCTGCAGATACCCTTATTATTCTCAATCCCTGTGTGCTGGACGCTTCTGTCACAGGACTCAGCATGCCTTGTAATTATTTCCCCAACATGTAAATTCCACTAGGGCAGCAATTCATATACTCACTGATGAGGTTATCCAGCATTTAACACAGAACCTGGAACATATTCTATACTTGATAATATATATTGAGGAATGAACGAATGAGTAACAGACACTCTGCCTCCTAGAAATGAATAATTCAGAGCAGGATTAGTGCATTTTCATAGGTAGTCAACGAACAGGGTAAAGTGTGACATTTACTTTTGGTGAGAGCAGACCATGCCTTTTGCTTTACTATTTCACCAACAAATCTCCTTTTTTTCCAGTTTTTTTCTTGTGGTAAAATACACATAATATAAAAATACCATTTAAACCATTTTTAAGTATACAGTTCAGTGATATTAAATATATTCATAACGTGCAACCATCACCACCATCCATCTCCATAGCTCTTTTCATCTTGGAAAACTGAAACTCTATAACCATTAAATGATAATTCCCCATTTTTCCCTCCCCTCAGCCCCTGGCTACCATCATTCTACTTTCTGTCTCTCTGATCCCACTTTTGTTTTCACCAGTTCTTCTGAACACACAATTGAGTCAGAGTCTGAATCTGAGTCCTATTTCTGCCCCCTCACTCATATTCTGGTGGAGAATATTGTACAAAACTTATCATTTGCTAATTACTTTGTAATTATTATTACTAAAGCTAATATCAATGTTGGAAACCCATATGGAGTTTCCTTTCTAGAACCACTTTAACAGTGAGGGATAAATACTGCAAACCAACTTTTCACAACTGGGAACCGAGGACAAACATTGCTTCATTCAACAAGCACTTCCTAAGGGCTTCTCGTGGTCCAGAGATGATGCTGGACCCTCTGGATATGGGGATGGATAACACAGGGATCACAGGCTAGTGGGAGGATGGGAATGTAAACGAATGAGTGGAAGAAAGGGATGCTGGTGTTGGCACAGCACTCACCACACAGCAGAGTGGATGGGACCACAGAGGACATGTGGTCAGTTCTGTGAGGGCACGATGGTGAGAAATGGGAGGCTGGTGATCATGTCACTGTTGGTGGTGAGTTTACCAGTCAAAAGGAACAGATGAGCAAAGGCTTGGAGCCTGGAGATAGGCTGGGGCTTTCAAGGAACCACACTTTGGCCTGCTGAAGCGTGTGTTTCAAAGAGAATGTGCCTAGCCCAAAGACTTGCACATAGTAGTCACTTAGTTAATAGTCAGTAAATGAATGAGTGGATAAAAGTGGCAGGGGGAGGCCAGAGACATTGGGAGAGGCAAGGTCATGGAGGGCCTCGTATGCTGTGCTAGGGCTGGTGATGGGAGTTGAGAGGTGGCCAGTGGAGTCTTCTTTAAGCAGGGAAGAGAATGGCAATTTTTAAAAAAATCCCTTTGGCTGCAGAACAGAGGATGTACTGGAGAGAATGAGACTGAAGCCATAAGCACAGACAGGAAGGGTCATAGCATTAGGTGGGAGCTGAAAGTGTGGACAAGAAGGGCATTCAGAGATGGTTATATAATCCAGGGAGAAGGCCTGGGGCTGGCTGAGCAGTGTGGAGAGGTAGAGCCAGGCAGGTGGAAAGCCACAGTCTGGGAACTGATTGGAATGTGTGGGCACAATTAAGTTGCATGTGTGCATTAGAGAGAGAAAGTTGGAAAGTGTGTGTGTGTGTGTGTGTGTGTGTGCGCGCGCGCGTGCGTGCATACATGTAGGAATGCACAAGTGAGTATGCACAAGTGAGAATGCACAAGTGAGAATGCACAAGAGTCAAAAATGATTTCTACTATTGCTTATCTATTTGGCCTAAAGGCTCATGAAGTACTCCTTATGCCTTACTCCCGATCACATGCTCCAAGTCACATGCTCCAAGTCACATGCAGAAATGGGCAGAACAGCCCAGCCCAGTAATTCCTCCCTGACTCACACTAGCTGTTTCCAGCCAACTTAATTAATCACTCCCCCCTTATGCTCACACAGCACTTTCCTCCATTACACTTGTCACACCACTATTTTTACGAGTTTATGTAATACTTTCTCCTTGTTAGGCTCTGAAATCCTCATGGATGCGAAAGCACATCATTTATCTTTCTATCCCCAGAGCCTAACTTATTCAGGCACATAGTAGGTTCTCTAATATTTGTTGAATAAGCTAAAGGAAAAGCAGCAGTTTTGTAGCTTACTTAGCCAAAACCTAAAGTCTCCAAAGCAAAGTCTCATTATTGCCTCCTGTATTTTGGAAATAATACTAATAATAGTTACCAACTTTAAAGAACCTGCTATGTGCTAGTTACGATGCCAGGTACATTATGTGCAATGTTTCTAGAGGTCCTTGGAGTTTAAAATATCCTAGGAGGTGAATATTATCAACTGCCTTCTACAGATGACAGAGGGAGGCTCATGAAGGTCAAGTCACTTACCAAGTTACACAGCTAGAAAGTACAGAGCTACAGCTGGAACCAAAGCCTGGCCCCTTAACTCCTGTGCCCTGCAGCCTGCCGTTCCCTGTGGTGCCCCATCCCTGCACTCTGTTTCTTGCATGATGGCAAAAGTCACTGCCCTTCCTGTGAGAAATGAAAGGTTTAATCTGGTCAAAGGAAACAGTGTTTCCTCTGTGCTCAAGGAGGTTTGGCCAGTTGCAGAGAGGGAACCAAAAACAATATTATCCCAGAGATGTGGCCAGTTTGGGTTAACTCCAGCACTGGAGGCTGGGAGCTGGTTCCCAGGAGCACAGGAGGAATGATAATTGTTCAGTTGAATTCCAAGCTCATGGCGGGTTGAGGATAAAGATTCCCCTTCCCTTGAATGTTGGCCTTTTTCTTTTCTTCCCCTAGCATTCAGGCAGGATGCTTTCTACTCCGGGGGGGGGGGGTCACTTCCAAGTTCTGCTGCTACTGGGTTGCAAACTCTAACTTTACTGAGGGTTTGCTATTTCCAACTCTGGTTACTATGGTGGATTCAAACAGAAAGGCAAAGACTCCCTATCTCCAGATTGCCTTGCATGTAGTTAGTATTCTATTAATATTTTATTTGTTGATGGGTCCTAACTGGCTGGTTAGTCTTTGCAAGGCTCCATTCATGGATAAATCACAGTTGGTCTTTCCAGGCTCTTTAGCTCTTTTCCCAGTGGGTTTCTCATTGTCATGGGTAACCCAGGGAGAAAGAGGAAGCACAGAGGAGGCTCTCCCGCATGGGCAGGTGGGGGTATCCAAGGGAGGTGTTTTAGCTTGTTTTCTTTCTGCCTGACTTTTCTACACTCTCCAGTTTGGATGACTCATCCACACAGTCTTTTTATTTAGCATCTTGGGACTGAATAGCACCACCCAGGGAGCCCTAAGCCCTGGGAACTGGGCAGAAATGAACATGGGAGGTTATGAATTTCGGGCAGTCAGGGATTTGGGGGTTGCAGGAAGGTATCCTACTTCCAAAACCACTTCCCTCATCTGCTGGATATTAGCTTCATTCCCTTAGGCTTAGATCTCTACTTTAGACACATTGTTAATCACCTCTCTCGTTTCATAGTATTTATACCTATGTGTTGGGGTTTGGGCAAGGGTTTAAAAAAAATTATGGAAGGGGATCCATGAAGAGTTTGGGCAACTTGTAGGGAAGGGAGAGGGTGAATTTAGTGAGACCTGAAGTCAGTAAAGGTCACTCATTTGGGAGACCCTGAGTTCTGCAGACAGATCTTCCAACATATAGTAGTTATGTAAGATATATATATAGTTATAACTGTTAAGAACATGGCCTTGCAGCCAAACTGGCTGAGTTCAAGAGTTAACTCTGTTACCTACCAGTTGTCTGGCCTTGGGCAGGTTAGGGAACTTCTCTGAGCCTTATTTACTCGTATGTTACTTAGTGACAATAATCATTTTTACCTTATAGTGTTGCCGCGAGGATTGGATAACGCGATACATGTAGAAAACTCAGAATAGTACATGACACGCAGTAAACACTCATTAAAATGAGCTATTATTAATATTTGGTCTGTCTAAATAAAGTCTGTCCCACCTGGTATGTCAGTCTCTCTCAAATAAACCCTCTGGGATTTAGCATTAGAAACCTAGGCTTGCAAAAATTTAGGGGTGGGAGGAACCTTAGAGACTCTGTTTTGTAGTTGAGGAAATGTAGGCCCAAGGTCGCGGAGTGAGTCACGGAGGCATTAGCAAACAGTGTCCTGTCTGTTGCCCAGAACACGTTTCTTCTCACAGAGCTGCCCATCGTTG